>NC_064439.1:28663588-29276807 GCF_023343835.1 Lagopus muta
GCTTCTTCCATCTCTACTCGTTTTCCTTTGTTGAAAAGTGACAGTGATTGATGTCTTCTCCCACGCAAAGCATGCCGTGGTTATTGCTCCTTATGGTTGGAATTAAGCTAACAGCCTAGCTCAAACACTCACCCATCTAGATGAAGTATTTATTAGCCATGAATCCCTCTGTTCTTACACCACCTCAAAGTTCTTGTGTACGTCACTGAGAAAAACAAAGGGAAGGACTTTGGCGTTCAGTCAGAGGACTCCAGCACCAAACCCTCTAATAAGGCAGGCAGGCATGGAATGACTCTGAGGGAACAGATGTTTAAACCATATAAAGCTGAAAAAGAAAATAAAGAGCAGCTGAATTACAAAGGAGGGAAGGACACAATGTTTGTCTATGGTTAAACTACTGTAAACTTTGAAATCTGTATTATGGAATCCATTAAAAAAACCATAAATTTGCTTTTAAAGTAATAGTCATAAGATTTTTACTTTGCCATTATTTATGGTATAATGAGAAGGTATGTTACTAGAATCCCACAAAGTAAATAGATGAATTTCATTAAAATTGTCCTGATAAAGAGTAAAATTGAAGAAAAAAGGAAATAACAATTTTTATTTCATGCCAATTTATTTTCATAGAGTGATTTGTGCTGCAAAAAAAACAAGGAAGAAGAAAAGATGGGGAAAACTTTTCCCTTTCTTCCATAGCTTAAGTAGAGTTTTTAAATGGCATTTGAAGTGCGGAAATGACCTACTTCCAATTGCTTCTATATTAAGAATCTGGCCACATATTCAATACTTGCCTGAAGAATCAAAGCAACATACAAACTCAGATCAGGATTGATTTGTCAACACATTGGTTAAATAGTAGATTTATTGCTGAGCATGTGCTGTAAAACTGAGTACTTGAAACTCTGCCCCAGTAGGGTCCTTCAGGGACATACCTCCTGGCTCACTCCCTCCTGTTCTCCCTTTCTTTCTCCATTCTGATGGCTGTAAGAGGAAAGCAAAAATCACAGGCAGATTATGGCTTTGTGCCCCTCTTTAAGGTCATCCCCATGCTAGAAAGGGGCTACTATCAAGGTCTGCTCAAAGTAGAACCAGGACTGCTGTGGGTATTGTGCTTTCACAGGATACTCATTCCTCACTGAACTACAGGAGCCCCAGAAGCTCACCCACCCACTGCCCCAGATCTGCTCCTGCTAGAGCAGTTTCTCACAAGATGAAGACTGTTATGACCAGAGCAAAAAGGTTGCACTATTTTATGGATACCATTTCAAAAGAAACATAGAACTGTAGAATGGTTTGTATTGGATGAGTCCTTACGTATAATCTCCATCCCTCCTGCCATGGGCAGGGACGCTTCTCACTGGACTGTCCAGAGCTTCATCCAGCATGGCCTTGAATACCTCCATAAATAGTGCCTCCACAGCTTCCCTGGGCGATAACAGATGAAGAATTCTCAGGAATGAGCCTTTTCCCATCACTGGGAAAACAACACTGCACCAGTGCCAGTCCAGGGCTTGCATTAGGAAGGCTGGTCTCCTTACCCCTCTTTCCCAAAAACACTGTGTGGTGTTTATGGATGGTTTATCCATCTTATATTACAAGGCAGAGGATATGTCACCCAGCAGCAGACACCCCATGCAGAGTGCAAATGGGAAATGAATGAACCGTTCAGCTTGCATATGATTTTCCCACTGTGTAGAAAACACAAGTAGGAGACAGGCCCTCATAAACTAAGACTACTAATTTTAGTCTTGTGTTGTAGTTATGGACATGATAAGTCTGTATCTACAGTACATATAGAGGGTTGCACCCCCAATTCCATCTCTCCAGTTTCCATCTCAAATGGCCCACTAGATCTGAGATAACACTTATCTGCATCTTAAGCATTGTTTCTCTCCTGCTGCTGTTGAGTTCCCTAAGCACACTAGTGCTTTCCCTCTCCCAACTTACAACCACCACAACTGAAGGTGAGAAGCCAGAGCTGGGTGCAAATTTCCAGGTGAGTGCTCAGCCAGCCTTGGGTTAGAGGTGCTAAGGCTTCACAAAAAACACCTCTTCTATTTTGTTTTAGACCATACTTTCATTTTTCAGTGGCAGATCTTAGAAATAGCTCTTTTGTCTACTTTCATAATTTGAATTATCTTCCATTTTCTTGTTGCCTACAGATGCACTTCCGGTTTATTATTCCTACATCTGAGCCTTTGCATTTCATTTTAATACATATGACCACATCAAAGACCTGGAGACGCTTGTCCACCTTTGTAGAACAGTGTTCCAATTCTTGCGCATATTAATGATATTTTCCAAATCTGGGTCATCTGTTCATTTCTTAAAAGCCTCAGATGCGTTGTTCTGAGACCCACAGCCCAATGCAAGGTGATGTCTGCAAACAAATCAAATCTCTCTAAACACCTGCAAATAGAAATATTATTTGCAGCTTTTCATCATGAAACATTGCCCAGTGGTGCACATGCGCTTTTCGGATGTGTGCTTATGTGCACAGAGTATGAACATTAAAAGTGTGTCCTTTAACACTGCCCAATCATGTTGGCAATTTCACACTCTCAACTCTTAAGCTAGTGGTCAAAGAAGCTGAATTTTCTTTGGGATGAAATGTTCTCAGACAGAATGTAAATTCAAATTACAGAGCAACTTTGATGTTCCCATTTCATGTTCTAATTCTAATGGTCTAACTGTTGATGTTGATTTACTCGGAATAGAATAATCATAGCAAGAAAAGAAGACCCATGAAGTCCTTTTCATGCAATTATTTTTAAATCAGCAGGCCTTCTGATCACCACTGCCTAACAGTGACACCTTCTGGAAAAAGCTAGGAGTGAAGAAGATAACTGCTCAGCAGATTGTGTGCAGGATGGGGCATGAGATAACTTTGGAGCACTTGTTTTGGTCAGGATTTGGATGTTAAAACACCTGTGCAGGGCACTATCATGGCCACCCTATGGTTTCAACTCTTCTCATGGCTCATGGTTTCACAGCTTTTGGCTTATGGCTTTAGAATTCTTTAAGAAGAAGAATCTACCAGAATAAATTCTCCTGCCTGTATTCATTTTACTCCATAAGGGAATACTCAAATATAGGATGGCAGCATCACATCTAAGCAGTTGCTTAGAGTCTCACAGAGGTCAAAGTGAACAAATAAATGGAAATAGAAATACTGTGTGCTGAAATATTCTTTGCATTCAAATCCTCTTGGAATATTTCTGTAATTTGAAAGGGGCCATGTTAATGCTGGAAGCTTAAGCTAAAAGTATTAATTCTTTAAAACAGAATGGTAATTTAAGTGTATGGACTTCCAGATTGGGTAAATAGGCAAAATGGGAAAAACAATCCTCAAAGTCTCTTAGAGGAGCAAAGCAGAAGACATAAAAATACATTTTCCCTTTCTAGACTGTAGTTCAGCTGCTGACAATCCACTGCTGTGACACAGCTCCCAGTTTCATCCAATGCTCCCTTGGTGTTAACTCAGAAGAAAGCTTCACTTTAGGCTTCCTACAATAAACTATTGCAAGAGTGGCTGTGCTGTCTCTACCTAAACTTACAGACAAAACTTACAAGCAAGAAGGGCTTTGAGATTGGTTTCTATTCAAGCAAATAAAAGTTTTGCAAGTGAGGTCTGATATCCCAGGATAGTAACATTCTGTTTGTTAGCAGCACTGCTCTGAAGATTGCTTTGGTGAGAAAAGTGTAGGAACAAAAATTACATTACAAAAATTACATTACAAAAAGCTGAAATCTCACTGAAAGCTGAGTCCTAGGCCTCCCCACCCTTACATCCCTCCCCCAGAGACTGAAACACAGTGATTTTTCACATTCTCAGAAGTGACATCACAAATAGGAACTCCAAAATGTCTCAACATCCTTACCAATGTTGTCACTGGTGACACCAGTGCCATGAGTTTCTGTGCATTTGCATAACAGTACTAGCTATAAATTTCCAGCTTACTCGTTATTATACGTAAGCATTAAATCAGCACAGACATACTGATTTAAAACAGATGAAGAACAGACCTTTAGTTTGGACACAGGATCATTTAGGAGAGGAAACTATTATATGGAAAATAGCCATTACAACTATCAGAACAGAACATTAGTCAAGTGAGCTCAGCTATATTCGTGGGATATGGATTTTATGCCTAAATCCAGCAAGCTGGCTGACATTCACACAGTCCAGAGCACAACATGCTGAGTGTTGAACCTCTGAGAAATGTGGCCTACATGTACATCATGGAGACATCCTCGATTTCTGAACTCCATAGTCATTCAGGCTGCACAGTTGGCCTATCTGGTGTTACCCAACATAGAGCCAGTACATGGCTGAAACTTTCGGTTTCAAGAGACTGAAAATCAACCCAATACTATCCGTAACAGAGACTTGAACCTTCAAGAGTCTGCCCAACTCCCATCATCCTCTGTGTACTGGTAGTTCACGTCTCTCATTCCATCTGAAAGAGGACCCTAGGGGTCCCCCAGATAAACACTACTTACATTGCAAAACAGGACTCTGGGAAACTCTACTTTGCAGATTCACTTTCCAGAAGACAAGAAGAGAAAAATCTGCAAAGCAATAAAAAAAAATCACATATAATCAGTGTTGATGACAAGGTCTAATAATCATGAAATCTCCCGTCTTCATTTTCAAGCATAGATCTCCTTTAGCTAGGTCTTACAGTCTCATCTGAAGGTGAGGTGTTCAGATGACAGATCAGAAAATGCGGGGTCCAAAATACTGGGTAGTGTAGGATTTGGAGTAAAGCAAAGAGCAGGCAATGCAGATTTTATTTCTTTGTGAATTCAACATCTGACTTCAATGCACTTAAATCTGTGCTATGTTGTAGCTGCCCACTGTGCGGGAGGTCACAGGATTGGATTTAATACTTGTACTATGGAGAATGTGTGATGGAAGAAGCCATATTATGTACTGACGGTAATTCATGAGAGCAAAAAGGGAAAGAGGGAAAACTAACAGAAATGAACTGATACCAGGGAAGAGACAAGCACAGTGATTTAAATGAAGGGGTTTAGGGCTAGAATTCAAGCAGATGACTATCTCAGAATTAGATTTTCTTCTTCAGGGTTATCAGATTTATCACAATGAGCTCAGACCAGTTTTGAAAGCTTGCTATAGCTGCCCTTACAGAGGCTCTGGAAATGTTACCTTAGTAGAAGTGCTGGAGAAACCGGAATAAAACATTTTTGTAAAGAACAGCTGAAAACAGTGACTATAAGATCCTTGAGATCAGCTGAATACTAAATGAAAAATAATCAAGATACATGGGTATTCTGTACTGTATATAGTTATCTCTCATATAAGACACATAGCTATATACCTCTCATATACCTCTCATAAAAGATATATAGTGTATAGTTGCCTCTCGTAAAAGATTTAAATCCAAGTTTCTTTTCAATTCAAGAAATAATCTTCAGAAAGGACTCTTTTACTGTAATAGCAATCCATATTAATTTACTACAGCAATAACAGGAGTCAGTTTGCCAGTTGGTGTTTTGCTTTTACTATAAAGCTTGAAATGGAAACTGTGGCCTGATGAAAACTGTAAAATTCCAGTAAATGGGATTAGTCATCCTTTTGTGTGCCCTAGTTCCAGATATCAAATAACAAGCAGTGACACCCTCAGCTACCAAGTGGAAGCAAACATACTTCAAAAAGGAATAAAAAGCCACAGACAGGATGAGTAACATTTGACATTTTCATCTCCGGAATTTCTGTAAATGTCTCTTTCCCAGAGGATAAATGTATTCAAAGATATTTAGTCCACTGTGGTATTACTCTTTGATAAAGCACTGTGAAATCCAGAGGGGGGACATTAATGAGAGCATTTTAATATTTTTTTGCAGCCTGTGATGATTTAAGCATTTGAAATCAAGATTAGTATAGCTGATGACAAAATTGCATGAGTTCCAATCTAGCAGCTTCCTCAAGGCTTTAGAGAGCTAATAGTTTCTTGAGTCTTTTAATTTTACACCCAGGAGAAGAATTCCACTGAATAAGAACCTATTGATTGTACAAATATTGTATGCCTGTTTGGATAGAATATGAAATGCATCAGACTTTAGAAAAGATTATTATTTCTTCTTTAGAGCCCAGCAAAAACCTTAAATATCTGCATTCTGCACACCTTGATCACACAGGATATTAAACCGAACCAGTGCTTGGACAGTCCAAAGCAACGCAACAGATTTAAAAAGGCTGCATAAGTAAGTAAGCAAGAATAATGGTCAGTTGCTATCTAGAAAAGCACCCAACTTTCACAAGACTTCAGCACACTGAAGGGAGCTTGAGCAGATTACCAACACAAACGTGTTGCCAAGAACTTTTGTATAACAGGGTTTCATTATTCCAATCCACAGACAAATTACATGACACATTTTAAAAATTCAATTGCAACTTTCACTGTTTTGCTAAAAAATGAAATCAACTGTAGCAAAACTAAATCTTTGTGAGCACTTAGTCCTTTTGTTATTCTAACTTCATGCCGTGGATCAGAAGAAAAAAATCTTGATGTAATATTCACTGGCATCAGTTAAATCCAGATGAGAAATACTGGTAACTCCACAGTGCTGGAAACACACAAAATCCTTTCTCTCCACGCTCAAAGAAAATCATGCTCCACAGCAATCCTGCACCTGATGAATGGGGATCTACCTCTGGAAACTCAGCCCTGGGTGCCTTTCCCTGTTTTTCAAGACGCGCCTGGATGAGGAGCTACAAGAGATGGTTTAGTAGCTTGTGGCACTGATAGGAATGGGAGGGTGGTTGGACTAGATGATCTTGCAGGTCGTTTCCAACCTTGTGATTCTGTGATTCTGTGAAAGTTTGGAGCTAGTCCCCAGAACAAGCTAAAGAGAAGGATATAACCAAAGAGAGATGCTTTGTCAGTGATCATTCCTCTAAGCCAAATCCACCTCTCTCCTCTCAGAAAGGCACTCTGCCTTCACCACAGGCGTAGCCACCAGCTGCACCACATTCTATCAGGAAGGATGAAATTTTACCTTGCTTTTTAATAAGAAGAGGAGAATCCATACCATCTAACCAAATGTTCTACAGACTTTGAGTTGAAATGCATGATATTTTAGTTTAGTTTTAACAAGTTTACAACATACCCTTGAACTCTCCAATGCAATAATAAATGAACATGGAAAACTAAGGCACCTTTCCAGAGAGTCTTCCTTTCCAGGCTCACAGCACATGCAGTGGGAGAGCAGAGGCAGCACGCACATGTGTACATAGCCCAGTGAACTGAAGTGGGGCTGCAGGAGAGCTGGCAGCAGTGCCAGCAGAAAATCCCACACCCTCTTACCACCCTTCCATGCTACAGCTGTCTGCCAACTGCTCTGCCTCTGTGGAGAAGAGCAGGAACAGGGAAATTTTATAATTGAACAGCACATAGCTTTGGTGCAAATAGAGAGAAATACAGGGAGAAAGAAAATATATTAGATATATATTGCCCTTCCTACTGTTTTTAAGGAAATAAAATAATTGCAAGAAAATGACCACTAGCAAATATAAGGTCTCTGTAGCAGTTGAAAGACAGCAGAACAGTGTGGAAGATGCCATTTGCTAGCTGAAGTAAGGATTGCAGTCTAACTCTTCTACAAATATCCAAAAGGCTCCCTTCGAGTTCTACAAAATTCAAATGCACAAAACCCAGAAACTTTGGTATTTAAAGAAAGTAAAGACATACAAAGAAATGACTCAGAAAACCTGAATCAGGGCACAATTAGCTAACCAGGCAAGACTCATTAATACAGCTCTATGCCCACAGCATCTGCTGATGAGCTGCATCACCCCTTAAACTAAAATAAGAGGCACACTGGGAGTATGTCTCCTGGAAAAGAGTTTCCAATAAAGCCACACTGGCATGAGCAGCACAGATCACACAGTCTGACACAGAGCAGACCTACTAGAGAATAAAACCTATTATCAGAGCTTCGTGTTCCCTAGGCTGCGTGCTAAAAGAAGCCAGTAGGTACAGTGTAGAAGAGAGAACCCTGAGCAGCATGTTGCCACTTTTCTAAACATACTGATATGGGAGACTGAAAATCACATGCTGATGATTTCCTCATTAGAATAGCACATAGCACTATTTGCAGACTAAGTTACTACTCAGCATGTGCGTTATGTCCCTAATTTGGCCCTTAATAGGAACATATTGATACACACTCCACCAGATGGAATACATTAGACATTAACTATAAAAGTTGTTTTTGTTTTTAGAAGTCTGTGTAACTTTGCACACACACACACACACACACACACAGACACACACACACACAAATCCCACAGACTGTATATTAATCATGTTTACTGATCTCTGGAGTGTATTAGCACACTTTGAAGTTAGCCTACTGTGCCAAGCCTCTGTCAGTTGAAGGCATAAATTTCCGTCTTTGCTCCTTGTGTAACTTTTTCTGTCTTCCCCCCACGCCCCCAAATGAAGCAAGGTTAGATTGGAACTAGATGTGGTTTTCATATTGGCCTGCAAGAGCTTGCTAAGATGTGTGAGTGGGTGACTTCACTTTGAAGGTACGTGTTCTACTACCCAAGCCATCTTTTCCACTCAGTTAACATCTCAAACAAGCATCTTTTTTTAATCTTTCTGCAACAGAATGAAAATTTTTCAAAAGTACAACTCCACCCACCAGTACATCATTAGATAACCAAGTTTTGAGCATATGGCTGCTAGTTACCTTTACAACACAGTGATTACAAATAAAGCATCTGAGATATTCCCCCACATTTTGAAGTGTAGTGAAAACACACCTCCTTTAACTGAATGACTAATTTGTGTCTGAACACAAAGAGTAAATGTTCCATTCAGATGAAAACAACTGAGAGAACTGAGCAGAATCAGTCATATAGCATTTCCTTCCTTAAGACACAATGCCATCTAGCAGTAGAAAAGGAGCTACTGTTCAGCCCTCAGCTGGTGTAGGCATGCACAGGCATGGCACTGGCACAACGGTAGTATCAGCAAGCCATAGTTCCTTGTATCTCTCTGCAAATCCTGTTAGGGTGGGGATAAATCCTGGGAGTCTGTCTGAGAATTATTATGGATGCCATGCATCAAAGGGCCTCCTGGAGACCAAGGCATAAACACAGATTGATAAAAGATGCTCAGGAAAGTCAGTCTAAATTACAATTTCTTCTTCACTTGGAAGTTGGTGGGTGCCAAAATTTGACCCCAACTCAGGATCCTTACCATTTTCTTAATTGCTTTTCTTCTACCAGATACCTGAGTACAAGAGATTTCAGAAAATTTGTTAAAGTCTGAAGAATAATGCTGCATTAATTTTGAAATTCTGAATAAAGCTTAAATTTTCTACCCCAGTCTTGTCAAATGTTTACCTACTGTAGGGAACTTGCTTTAGCAGACGGGTTGGACTCAATGATCCCTAGAGGTCCCTACAAACCCCCACGGTTCTGAGATCTCTCTAAACACAGACATTGACAGGAAAAAGCTATGTGAAGAGAAAGCTTATAAATCATATTAATATGCCTGACTGGTCAGTGTTGCTTCATGAAAGATCTTCCTGTTGAAAGAAATGCACAGTATTCACAAGGAAATATTATTAGGGTGACTACGAGGCACCTGAGCTGTAAATTCCCACTTTGGAGTTTTCTATCAGAAGTATAACTTGGCAGCAGAATAATTTAGTGCATTAAATGGAAGATGCTTGAACAAATAACCATCAGCACACTTACTGCTGCACCAAAATGAGATCTCTCTCCCTATTCTCAACATGTCTGGAGTACACAAGCTCTCTCACTCACAGTGCAGTGTGAATAATGGTAAAATATCAGACTCTTTTGAAGGCTTTAGAATTTGTTTCCATTCTGAATAGATTAGATATCAAGGCTGTGACACAATTCACAGTCAGTTTTCTGATGAATATGAAATGCCTGCTCTCCTGGTCTGGGAAAGGATGTTACTTAAAGAGCCCATTAGTCACCAACACTTTTTTCCCTTTAAATTGTGCAAGTTTTTGACCGTAGGGGTCAACAATAGACTGTGCATCTGTTGCTGGTTGGTCTTCCTGAGGACTCACATCTAAACACTTGGGCTGACGTTTTCCTAATTGCATTTCCTCTTTTTAACAATTTACCATGGTCCCATTCAAGAAGGGGCTCACTCAAACTGGAAATGCTTTTTAAGGAACCCAGAGACAAATACTGTTCCATTATTTCTGGCTGGGACAGACCTGCTGAGCAGAGCAGTCATAGTGGGATTTGCTGTAGGTACCTGCTTTAGCAAGGGGTTGGACTCGATGATTGATGGGTCCCTAACGGTCCCTTTCAAGCCCTAGAATTCTGTGATTCTGTGATCTTCGTATCCCCATAAAACTAACCAAGGAGATCCATTCAGCGCAAAAGAAAAAATAATAATATACAACTGAATCAGAGACATTCTATAACTGGCCTAGTGGACATGTGCTGAGCCACAAGCCCACCACTTCTCTGTTTCCTCTTGACTATGGGCAAGAACATACAATAGCTTATGAACAAGGGTATACAGAGAGGAACGACAAAAATTCCTACCAAAATCAACAAAACTGCAAGAAAGCAATAGAGAAAAATACTTACTGAATCACTCAGCAGAGAATAAAACAACAACCAAAAAATCTCTCTCCTCGCTAAAGACCAATAAATACATCAGAGCAGGAAGCAAGCAGTGTGATGCAGGATTATTGATGGTAAGTGTTCTTGTTTCCAGCAACTATTTTGATCTTAAATGCATGTTTCAGATGGCTTAAATAGTAAAAAAAAATAAAAAATAAAAAAAAATAAAAAAATAGGGAAAAAAGATTTAAAAAAACCTCTGCCAAATACAAACAAGCAATCATTTTTCCTTGCTTTTTCTTCCATGTTACTTAAGTCATTCTGTTGTGTATGTGCATTTTAAAGTAACTATCTTCAAGAATCAAATGCATTCACCCAGGCTGTGAAGTGCAAGAAAGTCAAAACACTGAATACTCTGTGTATTCCTTCTACCTGTAAGACTTAATGTTTTGCAGTGGCTGCAATGCACAGCTCTGCAAAGTAATAGCACCAGGCTGTGATAGAGAAACTCAGTTTCTGTTTAACCCACCAGCTGAGCATGCCATTGATAGTCAAGACAGTGCCTGAAGTTGACTATTTTAAAACCAATCCCTCTAGAAACAGAACATCCCTACAGATCACCAAGGGGATGGTGGATTCAACATATGGGTTTACATTTCAAATCAAATCCGAATTTTAAAACTTCCTTTTCCTCGATAAAAGCAAGCAAACAAACAAATAAATAAATCCGGCTTTCTTTGATTTCCTGTTGTCATATCCTTAAACCCTAGGAGTGAAATTGCCGTTCAGGACCAGCCTTACATACCCGCACTGTTCCGGGACACATCAGAGAGTACTCGGCATCTTACACCAGGTGGCACTGTTAGTCCGTCCTCCATTTGCTAATGAAATCAAAGCCCATCGGCACTGACGCCTTGTCTGTCTGAAAAGCCACGTTACGTTTCTAAGCCTTCTTTATGAGATCTTCTAGTTTTTAACTTGCTGTGTGTGAGTAAAAGCCACAAAACGCAGCATCTATTTTATATTTATAGTGACTTGAATTGTGATAGAACGACATTAAAGCTCTAGCAAGGCAGGGAGAAACAACTGATCTGCATTGGAAGATTGAATTCAAAGAATTATACCTTAGTCGAGTGTCGTGCGAAGAGAATATTGAGTGGGGGTGGGAAAGGGGGAGGAGAAGTAGGGAGAGAGAAGAGAGATAAAAATGAGGGAAAAAAAAAAAAAAAGAAAGAAAAATGAAAGAATGAAAAAGGGAAGAAAAAAAAAGATAAAAAGGAAAAAGTAAGAAAAGGAAAAAAGGAGAAAGGAAGAAAAAGAAATGAGAAGGAAAGAAGGAAAGAAAGAAAGAAGGAAAGAAAGAAGGAAAAAAGGAAAGAAGGAAAGAAAGAAAGAGGGAGAAAGGAAAAGGAAAACAAAAGAGGAAGGAAATTAAAAAAAAAAGAAAAAACATCTGAGCCAACAAAAAAATTTAAAATTTTATCCACTTCTGATTAACTTCATTTGTGCTGTGGATAATGGGCTGTAATGATGATACATGATATTTACTTTATTTCTAGCCAGTTAGTTATCGATTACTAGAACTTAAAGGAATAGATGAAGTAACAGAGGTTTCCTAATCTTCATCAAGAAAACAATGTGAAAATCAAGATACCTGAAACTTAGAGCCAGCTTTCTACTGAGAACTGTAAACCAGTGCACAGGGCAGCTGTATCAGCCAAAGTGTTTTCCATGAAGGAGTGTAGTAAAACTTGAATGTGTGGTAAAGCATTCTGAAATCCAGCTATGGCCTCCCGTGTTGCTTGGTTTGGTACTCAACAATTTGCAAGGTTGATTTGGCAAAGGAAGGCAGAAAGAAAAAGCAGATTTTGCTAGATGACAAAGAAAAACAGCAACTCATTTTCAGACTCTGCTGCATGCCCACAATGTTTTTTGAATACTCTTGGTAAATTACTTTTCCTTGCGATCTCCACAGCTTGTCCCTGGGCCACAGGGATGTTGGGTGCAGCCAGGAGATGACATGGTCTGTCCTCAGCACCAGACTTTATGAAGGAAGAACTGAATAGGAGCCAAAATAAGAAATAGCTGTGGTGCTTCTCACTGCAAACATATCCAGTGGCTGCTCCTACCACCTGGGACAGCTGTACATGACTCCTGAGAGTAAAGCAGGCCTGACACATGTCACATATGCAGAGAAGAGGTACACAAGCACTTAGAAATGCTTGCAAAGGCCACAATTCCTGTCCAATTGGAGTGCCACACAAATAAAAGGTCCATTCATGTATATATCCAAGACTTCCTAGAGGACATCCTCCATCTTTGCTTAAACCATGCACCAGATTTACAAGTGACCAAGAAGTTTTTGGAGGCACCTACCAGTTACTTCTGAAAATCTGGATCTCAGGTGATGAAATAGGAGTTGGGATAAATCTGTCTCTAACAAGGCGTCTGAGTTTTAAATACTAGAGATGAAAAACTCTGTTGACTCATCCCTTATTCCTTCTAGTGGTTTCAAGCATCATTTTTTATTGAGTCAGATATTAATACTTACAGGAACGGGTGCTTTTAAAAGCATTTATGTGAGCAGTTTTTTTTTCTTCTTCCAGTTTGTCACTTGCTCGCATATCAGAAGTTTAGAAAAAGACACAAAGCACCACTGTGCTCACAAGCAGCTCTCTGAATAGTCCCTCTGCAGATGTAACTCAGCAGGAAAGCTAAGTTGCTTGGATGTGTTAATTAGTTGGCAGCTTACCTCAAATTTTCAGCAGCAATGTTTAGTTCTATAGGGCTGTTTCCAGGCATACACTTTCACTTTGTTTTTTCACCAGGCAAATCCTGTAAAAAGGAGAACAAACCTTAAGTTTAATAGGAGTTAATGCATTACTTCACAAGCTCTTCATGGTTGAGTCTAAAGTCTTCCCTTCAGTGATGTAATTGAGACAGCTGCAAAAAGCCAGTAATGACCTCGGTTAAATGAATCAGTCGGTTCAGTAGAGCTCCCTGTAGATAAATAATGACAGATATATCTACCCATCAGCTATTTTACCCAACTTTGGGAAGGAAATGCTGCATATGAGCCTCATCCTCCTGTGGCTGTGCATGACCAGCTGTATCAAAGTGAGCAAGAGTGAGGTTAACCCTGCAACCAAAACCCTACAGCCACAGAGCAGCTGGGTGCCACTGACATACAGCCATGAGGAAACATGGACAGCATCCGGCATGACACTCAGCTCCATAAATGTGAAAACAACTTTCTGCTATGTTTCTTTTTGTTTTAGTGGCTCATTACATTACCTCTGCCAAATGCATGAATGAATAGTGAGATGGAGACTTTTACGTTATATTTTCTGCTTGTCTTTTTATATAAATAAAACTATCCACAATAAACAGTTGTCTCAAGTGGTTCTAATCATGGTCTCTTTCAAAGAAGGGTGCTTAAGTGCTATTTTGTATCTTTGCTGATTTGGTTTAAACACATTTTAGAGTACCATGCTTGATCTCCAGAGCACTGACTGTACCTCCAGCAAGTACATTATTGAGCACCTCCCCTGTTTGGTACACTGCAGGAAGTTATCAACATTATTTAAAACATTAGACAAAACCAGAATCATCCATGAGCACAGGATGTGTCCGGTTTCCAAAAGATTGGGGTTTTCTTCTTTTCTCTTTCATCAAGCAGCAAGTAATTATCACTTGTGATATTATTTCCACCTCTACTTTCTGGACTTCAGTAAGAAAATACCCACAAACAAGTTTGTTTCTTGAGTAGTTTTACCTCTGCAGTCTTTCCCAATTGCAGGGTAGTATCATAAGAGGACTTCAGTCAGTTGTATGTAGATTACAACTCGTTTAATCTGAAATGCTGTATACCACAGTCATATATACTCATTTGTACAAATACTAAATAAATGCATAAGGCAAAAATAGAATACAACACCATTAACACATTCAGAGGTCAGTGAAGGTAAATGAGCATATACTGTTTTGTTTGGATGTTACATTTCTCATTCGCACTGGCTAAGTGATATCCTTAGATGAATGAATGCCTGCACTTCCTTTACACTTGAAAAAAGGGTCAGTGAAACAACTTCACCCTTTCTGAGCAACTCTGCATGATGATATCACAAAAACACCATTCCCTGTCCCATTCAAACTCCATAAGAAAAACATGCGAGGTGACAGTAAATGTGCCCAATCAAGACAACATGTCAGGAAGATAAATTTGTGGGGTGTTTTCATGCACGCTGTGCAAAAAATGCAAAGAGCCTGACCAATTACAGGCAATACAAAGAGTCAAGAAGCAGCACAAATGCAATTTGGAAAGTGGGGAAGGGTCTGGACACTGCCACCTGTGCTCGTGGTGAAGGCACACATCAAGGAGTGCCCTCCACCTGCAGGATCCCAGTCAAGGAATATTTGAAAACATTCTCTTCATTATGATTCTATGATAAAGCCTATTTACAACAGATCTGTAGCCTCACTTACTCCCACTGGTACATATGTGCCTTTAAAATGAAGTATCTGTGGTGAGAAAGAAACTTGGCAGTTCTTGTTCCACTGCAGAAATACTTGACTAGCTGGCCACTGACATGATTCAGTTCTGATGGTGATGCTGCTGATTTTTAATGAAGTCATCTTAGATTATGTGTGGTTCTGTGATTTAGAGCTGAATATGACTTCAACTGCATCAACTGTAAATCTATACCTTTGATATCAAGATATTATCACATGCTTGAAACAGTCTTTGCTGGATACATTTCCAGCCACAATCAGGAATTAATTAGGAATTCTGAAAACAAAGTGTTACCACAAATCATCCACATTGCTCACCACTGGATCGGCCAAGAATTAGTATAGTGAAATTAAACATGAATCATTGGTCTTTTCCTATCTCACACTCAAAGCACTACTTCTGTTGTTATTATTACCAATTTTAAGAAGCCAAAGAAAGTTTTAAACTAGATCTTTAAAGCAGTTTAAGTTTGTCTTCAAAAGATTACTTCTAAATGTTCCTGGTATTGCGGGATTTTCAAGGGAACACTGAGCTGACACTGATACTGAGCATCCAAGCACTGCACACAAAGGTCTGCCCATGACACCTTCCCGGAGTGTCGGGCTTCAGCACAGCGAGGGCACTCAGTCACGCAGTCAGCTAGCACTCACTGCAAAGGCAGACATCTATACGGCTGCCAAATACTCAGATCTACTAATGACGTCCCAATCGCAACGTATCTCGTCCACCCAGCTGCATTTCAGGGCCCGCCCAGGCGGTGGCAATCTTGTCTCGCATTTGTGCCGTTTTCACCGGACTCCTGCAGCTGGCTCGCAGCCTATGAACCCGCAGGATGAATAAAGAACCACAAAAACAAGTAGATTTTAAACTGGCAGCTACAGGCTTATTAGGGGCACAGAATCAAAAGAAAAGAAAAAAAAAAAAACAAACCACCCTCCTCATCTGTAAAGACAAAGATATTATAAAGTTCAGCCTTTTGACTGGAAACTATTATTAAAATCGTTCTTAGTAGGTAGAATTATTTTGCAACTGTTACTTCTAGTCACTTTTCACGACTGAAAAGCTGATAGACCTATTTTCACAGGCTGGGTGTTTTAAATACGTGTAATGAAAATTCTTTGTTTCTTTACCAAAGGTTGAATTTGCCTACCTCTACAAGTGAGTACAAAGGAGCTTTGTATGAGAATGACTCCATTTTACTTCCTGGAAGATCCTAGGGTAGTACAAGAATAATAGGTGTCTGAGCACACATGAAGTTGGTTAGATAGGTATTTGGAAAAAGAGCACTGCACAAAGCAGAGCGGTCCCAGTTTGCAGTCTCACGATTGAAGACAGAGCTGTCTTGTATGGGGTCTCATCCCACATGCACTGCTCTGAGGAACCTCAGCAAGGTAAATGGAACATCTACCATAGCAAAGCCTGTGATCCCTGCTGCACTGGCAGTAACACCTCTTGAAAACCTCTTGGAAAAAAAACTCCCTTTTGCAATCTGCACAGGAAAACAAAATCAGTCTCTATAAATGTCTAATCGAGGAGCAATAAGTAATTCAAGATTTTACAGATTTAGACCATTTATATTAGATCATCTACAAACAGCACCAGAAGTGGGGGTTTCTCAGTGTACTCAGCAACATGCTCACAACCAAGGCTGCTCAGGGCTGTCCCTCAGATACAGCTAAGCCAGGCCTCAGTGTGTAGCTGCATTCCTGTCCTCACAGGGACAGCAAAGTGAGCTGTTTTCCCCAAGATCCAACAGTGCTTTGTGACTGAAGCTTTGTCATCATCTTATACATTTTTTCAGAGTCCCTCTTGATACTGTAAGTAGTCGTATTCTAAAAGAAATAAGAACATACTGAAGCTAAAATTATCCTTGGTTCTTTGAAGCATCAACTACTCAAGTCACACTGTGGCTGCTGAATCAGAGAAGTTTTCAGTGCCTGGTTCTGGAAATACTGTGTTAATTGTTCATGCTAGTGTCTATTAGAGTATTAGTCTCCTTGTTCTCTATGAGGGGCAGTGAGCAGTGGTACAGCACAGTAACTGTAATGGATGGAAAGCAAGAATGAAGCTAAAAATGCTGTGTGCCAAAGCGCAGCCATCATTATGTTGCACACAGGCATTCAGCTAGCTTAATGAAGAGAGAGTGAAGGCCCTGAGACCAAAGGGTGTGGAAACCTTCAGTCTCCTGCAGACATGTAGCAGCAGCAATCACCCATCTCCATATAAGTCCAAAATAAATCACTGAGATAAGAGAATTCTCTCCAAGAGAATGAAAAATACAAGAACATCTGGACAAAAAAAAAAAAAAAAAAGAAAAAAAAAGTTGAATGTGTGTTTTGGACGCTTTTTAGGAAAAATATCTGCAAGAGTCTGTCTTGTCTTTAAGCACTGAACGCTGAGACCCAGGACATTTCCTGAGCATTAATAACTACCGAGGAGAGTTAATGGCCCAGAGAAAAGCTGAGGGTCATTAAAACCAGTCAGTCATCAGCTTGTCAGGAAATGCCCTCTGCTGAGGTTTGATATGGTTGCTCCTCTCTTACAGTAAACACAATATGTTCTGTATAGCCAGAAAGCTCTGCAGACATACCTTTGCGAAGGGAAATGTTTGGGTGCACTATCGCTGTGCAAAAAACAAACAAACAAACAAAAATTCCTCCCTTGCATTTAGATTACATCTCCTAGACACTTAAAGCAAATAAGGTAACATTTTCTTTAGGACCATTCAACTGACAGGGTACCTGATGAGCTACTGAGGGTCAAGGCCAATAACAAGTGCAGTGTGTTGACATGGGTCAGAAGCTGTGCTGCTCTTGGCTGCTGGAAAAGCACCACGTCATGGGCAATGGGGGAAAGGAGCGTGAAAACTTTCTTGCAGGTTTCTGCACATCCCTGGCAACAAACACATCCTAACTGACATTACAGAGTAGTTTAAAGCCCAACCATGGAATGCTTCTAAACCTGAGAATGGTTTCTCACTTTTGTACTTCTGCTCAGGGCACTGCCTGCAGCAGACCCAACCCAATCTGGCCTTTGAAAAGTAGCAAGAAGGAGGAGTAAAAGCCTGATGAAGAACATATAGTGGCAGTGTACGTTTCATGCAAAGTTTTGTGAAAATGTCACTTCTTGGTGATACTCTTGTAAGTCTAGGGAATGGAGGAGAAGAAGAGCATCATTGTGAAGTAAGCCAAATACACCAAAGTAAGCAGCCGTACAAATATTTACCAAAAGATATTTCATCTATAAAATGAGATGTGCATGATAAGTCATACACACATATATTAAGACATTTCACATGCTTATTGTTCTGGAACATGTAGTATGTGTGTTTCTGATATGAAAAATAGTATTATTTTATCATATTCCAAAGGTTTCAGATTATGCAAGTTTTGTCTGGAAAGCCCTGGACCTCTATCCAGTAAATGCTAAGTATCCATTAGTTGAAGTATTACTTATGTATAAGGTCGTTTACATAAAATATTGTTATTAATAAGTGCACTTGAGGTTATTAATAGCATTTTTATCAAATGAGAACAGGTTTCTGCCTAAAGAGACCTCAGAAATACCAATTACCTGAACTCCCTGGTTTTGCAATAAGCGCTAGGATAAATGCAGTGATGTAATGGATGTCTGGACATTTCATTTGCCTGACAGTTTGCCTTTACAAAGGCAGGTACAAGTCAGTCAGCAACCACAGTCATACCTTTCTTACCTCTCTCATACTCTGTAGTACTGCTTCCAGAGCTGGTATATAAAAGCAATGTCATGATGGTTCTGAGCATCTCTTCCAGGGAAACTCACATGTTGAGTTCTTCTAATTTAGGATGGCCAGCCATGAACATTTGAGATGGCAAAGTTCCTTTTAACATGCAGAAGATTTGGTAATCATAGAATCGTTAACGTTGGAGAAGACCAGTAAGATCAAGTAGTTGTCACCACCATGCCCACTAACCTATGTCCCAAAGTTCCACATCTAGCTTTGGCAGGGGACCTTTAACAAAGATTGCTTGAACAGGAACTATCAGCTGTAGCCATCAGAAGAGCTTAAACATGGATTGTAACTCTTAGGCATGCAGGAAGATCCATCCAGGAGGGCATTGACAGTCAAGGCAAGGCAACAGCCCCAGCACCACAGACATGGGTCTCCAGGCTGCCATCAGGCTAAGCAGTGGGCAACAGCTGCCCAGGACTGCCCCAGCCACTCAATTCAACAGAGACCTGGTTGGACTTTGCTGCTCCAAGCAGCTCTGCTGCACTGACCTCCAATGCACTGGGGTGGGCAGCAGAATTGCATGTGAGTGATTTAAGAAACACAAGGCAGGAGTTGTTCATCTCAGTAGGAAAAAAAAAATCATATAGACACCACAGTGTCTGTGTAGTAGGAACATTCTGTAACAGAGAGGCGATTCTTTCACAAGTCTCATTTCATTGATTTATTTGGGTAAATTATTCAGAACTGAAAGAATAAATGTCTATTTTCTTCTGTACAGAATCTTGCTGCACTTTCAGCCGTGAAACTTCCTTGCTTCTCTTGACTGAAGGAGTTTGGCTCCTCTCAAGAGAAACATTATACTGAATTTCTCTTCCTCTGCTTCTCACACAGGAAGGGGATGCCCTGCTCCTCATGACAAACTGTGTTTGGAGTTACCCATCATCAATTTTCAAGATGCGATGGGGGTGAAATACTAAGGACAGCAACTTCTTTTATTGAAGGGAAGAGAAAAGGCATATTATTAAGTGGTTCTACTTTTCAATCAAATGTCTTCATCTTTGGGCTATTTTTTTCTCTTATTTTGTTTTTATACTTAGTAAAATCAAAGTTCATTGGAGGCATGATCTCTCTCAACAGTGCTAATTAAGCAAATAAATTTCCCCAGTGTTTAGTTTCCTTCCAATCTGTTTTAGCGTGACAACATCAGTATCCTTTACAAGACAAAACAGAAGAGTAATGCAGCTGCTTTCACAGATGAATCCTCCCATGTTAGAGTTCTACCAACATTGACTTCTTGTCACCAATACGCCAGCAAGTGCAATAACTATTTACTGTAGCAGTCTGGCGATACCTTTTAGAAGGGACGGGGTTTGATGGAAGGACTGAAATGAACACAAAGGTGAGGCAAGGAAGAAGGAAGGCTGCCAGCAGTTCCAATATTTGCTCCAATTTTCATGCAAACATTACACTTCTGAGTTAGCTGGGAATCTTTCAAGACAGAGCCCTATCATGAAAATGTTTTTGACTAGAATAGTGGAAATTAGAACAAAATATAAATAAATATAGGCAAACAAATAAATTATAAACCTAATAGTTCTACTGTGACAAACCTGCAAGACTAGGAAATAGGACGAGGAGTATATGGCGATGTGAAATCAGAACTGAGAAGGTTCTGACTTCACTATCATGATGTTGTCAAATATAAAATACTTCACTATGCATGAAGCAGATGTCAGCACAAGAGCCTTGTCAGGTGGCAGAGGGATGTGCTGCACTGAGGTGCAAGAAAGCAGCCCTAGGGCTCTTACCAGTAGCAGCCAACCTTTACCAACACCCCAGACCCTGCTGGGAGAAAAGAAGAACCAAGAGGAGTACCAGGAAGTAGAGCTGGGAGAAATCCTTGAAAAAGTCCCCTGCAAATCAAAATGCGCATGTGGTTCTTTTTAATAAAAGAATAATCTGGCAAAGGTGGCCTTGCAGACTTTGTTCTGCCATCATTTTTCCTGCCACAATTAATGTTTCTACAGGTTTGGGAGACTATAAAACGAAGCATTGCAAAAGCAGCTACAATATGAGAGTAGAAGAATGATAATGGCCTAAGTTAAAAATATGATCTTTGTGACAGCACTCTGAAGAGATAAGATTGCACTTGTCAAAGCCAGCGGGAAAAGCAAGCCACAATAAACTCTATGATGATAGCCTTGATGTGAACTAAGGTTCAAACTCGGAGCAGTAATTGGCTGTGACAGGACTGACTTTTCTAAAAATTCCTCTTTAGTCATCATGTGAAAGCAGAGACCAACAACAAATCAAAATCTGAAGACTAAATGTCTGTTTCTCTTCAAATATCAGACCCCCATACACAAAGTACATGTAGTGCGAGAAAAATATTTTAATACATACAGGCTCTCTAGCACAGCAGGAATCAAGAAACAGCACAGATGGAATCAAGAAACAGATAAAGAAAAACAAGAGGGAACAACTCACTGCACATAAATAGGACATTGAGTCATTACTATTGCCAACAAGGCAATTGTTTCGGGGTGAAAAGGGGGTTTCTAGAGCTTGCCTTTCCTACAGCCATCATGACCTGGCAGGACTGACAGTTCAGCCACAGGTTCCAGCTGAGAATTTGCATTTCCCATCCACAGGATACTGAACCTGACGCCATCAGCAACCAACAGAGTACCCTGCCCAGACTTCCTTCTGAATTTAATGTTTTTCAAGGAAAATGTTTTCCCATGAACTCATGCACACAAAAATAAATGAACAAATAAAATCTCCTCCGTTCAAGATCCATTTTCAGAAATGTGTTTTCAATCTGATTTACTACTCAGACAACTGCTAATATTCAGTCTCTGAATCATTTTACAGAGAAAGGTAAACGATAATTTAATAAAGGGAATATACTACTGTACAGAATAGTGAACTAGCAATAGTGATGCTGATCAGTGAGCTTGTAGGATGGAAAGTCTCTGAGCTAACAGGTTTCTGTGGTACTAAGAGCTGATAATTTAGATAAGCTTCTGTAGAACAAATTACAGCCTATTTCACAATACGTACCACCACATATCAAATCTGTCACTTTTAGAAATTCACAGAGCTGACAGAAGAAATGAAACATTTGTTCAGGGAGAACTGAGCTGGGCAATTTTCTTCTTTCTTGACCTGGAACGCCTAAATCCTCTCTGAGGGAGCACTAGAGATAACACTTGCTTCTGTATCTTGCAAATTCATCATCTTCCCGTCTGCCTGTTAACTGTGCCAGACAGCCATGCATCTTATTTTTGAAGATAGCTCTTACAGGGAGAAAGGATTAAGCTATCACAGCCTGAAGCCCAAGAAATTAAATTTGCTACTTCTCTGGACGTCACTTGGGGACTGCCTTAAACTTTTCTGGGGCACAGGGGTGGGGAAGTTGGATTTCTGCAAAGCCAGTGCTTTTTCTGTGCCTGCACACGGGAGGGAAAGAGAATGAAGCACTGGCATGTGATGTGCTCACAGGGTGCCAGACACCCTGCCCTGCTGCAAATACCATTAGAAACAATTTGCTCAAAAAACTAACATAAATCAACATCAGCATTGTAATTGTTGTGAAGCTGCTGAATGGGCCACTCTGTTACCAAAGTCTGTTTTAATCTCTAAACAACATAGTTAGGATGGGAAAGACTTTTTAAAGGAATTTGAAATACGCATACCCCATTTCAGGTCCTGAGAATCAAATTACCAGCCCATAAGGGAGATGAGGCAGCAAGAGTACTGAGATCCACCCGTCTCCAGGCCTGGCAATTTGCTCAGCTTGGTCCTCAGCCCTGCTAAGCCCTGCTAACAGCAGCTGGAACGTATGTGGCACGGCCCCAGACAGCTGGGAGGAGGAAAGGCCAGCCACAAATTAAATTAGGAGGTGTAATATGCTGTGAGAAGAAAAACAAATTGAGATTGTGAAAACAGGTGCCAAGTGACATTTACTCAGTACTCAGTCACACTTTCCTTTCTCTATATGTGATTAGCAGCTAAGCTGAATTAGGATAGATTTCATGCTTCTGTGACCTTCCAGAATCCCCATATAGAAAAAGAAAAACACCTGTAGCTAGAGAGGTTTTTTTTTTTTTTTTTTCAAGAGGGTAAAAGTGTCCAAACACTACTGAGCTGATAAATTAAGGGTAAAATCTGCCAACTGTCCTTCCCTAAGGAGTCATTACTAAATCTTTGCGTAAGGTGAAAAGTCAAAGGCTTGAGATAAAAAAGATAAATGACATATATCAAACTTCAGATGGAATGGAAGGTTGGCAAATATTTAGAAGTAGAACCTAATAGTCCAAGTATAGTGGGGATAAAATCCCTCAGCATTGTGTTCACACAGGACCTCTGAAAAGCCAATGGACTTACAGGCAAACCACCATTCCCTACTGGCCTGGTTCAGGTGACAAGGAAGTCCCCAGCATGGTAAACCCTCCTGGGACAGCAATGTTATAGAGATGTACCAGGTCCACTTGCTACAGTTGGGACAAACTCCTTGCATACCTCAACCACAATAATTTCAGAAAAGTCCCCTTTGAAACAAAGGCATCTACAGGTCTGGTAGGTAGGGTCTGTGACCACAGAGCAACTTGCAAAGCAGAAATTCCCCTCATTCCCCAAACCACTAGAATTGTCAGAAAAAAATGCTGTCATTGCTGCTTTCCATCAGCAACGTGAAGATACACCACCCAGGAATCACTCTTGGCTATCACCCCCACAACCTCAAACATGCAGTGATGCACAGATCCCAGTTGCTTCAGGTAGAAATTCTTCAAGCTACTCCTTCCACTCCTTTTGAAGCTTTTACATGATAACATGAATTTTTGTGACTCTGAAATGCACAAGTGTTGCAATAACATCTTTGCCTCTACACTCCCCATGGCTGACCACATGATGGCAAGCACGTACAATAAGACCACTGGATATAAGTGTCAGAGGCCTTAGAAATAGTTCACATTCTCTGGCCTTCAATTTCATGATCATTATCATAATAAAATGTTTTTTGCCTATTCCCTGCACACCTGCTGCATGTCAGTTTCCCATTACTGCAGCTACACCACCACATGCACTGCTCAGACTGACACAATCACCTTTCTTACACCAAACAGATCCTCAGCACTGCTGGCCCATCACATCAATAGAAAATGAAGTACAAAAAGTACTTTGTAAAGAGAGAGGAATGTAGCCCAGGGATGTGGCTCAGGGTTAGATTAGATGAGAACACAGTTCTGGAACTCACTGTCATTGAGTTTTGGGTCAAAACTCCTAAATATTTCTGAGGTATTTGTTTTCATCTCTTACCGCCAACTCTTCTTGTGAAACATCAGCAGCAAAACCAAGCCAATAGATTTGCTCTTTGAATTTTGAAGTCATAAACCATAATTTCCTGCAGGGAGTGGAGAGGACAGACGGGAGTGTGTAGATACAGGATTATGGCCCTGCTCCTTTGTTACACTCTCCCCAGCTTTCTTAAACTGGAGGGGAGGAAAAGGGAGGAATGCATTTGGATATTCAGTTCCTCTCTCTCAGTTCTTCCTCACTGCTCTCAGTACTTCACTGCCTGTCCCTGGGTACCTTATCACACATATCTCATCAAAAAAAGCCCCTATACCTGCAGTACACAATCTCCTCCAAAATAAATTTGCTTTTAGAAGAATACTATCACCACTGTGCTTGTAAGAAACTACCTCAAAAGGTTAAATATAAACCATATATCTGAAAAAGAGCACATTCTAGTCATATCTTAGAATCACAGTATGACATGGTTTGAAGGGACCTTTAAAGACCATCTATCTCCAACCCCCTGCCTTGGGCAGCGTTGCCACTCACTAGGATCAGGCTGCCCAGGGCCCCCATCTAACCAGGCCTTGAACGCATCCAGGGATGGGGCATCCACAGCTTCTCTGGGCAATTTTTTTTTGTTGTTTTGTTTTAATAAGAAGCTATACTTAAGAATAAGTTGAAAATACTAAGTAATTATACTTACAATATTTCAATCTTAGGTCTTGTGAATTAAGATGACCTAAAAGTTGCAGCACACTTTTAAAATTAAGCAATGGAATTTATCTTGCATGTAGAACTGCTGGTAGCAAAAATGATTGTTTTGAATTAAATTATTCCAGGCCCAGAAGATGCAGGCCAATCAGTAAGAGTCCTAAATGCAATTTCCTTCTCGACTTAGAGAGGAACTGCTACTAGGCAGGAGCAAAAAGCACACATGGTCAAATTAGCTTCAAAGACAGTAAGCCAAACGATTTTTGGCATTTTGTTACCAGCTTCTATTAGTTCTGTTAGTCAACATTTCATTCCATACCTCAGTGTACAATGAAATACAACCTGAAGCTTATTTTCATGCTTCAAACATCCACATTTCCCACAGCCATCTAACATTTTGCTCACACCTTCCAAGAGACACAAACTCTCCGTCTTTACAGCCAATCCAATGATGTTGGAGAAATGGATGGATCCATGACACCACTTAAACATAAACGTGTTTGCACAGTCCATTTTTCAGGAGCAACTTACTGATATTTGTCTGAGTCTCTGAAAACTCAGTGTCACTGAAAAAAACATCTCATTTATGCCACTTTTTTCACAATTTAAATCCAGTAATTTAAATTAGCATAGAAAACCAAAATTGTGTGGATAAGATATGAAGCTGACCTATTATTTATTTTTTTAAGACTTTCAAGCAATTTGTTGTATGAAGTCTTTGAAAACAAGACAGAAAATGTTGTCTTTCATAAAGTTGAACTTCACTTTCAAACTGAAAAATAAGAAACCTGTAGCTTGCTAACATGAGGTTAGCACACGTCTTTGTGCAAAGAATGCTTTGCACCTACCCAAGTACTGGTTAAAGGAACAACAACAAAGTTTCCTTCAATTTCTGGCTCTTTTATATATGTAATAATTGGATCACTCACACAATATTCTGCATATTCTCAATGAATAGGTGTTCTCAATTCCCACAGTTTTACCAGAAGCTCTTACTTAAGATTCCAGTAGTAGTTGCTTCTGTACCTCTTAACTCAGAACAAGCACATTTCTAGACCAAGCTGAGAAACATATAGAATAGAAAGACTCAAAAGATTACTTGGAATTTGCTTTTAAATTGCTAAGACAGTCTATTTTAAAAAAGCTATATTCCTTACTCCCAGTAAATAGCTCTTGATTGCTAATAAACGTAGTCTAGTTCTGTACTTAAAACCTAATCTCAGAATTAACTTAGGTGTACCAGTTCAACTATGAAATGTCAATTAAAAATTCCAGTTAGCCCTTCCCAACTAGATGTCAAACAATTTAACTGACACATGCACATATTCTGTATCCCAACCCCAACATGCCATAGTAATCCAAAGAACCACAGCATGGGAAAGTTATTTGAGATCCACAGTAGTAGAAGCGCATAGGCATAGATGTTTCAAATTGTTCATGAAAAGAAAACTTTCTTTTAAAATCCTTTACTAAAACAAACTTATTTCATCCAATAGATAGAACATGAAATTTGTAGTTAAATAAATCACATGTAGAATGATGCTGATTACTGAACATCAGAAGAACGTCAGTAACCCTCATACATCTACTAAACATCAAAAAGTTTGAACCAGATAATGCAGTTGACTGTTAAATAGACAGTTAAGTCACAAGCACATACAAACATCATTTAACAAACGACAGATACTTATAAGAATTCATTGAAGAGAAATTATAACAGAGTGAATTTCCTGCCATAAAATTATTCTAGGATAACAGCTTCAACAAACATGTCTTTGGAGACAGTAGTGAAATTTCTGATGTGTCTATACCCTGTAGCAGAAGTGTGCAAGTTGGTGAGAACAGTAAACACATTACGCCTAGGTCAAAAAACTAACATCTCTGTAACTCAGGACATCTTTTTGATGAATGTGAAACAGCTGGAATAAGTATATCAAGGGTAATAATTGTGCTCCCATGGTAGATCCAGCTGCTGCAGAATGAACTCAGGAAAAAAGTGAAGTAAAAAAAAACAACAAAAAAAACCAACAACCAATAAAAAGAGGCATACAGCATATATAGTTTCTGCATATATCTTTTTAGAGTATAGAACAGTGACAACACTGATTGAAAATCACTGTAGCAATGTCATTTGTTAAAAGCAAACCTAGTTCACAAAGCACTTAAAAATCAAGCAGTGATTTTCTGTTTTTAAAGTTGCACTTAACACCAACCGTCATCCTCAGCAACTTTTTTTTCAGACACAGAAACATTCATACCTGCTAGTGAGAAAGTTATTTTAAAAATAAATGTTACAGACTCATAATAATCCTGTTAATACTTTATTAGTGTATTTTTTTTTAAATTTTTTATTTTTTACCTTTCTATTGGACAGAACATAAATGCAAACTTCAAAAAAAAAAAAAAAAAAGAAAAAAAAAATTCAGAGTCCTCTGCCATCCAGTAGAAGTGACCCTGGCAGTCTGTTTCACGTTCATTCTTTGTTACGGAAACAAAAGGATGGGGAAGGGAAGGAAAAAGCATCAACAGAACAATTAGGCACACAGCTGACACTTACTGTACAATGATATGCACAAGTAATCCATAACGGCTATATTCATGAGATGAGCTCTTTAGATTTTCCCCTTGTAATGTATGAGCTATGCTCCCACGAGCAAGGACCATTTAGAACAAGGGAATTAAAGGCGGAGTAACAAATAAGACTTTTAAAACAAGTCCTTAAATAAACTAATCCAATAACAGAATGCAAAATTGTTCAGCTGAAAAGACATTTTTAACCTAGACTTTAAAATGTTAAAAATTCATTTATTTTACAGTTACTCAAATACACATGCATTAAATGAAAATATTGCACAAAATTAAAATTTAGATTGTGGATTTCATATATTTTTATTTTGGTACACATTCTGTAGCACTTAAAATTTACTGTTTAGTTCTAGCAAACACCAGCAGCACAAGCTTGAGGAGGAACCAAATGAAAAACTCAATTGCTCATTTTCACTTAAAAATAATTAAGGCTAAAACAAGTGCATTTGTTGACAATGGCACAATCTTCAATGGCCAGTCACAGCACCCAAAGGCCAGAAGATACACTTAAGTGCTGTATGTTAACATTCAGTTTTGGAGACTTCATAGGACAACAGGCTGCATGGTTGATAGGGCAGGTATTTTGAATTGACAAAAGGAAAACCATTGTAAAGATGGTACAAACTTTTAAACCAAAAGTATTAATTTCTGATCAATCTTGCCAGCTAACAGGCACAACTGAATTAGGGAGCCACATTCTGTAGCTAAATACAGAAGACAAAACTTTAGTATATATATACATATGCACACCCATAAGTGTGTAAGTATATATATAAATATATATATATATATGTAATAAATTCCAATAAGTAAAATGACTAATGAACATGGTGTATTATGTTCAGTTCACATTCCTAGAGATATTATTTTTATTTATTTATTTTTTACAGAAATGTACCAGATAATTAAGAAAATCCCAATTTGCACACAATCACCATTCTCTTGAATTTTTTCATGGTACCTGCAGATAGATAAGAGGTTCCACAGATTTGACAAAACAGCATTTAAACTTCCCATTTTCATACTGCAAAACAAATTCAGCGATTTAAAAAGACATAAATTAGGTTTGGTAGTATCAATGATGTAACTACTATATCACCAAGAACAATTGCTGAACGATCTTTCATCAGCTGGATGTCAGGTATGCTAGAGTGTAGACTGACATCAGAGGAAGATAAAGGCATGTAAACAATAGTAGCTGGCTATGCTGACTACTCCACACAGGAACTCAACAATTTTGTTAAATTCAACAGCACTTAATCACACTTCCACAAAATCTGCAGAGAAGAAGGGGGAAGGGTTGTTACATATTTTCCAACTTGTCTTCTTGGTAATTATAAAAGAAAGGGATTTAACTTACAGTATTTAATTCTGCAATAAGGGGAAAAAAAAACAAGTGCACTTGAGCCCATGCATACTGTATGAAAACATTAACAGTACAATATGGTCATCGTTAAATAGTATGATAAAAGGCTACATTGCGTGAGTAGAGTCCATAAGAAAAATGATTTATATAGATGCTTCAGTCAAATTAACTAGGTCTTTTGAGAGCCTTCTATCTTCTCTGAGAACGCTTTAATAAAAGGTCTGTGTTCCTCTCCCACATAGAAGGATTTGTTCCCATTTAAACACAAATTGCTGTAAGGATCCTTATTCGACAGTTGTATCATATCCCGTGTTAAGCGTTCTGAAGAAATATGGACTCTTCAAAATTGCTTTCTATTCACTCAGATAGTAGTGCTCATAAACAGTAGGGGACTATGAAAAAGAAAAGACAAACTGAGGTATGCTGTGGCCTGAAAGTATTATTTGTTATTTTATTCTTAATTGGACATAAATTATTTGATGGAACTAAACAGATGGATGTGGGGCCTTGATGTCAAATTTCTATTAAAATTTTACACTATGCAAAAAATAAAAAAATTATTTAAAAAAATATTGTAATTTTATCTCCTTTTTATTTTCATATATACACTAAGATGCGTTCAGGAATTCCCAAATGTTTGCATATGACTAATGAAATATTTTTATCTGTAAGGAACCAACTAATTCTAACTTTTTTTTTTTTTCCATGAACCTTACACATTCAAAGGTAAAGGAATCTTTCAATTAGGTAGGACACAATCTTTTGCACCCTAAAAAGCTTCAGATTTTAGTGGGGAATAGTGTGAGCATTGTTTCTTAGTGCAGTTTCCTCATCTCCTAATATGATGTCTGTTCTCTTTGAAACATGTACCCCCTTCCTTCTGCAACTATGATCTTGACATATGTTCAAATACACCAATTGAACATAAATATGATGCCCCTTCTTCACTGAAGTTACATGCAAAATGTATGCCAGGTGCCATAAGAGCAGAAGATAGCCCTTAGAGCTACAGAATAATCAGAATAAAGGTTTTATTTCTACTGCATCTTTACTAAAACCCCCAACAGATCTAATGTTAGTTTATTTTTCAAAACATAAAAGGTGAAGTTTGTGTGGCATAAAAATCACATTTCCTCAACTTTAATAAATATACTTTTATGATGGGGGTATTAACTGTTTCTCCCCTCCTCTATAAATCTGCTGTTCCAGAGATTGCTTTTCCTGTTAGCTCAGCCTTTACAGGAATGTTAAATAAGCCCTATAGAGCCTCAACAGACATAAAGTAGAAAAATTCCACCTGATTCTCACACATTGCACTATCTCCCAGTGCCAAAACGTTCTTTTCCTCCACCGTATCATTCTTTTCCTTCACCGTTAGCTTCACTCAGTCTGGCACTTTTCATTGCTGGCAAACATCGCCTCAGGAACGGAAGGAATCAGCATTCTTATATAGTGGGCCAGTTTTCTTCTCAATGTTGCATGAAGACGCACCAAATCATTTAAGACACACGAACCCTTCTGGTAGTGGTTGAATTACAAGTGAAGATGAGAAGATCCACAGGTCTTACAGATGCATTAATAATCTACTATGTGACACTAAAAGACTGGTGCAGAAATAACAGCATGTGAGTTTGAAGCCCCAGAGAATCTGCCCAAGTAATAAGTCCTGGACAAACATACACCAGCTTAATAGGTTTAAAGTGTCACCTTTTCTGCAAGGAAGGCGCTTGAGTAGAATGTAGTCTCTGTTTATACCTCTGCATCTGCTTTGACCGTGAATGCAGTTTGTTGAAGAGCTCATGGAACTTATTTTGTGGAAACAAGGTTTCTAGAAATCTCTCCAGAAAGACATATACCATTCTCTTATTCAGTTGAGTATGCTGGAACATCTCAAAGACCCGAAGAATACCTTTTCGTGTTGTCTCAGCACCTATGATGTGCTTCAATTCATCTACAAAAATGAAAAGTACATGGAAGGTTAAATTTAATTCTATATCTCAGTTAATAATACATTGAATATTAAGTATGTCAAGCAATTTGTCCAGACTTCCTTTCAGAAATTATGCAGCTTGAAATTTGAAGTAACAGTGCCTCTATTACATATAGCTTGATTAATCTAAACGTTCTCTCAGAGTAGAAACGATCTCTGAAAATTACATCTATTCTACACTGTATATGGAATCACAGAACAGCTTGGGTTTGAAAGCACCTTAAGGATCATCTGTTTCCAACCCTCCGCCATGAACAGGATTGCCCCTCACTTGACCAGGCTGCACAGGGCTGCATCTAAACTAGCCTCAAACTCCTCCAGGGACAGGGCATCCACAGCTTTTCTGGGCAGCCTGTGCCAGCACCGTGACATCCTCTGAGAAAATAATTCTCTCCCTATGTCTACGTCTCCCTAACCCTCCTTTTTCTTGAATTTTAAACTGTTCTCCATTGCCATATCACCTTCACACCATATACGAAGTCGATTTGTTTAAAAGCTCTTTTTAAATACTTGAAGGCCACAATGAGGTCCTTCCAGAGCACCCTCTTCTTCCGGGCTGAACAAGTCCAGCTCCTCACTCCTCGGGACTCACTCCAACAGCTCCGTATCTTCCTTGTGCAAAGGAGCCCCAGATCTGAATGCAATACTCCAGGTGGGGCCTCATGCTGTACTGGAATATATGAATTTCACGTACTCAAATCCTCTAGTGAAACTAAATACAGGATTGGTTCTAAGAACTAAAGTTGCAAAGGTCACCACACGAGAAAATTTTCAGTGCTTTAATAATTAAAACCATTTTATTTGAATACAGTTCAAAAGTCAGCATTTCTTTTCATTTTTTCAACAAATCAACATTAACTCCAGCACCAACATACAGTAAGGATTATTTAGCTTCAATCTCAAATCCCCTTACCTGGCATTATCTCTAGCAATTTGGTCTTCCCTGCTACTCTTGTTCTCATTCTAATAGCTTTGTCTCTCCGTGGAACGGTCTCTGCTAAAATGCCATTGGGCCAAAAGGCATCTCTGTAACAAAAGCAAATCTGTCAAAATACATTAAAATTTTAATCAAATGGAAGGTTATATTTAATCTCTCCAAATTTTCTCATAAGATAAATACATGCAAGCAACTTGTACAGAACCTAACACATACTTTAATTATTAGAGAAGGGAAAAGAAAGGGAAAAGTGGAATATTCAGAAGAAAGATCTACGATGCGCTAGATCTATTCACAGTTGCTTCATGCTACTTAGAATGGAATCAGTTGAAAGAAAAATTTAAGAATATATTACACAGCAAAACCATTCAAATATCACATCGCATCAGTCTTTACTGTCACTGACAGACTTTGATCTAATTGTTTCAGTGGATCTTTGACAGAGGTAGAACTATTTATAAGATAGAGGTGAGATGAAGACACTTTAGTCTATTGAAATGCCCCACGCAAAACACAAATCTCAGTGTGAAAAGCTATTTTTCATCAGTATATGACACATTTGTTTTCTGATTAAGACACATACGTTCTAAACTCATTTTATTAATGAATAATAGAGTATCTCTAAAGTATAATCCTTTGGCTAATAGGTTATTCTACTTTATATCTTTTCCTCCATGCAAATAAAAAACAAAAGTTGTGAGGGGGTGTTTTATTCAACAAATACTTCTGAAGTCATTGAGATTTTTAAAAAACAGAATGATGAAACAGATTTTTCTAAAAAGGGTCTGACAATTTCAAACTCAGAATTCAGTACAATTGTTCGACCTTGTATAGAACATATACTGGCATGGAGCTAGGATTTTTAATAATAATAACTGTTTGCTTTTTAATATTGGATGCACACATGCCTTCATCAAGGTAAACAAGACACTTCATCCACTAACATGATGAATTCCAAATACCACAGCTCTTCAGGACCAGTTAAAAAAGTACATGTTAATGAAGAGGAGAAAATTCCAAAATAGTTTTCTTTATGTGACAGATACTTTCTCTCACTTAACACAACTAAAAAGCTGGGCCTGGTCAAACTGGACTCCTGTACTTTAAAAATTTCCTCACACAGAAAGAAGAGGAAGGATGTATATGTATTAGACATCGATTGACAGGTACTCTGCATTTAACATATATCACGAAAGACATACCTGAAGCGTTTCACAGCATCTGCTACTTGTTCAGGAGATGTCATCCAGTCAACATGATCAACTATTTTCCTAAAATCAAAGCAACAAGACTCTTATTTTGTTATTTCAATGAAGGAAAGGAAAAATAAGTAAACCATTTTAAAGAGTATTGTTGTGCAAAGTGCAACTTCAGTTCTTCTCCAATGCTATTAAGTAGGTTCTATAAAATGGCACACTATGAAAACAAAGACTGATTCTCAAGACAAAAATTTGAAGTCCCTTATTGCTCTCTGAGTACTGCTGAAGCTAAAGCATTTTTCCACTTCAGTAAACATATGATGACCAAGCAGGTAGGAAAGATGACATTACATCTCCTTCCAACACGATATAAATGTTGTGCTTGCAGAGCTCTCCTATTCATGAAGCACTGTTCAAATTCCGTTTATGTAAGCAAAGAACCTACTTAAAACTTATTGCACTTATTTATGAGGTTACCTGGTAATCTTGAACATAATACTGACTAATCAAAGTTGACATTATGATGACTTCAAGATAATTCTCATCTGGCCACTAGGAATAATTTCAAAAGAACCCAGTGCTATTCCTATTATAAAGAAGCATCACTACTGATACCACAAGAACCACCTATATTTGAAATACTGATGATGAAAACGTTATAAGTATACACATGAAGGTTAAAAAGTACAGTGAGGAAATTTCTGGAAGAGTAATGGCAAGCTACTTCTCACCTGGCAGAAATAAAGTTCCTGATCCACAGCACCATGCCAAATTGACAATTAAGGAAGCAATTATAATTACAATTCACCTAATTTGATAGTGCTCATGTATCATTTGTAACACTACAGAGATGAAACCAGAAATTGGGCAGAAAAAAACAGTATTAACAGCAAAAAATACAATGTAAAACATAAGTTAAAAAGCATATACAAAGACAGTATTAAGTTACATTCATAAAAGCATGAACACTTCTGGCTCTGGGAAAGCAGTTCTCTGACAGTGTACATTTACATCAAATTTGCACTTGGTTTCTCTTCATTCTCTTTAAAGGGGAAAGCATGTATCAATTCAGCAATGTCAGAAAGGATTTCTAGTCAGTCTCCATAATTTCACTCACACAACAACTCTATGTAAGAAAAGCAGTACCTATTAATTGTGTCACCATATGTTGCTCTAATAAGCTGTTGAAGAAGATTCTTTATATTTCTTCTTAACCATTGATTTCTTTCCTTTAAATCAAAGACTTCATCCATTAGGAGGAGCATTACTCGAAGAGGAATATTGTCATCCACCTGATCAAGTAGTAAAGATAGAATCAGTAAACATATTTCAGTTCACAACAGGCACAATTCACAGGCCAAATGCTTCTGTATAAACACAACAGGGTCAGAACTCTTTGATCTATTATTTATTATAATATGAAATCTTCCATAAATCTATAACAGCATAAAAATTGAAAAATAAGGATAAAATAGTCTTACACTTTTTTTTTTTTTTTTTTTTTTTTTTTTTTAACATAAGAAAAAAGGAATTGTTACTGTACTCAAGTGGAACAAACAATACAAGTATGCATGAACCGGAGAGAACTTGTCCCTTTGCTTTTTCTTAGTAGACAAATTCAGAATCACTGAAAAGTATTAAATTTGAGGAAGAGTTTACTAAATTCTAGTAAGAGAATTCATTTTTCATCTTTTTTTTATCCCCTATAGACATAACATCAGCTTCTCATGGCCTTCTTTTTGGTATATGCCAAAATTTAAGCCAATACATTGTTAAACTATTGCATAAAAGATGGAGTTATTTGGAGTTACAGTTGTATTACACAAGAGAACACAGTTATTTACCACAAATGCAACAAATGCATTTTTTGACTGAGTTGTTGTTTAAATATTAAATTCATTATTAATACTTCATAGAACAGCAAGCTAAAATTATCTTAGAAGCTAACAGAAATTGTAGCTTCTATACAATTTACAGAAGATCAATGAAATTTTTGCAAAGAAGCTGCTCATATATTTGGACTATATAATTTAGTATTGCCTGTGCAAAAATATCAGCCTCAAGAGTGATGGAAGGTATTTGTTTGTAACTACAAATTTACAGATACAGTCTGATAGAACGAAAAACAATGAAGGAAAAGGAAAACCCAGAGGGGTTCAAGTTTGTTATTTGAGTAAAAAATACATCTACCAAGACATCACTGCAATTATGCACAAGAAGACAAACAGGAATGCTTTGATGTGTTCTAAAACCTAAAATGTGAAAGGCAAAACAGGTGCAGACTTATGACCGTGGTAAACTGCATATAATCACTGATAATCTCACGGCATTTCTGTCCTACTTAAGCATAAAAGTTGTTTCTTTCTTTTTGTTGTTTTTTTTTTTTGTTTTGTTTTGTTTTGTTTTATTTCCATGTACATGATCAATGTTTCAACTAAAACAACATCAAAATACCATACATCATGACAATTTCAACTTCACTGTCAAGTTTCTTAATATTACTACTTCATTTATTTTTGGTATCCACACAGTGAAAGTTTATTACTCAGGACTATATGAACTTTTTTTCTTTGTCTAAAAGAAATGTGCTAAACACTACTTATGATCCATTAGATGAAGGCCTCCTGAAATGCTCTCTGAAATCAGTTGTAACTGAAATTATGCTGACAGTCTGGTATCACATTTTCTTTGAATAGAAAGAAAGAGAAGATTGAAAAAAAAACTTCAATCAAATCGTAAAAAAGTAAATATCTCAAACACCAAAATATTATCATGTGAACTTTAATGCACTACCTGGCCATCTTCGTACTACAAAAGAAGTTAATTTTAGAAGGAAACATCATTTTTTTTAAAAGAAATTTAAGCGCCTTAAACACCTGCTTCTAAGTGCCTCGTTTATTTATCAGTGTCAGACTCACACTGTCATCAATTGTTGCTGCAACACGGCAATGGTCAGGATCTGAATAGGTTTTCTGGATCAAAGGAGGCACCTGCAATTCAAGGAAAGGTAAGCTTTATGAAGGACAATACTGTAGAACTCCAATAAATTAGATTCATTTTCATACCCAAGGTGATTATGAAAACAGAAACTAAACATTTGGTCAAAAGTCAGTTGCATACTACAGCAGATTTTCATATTCCAGCAAATCAGGTCTTGTATGAACACGTACATTTTCTCAAGTGCCCAGTGCTTTAGCTGAAAAACCATGATACTTCTTAAGTTATTTTCCCTTTATCTCAACTTTCACTTTGTAAGTCTTCCTAGTGAGTGTAACTGCATATATTTTGCTAGTCACACACCAGAGAAGCCGCCAGCAAAGAGAAAGTCCACAGGCAGTAATTCTCACCCAAGAATGTAAAAATTACATAAAAATCACACTCCTTACAACAACAACAACAACAACAAAAACAACCAAACCCAAACCCAAACCATAGATTTATTATTCCCTTTTATGTTTAGTTCATCTGGGTTACTGTTCTACATCTACTATAAACAACTGTTTTGTTAGTATAAAATGGAATGGTCTCTGGCCAAAGGACTTTACAGTAAGACACAGAAGTAGAAAAGCAAGGGAAAGGAAGGTAAGGCAGGCACACCAAGAAGATTTCTAGTATATAGGAAGATAGCATGCCTTGCTATGACTCTATACCTTTAAGGTGTTGTATTTTAGGAATACATCAGATGAGAAAAGATAATGGTAGTATATGGCATTAAAGACAGAATTCAACAAGGAATAAGCAGAGAAGACATTATCTCCTTGGTAAGTTTCAATACATGCACTCTTTGTCCAACGAATGCAGTGACAGCAGGAAGCTAACTTTATGAGAATGGAAGGTAAAATCGATTACACCTCCACATTGTTCTCAAGTGGCTGCAGTGAATTGAAGATGGATCCCTGCATAAATTCCATCTTCTAATGTGTTACATAACATCAAAGAGAACTCCACATTTGCAGTATAATGACTGCTGAACTTCTAAAGAAGGGTACAGAAATAAAACCAGACTGCTCTCCTATCCAAGGACCTAACTCTTCATTATAATACATAAATTAAAATGACTTGACAGTCTCCTATTAATTGACCAGTACATATTGACTACCAAACTTTTTCTTACCTTGAAAAATGATTGCTTTATGTCTTGTCCCAGTCTCTCTGACATTTTACCCATGTTGTCTGACATTTTAGTCATTCCCTCTGCGAGGCTGTCAGGGAGAGACTTGACTGCATTTGATACATTTCTCATAGAGTTACGCAGTGGGTTTACAAATGTGTCCATCTAAAGGGGAAGATGTTGAACCAGAATTGTATGATCTATGGGGACACTAGTAAATTAATGTACTATGAGAAGTATATCATGCTATTCTGTGTGAACAATTACAAGAAGGACGACTGTAATTGCTTAAGCTCATTACATACTGCAGCAAAAAGTTTTAATTTCTTTTTCATTTATTTCTCAGTCCTTACATCCCTGCTGCAAGTCTTCACATCTTTCAATTGATCTTCCTGAGTCGTTTCCACTTAACTATTCTTTAGCTTTTCTTTCCTTGTATTTGCTTTCCTTTTCTTGTCCATTTAATGCCATTTCTTTGCTCTGAGACTCCTGCTTCCAAAAGCGTTTCCCTTCTGCTTTCAGCTGACCATCTTTGAAACATGGCTTTCACATATACCTTATATTCAGCCCAGAGGTACAAACACTAATGTGATGCTCAAAAGATTGTGGGAGATTTCTAAGTTAAAGCAAATCTTACTCAGTCATCACATAAATAATGATAAACTTACAAGAAGTGTTTTACTATGCTCTGGTGTTAAGTACTTTAGAAATAAAGAAGCTTGAGCTTACAGTTTTAGATGCTTTTTATATGAAAAAGTCAATAGAAACTTAGAAATACTTATATTTGTAAAGCAGGCGCTCACACACTGGTCAACTGAACAAAGAAACATTTCTCTGAAGAGAGTTCTGGTGGCTTAATAAAATAAATGCACAGTTCAGAGCTCTGAATTTGATCATTGGCACTGCTTACAACTAAAACACACAGCAGCTGCTTTTGAAGGGAAATGTATTTCATTTTTTGAGTTGAAAGGTGAACAGTATGTAACAGCAGCAAATACAGAGTAAAGAATTGAAAAAAGATATAAGAAATGAGTAAAAAAAAAAAAATCAGAGATGTCTCTGACAAAGTAATTTGCAACAAGCACAGTTTTAAAATATTCTTAGTGCATTCCATGGTTCTATATTCCCTCAGATTCTTTGTAGTGTTTTGAAAGCATGGCTTAATGTATGAAATATTGTATATATGAAATATTATTATCCATCACATTAAACTGAATATCACATATTCAAACATACTATATACAAAATAGCTGCTTAGTATCAGATCAATATCTTTGTTTAATGCAGCCTTCACACTAACAAATGCTCTACTAAAGTTTCATTGATGTTGAAAATAATTCTTACCTTCCGTGCAAAATCCCCCTTGCCTTTGCTGTAGGCCTTATTTTCCAAGAAGTCGTACACATAATGGGCGAGAGCTGGAGAAGCTTTCATCATTTCAGGATTTAACAGGAGCTGAGTAAAATATTTTTTGAAAGAAACTTTTAAAGTAATTTTGAAAAGGGCCATGCAGTTTAGTGAAAGTCAGCATGTTTTGCAATGTATTTTTTCATGCATCCTCTAAATTTTATTCCAACATAACACTATTCTAATGATGGAAACAATCTGCAAACAGGTAATTTCTATAATTCGTAACTAGTACATTAACTATAGTATCTCACAGAAAAATGCATTAAATACATTTTCATTATTGTTAAAACACCCGTCAAGTCAGTCAACATACTTTGGTACTAAGTGACAGGGAAGTCCCTGCGAAATAAAACACAGTTCTCATCTGAATGGGGAAGCTGTGCTGTTGTGGTATTCAGCAGAGTGGGTGCCACGCCAATCCTTATGCAACAGCACAGGAGAAAGTAACTACAAAAATGAGTGTAATGGAAAAAATGTTTAAAGAAAGTTTAGTGGTGTAGTGCTCCAAATAAATAAATAGATAGATAGATACATAGATAGATAAAGCAACAATTGGAATCTCACTAGCTCAAAGAAGCAAGGGCAGAAATGGCAGAGAATAAAACTAAACAGCAAAGAAAAGGTGAAATAAGTAGATAATATAATGTTTTAAGTTCTGGCATATTATTTGGATGGATTCTGTTTGCAAATGAGACAGAAAATTCTGTTTTGCAGAAAATGAGCACTCGCACTTGCCACATTAACATCGGGACGTACTGATGACAGACCTATGCCATTCCTATTTACTCACATTATTCAAAATTAAACTTGGCACTTAACTTCTGCTGGGACACTCACAACGTGTTGTTTTGTTCTTTTCATAAAGCATCAACAAAAACTACAGGCAAATTTTCCACATTGGGAAAAAAAAATAAAATCAAACAGGAGACATAACAGCTTACCTGCAAATATGCATTTAAATCTTTTTTCCTCTTCTCCAAGAATTCTCTGTCCATATTGTTAAATGTCTTTTTGCCAGGAAGTTTCAGTATGTTTGCCAGATTTTCAAACTAGGAAAAAAAGATTTTTTGCTCTGTGTTCAATGGAGGTTCAACTCACCAAGTAACCTCAGAAATGATAGATGTCATTATATTCCCTTCTCATGTACCATATCAGACCTGACAATTTCTGCAACAAGCTCAGAAATCAGATACCCTGGAGAAGCCAAAAGGTAGGCTGTAAAGAACGAGTGCATGCCAACTCCCAGGAGATAGTCAAGGGCAAAATTTAAATTCAGAACACATCAAGCAATACTGAGTTTTGGAATACAGATTTATATTAGTATACTCTGCAAATGCAAATTTTTCATGTCCTCACATCTGCTCAAAAAGCTTAGGTACAAGATTTATCATTATTATTTAGGCAGAAGTCAGTAGGGTTATGACTATACATCAAGAGAACTTGCACATCTTTCTAGAACTTCTTCCCTTTCTTCTCATACTTCCTACAAACTTATTAAAGAAGAAATTAAACTTTTAATCACTACAGTATATGGCAGCACCCTGTTTATACAGGTTATCACGATGACAGGCGCCAGCTGACTTCTCCCACTGTTCCAGTTTTACACCAAGAACAGCTGTTTCAGTGAAACAGTATAGAAAGATGAGGCTCTAACATATCAGAATGTTGAACAATTTTGCTACAGTTCACAACAGTGAACTGTCGTGAACTTGAAGTGAACTTGAAGTATCAAGATTATTCATAGACAGAATCCAGAAACTTTTCTAAATCTTAAATAATTTTTTAAGGCATAAAGACAGTATTTAGTACTGGTCTCTAAAAGGTTGTATACTTTCCTCATTAGAGAAGATCATAAAATTACAGATTTAATGAGGGTTTTGTTCCATTTCAGTTCCTGCATGTGGACTTTTTGTGAAGACATCATTAACCTTGGAAGGACACAAAGGTTGTATAACGTTTATGGCCTACAGAAATCATCATACGTAACACATCTTACCCATGTTACATATCTCATTCACTTGCAAAGTGCCAAGGAAAGAATTGAACAGAATGTGGTCTATTTTTTATTTAGATAACTGCATCAAAACAGAAGCATGTAAGCAAAGAACAGTTTATATTTTATAGATACAAAAAGCAACACAATACTTTGAATAATATTACTCTACTAACTGAAGAAACTGGATGTGAATCAATTCAGCACTTCTCTTTAAAGTCCATACAGGCACTGGAACACACCAAATCCTTACCCCTCCTATTAATTTTAAATAAAAGATTCAAACTTTTACCTGTAAGATAAGGTGTGATGTCAATAAGAACATCAGACATGAACACAAAAAAGGTTTCAGTGTACCAGTGATATTCTCATGCCTGTAAACTCAGCAGGAATGTTAATTTTACGTCCAAAATAAAACAACGTTGTTGGGCATTTGAGAAATCTAATTCTTGATTACTGAGGTGATGCAGTAAAATCTGACTTTTTTACTCTCTTAAGGCCACTACTGTTATGACCACTCACTTTTTGATGTCAGGAGATTGTACAATTTACTTCAGTGAATTACAAGTGTCTCATTTGTTCTCTCTCTTTTGTTTTAGGAGGTTTAAGAATCTGAGCATACAAGTATAGCAATAAAAGTGCAGTCTAGCAGTACATATCCTTTTATTACAGGAATTACACAGACATCATGTACTGAACAATTGCACTTGTAAGCAGCTCAATACAAATTATTACATTAATGGAGGAAAAGTACACATTAATGCAAAATACAGTGCAATTAGTCCACATCTTAACCCACTTTGAGAAAGCCAATGTGCCACACCATCTCACAGAAAACAAAACAAAACAAAACAAAACAAAACCCTCCTTCATAGAGATCTAAAAAGACTTCAATGGAATGAATTACCTGCTCAGTGATCCTCATGTGAAAGTCATGGAAGTCACTGTAGCGCCGATATGTCTTCCATGTTTCCTCGCTGTTTGCATTTCTCCGATGGACTGTGATAGCATACAGCGCGTACGTCTTGCCATGGTCATTACACACTCCTGCCACAGCATATGGGTCATAGTCAGCATATACTAGTAGTTTAAAAACAAAAATAAAAAAAGGAACAAACAGAAAGAAGGAAGACGAGAGGACACAAACGTGAAGTGAAGAAATGTCTGAAATGACAGACTTGAGAAACTAAAATGGACATGCAAGCAGAAGAGTAAGTCATCCGTTTATCCAAAACACTAGAAGTGTTTGAACATAAATTTAATTCACAGAGATTAAGTAGCCTTAAAGGTAGGCAAGTTTACTCACATGCAAAACATAAAAAAAAAAATAAATAAATTAAAAAAAAAGGAAAGGTTCCAACTTTAATGACTAGAGAATAGATCTTTTAAAAAATAAGATAGAGGTGAAAAACAACTGTGAAACCAGAAGAAATTCCAGTCTCCAAAGTACCTTCTAGTCGTATTTTAGAAAGTTTACAAATACAACAGAAAGCATAACATCACAAGCATCATTTCTTTCTTTAGCATTAGCAGTTACTGGCTACAAGATAAAAAACAACCCCCACAGTATTTCTCAGTCGAGAGAAATTAGATACACATAAACACACAAATGCATGTATTCTGTACGTGTGCACATGTATACATAATTCTATGTATGTATACACACATTTTATGGAGATGCCAATTCATAAATGGAAAGAACACAGATGGCTATCTTGAAAAGAAATTTTTAAATTTTCTTCTGCATTTTTTCCATCCCTATAAGAAAAATGTTTCAAAAACTCCCATCTAAACCACAGAACATCGTAAAACCAGCACTGTATACACTGCATATGTTTATACTCTTAACATGCTCTAAACTCCAAATACTGAGCCAACAGCTCTTAGCTAGATGAAAATGCTTAAGTTCTATGAATTTCTTAATGCGTTCCTGCTCCATGAAATACAAATACACTTCTCTGCCAAATCATCAGCTCTAACCTCTTGGTATTTCATAAGAACAAGGCTGATATCTAAGCTGCAAAGTGAGCTCAAGGACAGGGGCTAACAAGGTAAGAATTCCCCACTAGTAAAACACGGTGGGAATGGAGCATCACCAATCTTCTTCGGTGTCAATCCTTTAGAAGAATGATGAGTGCTGAATCCAAGAGTAAAGAGACAGCAAGCCATTGCCCCATGGGTGTGCACAAATGTATCCTCTAAACTCACACTGACCACTCTGCCACTGTACCACAACCCATGGTCCTCTAGTAGGACCACTGCCAGCCAAGGAGCAATAGAAAAAGAAAGAAGCAGCTCCCAGCATGCTTTACATTGTATCTTATTATAACAAATACATATTTTGCAACACAAAGGAAGCTGAATTCTTAACTTTTACAGAAAAGACTTTGTAACCCCCCTTAGCACAGTAAAGGGCAATAGACAGCTCAGGAAAGAAGCCTGCACACAGATGCACCATGTGCATGCTGCCTGCAGCACCCAGAAGGCAGCAAGACTTCTGTATCTTGCTCCAATACAAGGTAAAGAAAAAGGAGACAGCTAGTTTAATTCTTACAGTATGAACCTGTGCATATTCCTTGTTTCATATGAATTACTATGGAATGATGGAGTCAAGGTGATAGTAATCAGGACTTGCTGGCATCAGACTATAAATTGAACATAATTCACGAGAGTTTCAGAGTTTTATTTTCCTTAGAGATTAAAACAATGAAACTTTAAATTTAATTCAGAAAACAAGTAATGCCCACAATTTTAGTACAAGAAAAATTGTGATTCTTAACTGTTAAGATTATTTATTATATAAAGTTGGGGAAAAAAAGTAAGCAGTTGTTGTAACAGATTAACTTACCAGTATCCGAGATATATGCATGGAGTTGAACTGTTTCATCAGAAGGGACATTTGAAAGGTCATCTAAGGACTGCAGGGGGAGAGAACGGGCAGAAGGAAGAAATGAGCAATAGAGAATAAAATCATAGACATGTCTCATTTGCAAGCTGCTTTTTGATTAATCTAGTTCATTTTCAAGTTCTAGTTCGCTATACTATTAAGATAACTTAATGCACAAAATTATGTTCTTATTACCTGGTTACTAGAGTAATTCCCCCCAAAACATACAGTTTCACATACTTTTGTGACCACTCAAATGTATTTCTTTCCCTGTACCACTTTCATTTGATATCTCAATGTAATAGAATTACAGCCACAAATAGTCTTTCACTGAGCATTTGAAAAAGAACAGCAGTACAGCTATGGAGATACAGTTGTGGTGTAACTGAGGTTTTACTTACCATTACTTAAATCTTTATACTGTTTGTTTCTTTCAACTGACTGCCAACTAGGCAAAGATATAGCACAGTAAAAGTTGAATAATTTCTCCACTCTATGTAAAAAACCGTGAGCAATTTTCTCAGACACGTTCTCCCTTATAAAATATGAACACGTGAATCCTTAGGCTAATTCTATCTCCCTGTTCAGTAATAATTTGGGATCAAAAGAAGCTTAATAGATGTTTGAAAGATGCTTTGATGTGATTTTTTTTTTTTTTAATTATTTATGCCAAAGACAGAGCTAGTGAAACAGAATTTATAGGCTTTTGGATCCTAGCTAATTTAGGCAACTCCAATACTTCACATACTATGCAATCCTGACATCAAACTACTGTTGTATTTTTTTTTAAAGCATCATTACTTATTTTTACCAGTCCCTAAATCACCTACCTGACTTTGTCCTTTTTTCTTATATCTGCACAGAGTTCAGACTAATATATATTAATGACATTCAGAAGATAACTCAGGTATTTCTGCTGCTATTTAAGGTCTTGGATATGTATTACCTTTGTAACTTCCTCTATTTTACTCAGTGCAAGAGAAATACAGGAAGTTCAGATCATGGAACAAGTTAGATGACATCTGCAAGAGCCTAAATATTCCACAGTTGTTTTATACTGCAAAAATGCACCCTACTGTTTAGTGTAGTAGATGAAGGTGTTAAATTAGAGACAGGAATTGAGAAGACGAGGATAACTTTTCCTTAAAAGTTTCAAATAATCTTAAAAGAAAATAACACAAGTTAATTAAACTTAAGCAAAACTATCATGCCACAACCTAATCTTTCTTAATGCACTGTCATTAACTAAAAGTACAGAAATTCCATGACCTTTAAAGTAACCTTACCAAGGTCTATTTTACTTCAAGCAACAAACTAGCACAAGGGAGCAATATTATTTGCACAGAAATGTACTCTTGCCATGGAATTCAGCCAGGAAAAACTAATCTACCAGTACTCAAACACCTGTAAAAGCACTGAAAGCCCCAAACAACCCTGAAGAATAAGGAATATAGAAAGTAAAATTTCTTCTGCCTAAGGATTTTATTAAACATTTCTGTTTAATTAAACATTCTGTATAAATGTTTTTCATTCTTCATGAAAATAATATATGTTGAATTCTTATTAATTAATATGCAAAAATGCTTAATAAAGGCTTTAAGATTTTCTAGCTTAGCTAGGAAAAGTCACATGAAAGTAAGTAGCGCTAAACATCCACCAGATGCTCTATAACAAAGAGGAACCCCTACCCAAGTGCAATTCTGATACATCAGGTTATGTTTACAAGAATACTTGCGATATTTGAAAGGTCTCTTTAAAGAAATGCCAATTACAATAATCTCCTATAACACTTTATCAGCATTGCATGCAAATCGAAAAATATAACAAACCCCTATGTTTTACTTCTGTATCTAACAGGATTTTGTGCAAGTTCCACCTACTGAACCCTCTCATCGTATTTCAAAATGTAAACAAGATGAAAACAATAGAAATCACAACAACAACAACAAAAAAACCAACATGGAAGCTTGTTAACATTTACTGTAAAAGTATTCTTTTAACGAGTAAATTCTACTCCTCTGCATGCTGAGCATGCTCTAATGCACTGGAACTCAGACAGAGGTGCGGAATCCTCCAAGAAGGAATTACAAAGGGCTGTGAGTCACATAAGCCAGGAAGGCACACGCTGATTGCAAACTTTTCTAAAACTAGACACCCAAAATACCCTCCAACAAACTTCTGAGTCTTCTTATCTTGTTCAGTTAGATATAATTTGAAGAAAACAAGTTAGAGGGAGGGGAGAAAATGCATCGAAATTGTTCTTACTTTCTACTTTTTGCAAATTTGTGATTGTAGCCATTCTATGATTCCACGATTCTGTGTATGTTTCTAAACCAAGTTCTAAAAAAACCCCCACTGCGTTAAAATCAAATGCTTTGTTTTGCAGCTTGAGATTTTAGTTTCAAAGCGTTTCACCTATTACTCAAACTTAGAATTTATGTCTATTTTGACGTAAGGAACAGGTATAAAGATGTACGTTTTTCATAAATTAACTGCAGTGCACTAATACACTTTTCATGAGAAACTATGTAAGCAATTCATCGGACTCAGGCAAAGTACAAAAAAGAGCTTTATCTTACAGACTAATTGAGCCTTAATGCATCTTTCAGTAGGTTTCAACAGAATAACAGACTTTTTCAGAAATTAAACTGCAATGAATTAACCCCTCTAAGATGTACGTAATTGAAACTAATTTACAATACTCTCTACTGTTGCGGAGAGAGGAAAAAAGAGCACTTACCAGATTTATGCTACTAGTAGGAGACCCATTAAAAGATTCTGGCATCAGTGAGGATTGGGAAAAGAAAAAAAAAGTTAGATTTCCTCCAACGTAGGGCCACACAGAAGAAATAGCAGTCCTTGTAAGTTTTTGTAGTTTCATTTCTGTGAAAAACTATTATCATGGTATTGAGAAACATTTGTACACAGTGCATAAATACTTCCAGTTCCAAAATAGCATCTAAATGAAAATGTATGGAAGTTTCCACAGCGATAAATACAAAATAAATACTCCAAAGAATGTGTTTTTATTTTAAGCTCATACCACATGAAATTGCTTCACTAACAAGTCAATTTAATAGTTGAATAATTTCCAATAGATTTGAGATAAAGTTAAGGAGAATTATTCAGTTGCAAACTTCCTCTGGGATGCACTGTGTTAGAAATCAGATTTAAATATTATTAAGTATTTAAACATGTAAATATTTAATACATATATATCTAATTAGAATATACTTATCATATATCTATGTGTTCATTCTGTATTGGAGTATAAATACCATATAAGTATGTATTCATATCGAATATTAAAGTGTTCTAATTCATCAGATTTTTAAATAAAAAATTACTGTAATCTCATCTCAATCAATAGAATAAGCAGCTAACCCTTTGACCCAAAAGCATTCATAAGAAAAGGTGCTAAGACTTGAGAGTAGTTAAAGAAACAGAATAAAAAAGGACAAGATAGAACAGTTACCTAACTCTCACATCATATGTAAACAATTTAAATTAAGTTCAGTATATAATTTCCTCAAAAAGGATTCATTTTTATGGCCCATCTAATACGTCTAACAATAAAAACAGATACGATACTACTTCAGATGACAAAGCAACATTTAAGAAAATTCAGTACGATGAGGATACAACAACACAAGAAAAAGTACAGAGAAAAAAAACCTCTTCCCCCTCCACAATAATGTGGATAGAAAGGAAAGCAACATTAACATTCTCAAAGCGAAATAAAGCTAGTATTCCTGTCATTCTCACACTAGCACAACAAAAAATAGCTACTCAAAAGTAGCTTGAGTTGTCAGCGGTGCACTTTAGCTTACTAGCAAACAACCAAATGCTGGTAAACACCAAATGCTATCAGGAAATTACAAAATACCAGAAGGCATCCCTACAGCATGAAGTCTGCTTAATATCCAAAATACTTAAACAAATAAATGTCCTTGCTCACTGATGACTCGCTTTCATCTTTATTCAATCTAAGATTAAATTAAATTATTATGTTATTCAATTTACGTAACTTCTAGTGGTAGGACTACATCCAACATGCTAATGGCTTTGTTACATTTACAAATTCAAATATGTTAATTAAAGAATGACCTAAAATGTATCTGACCCAAAATAAATATCCTCAGGATTCCCTTGGATTTGTTAAAGAATTTACAAGGCCATAATAAAATAAAATGAGAAAACGTTAAGTGAAGAAATTAAATGTTATAAAATGAAAATACACGAATATTATTTAGACCAACTTTTGTGAATATAACTAATAATACAAAGGATAAAACCACTAAACAAAGAACAGGCAAAAGAACAAGTAGATCAGATTAGCTTGGGAACACAAAAGAAGGGAGGTAGAAGTGTTATTAGGTAGTCTGTACAGTCATGTAAGATCTGCAGATACGGGAGGCAGTTAAGTGGGAAGAACGAAGCTGATTATCTTAAGATTCTTCATGCATTAACAAAATACATCACTAGAGGGTAGTAAAAAACACAGCTCTCTTTCCATCTTCAATTGCTCTTAATCTAAGTATTCACATAAAATTGTAAGGAAGTGAAAGACTTCAATGTTTTCAATGAATTCCCATGTTTTCATTTTTCAGAAAGCTTAAAAAAACCATATCTATGTACTTTTGTTTTCTATTATGTGAATAACAAAGGTATGTATTACATCCTACATGAAGCTAATAAAGTTACTACAGAAAAACCTTTCTGCATCCTCAAACAATTTACAGGAAAACAGAAACAGAAAACACTAAATCTGAATTTTTAATTTATTTGAAGGCAGAAAAAAAAAAAAAAAGAATATTTCCAGAAAATCTCCCAAACAAGTAAAGAGCTCACCTCCCTCACCATCATCTGATCCTCGGAAACTGGGATCCTTCAGCATATCTAGCTCAGCTAACATGCGGACATACAATACGTTCTGTTTGAACGAAGGGTAGAATCTTTCATCTCGCAGCATCAATTCATACACCTTATTGAAGTAAAAATGCCAACATCAGAAATATTAATGTTATGATTTTTTCACTAGACAAGCTTTCATAAATTCTATTTGAACAACACATATCACCATACTGTATGACTGTCAGAGTTGCTTTTAAAACTCTACTGTAAGCCTGAGAAATTTCAATTTATGCTTACTCTTAACAAAAAAGTTAAGAGAATTAATTTTGTTAGCAGCATAACAAAGAATTAACAGAAACTCTTTCACTTACTAATGATGTATGTACATATAGGAAGAAAATTAGTGAATTAACTGTGAACACTTTCTTCCTTTCCTCTTAACTATCCCAGCAGCACTCATCAATTTCATGAGAGGTTATTTCTCTATCTTAAACTCTAAGCATAAACTTGAAAACACCTACAGGAAGAGGTGCAAGAGAGAAAGGAAAGGGAGGAAGACCCCACATACTATTTTCTTGAAGATTTTCAATTCAGCCAGAACGGTACCATCTTACATCACATAGAATGAATCACATCATCTCAAAAATTTGTCCACGCAGCCTGAACAATTGACATATCACTTTCCTGTTATACTAACATACTCCTCAGTACCATCACACCCAAACCACCATCTACTCATCCATGTACACAAATTTTATCATGAAGGTAACTAGTAATTTAAGTAGATATGGGTTTTTAAAAAGAACACACAATGTATGGCATTTTAATCCCCTACAAAATTTCCTTAGGAGAGCAAGATTTTCATTCATTGTTTTTCAATCAGTACTCACTAGCAATCCACTTGTATATACGCACAGACAAATATTCATATATATTTTTATGTATTGTGAAAGAATCTGTACAAGTGCTATCACCTGGAAAGAACGGTCCCCAAAAATTTGTGCCATTCTGAGGAAGTCAACTTCTTTCATAACACGAGAATTTTATGCTCTCTTCAACAAGAATGCAAGGCCCTTGTAACCTACTTAGAGCAATGCAGGTTTTATAACATGCTTTATTGGTCTTAAATGCAGTCCTAACGTACAACAGAGTGATTCCAAACTCTGCAGTTCATATCACTAATTTTTAGTACAAATGAGAACATTTAGTGACTGAAAACACAGAACTCTCTCAGACTGGATATGTAATTTACTGACTCATTTTTTGAAAAAAAAATTAGGCTCGAGTGATAGAGGCTAAGTACTCAGGTACTGAAAAGATAGTTTCATCTTTGCTATTTGCTGCTTTCTGTGCAGTCCTACAGGAACAGAGTTGGCCAATTAACTTCCTGAAAGAAATAAAATTTCATACAGTAATACACTTATACTTAACTGAAAATAGAGAGCCGATGACAGATGAAAATCGTACCACCTACGTGTTACTTGCATAGGCACATTTTCTGAGATTGGTGCACAAACAAATAATAATCACATAATTTTTATCCATGCTTCATAATTAATTTCACTCAGGTCACCATCTCTTTCTGCCCATTACTTTGACAATTATGAACTACATATGGCTAAGCAGAAGGTGGCAAGATAGAATAAGATTTTTACAGAAAAGGAAATTATAGAAAAGGAAAATAGTAAAACAGGTTTTAGGTTTCTATACTTGATTTTCTTCCTCCTCTGGCTGCAGTGAAGTTTAATACCCTGTTGCCATAAAAATGCCAATGAAATACAGCAAGAACAAAGTATACCTTTCTTTGAATGTCATCGAAGATTTCAGGTGTTGGATCCTCATGGTTCAGTGTTTCTGCCAGTTTTGCTACCAAGTTGTCATCAATATTAACTCTTGGAGATGCCTGTCACAGAGATCTAAATCAACTTTTGCAGCATAAGAATAAAAAACTTCTATTTTCACAAATAAAATCTAATACAATTCTGCAAGTATCTGAGCAAAATATATAGGTTTGTGATGAGTATTTCTAGAACTAAATCCGCCTAGGACAGAAAAAAGGGGAAAAAAAAAATCTATGATGAAATTCAGAGTATTAAAGCTCAGAAATTTCAGAATACCAGAAAGCACCTCAAAACACAATTTAAGCACATTAATATGAAGCAATACACCATCCAGAAAATTACTCAGACTCAAGCATAGTTTTATTTATGAATAGAAAGACTCAGATTCAGAAATAAAGAAAAACCCACTTAAAAAAAAAAAAGGCAAAAAAAAAAAAACCATCAAAAACCTAACAGCTTGTCAGTTCTACTAATTTCTGCAGGCTATCAGGAGCTGTAAGCACAGTAGCTTCTTACACTGACAGTATTACAACCACCAGAAAAGACAGCCATCAGATTCTCAGTCCTCCCTTGATATGAGGTATTTCAAAATGCTGCCAGTTAAACTTTTTTTTTTTTTTTATATAGGCCTAAGCTCACATAATTTCCCATTTTCAGCAGCAGACACAGGAACCAGCACTAAAGCAGACCCAACACAGCTGCTCAACTGATCTATTTAGTACAGCTGACAGGCTGAGTTGGTTGGCTTTGGAATAGCTCTGGGATTACACGGCTCCTGTGTAAACTGGTGAGTGTTCAGTCAGCAGAGCAAGATCTGGACAGTCTAAAGAAACCCTGCTGATATGCTTCTGAGGTGAAAATACAAAATGAAAGAAATAATGCAGAAACACTGCAATAGATTTGAGGGAAAATTTCTTGAGGGAAGCTTTTGAGTAAGCTGAAAGGTGATTTTTACGCATACGCAAATTCAGAACAAAGGTGCTTCGTTCACAAGTCTGAAAACAGGGGTCAAGATTGCCAGAAAATCACCAATTTTTTTTGTTTACTTGCGATTTCTCTTTCAATCAAAACTAATACATGACCTGCAAATTTTCAAATGGAATGTACAGAGTTGCAATCAGAAATTCAACTTAAACATTGGAGCATGTCACTCTACTGGACTTACATAAACCCTGTCTTAACAGAGAGAAATACCTTCGTTTCACAATTAAACCTTATTCACGTCATGGCTTTCTGGCAGCATGCACTTTTGTGAGCAACATTTTTCAAGGATGAAGCACACAATGAGTAAAATTTCATAAAAAAATCTCAGAAGAAACCCATGAGAACTCATTAAGAATTGCAACTGCTTCCATCCATCCAGAGTGACGCACTGGTTTCACAATAAATGGGGTCAAACATGGGCTGTTTGATAATTTTATGCTTTTGTTGTCCTCTTTTTCATGTTTTTATAAAAATAAACAACAACAAAAAAGTTTTGCTACTTAAATACTATAACTGCAGTTTATCTTTTATGAGGTCTGCTCCAAAAGCAATGCCTCCTATTTCATTATGTCAGCCCAAAATGTCAGATGTCGATGTTGGTGGTGTGACAGTGAAGACTGAACCTTCCCACCAATATTCCATGACATTTTGTTTGCATATGACAAATGGCAGCAAAGGGGCAGTCTGACGGAATGGAGCCTGACACAGATGTGCATATGAAGCAAAGGTAAGCTACTGAATTCCTCCAAGCAGAAATAGTGGCATCCATTGACAATCATTGACACTTTCTGAATGTTTACGGAGACCGAACTGTGGATATGAGTGCAGTGATGCAGCGAGTGGTACATCTCAGCAACTATGTGGATACAGAAGCTGCAGAACATGGGTTACTTCTGCTGATGCAAATTTTTGCAAGCATGGCAATCAGGCTCTTATTCATGGCTGGTGAAAATGCACAGCTAACAGTAGTGACCATGTTAGAAAAACAGCGTTTTGTAGATGAGAATTTGCTCTAGCAGGTAGCATTACTACACTCTCTGTATGGGCTGTAGTTTGCATAGAAATAAACAGGAGGCATTACTTTCAGAGCATCCTACATATACATGCCCTAAGACAATTCCTGTTCACTCAGTGCAGCCCAGGCAAGCTGAAAGGTTGGGCACTCATGCACTGCAGGAAGTAATTCCTTATTATATCTTAACATTTTCTCCAGTTTTTCTATATACTATTATAGAAAGAAAGCATCAGAAGGTCACATTTTCAATGCTTTTGGTAAGATAGCCAAAGAAACTGAAGAAATTTTCTTACCGCTCGACATAAGGAAAGAAGACACGCTGGTAGTACCATAATGTTAGCCTGTAAACAACTTGTGCTGTATCAAATCAACTTCATATTACTGTAGTCATAACTACCAGACAACCATCTATAAAAACAGTACATTTCAAACAATTCAGAAGTACATTATTCCTACCTTTTCTGATAAATATTGCTCATAAACTCCAACTGCAGCTGCTCTTAATAGACCCTTGGTCTGATTAGTCTGATGTTTTCCATCTCTTTGCCGGCTTTGAAGTACCTCCAGCTGTTGCTGTGCTGTAACCCTGTATCCTTCCACTGTCATCCAGAAAAACAGATGTGCTTGGCCACCAGTCTGCTGCATGTAATCTACAAAAAACAAACAGAAAATATCAAGCAAACAAGCACAGTTATTTCATCTTAAAGTAAGAATTCTCTAAAATGTTAGCTAAAATTTGAACTCCAGAACATGTTAAATATCTGGAACAATTATCCAGGGTGAAAAAAATAAAGAGGGCTATATATGTATTGGTACAATCAGTAAACAAAACTGACAGTAAAGAACTAGGCTGCTAATCTTAAAATGCACATGTAAAAACTGAATCAATCATTACTGTGTGGAAGCAACAGAGTTGTATAGCACGATACAAGCAGAGAGGAAGTTCAAACTGGAATTCTAATGAATCACATGCATGTACTGCATTAAAAAAAGTATCAAAAACAACAACATAATAAAAAAAAATTGATACTCTTAGTGATGATCATCAGGAGCATTATTTATTTACAGAACAGCAACAAGCACCAGAAAATGATAAATATGAATTACTCAAAATCTAATCTACCAAATTCTTGATTATATAGTAAACCTAAAACAGTACATAGATTCCTGTTGTATTTTAAGAGAACATTCAGAACATCCATAATACTTGAAAGATCAATCTAACATCTATAGCCATTAGCTCCATTAGCTTCAGTGAGGCCAGCAAAAGACAAACAGTAATGATTAAGTTTCAGAGTTACATCAATTACAAAATTCTAAGCAATTCTTTTCTAAACAAACAAATTTCTTCAGTGACATACAAAGAAAGAATGCATCTTATAGAGAGATCAGCACTGAAACAAAATTAATACAGGTATTTAGAAGTGCTGAGCATGGTGTTCGGAAAAGATAATTAATTTCATTTGCAAAAAAAGGTTCTGGTCACCTCTGGCAAGGACATATTTAACTCTCAGTAAATACTTATATTTAGGTACAATTATACAGTGCTGTGAGTCAGCATATTGCTTCTAAATAGAAACAGAAGATAAACTGATACTTACCCATAAAAAACTGTAGTGCAACATTGTCTACCAGGATATGGTCCAGAGGGACTGTGCAAAGTTTTCCAAAGTTTGCTGCCAGTTTCACAGTATCTATTTCCTATAAGACATAGTTCAATGTTCATTTTTCTTAAATTTTTTAAGAATTTTCCCTTACCATAAAGTAGGCATCATAATTAAAAATAATAATTATATTAAAAAAAACACAAAGAAAACATGTTATAGACAATAAACCTGCTTTTCTACGGATAATTATTTTTACAGTCACTAATGAGACCAAGATAATATGGTCATTTTCTCATAAATATTTGGTTTCAACTATTTACTACTATACGAAGAGTTGCTTTTAGCTCTGTCATTCACGTCATGCTATATAAGTCAAAATAACACCAAATCTCTCTTAACTGCTTACAATAGGATGAAAACAAAGTAATTTCAGAGTTTTATGGGGTGCAGATCATTACAACTTAAATTTATGTCTGCTCAACTGTATTCTGTTAAAATGAATTAATTGGTATTACTGCAGTGCTTCAGGATCCAGCCACAGAATTTTTTTAACATTTTAACAGTCAGTACGCACAAGGTTACATTATTACAGAGACACACTGAAGTCCAATTAAGAGAGTCATGAAACAAAGTAAACATACTAACTCTGTATAAATATAAATCAAAACATACAAGTCAACAGGATAACGTTAAGTTCTCAAATTTAACATCCAGTCTGCTTCAGGTTTTTTATGAACTAAAGCAGCAAAATATCTGACAAAACACAATACATGGAGTGTCCATAAGGCACATAAAATAATCAAGTGGTGCCTTAATAAGACTAGGAGAATTTCGCCAAAGACTAAACTTAAAATGCCAAAGGTATGTATTGGAGCAGCAAAAATAAACAAAAACCTGATCTGAATCCAGGTGCATAAATGCAAAGATGTAAATATTACCTACACATCATTTCAGTTTATCCTTTATACTGAACCTACAGGTTGAGGTGTAACAACCTATCTAAACTACCAAAGACAGATTTTAATACTCTCCAATCATGTAAATTAGAGACTAAGTTGAATTTTATGTATTCCTATAATTGCACACTTCAAATTTTTTCAAAAAGCAAGAATTAAGAAGTTAGACTGAACTATTAAGCTTTTCACTTCACTCTCTCAGAATGAAAAATCTTTCTAAAATACTTACTTTTCCTGACTGCAACCTCTGAATTCTTGAATCACATACTTTAATAACATATAATAAACTGTTTATTTGATTTTTTATAGTGTTGATATCTGAAAGTAAAAAAAAAAAAAAAAGAGGATTAAGTAATGCAGATGAGCAAATAAACTCTTGTCCTGAAATACGAGACATACTTTAAGAACACATCAAACAAAGAAGGGAAATATTACATAACAAACTCGTCAGATTTGCAGAGGTTTACAGTTTAAATACTTCACTGATAGAAATCAATGAGAAGAATTTCTCTCTGCTTTCAGACTGTTAGCTGACTTCTCATTAACATCTAAAGTATTACTGAAATTCAGAACCGGCTGCCAGGTAAGTTTCAAATCACTGGAAGCATACATATCTAATCAATTTTCTGAACTAAAAAGATAAGAAAAACAAACAAACAAAGAACACTCCCCTGTCCTCCCCCCCAAAAAAAACAAAAATGAAAACAAAAACAGGCAAAAGCCTAGGTAAAACACACACAAAGAAAATACAGATGGTTAAAGTGATTTGCTCTTAAGCACAGAAGATCATCCAAGTTTCAGCACTTTACTTTTTTATTTTTGTTAAGAAGAAAATGTTTTTATACTAAGTTATATCAGTTTACATTTCCTGAATTTTTGGAATGTTCTCCAGTGATCATGCTGGTAACTACGTTTCATATTTTGTAGAATAACACAGTACTAACCATCTCCTGCTGTATCTAGAGATCGAAGATATTGCAGTTCTTCGCTTGCTTTATCTTTGACTGCTTCCAACTCTCCTATATTATCACTTAATTTAATAATATTCATAAAGGCCTCATAGTTACAGTTGGAATCACGAATCTGAAACAAAATTTTACAGCATGAACAATATAAAACAGATAAAAGCAAGACCTGAATCATTATGAATTACTTCGATGCAAAATAGCATTTTGAAAACATTTTGATACTTCTAGGCCTTCTTTTAATGCTAAAATTTTATACTGTGAGGGAAGCATAAAATTTTCAGAAATCCAAATGATAAATGAAACTGGTCATCTTAAGTCATCCATATGTTATAAAATCACAGAATGGCCTGGGTTGAAAAGGATCGCAATGATCATCTTGTTTCAACCGCCCTACTATGTGCCAGGGTCGTCAACCACTAGACCAGGCTGCCTGGAGCCACATCCAGCCTGGCCTTGAATGCCTCCACGGATGAGGCATCCACAAGCTCCTCTCCCTGCTGGCCACCCCTTTTCTAATGCACCCCAGAACACAGCTGGCCTTCCGGGCTGCAAGCGCACACCGCTGGCTCATGTCCAGCTTCTATTTGTACTTTCTATTTCTGTGGGCCAATGGTAACATTCCACCTCACTGCCTTGTCTGTCAAACATATCAACCTGTCTCTAAGCTTGAGCCAGCAATGCCAGATGATTCCTTCCTGTACTACATACATCTACATATTCCCAAACTAATGGTGTCTTAAGATTCAGAATTAAGAAACGAAATGAAGCATTCTGTAACATATCCATGACCTAGTGTAATAAGAACTAGGAAATGCCTGAAGTAACATTACCTGCAAAAATCTAATTCTTGAGACTTCTGTAAGACCTACTGAGCTGTTTCAATATACATACTATTATCCCAAGGCTTGCTGTCCCAATATTGTTATAAGATGAATGCAGTCTGCTATAAGGACACAAAGGAATTTATTCAAGTAAGGGAAGCCTGCTGCATTGTTGAGATCATTAGAAACTGCATTATGAATGCAGCATGGGATCTCAGGAATGTTGGCAGCTTTACAGCATATGCATGCAGGTGCAGACAGCTGAGTCCTATAAAGCTGTCTTTATATCCAAAGCAAGGGTGGAGAGAAAACCACATCACTCATGTCTATCATAAAAACTCACTATCACATGGAAACATAGCAGTTGGTCTGCACAGCCAAAGCACACTGGCATGAGCTGCACAGAAAAGAGAATACAAAGCACGCATACCTTTAACCATAGTTAATTTTAAAATATATTTCTTAGAAGTTGCAATCAGATGTTCAGGTTCCTTCCAGCCCAAGCTATTGTATTGTACAACCATAAGCTTTTTTTTCCATGTAACAGTACAAGAAATAGTTCAATTCTAAACATTTTATTAAAAAATGAATTTTCTGGCAAAAAGACAAGCTTTGATTAACTTCTAATTTTAAAACAAAACGATTCAATATAAAACAATTAGTAACAGTCTACCATATGTCAAGAAACACAGTATTGAACTTCTCATTCAAAAGAATCAATTTTTTTCTCTTTGAATCTGATTTTATATCAATGATTCCCATTAAAGAAAAGAAATCAAAATTTGCCCTATCTTCTTTTAACCTTAATTTCTACACAAGCTTTCATTTGTAAGACTTGTATTAAATTTTTGAAAGCATTTACTGTTATATGTTAGCCTTATTTTCCCCCAGAATCTTTACTTCTTCATCCCAAAGAAATTATGAAATTAACAATTGGGACATCATCATAACAGAAAGCTTTATAAAAGCCTCAGAATTCTATCTTTGGATGCAGTCGGGGGCAGTGCTCAGTAAATAAAGAGGCCAAGTTACTAAAAGCAGCAGATGCGTAGGAGGAAAAGGGAAACAAAAATTGAAATCCTTAGTACGCAGAAGCAGCAATAATTTTTCATACTGAAGTTCCTTTAGAAAAGCCTTGCAAACCTTGCAAACTTTTACATAAAATGGAGATTAAAGGAAACAAAATATTACGTGCACCTGAAGCAATTTCATACATTAAAAAAAAAATATCCAAGGTTTTCAGCATAGTCCTGGAACATGCACTCCAAGATTAAAATGTACAATTGACAGTAGAGAAAACTTGGAGAAGACAAAAATAGATGTGACTCATGGCCCACAAGGAAAAAGCAATAAACTTAAGTTTTAACTTGGACTATCAGACAATAACATTAATTAAAATGAAAATGTTCCATGTATGCTTTTTGTACATACTATTACTTTATGGAGGGTTTTTTTTGCAGGTTACTCTTGCATTAGAGAGACATCAAAGTAAAGATTTTGTTTCTTCCCATTTGGTTAAATTATTAAGGATCACCACAAATACCCTTAAAACAAATCCTGAGATTTCTAAGCAGAAGCAAATGCACACACACACAAAACCACTTTATTACCTGTCAATCTGCAGGTCTCTTAAGCTTTAGAGTACACTTATTAAAAAAGAGTTAAGAAAAAAATAACTTTCAAGGTTACCACCATACTTCCTGAACAGCCAGCCAATTTTTGCCAAAGAACCACAACACAGGGTACAGGTAATAAAGACAGCATATACACACGTGCGTAAACATATACACACATGCCAGCCAAAGTTATTCCTGCCAATATTACCATTGGTTAACTTCTCTACTCGACACATTCTGCCTTGAAAACAAGGGAACACAAGCGAAGGCATATAAAAACAAAATGATTATAAATCTTACCATCCATATGACATACTGATTAATATAATCAGGATCACTGAGTTGGTTTATTAATGGAAGAAGAATTCCTCGGGAGAGGATTTCCTAAAAAAATAAGATACATCATTTTCAAGCAGTTATTCATAAAATAAGTGTGATAATTTCAGTAACACTGCATACATGTTAAAGAAAACATGTAAGAATAGTTATCATTCAGCAGACTCCAGCACACTACCTTTCCAATTAACATCAGAAGATATTGATGTATCACAGAAAACAATATTCATTTCATCACACTTTCCTAATATTGCTAGAGGTTAAAAAAAAAAAGCCCTTGAGCATTTCATAAAAACCAAATTATTCTATTAAATACTTTTAAGGATTGTATTTCATTTTAAATAATTCAATGCAAAGTTAAATTGATTTTCTAAAACAGAATTAAAGAAAAAAGACCGTTCTAAAAATTTATGAGGTATTAAACCACAGAATTAGGATGACTTTCAGAGTCAGCATTTACCCTGACAAAGTATCGCATGATCTTGTTCTGGAAGTCTCCAGGAGGTAGCAATATATACAGTAAGACCTCACACAGATCCCTTAGGAATCCTATGGAGAGAGAACAAAATGAAAAGAACCCTCAGCACAGTTTTCTATTATTTTGTTTCTCATTGTACCTGATATCATAAAAACCAACAGATAAATCCTTAAAATAAAATTAAAACATAGAGTAATATATATTCTTACAGTTTTAAGCACCATAGTAACGGCTTTCAGAATGAATATAAGCAGCGCTGACACATAATCCAACTGAGTTAACTACAGTTCCAAAGCCAAAGTCCTAAGAAAGCCAAATTCAAAAAAATCAAACAAGTAGCTCTAATTTATTTTCTTTAATATATAACGTTTTTCCTCCTACATACTTTCCTCAAACAGTGATTTCTTTTATTAAATGAAGACTATTCAGTAGTGGTAAGGATAATAGATCTAATAAAAAACAATTATCATCTGCAAAGCTGCTCCCTCTGTGCTAGAAAGCATTTCTAAATTTTCTTTTTTCCCAATGAAAAGAGAAATAGAGACATACATACACTTTCATAATATTAATAAGTATAAATTAGAGGAAATATATATGTGTTGTAGATAATCATGCTTTGAAAGTCACAGGCTAAGGTTTCAGTATATATTTTAAAATCAATTGGTAGCATTTTAATTTAGTCTGCTAAACTACAATAGCTTCAGAAGAATATTGAGAGACCTTCTTCATCTTTGGGAGAAGTGCAGACTAGGTCACGACAGACTTCTTTTTCCATTTCAACTTCAACCTCAAAGAATGTATCTACAAGTTCCTCAGCTTGGTCTATACAAAAGAAAATAAAAGCAAATATACTTTTCTGTAAAGATCAGAAACTTGAGAGCAAATTTGAATTATAAAGTTAACTATGCTTCACACATGTAAAACACTTGCTAACTCAAGACTCAAAATAAAAAATGCTTCAGTCATTATATTACCTTTCATCTGATCACCTTTCTCTGCTATTCTTTGCTGAGCTTTTCTGAAAACTCGAAGATGAGTGCCGAAGTCATCAACAAGTTTTGTAGTGAAGTAAGGCTGCCAGTCTGTTTCCTTTGACCTATCAAAGTGACCCATGAAAATTAATTAGTTTATCCTGAATATAAAGAGCATTTATAAATTTCTACTTCTCATTCCTCCCTGCCAAGTCAGTGATAGCAGAGTGAAGAAATAAAAAAGCCTCCTCATCTCCTGTTCACTGAAACCAAAGAAAACATTGTAAAATATTGTTCTTATATCTACAAATTACTATTTTTGCTTGAATTACTTTCAAGTGAACACCGATACCTAGAGTAGTGTTCTGATTCGCAATACCTTAAAATATCTGCCAAAAAACCCTAATGCAAACCATCTACAAGTATCTACAACTTAAAACTAAAATACTGCTCAGGGTTGATTTGTTTGTTTGTTTGTTTGTTTTCTCCCCTTTCCTTCTTTCTCACATTTGTCGCATCCATGAACCTCACATCCCTGAATCTCTTGGTAGGATGTAAGGGAGCCAACTCCCCTGCAATGTAAGGGCAGAGCAAGTCCAAGATCATCTCATGAGATTGAATGTGTACAAATCTATGGGTAGACAGATGACATGCATCCCAGGGACCTAAGGGAGCTGGCTGACAGGGTTGCCAAGCTGCTTGTCATCATGTGTGAAAAGCCATGGCTGTCAGAAGACCCCAGGAAAATGGGAAACATCACATCAGAAGAAGGAGGACCTAGGGAACTACAGGCCAGTGAGCCACAAATCTGTGCCCAGGAAGGTCATGGAACAGATCCTCCCAGAAGACATGCTAAGGCACATGAAGATTGAGTGGGTGATCCAGCACAGCTTCACCAAGGGAAGTTCATATCTGACCAAAGCGGTGGCCTTCTATGATGGAGTAATAGCATTAGTGGACAAAGGGAAGGCAACTGATGTCACCTACCCAGACTTCTTCTAGGCTTCTCACATGGTCCTCCACTACATTCTTACCTCTAAATTGGAGAGATATGGTCCTGAAGAGTGGGCTACTTGGTGAATAAGGAATTGGGTAGAAGGTCACAGCCAGAGGGCTACAGTCAATGGCTCCATAACCAGCCAGAGGCCAGTGAGAAACTGTCCCCCAGGAGTCTGTCTTGGGACTGGTGCTCTATAACATCTTCACCAATGACACAAATGATGGGATTGTGCGTACCCTCAAGTAAATCTGTTGATGACACCAAGCTAAGTGACACAGTTGATGCAGCAAAAGAAAGGGATGCCATCCAGAGGGACCTTGATAAACTCAAAAGATGGGCCCACGTGAAGCTTCAACAAGGCAAAGTACAAGGTTTTGCACTTAAGTCAGGGTAATCCCAGATATGTATACAGACTCGGAGAAGAACTCCTTGAGAGTAGCCCTGCTGAGAACAACTTAGAGGTCCTGGCAGATAAGAAAACTTAGCACAAGCCAGCAGCATGCGCTTGCAGCGCAGAAGGCCAATGGTATCCTGAGCTGCATCAGAAGAAGGGTGGCCAGCAGGGTAAGCAAGGTGATTGTCCCTCTCTACCCTACTCTTCTGAAGCCCAATCTGCAGTACTGCATTCAGGTCTGGGGCCCTCAAGATAGAAAAAATGTCAAACATTTGCAGAGTGTTAAGAGGATAGTCATGAAGATGATCAGAGGGCTGGAGCACATCTCCTATGAAGACAGGATGAAGGAGCTGGAGGCATTCAGTCTGGAGAAGAAAAAGTGGCAGGAAAACCTCATTATAACCTTCCAATATTTAAAGGGAGGTTATAAACAGGAGAGAAGTCAACTTTTTACACAGGTAGGTAATGACAGGACAAGGGGAAATGGTTTTAAACTATAGGATGGAAGATTCAGATTAAATGTCAGGGAAGTTTTTCACTGACAAGGTGGTAAGGTGCTGGAGGGGTCTCAAAGGGAAGTTAATCAAAACCACTGATAATCCAGCTCCATCATCCGTACAATCAACTCATACAAAACCACTAGGTGGCAGCTTCGCAGCACTGTTTTGAAAGGGGGGGGGGGGGGGGAAGAGGGGGGAAGGTCTGCTGTACTCATTCCCTCCAGAAATTCATAGTGTATATGAAATTAAAGTTTATGGAACTAATCTAAGACTGCTATGGCTGTAACTGACTGCAGTTGTTATAAATACACTAGATCATTTTCTCCTGATAATAATAAATTGCTGCAGCCCTAGGAAAACGATCAGAAATGTACAGGAAAAAGAAAATTGTACAGGAGTAAATGCTATTTTTGAAGAAATGCAATAGTATAGGAGGAAAAATTAAGGTAGTTACAAGCTGACATGCTTTGACACAAAGTCAAAGCTCAATATCGCCCAATGAAGTAACTTCATCCAATAGACAGAATCACTGAAGTTGAGTAGTCAAATCCACTTCATATGTAAGAACAGGATTGTTTCCCATAAGGTACTGCTTATTTTGCCTAGTTTTCACAATTTTCAAACCTGTTTCCTACAGTTCCCATTATTTCATGATCAATGTGATTTTATTATCATGAACTTTTCCCAGTATTAAACCTAGCTCTCCATCTTGCCAGAATAGTGCTCTGACCTGCATTTTCAATAGAGGTCAACAAAGCCTTAAAAATTGCTGAGAATTTTCTTATACTTTGGTGACCCACAGCCTCTTACTAAAGAGAAAACGGATAATTACTGCAGTGAGAGAAATGCTTGAAATCATTACTTAATAAAGTAGTATTGAAGTTTACACAGACATAAATAAAGGTGGCTTCAGCCATACTAAAGATAAACAATTTCCTACTCGTTCACTCCCTGATTTTCTGCTTCTTGATTACGAACAGAAAAACAAGGGACAACTAATAAACCATCAGTTTTCATAAACTAAGTAATAAGCAAGTATCTTTAAGACAAAATTACATCTGTAAAAAGAAATGATACATCACATTACAACCCTTTTGAAATTACTCATTGTTTATACATACTGAACAGAAAGACCCAATTTTAAGACTTATCTAAGCTGATACAAGTATTTTTAAATTAAGGTTTTCAGACAGACTCATCTTGGGAACAGCCCTGCTGTTTATGCGAACCTGACTTGCATGCAAGAAAATGAGGATTCATACTGCTCAGAATCTAAGTTACAGAAAAACAGCTGTTCAGTAATTTTAGGCATTAATCAAAATCTGGAGAAGACTGTGGCAACAAGCATCACTTCCTCTCATTGCTTACGGGATCAGCAAGGCTGTACTTCTTTTAGATTATGATCTTAAAATATGTTAATGTTCTTTCTGTATAATATAGTGAACTCTGCCAACAGATAAACTAAAAATAATTTATTAAATTATTAAAATAATTTGTTAAAAATAATTTCACACAGATATTTGTCCAATTGCTTGATAAAATAATCTTACCTGGCAGAAAACTGAACAAGTGCATACTGAAGAGCTTGCCTGATTTCCAGGAGAAACGATTCATCATCGCTTAGTGTGTAATACCAGTACTGCACATAGTCTCTCAGGGAAAACTGGATCACCTGAAATTGGAAAGGGAAAAAGAAAAATGAAATAATGAACAAAACAGGGCAAAAAATATGTGCCTGATAAGGCAATATCAATCTGCTTAAAAAGTTCATTAATTAACTTATCTACCATTATAAAACCGTGAGTGAAAAAATAAATGCTGAAAACTCTCTTGTTGATTCACATACATTCCCACTGCTATGCTGAAAAACTGCAATATATAAAAAACAGTCAAAAAATATTGCCCAATATCCTGGCCCATCCCTGATTTTTTTTCCCGCTTGCCAGTCTCAACTTCTATTTGCCTCACAACTATTTCAATATTACAGACTCAATACTTGGAAAAACAAATTAAATAGTACTGGTTAGAACTTACCTGTTGCAAAGGCTCATCAATTATATTTGCACCTGTCAATCTTCTGTCAATCTTAATAGGTCTGGCTTCACGTTTCATTTCTTCTATGCACTTGAAAGAGATCAGAAAATTTAATTTTGTAGTTTCCAGTAGAGCTGGTTTTTAACTATAGCTGTTTGTGATATTTGTACATTTTTTCCAGTAGCAACTTTATGCAATTTTTTTCTTACATTTATGTCTTATGTACTATATAGAATAATATGGGTATATAGTAAATAACAGTGAAAAATTGATCTACATTATTTCTTGTTTACTGTAAAAAAGCAAGTTCACTAAAATAACAGATAAGAAGGAAATAAAACTCAAACAGCAGTGAAAGGGTGGGAGAGAACAGCAGCACAAGATAGTTTGTGGGTAAGACTCCATTTCCATACTTGAAATATACAAAACTTTCCTATAGCCTCATGCAGGTGATAGTTTAGGTTCCCCCATACACTTCCTTTATCTTTCTCTGATTATTATGTGCTGATAGAGAAATTACTCTTTTGTACCATCACTACTCGACAGACAGCCCTTTAAAAAGTAACTGATGAGGCTGGTCAGTTGAGAAAAATGGCATATATGCATTAAAAACACACACCAGAAGTACAAAAACTGCAAGGATTACACACAAAAAAATTACATCATTTATAAAACAACTAGAGCATACATACATATAGAGATCAAAGAAGGAACATTAAAATGTTTCATACACATAAAATAAGTTTAAAAAGACAGAATACTTTTTCTAAGTCTGCTCTTCAAATAAATAAACAAATGAGATATAAGCAAAACTTCATAATCAACATAACCATTGAAAGCTATAAAGCACCAAGAACTTTAGTCCTCTAAAATGAAGTTTCATTAAATAGAACAGAAAGTAGAAACATTAATTTGCCTACTCCTTTTCGAAAAGCGGCAATAAAGCCTTAAACTTTTCATTTAGACCAATGAATTTACACTCAGGTTAGAATATACTTGAGTTTTTTGTTTCTAAGATACATCTGAGACTTAAGAGAAAAGTTAACTTTGCAACTGAGCTATGAATGAGTCACAAAAAAACTGCAATTAGAAAACGTACTGCTGAATCTCAATGCACATTTCTTTAAATGTGCTACTGATAATAAAGTTCAAACCCCCTCATCACAAACATCATAATGATTGACTATCTAATGGCTGAAGGATGTCTCAGGTGAAACATATGGAAGATTAATCATCATAACATAACTAGCAATCTTCAGGTTCATGCATTTTTTCTATTCTGAGGAGTTCAAACCAATTAGGGCAAGACATACCTGTCAAGACACATACATTCATAAGCTAGGAATTTACAGTAATTCTGTATCTTAGTTAGCTATTACGAACCTGTTCTAAACAGACGCATATTTATGCAATTAGGAAGCCTGAATTTAGAACTTCTAACCAAGATGATCTGCCTGTTAAAATTTCAGAAACAAAGTTGGAAAGGGGATCGTGTTGCTCCTCCACATTCATATATGCATTTCCATTATTTTTCTTTGGCCCTAAAGTTAGTCAAAAGATAAGTCATTTGACATTATGAAGCTAGGAACAATACTTGAAAGAAACTTCCCATAACTGCTGTATTTGTTTGTATTTCTAGAAGGAAAAATCTTGCATTGTACTTTCATAAATACTTTTGCAGTTGACTGAAAACAAAAAGGCAGGATCATTTATTCTTGGAAAAGTGGTACATTTATAATTTTTAAACTAAAATTAAGTAACTTAGAAATCACAGTTTTAGAGCTATAAAATCTGATCTACAAATTAAGGACAGTAAAGTCTCCTTACCTTAGGGATACCAACTGATGTACAAGGAAGAAATGAATGTTCACACTGCTCAAGGTACTTTTCTGAGTTGCTTTTTCCAAATAAAAGAGTAACCACAAAACCCCTAAAATTGAAAAAGAAACACCAAATAGAACAACAGTCTTTTTTCTCTCCCCACTAGAAAACATCACACAGCAAGTTATGAAATACCAGCATATAGTGACTTTCACCTGTTATCACTGGGCAAGGCTCTTCCAATGCATCTTGTTACACAAAATAACCAACACAATACTAAACAAAAAGTTTCCCAGTCTTATCATAAAAGCACAGAATGGCTTAGGTTGGAAAGGCCCTCAAAGATCATTTAGTTCCAAACCCCAGCCATGGGCAAGTTTGCCACCCACTAGATCAGGCTGCCCAGCTCCCCATCAAACCTGGCCTTGAACTCTTCCAGGGATGGGGCATCTACAGCTTCTCTGGGCAACCTGTTCCAGAACCTTACAAGAACCACAAAAGCACCGGGAAGAAATAGATATATCAAATGTAGAAAGAATAAAAACATACATTAAACTGAAAGGATAAAAAAAATCAAGTAGTCTCACCAAGGCACGTAGGAACAGAGAGACAAGAAAAAAAGACTACAGGAAAAAATAATTTGAACATAATGGTTTGGGGTTTTGGTTTTGTTTAATTAAGTCAACATATAAACTCTAAAGACAAGCAGACTCCTGGACCACTTATTTTTTTTTAATTTTATATTAGAAATTCATTATCTTTTCACCCTCACAACTTCACAATAATATTTAAATCATGACTTAAGCAGGACAACAGCTATTTTTATTATTTTGTTGTTGTTGTTGTTTGAGATATAATGAATGCACAAGAGAAAATAACTATTACAATAAATTCAATTTTGCTGCAACAGGAATAATTTACAGCTTATGACACCAGGGTGCAAAAACATAAAGCCTGTTTTAATAAGGAACAGTTGAAAACATAAAGGCTGTGCCAATTATAGCACAACTGAAGTAAGCAGCCTTTGAAAAGTTAAGCATAAAGAACACTGAGAAGTTACTGCTGCTCAAGACTAGCCTTGGGATGGCTGAACACGCATAGCTTTTTAACCATTCAATTTAAAGGCCAGCAGATGAACACTTGTGACCATACGATCTCACAAAGCTGTCCCAGCCTAGAAATGTCCTGAAATAACATTATTTTAGCATAGATTTTTCCTGTTATACAGCATTCTTTGTGTATGATTAGAATATAATTTCTAACCAACATATCTAAAGCAGACAAAAATAAAACATTTAAAGGTTTTAACCCATAAACTGGGAACCATTCTTCATAAGCTCTTTAGTGGTTAGTACTTTAGAAGTAGGGAGTTGTAATTTATACTCTAATATGTTAAGGCCAAAAAAAAAAAGCTACACAAAATTATTATGGGTAACTTCATAAAGAAGAATATTCCGCTTGACACTCTGATTTCCTTATGGCCTAGAGCACCCTCTTTATCTGCCAATCACAAACACTCTTTACATATGAATGAAGGACAATAAATAAAAAAAAATTACAAGTTCTAATTGCTTTTCTGCTCTAGATGCTCCCAGATAGCTTTGAAATCATAACACCGACAGCACTATTATCATTTCAATTCAGTTCAAGGACAAAAACTTGCTTAGAAACCTTCCCAGTATTTGTTTCATTACGCTAAAAATGGTAATTTTTTTTCACTCATCACTTAGACATACTTCATTTGTTATCTATCAATTTTCTACTAGAAATCTTCATCTACTTTTAAAGAAAAAAAGTACTTTCAAAACACCTTCTTTTCTTTTTTTTCCCCTAAGAAATAGTTCTAACTTCAAACAAATATCAGCAACTTGGAGGAGAAAGAAGGGGTGTTAATTCAAAAGGATTGAAGCCTTGAAAGTAACAAGCTATACATTATGAATCTTTTTTCTCTCAAACATTTTTGACATGTTTCAAGTGTCAAAAACTACACTCATTCAGAAATACTCATATGCTACCAATGTAGTTGAAATGTATGTCCATCATCCTATATACATTTCCATTTTTAAGCTAGATAAGCTAAGAACTTCTGCCTCCAGAGCAGAAATTAATACATTTTCTTCTTCAGCTTAAAAATCTTGAGTATATTAGAGAAGTATACATAGCCTCACTATTTGGTATAGCTGTTAGCTAATCAGAAGCTTCCAGCGCAAATGCTAATCCAATTAATCAAGAGGATATAAAATTCAGTAAATGCAAAATCATTTTAGTCTTCTAGAAATTATTGGAATGAGACCAGAGTTCCCAGTTGGAAGTTCTTCCAAAGATACTGTAAGATCAGCTTCTCACAAGGACAGATTAACACTAGAACAATGGTGAAAGACAGAAAAACGAAGGCAACAGATTTATCATTTTCCCATCAAGTGTGAAAAGTAACAACCTCAGTGGAATGCTCTGTGGAAGTCAAAATGCAGCTTCACCATCATTCTCAATCTGGCCAGGAATTGAACTAACAGGTGTAGGCAGGCAACACATACACATGCATATGATTAAGCATCAATAATAATGCTTTTTTAACAGCAAATTGCTTTATATGTCAGTGATTGTGGGTCTAAGAAATTTTAGTTCTGGCAACATGAGCTACTGGCAGAACCGCAAATAACGTTTCTTATTTCACTGCTTTGAGATTCAATGACAGAAGGAGAAAGAGTAAGGTAAAGTAAGAAACACACATGATACAAAGAGAGGACAGGTAAAAGACAGGCTGAGGACTAAGGTGAATGGATTGCAACAATACTTGAAGCAGAGGCAAAAAAAAAAAATGTTGTAAAGCTCAATGCCTTGTAATCATCTTGGCTGTAAAGGTTAAAGAAACAATCTCTCCTCTTGTTTGGTGGAAAGAGCTAAGTGAATTTCCTAAGTGATCAGTTTTCAAATCCCAAATTGAAGGAAAAGGTATTAGAAAACATGCAAAGAACAAAACCTAATATTTTGGAAATGAGTCCTGATTTAAAAAAAAGAATAAAATTAAACAAAGACAATTTTTGGTTTAAATCTTTTATTCATATGCAGAAACCGTTTCATTCATGCAAATAACAATAACACACTACAAGCTAGCTGTGCTTGTAGGAAGAAGTGCATATTTAAGAATATATAAAAAATAGCTAAATACCACAAAACTGAAGTAAAATGATAGAAAAACATTATGTTGATACAGCTATAGCATCAGCATTTTTCTTCACAACTCACTGGCATACACTACAAAAATTCAAGTTGATATTCAGGATGCAGTCAACTATAATTCAACATTTTCTCCTGTTTGAACTGCAAAATGGGACAGAAGCAGACTGCCAGCTAGTTGAAATCCCAAACCATTGATATAAACCATCATTTATGAACAAGTGCAATAAAGCTAAAAAACTGCATGCCAAATTGTTTAACAATTCAAAATTTTAGCATAACAAAACAGATTCAGATTTGTTACTCTGCTCCAAATAAGGGCAATGTAATTGTTAAAAAAGCTTTTACAAATGAATCAAAATTAAATTATTATTTTCAGAACTTATGAAACTGATGTTATATTATTTCTAATCAAGGTAAGAAAAACAGGAGCAAGCATTTTTCATAGCCTCATAGGAATTAATTCAAAAAGGAAAAGCATGCTGGAAAATTTTGGAAATAAAGCCGTTTGAACGACTCAGAACTAACGTATGCTGTATGCTGGCTTTACCTTAAGTATTACACATCTGATAAGATTAACAGAGTAATAAAGGGCCAGATCAGAGACTTAGCCAAGAAGATGTGTATATTAAACTAAAGACTGTACTGGAGCAACTAAGACCTCATATCTATCCAAATAAGTAAACACATAATAGGAAAACGGATACAGATTCTGCTTTAACTGAATTTAACATTGCCAGAAGGTGATTTTAGATCTGGGATGGTAAATGCTCATTGACTAGCTACAACAGTAAATCAAAGTACACTGATGTCAGCAAAATATACCAATCGTATATGTATCAAAATTCAATAAGACAATGTATGGGAACTGCTGAGTCACAGCCTGAACCTCTGATTGATCACCAGAGGCGAGCCATGAGACAGCCATGGGAGCACAGGTGAAGGCAATTCTCCCGTGCTGCTGGAAGAGGTGGAGCCTGGCTGCACCTCTCCTAGACCCATTTAAGAGCTGACTGCCAGTAGGGAAGGATCTCTTCTGGAGATCTGCTCTGCTGCCATTTTGTAAGTGAGCTCAGGATATGGGTAAGCTTTCTATCTATTCTCTTTTTGTTATCATTATCTGCTTTGTCAAATTCTCTTTGTTTATTTTGTAACATAATGTCTTAATGTTCATTGAACATACAGACAAGCTAATTTTTGAGTAAATGCCTTTAACTAACTCATCAATCTAGTAAACTGATAACTCTGAATTCTCATGGATAGAATTTTATGTTTTACATTGTTTAAACCCAAATAGCATCTCCAGTTCTAGCAACTTAACTCTATTGTACTTTTCAGTAGGACATACATACTTTACTGTACCCAATAAGAAAGTCAGAACAGTATTTCAGAGAGGAAAAAAATCAGACAAAAATCCTCACTAGAAATCAAGCAGGTGTGGGAGAACCAAGAAATGTTACTATTCTGCAGAACATTTGGATGATTAAGAGGAAGGAAGATTATCCTACCAATGCTTTTAGGCCTGGCATCAAAAAATAAAGATTATAAGGCAGACATTACAATGTACAGTGTAATAATTTTTACTTCTATTAGCATTGTATTAGATCCTTCCTGTCTACAAAATTAAATATCTACAGATTCTGAACTGATGTGCTTGTTCAAGGTGTACCAAGACAACATTTCCATCCATACAGAAAAACACCAGTTTGCTTCCCTCATGAATGAAGCATCTTACATAGGAAAATGAGCTAGCGAGAAGGAAGGAAGATGTAATTTCTTAATAAGTACCTGGGATAAGAACCAACACAGTAATAGAAAGTAATGAACTGAAGATAACATTGGTGTAATGTGAATATTTGTCTACTAGTAGCTATTAAAAATACTTAGATCTGTTTACTAAAAATCAGTCATCTTTTTCCTCTTGGCAAAGATAATATAAACACCATTTAAATATATATATATATATGTAAATCCTAATTTTAATAAACTTGAGATCTCAAGAAAAAATAACTTGGTCATATTGAAGTTGCTTAAACACACACAATTACACAGATGTCATTTCAGATTTTCAGAGCAAATTGCTGACAGGCATGTTAAAATTCTACCTCCACTATATACAAACAGTATGTAGCATACTTACCCACCCACAAAGCAGAGGATATAAAACGCAAAGTAAAATATAGCAAAGGGTCCAAAGGTTATTAGGAAAAGCACAACACCAAGACTTCCCCATCCCCATATGGAAAGACTGGTCTGCAAACAAGAACACATAGGAAAAGAGTCATTAATACATGTACAGCTTGAAAACCTCCAAAGCAATATTTATAATTACTCAAAATCTTGATAAATTTTAACTAGGCAGGAAATTGATGTGTTCTTGATGAAATAGAAACTTTTTACAATAAAAAAAGCATTTTGCTATCAATTTACACTGTGAGCTAGCAGTTCACCTTAGCCAATGTTAGAGCATTTTTCTTTTAACTACTGTTTCCCATTTCTCAATACAGATGCAACTATCACCTTTATCATCTAGACCCATTTAAGAGCTGACTGCCAGTGGGAAAAGATCTCTTCTGGAGATCCCTCCGTTGGAGTTTTACAATGAGCCTAGGACACAGGTAAGCATTCTATCTATTCTCTTTTGGTGTAATAATTACTTACCAAAACTTTCTGGTACATTTCATAATTATAACATCTGTAAGTTCATTGATTATACAGATAGGAAGGAAGAAAAATGCTGTTTTGAAAGTACTTCATATGGCTGAAGTCAACTGTGAGAGCAGCTGTGGGTTTGGTGGATTTTAGGACTGGTGTGTCACATAACTCGCCCATAAAACAGCCTGAAGGGAATGCAGGTTACTGTGCTGTTATACATTGCAATGCAAGAATCTTAACACAGAAATACATACACACATACATAGGTGTTTGTGTGTATGCATGCATGCGTAACAAAAAAGCAATACAGTGACAACCTGACTGCACTGTCACAGTTTTGGACTTTCACAATGCTGCAATGCAGCCAACAAAGATTATGTAATGTTAATTCATTCTATTCCACAGTTCAATAAGGAAAGTGCATTTCAGCCAAATCCCAAAAGTGTGAAACTGAAGCTGATGAGAATTTTTAGGCCACGAAAACTGTTCCAGCTCTAAGGTTCTCAACTTTTCTATTTTTTTTGTCTAATTTACACTTTTCCTACCACTGATCAAATGACACCCCGAAAGAAACACAGACAACTCAATGTTAACAAGTAACACTAAGAAAGTATTTAAATAAACTTGTCTTGCAGTTTGACATTCAGAAAACAAGCAAAGATCTAGCACCATACTTGCAGGGAGTTCTTTTTTAGTTTTTAATGCGAGGGATGAGGGGCACCTGCCTACATTTCTTATTTCTCTGAAGGGAAATTTCAGCTCTTTCTCTGAGGCACAGAAGTCAGAAAAAACCACATAATGACAAAAAAAAAAAGGTTTAAGAATCCTATGAACAATGAAAAGTAATTTAATTCAGCTACATACAATAGGAAAGTGGCAGGAGCTCTCATAGTCTACATTCAAACACACAAAGATGAGTCCTCAAATTCATGCCCTCAGAAATGCACACATTTTGAAACCTCTACAGAGTATTAAACAACAACAACATGTGCACACAGAACATAACTTTTAATCATGATCTTATCATACCAAAATATCAGTACATTTAATAGCACAATTTGAAAAAAAGTTGAAGTTCTAAATATGGGGTAAGGACTCTAAATGACTTAACAAAACTTAATTAACGAGATAGCGGGATGCATATTCAGAGATGGGTGAATGCATAATTAACAAAGAAAGTTCCATAACAGATAGAACAGTGACCTTTTGTCCTACACTCTAGCTCTGCAATTTAGCATATGGCTACAGAGATTCAAATCTCATTTGGTATTTTAATAGGATTTCTTAAAACTCAGACAACTCAGCATGCTGCAGTAAGTACAACAGATACTGGCCCAATTCTTACACACTTTTGGTTTATAATCTAAGGATTTTGAGAGAGAAACTCAAAAGGATGGAATGATCAGAACAGTTCAATTCAGGCTGACTGTAAATAAGGCTTCCTGCAACTTCATGCTTCTTAAAATTTCCAGCAGTACAATTCCTGGGCAAAATTGAAAACTAAGTCTCCTTTGCCATATCAGAAAAAAAGTCCAACTATTACTTAAATATTTCTGTGCAGCTACTACCAATTAGTACTTTCTAAGAAGGAATATGGAACTAGTAGGAGTATTTAAAAAAAAAATCAAACCCCACCACTTCAAACTTCTTTATAAATAAGCTGTATTTTAAAGACTAACAAATTTACTGATATTTTGTCTAGTCTTACTGAATTTAATTGTATGGAGAATATTTCTCCCTCCTAGGAGAAAGTGTAAGCCTGTAGAGATGGCATAACAGCATTTAAGTAGCAGCTGCCCAAACCTTTTAAAAGACAAACTTCTAAACTGAACTGTCAAAGTATTGGTTACTGAATTTCAAGCAACTATGGTCAGTGACTCAGCACTATAGAACTAATACAGGCCTTAATCCTGTAGGATGCACACATGTATACAATGCACGCACACACACAGATGAAGGCTCTGCATTCCAGACAAGCAGTGGTTCCACCTTATTAGTTTTACCCACATTTGCTTACTTTTACTTCAGATGTCATATGTTTACCTTGCCATCACTACATCTCATTTTTGAAGCCTCAAGACCTACAAATACAGTGCAGAAGTCTTTCTTTGTAAGGCCATACACATGAAGGGCTAAGGCAGCACCACATAAGATTCAGTAGCCTTTTTTCCATGATATAGAATTGATTTAGCAACGTATTAATTGCAGAATAGGGCTGTCTGTAAATTGAAACAGCACAGTGAAAAGCCTCATCAATCACTAGGGGTGATTAGATGCTGGTGACAGAATTAATGAGATATCACCTCTTAATGATACCTACTTTTTTTAGTAGGTGTATGGGAACTGTTGGGTCATGGCCTGAACCACTGATTGATCACCTGAGGCAAGAACTGAGCCAGCCATGGAAGCACAGGTGAAGGCAATTCAGCTGTGCAACTGGAAGGAGTGGAGCCTGGCTGCACCTCTCCTAGACCCGTTTAAGGGCTGACTGCCACTAGGAAGGATCTCTTTCTGGACATTGTTCCTTTTGGAGTTTTCTACTGCAAGCCTAGGACAGGTGAGCATTTCATTTTTGACTGTCTCTTTCCACCATGATAATCATTCTAACTATAAACCTGTAAAATGCCATCCTAACTGCGCCACTCTAACTGCACTTTTGTTAATTGTACAGTAGGCTGTTTCATGTTTCCCACTGTAGGTTGTTTTTCCTCTTCACAACACACAGACACTAAAAGAAACACATTAAAAATCTGCTTTCTTACATTCTTCTGCTCTGCTTTTCTTTGGCTTTTGCTATCTACTAATTAACACCACATTCTGATGGTTCCTGTTGCAAACTGCTGTTGGCTGACACAGCAGAGCTGACTGATTCATCACCATTCACACAAGATCCCAACTAAATCCACAGAATTCACTACCTTGAAGCTGTGTGCAGTTGATTGCCTAGACAGACATGTGGTATTATAGCTTACTGCTCATGAATTAGCAAGATTATTTTGCAGGCAAGTCAGCAGGAGCGTGGCGAGGATTTAATGTAGCAGCTGTAACAGCAATGAGCCACTCCCATAACTAACTGCCTTTCTGAAGTAGTTTCAGTAGGCTGCTCCTTCACATAATCCAGCAGACAAGCTGTCAGAGCTTTGTCTCTAACCCATCTTTAAGCAAAACCTTCAGCCCTGATACTGCTTTCACTGCAAACATGCAGTGAGGAAAGTACAGCTGTGCTATGCTTGGACTCAGAACTGGTGCTGCCAATTCTTGTTTGAAACAGCAACTGACAGGTAGTGAAGTGTTTCTCCTTTCATGCAAGAACAGCCCCAGGTGTTCCCCTGACAGCTGCTCTTTTCTCCCAGCTCTCTTCTTGCCCCAAGCAGCTACACTCCTATCCCCACAGGTCCAGGTACCCCTGCCCTCTCACTCCTGCTGGAACCCAAGCACCTCATTCTTTATGCTTGGCCTTGCAGACCCAGAATAACTGTAATTGTGCTGTGAAGTCTGGGGACAGGGCAGAGGGAAAGAAAGAATAGCAAGATAGAAAGGGTGGACTCAGAAATAATCTATTTCTGCATCTTAAGCTTCAGCAGAGAACTCTGAAGTCTTACAGCTGCAGTGTTCAAAGAGCTGCTTTGGATGCTGTCCCACTGCTGCTGACCACCCTTTGTGACTGCTTTCACACTGAAGTTTTGCCACATACTATTGTGGACTATAAAGAAAATCGCACTTCCTCACTCATGGTTCTTTTACTGTGTATATCCAACTGCATTTGTCTGGTAGCAATGTTTAAATGGCAGCAGCTGTTATGTCCCTAGCCAGACATTGATAAGCAAACTAGTCTTTGCTCTTTGGGCACTTTTAACATTTATTTTTTTCTCTTCATTTTCTTAATATGATGTTTGGCTAAATGTATTCAATGTCATCTGTGGGCTCACATTAAAAATTTGCTGAGAGTAGATGTCAAGTTTAATTTTCTGTTAATTCTACACATCTGCGCTTTCACTTCAATTTTAAGTGTAAATGGAATGTGTTCACGTACAGACCTTTCTATAATTAAGGCAAGTGTCACTTTTCTCAAGTGATTAAAAACATTATTTTAGCATTCAAATTACCGTGCCCTCACTAGCATGACAAGTAGGATGGGAAAGCAGTATCAACTGGAGTACCAATCTCATATTTAAAAAGTACAAATTAAACCACTGATATCATGGTAGTTACAGTCTTACTACATTCTAAATCTAAACAATCCAAGTGAAAGTCAGGGTACAGGGAGTTATGAAAAAACTTCTCATATCACTTAATGTCTTCTAACTCCTTCCACCTTATCTTTTTGCCCTTTGCCCACCTCAGCCCAATAGATAAAGGGGTAGATAAAGCAATACTCAATCCATTCCTCTCTCAGACTATGTTAAAAAAAAAAAAAAAACAACAAAAAACTCTTTTGCCTGCTGTAGTACTTACAAGAAAACTCTTGGAAAAGGCTTAAAGAGAAGGACTTTAATGTAGTCTGCTTTGCTTTTAATTGTTCTAAGTTCAATAAGTTTGTTTTTCTTTCCCAAAATAAGCCTAAAATATTAGAGGACATAAACAAATCACCTTGTAAATACAATATTATGCAATGTTCTCAAAAGTTAGGCCCATTAAGTTTCTTCTGGATAAGGGCAGAATTCTTGCAGATTCTTCCTGGTCACACAGCTGGAAATTCTTCTCTGCTAACTATGGTCCCATTTGTTACCTCAGCGCAAGATATGCTTTGTATGCCAAAAGGTTTAATTGGTTAACAGTTGGATGAATCTAAGAGCAATCATGCCTAACCCTACTTAGCTGAGATTTTCCTGCTGCTTCTCTCTCTCTCTTTGAGATAGAAGAATTTTGGGTAATACTTTCCCCTACTCTGCTCCATTATACAAGCTGGTCTAATCAACTGCCTCAGAATGGGTGATAAGTATTGGTTTATACTCTAAAGTCACAATTACTGCCCTGCCTCTTAACTTATGAAGTTCACTTTTAAAAGTACAAACATTTAAATGTAAATATATGTTGGCACTTTCTTAAAATACATAGTACAGTAAAATTTAATTAGACCGTAATTAAAAAGTTTAAAAGCTATTCTGTATGTCATTGCAATTTCAGTTTATCAGCAACAAAATCCACTGCCTTACTGCACAATATTACCCTGAAAAATGGCAAAATTATGCACTATATGTACTATTATGTGCTAAATTTTGATGTGTTTTATGCACTGAAGTCAATGAAGAAAAATAAGTATTTTGATTAACTTTCATTCTTTCTGTCACAAGCAAACGAATTTTCAATGGCAAATTTTCTTTTCAAGTGAAAAAACACAGTCAAACAGCCTGGATTGAAAAGTCAGGTTCTACTGTTTCGTTTTCTCTCACCAGTTCCATCAGTATTCCTAACAACAAAGTGAAATCTGGATTAAAATTCATTTATTTGAAAGGAGCCAACCTTCATTCTTCTAACACTTATTCTCAACACTAAACAGATATTTTATTTAACATCAGAATTAACTGCAATGGCTAGGAAGTCATATTTTACAACCAGATCTTGAAAGTGGAATAGATACTTACCTAAGTAGGAAAAACAAGAGGCCAACTTCACAGACACAAATATTTTCTGATCGCATGCTTGCATTGAAACCCCAATTCTATACTGTATTCTAACTAAAAGAACTGGGAATCATGCTCATGTTTAAAGGAGGCACTTCAGCATGCTGGATGCTGATGGGAAACAGAAGCTGTTAGCCCACTTTCAGCTATCTCCTTAAATCTAATAAGAAGTGACATTCTCAAACTCATTTTTAACTTCCTGTAAAAAATGTATAAATTCTTACTGACTCATATCTTAGTTTAGCCAAGCAGATAGAAAACAGGGACAAAGAAGAGTAGACAAACAGAAGTCTGTTCTCAACAGGATCATCTGATCCTTGACAGGATCATCTTAGTTGACCTAAAGTAAGAAAAAGTAATCTGTCTAATTCAAGCTTGAACTCAAGCCAATGAGATAATCTACACTGTTCTGTGTTCAGCTTCTGGACTAACAAATTGCATCTATTCCACACGTTGCTAGTGCAAAACTCTGGGGAAGGAAGAGTAGGAGGAAGCCCCAGACTCTATCAAGTAAAGAAGTGTTGTCCTAAGTGGCTAAAAACAGTAAACTGACACATCAAGAAACTATCTTACTGTACATCTCAGTTCTGATTACTGATCAAGCAGCTTATACTTTTTTACTTTTTTGCTTTCTTGTCCAATACTGGAGCAAGGAATTATTAGAAAGTTCCCTTTTGTTTTTCGAAGAAATCTGATCCCACTTAATGAATTCAAAGAATCACCAACTTTGCTTCGAGTGCAATTTCTACCACTCGTGATTCTCAATGTATATCTTGACAGAAATTTGTTACGTTAGTCTCATTCCAACAGAGAGCAAGTAGGCTGTCTCTTGCTGTTTAAACTACTGTATATATATTCTTCATATATGTAAATACTGAATGTGTGCATAGGAACATGCACAATCCAGTTCTTTCTGTTTACTGTAGAACAGTACAGTTATTAGTACCCTGGGTACAAAATTAATCACTGCAGTTTGTTTATCTGGCAATATTATTCTATATCTGTGCTAGTAGCAGCACAATCGTGACAGTGCACCAAAATAGATACATGTACAACACTTATTTTGAGATGAAGCAGTTTTGGACACTGTAATACTGTACTGTTGTATTTGATGTGTTTTTTTTAATTGTTATTTTATTTTAAAATTACATAATGCAATCTAACATTCCAAAATAAGCAACAATCCTTATATAGATGAGAAAGTTACTTTAAAATATTAAATTAGTAACATAACTTCACAGTATTTTATCTCAGGATTGGCTAAATATAACGAGATACGCTAACGGCCTTATTAGGTCAGGTTAAGGATGTGAAGGAACACAAGTTAAGAAGATAATTCACATTATCTACTCTAATTGCCAGAAGGATTATTCCAGAAATAGATACAATGAGACCAAGAATTAATTTCTATATTGTCCCCAGTGGGCAGAGCTGCTACCCCTACCATCACTCACGTCACATCTTTGTAGAACTTGTTTGCTTAAAGGAAATCATATGGTTAAAAGATCCACCACCACTCCAAAAAAAGAAAAGACTAAGATGTGAACCATAAACAGTAATGTATGGTTCAGATTGGAAAAACTCTGAGCTGGAGCTGTAATGCCAAATTGTACTTGACTACAGGAAGTCAGAAATGCCAAAGCTCGACTGAAAGCCAACACAGATGATTTCTCAAATTATACTGGCAGCAAACAGGCACCTTCAAGAACAGTCTGGGCCAGGAAGGAAGATACAGGCCAGTCAGACTCATCTCAGTCTCTGGCTAAACTGCAAATAACCAGCACAGATTTAGCAAGGACAGATTGTACTTGACCAACTCCACTGCTTTCTATGATGAGGTTAGAGATGCTGAGGACAAGAGCGCCTCACGTGCTGTGAATATCTTCTCTTTTGGCGAGGCCTTTAACAGAACACCCCCATAGTCTTCTTATCACCAAACCAATCAGCTGCAGGCTGGTAAGTGGATAATAGACTTGGTGAAAAAAACTGACTAGATTTTGGGACACAAAGATGTCATCAGTGGTGCAACATCCAGCACCAGTAACTAGACAGGCAATCAGCACATAGGCAGGGACCTTCAGGGTTCAATACAAGGACCAGTGCTGTTAAACGTCTGTACCTACAACCTGGGTTGCAAGTTCTTGTGCAATACCAAATGGAGGTAAGTGCACAACAAGTTGGATGATGGGGCTGCTGTTCAGAGGGACAAGCTAGAGAAATCATCTGACAAAACCTCTGAACATTCAACATAAACTGTTTCTCAAAGATGTACTAATTTCCAACTTTTTTTTTTTTAAAGCTTTTACACTAGGATGGTAATTAGCTTAAACTGCAATATTAAACTGATGTAGAAAGAGGAACTTCAAATATACAGTGTCCAGAAACAAAATAACAAACAGCTGCAACTGCAGCGCATTTTTAAATAGCAGCTTAAATCCACTGACCAATAGAATCTTCCCCTAAAGATTTACTGTTACACCACTCCTTCCTTCTTAAGCTTAAACTTACTGCAGTTCTTTAAATGCCCTAAATTTTCTTGCCCAGTTACAAAAAAGAAACAGATACAAACACTGCACTTTACCAATAGTCTCTGAGATCACATCTGATCTCTTACAAGACAGAACTTCATATGAAGGACACTTACTGGATGAAGACAAAATAGCTGTGTAAAGTGATGCTTTACAGAACATATTACAAAGCCAGAGCAATTGTCCAAAATTCCAATTCCTTACAACTGTTTTTATGGACAAGATATAATTCAGCTGCATAAAGAGAAACAAAATTAGACCTGTGTGTCCAAATCACTCAGCATTCTTCAACATCAAAAGAAGACTGCAATTTCATTAAGCATCAATTGATGCTTACTTCTTTGCAAAATGGACAGTGCCTGACCAAACAGGGGGGGAAGCAGCATTTCTAGGGTAAGGCAAAAATGTCCCTATTTCAGAGGGGAGGAAAAAAAAGCCTTTGAATATTATTGACTTTTTTTTCTGTGGGATTTACGTAATGGAAATACTGATTTGAAATATTCCCAATCTTTCTTCCCGATGTGTTTAACATCCTCTTTTCCAATCCTTCTTCAGTCCTTATGGCTTGTCTGCTTTACCTTCTTAATTCCAAGTGGCACTTGATTCACCAACCCTTTTGGTAAACCATGGTCACACTGATCATCTCTTTCCCAACATTCTGTGCACTTTTCACTTCTTCCTAAATGTCATCATTGGCAAAACCATTTTGCTCGCTGCCTTCAAAATGTTGAAGCTTCACAAGGTTTATCTAAGTGATGTGTTATGATTTGCTATGCTAGCAGGCTGCAGTGTGTAGCTCAGAAACAAATCTATGTGCAAGTAGACAAATGCCTCCTACAATTTCTTCCAATTTCTTTTGCCCCATGCCTCTGTCCACTTGGCCTCCGTATACACAAACAGCCTGTTGTGCACCTGATGAGTTTTTTAGCCTCAATCTCATGCTTCTTTCTCACACACAGTGGGTCAGAGTCTCTGTGCCAGCTACATCCTGGATGGCTCCCTGGTGCACATAAGGCGGTACTGGAGAGGGCGGCAAGTAACAATATCTGCAAGTAACACATACAGAGGGACAATTCTGTGAACTTGCTAGAACGTTTCATTCTCAAATAAGCATCAGGGCATGGAATATATCCAACAGATGAAAAGGAGTTATTGGAGTATTCAGCTCTCAGTGCAAGTTTACAGAATGCACCTACAAACCTCAGCCACTGTCACTTGTTCAACATCAAGAACAAGAAAATATTAAGCAAAGTGGATCAGGAAGTAACCGTTTTAGATGTACAGAAGCACAGAAGGAAAAGGGATGATCTCCACTTACAAAAAAAAAAAAAACAAAAAACAAAAAACAGGAATTCTTTAGGGATTTAGTTCTAGTTTAAATCTAAATAGAAGTAAATGCAGGCAGGCCCTGGGTGCTTCCACTGGATCATGCAGCCACTGAACTTCTGTGTTCCTGCCTCATCCCTCTCCAGAAGACCTCACTCCTCGTGGGGCTGCTGCTCAGCTGCCAGACCCCAAACAAGGAGCAGCGTCACGCCAGTTGAAGCGAGGGGAACGGAGCAGTCCCTTGAGCAGCAGCCTAAACCAGATCTAGGCAAGTCTAATGGGAAATGACACTCAGTATCTTACATTTCTTTAGGCGTGCAGCGCATCTAGAGAAAAATATATGGGTTACTCAGTAACATCTGCAAGAACACGAAGATAAATACCTGAGGTAGAAAAACGAAGAAGAAACACATGTCAGTGACAAGTAATAAACAAATGAAGTGCCACGCAGCAAGATGGAAGCCTTCATATGAAAAAAAGACCAACTCATATTGTTCCATACAAGAGCAGTGTGGTTACTTTGATCCCTGGAAAACACAGTTAAGGGTGAATCTTGAAAAGCCACGAGAAAAATTAAGAAGAGCGCAAGCCAATGTTAACATGTTGAGATTATTAAAACAAAACAATTTCAAATAGAAAACAAAAGAAAAGAGAACATCAGTAAAATAAAGCAAAATTAAAAGAAACAGTGACTGTCCAGAGCAAACCAACATTAATTGAAGAATTCAATAAAGGAAAATACCCAGTAAAGTAAAAGAAGCACTTAGGGACATTTATTTAAACTAACTTTGCCTTTGGTCTCTATTTCTAACTCATAATCTTCTGAAGAATTCTTTAAGAAGCTGTAGTAGGACAACTGCCAACTGAAGACAGAAGAGCAATGCTATCCGAAGTCCAAACTTTAAAAATAGTGTAAAGGAACACACACAATTTTGAAATAAATTTTATTCATGCAGGTGAAATTAACACAAGCAAGAAACACAGAAGGGGTAATGCAGTGTATATTGTCACAAAACAGGGCACTACTCAATACCTGTACACTCACAGTAACTATTTAATACAACTACTAAATTCAGTTTAGAAAAATGAATCTTGATTATGAAAGAGAAATTTCTAACAGGAGTGAAAGTTTAAAATAAAGCCTTATTCTTCCAGCAGTGAAGCCTTGTAAAGAAATGCCTTCTTATCAAAACAATCAAAGTCACATTCACACACACATCTCAAAACATTTATTTTCCCCAATAATCTTAAAGAGAAGAAGTAAATGAACCATAATGTAACTCCATTTTGGTTGCTCTGCATGTATCATCGGATTAGATTTGTAATTGAGGTGTTGAATCACAAGATAGAATATCACCATATTAATAGCCTACATTTTACAGAAGATGAGGACATTTTTCATTTTCAGTGATCAGAAATACAAACTGGAATATACAAAACACTATACAGAGCACTTAAGGTGAAGAGGTTAGGCACCACAAGCAGATTTCAATATTAAAATCTAAGCTATGTTCCAGTGACAAACATACCAACGTATGCTGGAAAAAATGTTCTGCACAGTATTTGGGGAAAAAACTGCACACAAAATACAGGTGCAGTTGCAGGTAGATGAGGAATACATATCTGCTTGAAGAACTATTTCAGTATTATTGATCATAATATTTTCAAGACATCACAAAATTCATTATATAATATGTCTTTTTCTGAAGCATATGTAACACTATATTACAACATGGAGCAAAGCCCTGAAAATAGACAAAGTTAAGGGTTATTTTAATAGAACAGAAAGAAGAGGTGTCAGCTTCTCCAGGAAGAAAAGATCCAGCACTAACCACAGACACTGCTCCTCAGCCTGCAGCTGCAGTTCTTAGAATAGCAACGAGCAAGGTTTCATCACACCCTGAAGTCAAAGATCATTTTTATGAACAGCAAAGCTTCAAAACAATCATTCTTTTTACAGCTATACAAGACAGATACTTATTTCCTCAGCCCCATCTGCCACCAGATTTTTAACTCATCCTCACAGTCTGGAATGTCTGTTTCTAACTATAGGATGACCAGGAATATCAGGCACGTTCTTTCCAAGCTTTCAGCACTGATTAAGAGCTATGACAGACAGTATCCCAAATCCGAAGCACTGTTTCATCATCAGTTAGCTGTAAGAAGAAATCCACAGCCAACTTCTAGAGTATTTTCTACTTTACTCCAGTCTGACAGTGTCAACAGGAAAAGTGGAAGTGCAGAACATCCTACAAGATATGTGGCAATGCAAACTTCCTGCTCGAGTCCAGTTGCCTGTATTGCTGGAGACAGCCTAAAACATACCACCATATGAGGCACAAGTGCTGAGTAGAATTAATTCTTAGGATTGCAAACATTTATGGAAGAATAGAAATAAGTGATCTTAAAATGGCAATATTTATGGAATACTAATACTAACAGCACCGTGACACAAGCAGATTCAGATGAAACAGAATTCAGATCATCCCATTCCTCCCAGAAACATGGGATTAAAGCAAGAAAGGCAGAGGAACGGGCATCATGATAAATCACACTGTAGAAAGAGTACAACTGCATTTCAGCAGCTCATTCTCTACTAAGTCCCAATTCGTGAACATTCTTAGAAAGAAAATGCATTTAGTTCATCTTCTGACCCAAAGCTCTATCAGCAATACTAAACATTTTTGACATCAATGATCCCAAAAACAGGTACCTGCCAACTTTTACTAGGCTGCGTTACCTCTCACTCGAATAAGTACGTATTCCTCCCATCCATGAAACAAAAATAAGTTCTTGCTATTTAATAGTTCCATATACCAAAAATTCTTCCAGTCACATCAAGCTGCAGTGCGTGTACCATCCGTGCTATCTAGTGTAGGTGAGACTTCAATAGAAAGTGAGCAAGCAGAGGAGGGTTTCTCTGACTCTGATAGCCTTCTGACAACCCGGTGAGGTTCAAATCAAGTCTTAACAAATCTCATGTACACTGTGTGAGAAAATGCACACAACTGCAAGACTCAGTATGTTTGAAACCATTTTATCAGTGTCCCTTAAACTAATGTATTATTGAAATAACCACTAAGGTCAAATTCCATATTCTGCTATAGGAAGTCCCTGCATTTTCAGAAAATCCCCCTTGAACAAAATCAGTCAAAAAATTCATCAGGCATTTAAAATGTTTATTGTATGCCAAACAAATTCACAGATGAAGTTGGTTCATAGTGTTTTCTCTGCAACACATCTCCTTCAACAAACCAATCAACACCAAAGTCATCAGAAATCTATGTTCTTTCTCCAAGGGTTTTATAGCTATTTCTGCTTTTGAACAAGAATAAAATGCTTGACAGGTATTTCCAAACTCCAAGAGGATAGAATTTGACATATATCCAAAATAAATGACAGCAATAGAGGAAGTCCCTAGCTGAACATACCCACCACCTACACTTACTCACATTAGAAGCAAATGCATATAAATGCTCATAAATATGATCATAATTACACTGTCATCGTTTTAAGGTGAAACTACTGAACTTATGTAAACAAGGTTAGAGTGTTCCTGTCAAACATTCCCATATGTTTACATAATGAAATAACGTCTCATTCCTCCAATTCAGAAATCAAAAACATTATTTATGGAATAATAATTTTAAAGAGAGAACAAGCAATTAAGTCCAAGATCATGATGTCTTGCGCTTCCTGAAGTTTCTCAAGTAACTGGAAGTGCCAATTACAATTGATTTTTCTATTATTTCAGCCTTGATGCTTTCGGCCAAGTGACAGTGAGAAGTGTTAATGGGACTTCAAAATATTAACTCTCAAGTGTTACCAATAACTTATACACTACGCTGCCAGTTTCTCATTTCTAATAATAGCTATTCTCCTAATGTTAGTTCAAATGAAAACATGCTTTGTCATCTTTGTTAGGGCGGAGATAAAGGAACAAACATATTTAAACCAGAGTTGATTCCCCGAGAGCACTACCAACATATGAGCTCTTCCAGCTATCTAAGCAGACAAGCTGTTACTATTTTTACTGAACTAAGGAAATTTACACTTTTCCTTTACCACACTGTTTTGGGGAATTGTACAGACTGACATTTTAGAACTGCTGCACAACTCTGCATTCAACCTAAGCAGTTTGTGGCCACCTAAATAAGAACAGTTCTGAGAATTTAAACATTGTCATCCCCTAATAGTTAACAAAACATTTAAAAACAAATATTAGGAACACGTAGCAGCCATTCTTTTTATAATGTTAGCTTTCCCAACTTTACCATTCCTGAACTAATTTTATCTGAGGCCCCACAGAATTCAGTTATCAAAATAGTTGTCATAACAACAATTAGGGACTGGGAAGATTTCATTTACAGAACAAAAAGAAAGAGGAAGACAGGATTTTTACCTCCCAAAGGTTTGCAACTGATCCTCCAGATAGATATTGTGTCACAAACCACAGGCACTCCAACACAAAAGTTTTACAGAAGGACAGAAAACTAATTTAATTCTGCGTCCTGGTTAATTGTCTGCACACTTCAAATTGCCCCTGCTAGCAAATCATAGTTCAGCTACATAAAGCATTAGAGCAGCCTTCCACAGCTATTTATCAGAGAACAACAACAAAATAACAATGTTTTAGTACAGTTCACTGCATGCTTCCTCTTTCAGGGCTGGAGGAACATATACATTACAATATGCTACTGTTTCAATAAGGCTAATTCGTTATTATTCTGGAGTAAGTCAAAACAAGCTGCTGGGTCAATCTTTATTGTTATAAGTCAGACTAATTTGCTGTTTTCCTTGAAAACATTTCTCAGGGCTTAGCAGCTATCAAAGTTCAACAAGAGTAAGTTTGCTCTAGAGCTTTTATGTATAAAATACAGTTTAACTGAAAGAAAATGTACTACTTGCTGGTGAGTTATCCGTCAGGCTGCAGTAACAAGAAATACCACCATCTCAGAGTTCATTTTGAAGGGCTCATTTTCAGTTGTAGACAAGGAAGGAAAAACTAAGTTTTCATACTCGGTCAAATTTCAAAAGCTCCTCAACTGTCACTAGACAGTGACTACAACACAGTACTCGCTTGCTAAGAATTAAACTAAATGCTGACAAACTCAGAAGGATGTAATTGCCAGTTTAATAAGTAGTTGGACAAGGAAGATGCTCCTCATTTTTTTTCTAAAGCTTACGCTTCCAGAGGCAATACTGACTGCCACTTGGTTGCAAGTTGCCATTTTTAATTTTAATACATCTTGTGAACTAAGTATCATTGAAATCCAATTTAATGTTTTTCCCAGTCTGAATTTAAGGTAACATTAACCAGCACCAGTCAGTATTGTTGAACACCAGCTGCCATGCTGTGGTGAGAGCAGGACAGCTGTCACTGCACAGAAGTCAAGATTGGTGAAGACAGCTGTGAAGACACAAGAGCTGGACGAGGGCAACTTGTGTCCATCATGACTTCAAAGAAAACCAGTACTGAGTGCTGAAGTTGGAAGTCACGTGGAAACAAGATTCAGCGGGTCTTGAAAAGCAAAGAAGACATCTGATGAACAAGCAAGAAGGAAACAAGTGAAAAGTCACAAGGGTCAACACTCCAGCCAACTGCAGAAGCAGCCACTGCAGAAGCACTTTGAACGCCACAGAAAGAATGTATTTAATATGACTGCAGAATTGAGTTCCAGTGGCCAAGATGAAAAACAGGGGAGGAGTGGTCTTCAGGTAGGTAAATAAATATATTTGTCTAGCACCCAGCAGTGTGATCTCTGATGCAACTGAAATAAGATGTGCATAAGGGGAAAAAAGTGAAAACAAAAAAAAATAAAACCCAGTACTTTTTCTGGACAGGAACTGCGATCTTCCCCTGAAATTACTGATTATATCCCAATTGTATCAGAACTGGACTGAATCTGCTGGAGTCTGCATATGTTGAAACAGTCCAAGGATGTAGGAAATTGATTCTGAGAAACTACATTACATTTTTACTGTGTGATAAGAGTACATGTAGAACCAGATTCTGCCTCTTCTTCAGGCTCAACAACGCAGACTTAATTTTTTTTTTTTTTCCTAAATATTTACTTTATAAAACTGTCACTGACTGCAGGATTTTCTTCCCAAGTTCCTAGTGAAGAAATGAAACAGTGGAAAAGAAATGAGCCTGGTCATTTTAAGCAGCAAAGTCCACAAATTAGGTTTTCTGATATTTTACTGTGTATTGCTTTTAAATAACTAGATAGAGAGAGGAAAAAATAAAAATAAAAAAGACTTAATGGCTGTCCAGTGTTCCTCCTTCCTGAAGTTAGTAGCATAGTGTCTCTATTTTCGGAGGTACTGCATTCAGATATTCAAATTTATCTGGCCTCAAATCACACACAGTTCTCACAATTGTGTTACCTGACAGCCGACCATATACTCCACCTAATTTCTCACTGATAAAGTGATTTAAAAAAAAAATAAAAAAAAAAGTTTAAGAATTCACAGAATACTGTATATGCATTAGTAGGCTTGAAGCAATCTGCACTTTCCTGCAAAGTGTGAAACAGTTTGAAGGCATGTACACAATTTTCACAAGACGATTTTGCTTCCAAGTCACAATTGGAACAGCCAAAAAAAGCATGATGAGAATGATTCCTTCCAGTTCATATGTCAGAAGGTTTTTCTTGTTCATTTTTAAATTGCCAACACTGCTGTTGCCACTGCACAGCTGTCTGGTTGTTTAAAGAACTCCTCCCCACAACTGTCGTTCTGGCCAATCAAAGCCTGCAACTTTGCTGGACACCCCAAAATTTTAAAACTTTGTCTTCTGGGCAGATACCAGGCATGGAATGCTTCATCTCAAATCATCATGTTTACAATGCGTTTATATATGGAAGCTAGAAGGACACCAGAATCTAGTCTTCCAAATAGACACCAAGGTTATTTACCACTGGTTATTATGTGCATAAGCTCAAGCTTTTATCTCTTAAAGTCAATGGCTGAAATATCATCCATGCTGCTATACCAGTGCCATTTGTCAAGGCACACACAGACATCACCAAACAGAACCAACAGTCGAATGAGGCAATGACCCAGAACATTCTATGCTACCCTTAAAATAATCTAAATTAGCACTGCTAATGCATGACTCCTATCAACACTTAAGCAGATCATTAATGCTGACCACTCAATAAACATCCTGTGTGCAAAAATAAGTCCTGTATTTTTACATGTTTAACTCATTCAGCAAATTTTATCCTCCTGGGGGAATCTCGGAGCTCAGCACACTGCAGAATAACTAGTCTAATGCTCTGAAACTTTGATGCAAATTAGAAGTGTCAGTATACCTTTTTAGTTGTCATTGAGGAAAGCAAAGCTGAATTTCTCAAGTGCCGGAATGCAAGTCTTCATCCTTTAAGACTCTTAGGGCTTAAGAGAATTCAACTTTGGACAAATAACCTTCAGTGCTGGATAAAATGATAAACTGAAAACACGTAATGCAGGTAACGTAATCACCATGTCTGCAAAGTGTCTGTATGCCAGGCACCTTGTTGACACATTAAAAATAGAAAATCAATCAGTCTGTGTAGACAAAACTAAGTACAGGGGAAAGTCCCATCTACTGCAGCTGACACCACACAAGCTTCCCCCGACCACTTTCCAACAGTCAGCCTCTCTCAATCCACACCGACCCTCAGACACACATTTGACTCATCCCCTCGGGTCAGTCCCACTGTTTTAGGGCTGACCCCCTCAGGGAGATGCAACTCACTTCTATAAATGCCTACACCCAGCAGAGGCAAAACTGCTTGGCTTAAGCCCTTTAAGAAGAAAGAAAACACTAAGCAAAGCCACTGGCGACGGGGAGATCAGAAGGGCTTCGAAGCGCTTTGCCCCACGCTCTCTCGGCCGGGGGCTGAAGCAGGAACCGGCAGCCGGGCACACCCCCACTGCGAGGCCTAGGCAGGCCTCTCGCCCAGGTATCTCGCCGAACCGCCGCCCATCGCGGAGGAGCGGCCCCACGGCCTCGTACTGGGAGGGCCCGCCCCGGCCCGGCCTCTTGGTGCCGCCGCGCGGAGTGAGCACGGAGAGCCGGGTGCACCGCAAGCGCGCTCCCCTCCCGCCCTGCCTCGTCCTGGCGGCTCCGGGTCGGGGGAGGCGCAGGGCGATAACGGGGGCCCCGCGCTGCCCCTTGCATGGCTGCGGGAAGTGCTGCCTGCTACCGACGCAGCTCGGAGGCCCCGGCTGAGGGCAGACCCTCCTCCCGCAGGGCTCCGGCGCAGGTCCTCTCGCCTGGCCGGGCGACGCGCCCCTCCCACCCCTCCGCAGCCCACCGGCCTCAGCAGCGTTCTTACCTCTGCTAACATTATTACCCCGCTGCGGCGTCTCCGCGGCTCTAACCCCGCAGCATGGTGAAGCCCGGCGGCCGCGCGGAAAACTCCCCCTACTCGGCGGGGAGGGGAGGCGAGGCGAGCTCCGCCGGTCCCCGGCCACCTCCCTCAGCGGCTGCCCGCCGCCCCCAGCCCCGCAGCCGCCCTGGCAGCTCGGTCCGGACGGGCCGCCATCTTGGGAGAGCTACGTGCGCCGCCGCCGCCGCTCCCCGCCCGCCCATTGGGGCCGCGGGCTCCGGGGCCGCCCCTACCGGGGCCGGATCCATCCTCTCCCCGCCCCGGCACGGCCCTTCGCTACTCTTGGTGCTGCGCTGCCTACCTGAGCTGGGGCGGTCATGACCGCCTTCGGACTTCTGCCAAGGCCCGGCCCTGATGAATTCGGGCCGGGAGGGCTCGGCTGCTAAAGCCGGGCCTTGGTTACAGCGGCCTGAACTTCTGTGCGTGCCGAAGGGAGAAGTTGAAGGCCGCAGAACTTGGGGCGTTGTTTTTCAAGGCAGCTTTTTGCTTCGTCTCTGCCGAGGCACGGCTTTTGTTTTTATTTTTTTGTTGTTGTTGTTGTTTTTTCTTCCACTGAGCTCGATACAGCAGTTTTGCAAATGTTCATTTAAGTATTTTCTTACATTTTTGACTAAGTTTTGACTAAGCAGCATGCCCGATGCACCAATAAGATGTACAGCATCTTTTCCTGCTCAGGCTGTTTAGAAAGACATCTGAATGTTTACTACCTATGTTCTTGTTAAGACACAAATTGTGGAACACACCTCAGAAGCTGAGTCTGGGTAGCACTGGCCCATCCCTCTCTTATGCCAGCATCTCCATAAGCTCGGTGTTTGAAGGCATTTGCAGATTTCTGTGTGAAGTTTGTTTCTTCTCCTTTAAACATTGTTCTTTTGGTGTTCTTGTTTGCTTAACTAGGCTTCAGAGTTACGAAGTTAACCTTAGGCACCTTACTTTGATAGGACTAGAAGCAAGATATATTTCTTTCCTGCACTGCCAATACCAGAAAATGCACACAAAGGAAAAAATAATGTTTAACACTGAAGATGAAATAAATGCAAAAATACTACTACGATGTGGAAAAAAACCAGCAACCTTATATTCTCACCAACCTGCTCTTTTGTTTCTTGCAAAGCTGCAAGGAGAGGGAGGGAGGATGCTCTTGTGGCTGCAGGGCTTTGTAGAAGTTCTCTAGTTTCCCTGGGGATTTTTAAATAGTTGGCAGTTCAAGGTTGCCCACTTCTTACTTTTATTCATGAGAATTACCAAGTTTCAGTTTTACTCATGCGACTGTTTTTTCCCTGTCAGAGACTCAGCTGTTAGTCATGTGAACTGCACTTTCCAAAAAAAGTAGACTCTTGATATTCACAGTGGTTTATTTGCTTTTTCTAAAAAAAAAATAAAATAAAATGAAAATATGAAAAATATCTTGTTTTTAAAGTATCTTGTGAGCTATGTATTTTTGAAATACTTTTGTACATTTGAATGCTTGCTCTTAGCATTACTATTTTCTTCAAGTGTATTGCCAAAAGAAAATCCAAATTTCACAGCAGACTCACCTATTTTCAACAATAAGATTAACAATATCAGAACAATGCAGTGGCCTTGCATGTAGTATTTACCATCTTAATTTACCATCTTGCTAAATTGAAAGTTGTTTGGAAACATTGATGAATGGGAACTGTGAAATGCCTGCCATATTGTTTTGGACCCCTAACATTTATTTATACACAGAAATAAAGCCTGCTGTGGATGCTTGTTTGGAAAGCACACTATGGTTCCCTATGCATGGCTTTCGTCACACTGTAATTCAGCCAAAAGACACTGTATGCTTAGCTAGAGGAAACCCTGAAGGAATCCATAATATAGCTCAGTAAATCATCAGTTGTGTAATTATGCAAAAACACATACCTAGGCATGAGTAGAATCAAAATATTTTAAACATCTACCATTTGCCATGTTACTTAGTCTTAAATGCATTCTCTGGACAAGGAACAGTGGTAACATAAATTACCCAGTTTATAATATGAAAGAAGCAAGCAGGATGTGGAAGTCTCGTGATTTTCATGAATTTAAATAAATGATAACTTTTCTGTAGTTGAACTAAGATGATGGTATAGCTAAAAAAAAGTGTCAGTTGGCACAGAATTTCTTTACCTTGTGGTTTCAAGCACACTGGGTGAGGTATTCAAAAGGAGCATAATCCCCCTCTAAAACTTAAAACTGCAAAACTGGGTATATCCCAAGTGTGATAGATGCAAGAAGAAGAGAATATTTTACAAACCTCACAAAAATTTTGTTGTTACAGGAAGCACCTTCCTATCTTATCTTACTGGAATGAACATATTAATAGTGGCACTGAAAACTGTTGACTGTTTTCACAGTTGTTAACATAACCTCAGTATTGTTGCAAAATAGTTATGAATGGTGTAATCCATTATTTTAATTTTAGGTGAGTACCATTGTACTTGAAAAGTGAAAGGTGGTGTAATTCTAACAGCAGGAATAAAGCTATGAGAAAAGGACAGAACCATGCAAATTAGACTCAAGGCAGAAGATAAAGCAGCATCATAAAGGAGTATTGACATGTGATGGCAGCTTGGAAAGAGTTAAAATGGACTTCTTGATGTGACAGTCTGCTGGGAGTAGCACAAAGGAGCAAGGGAAAAGAAATTCTCCATTGCTGAGGAATTAACAGTTACACTGTCTATTCCCATTCCTGGAATAAACTGGAAAAATTGAGTTTTCAATTTCAATTGAGTTTTTCCAGTTTGAAAAAACTGGAAAAGTAGAAATTCTTTTCCTTCTTCTTCGGAGGATGTATTTCTAAATTAGCGTGAGCAGGTCTGGAAACAAGGCTTTAGTGGTGATTGACAGGATTAGCAGTAGTACTTGGTAGGGCAGGAACATTTGAACATCTTCTGTTTTCCTGAGACTATCTTCAAGTGACAATAATGCTATTAAACCTGATGAGTCATCCATATGGAGCCATATTCTCTATGTTTTATTCTTCTGCATTCTTTACAGATACATCATGGGATTGACCTTGTAATGAACTTGCCTACCTACCAGAAGCTTTGTAGCCACATTAGCACTGTGCTTATTCAGGCAGAGCACTGTGCTCATTATTTTTATTGTTGCTTCCACAAACTTGCACACACTCTGCAAAAAAAATTGTGTTACAGCAAGTATATATATCTTTAATCAAATACAGACCTGGCAGAAAGCTTTTGCAACTAGTCATTCCTTAAAGTACTTGGAGATATTTATTTTTTTTCTCATAGAGCTATAAGTGCTAAATTCAAGGAAGGAGTCAGAGACAGTAGCACCATAAGGCAGATGACTACAAGTAAGACAGCTCCTACCTGTTACCAAATTTCTTGGTGTTCTTTACAATGATTACAGTTTTCACTGACTATAAACAAGGTTCTTTGTCTTACCAGTCTGGATCTACATTTTGAAATCCTGCTGCAAAGACTGGAAACTGCATGCATATCTACTGAAACTATGAGTGAATGCAGTATTATGAACAAAAATAGATTAGGAGGAGATTGGGATAACACTGCCAGGCTCACCAGCTAGAAGTTTATAAAAATTTTTGTAAAGTGCAACAGTGAGTACTCTATGTTGCGAGGCAGTCTCAGAGACAAAAATATTGTGAGGGGGTGGATGCAACACACACAGAAGAAGGGGCACAGGCAAGATTTAGCAGAAAAAGAGCAACTCTGCTGACTAGCAAAGAAACACAGAACACAGATTATTTTCTAGTACTGAAAGGAGGGCAGTCCCAAACCTAAATAACTATCAGCTCACTGTCTAATGAAAAATGAAATCAATGACCTAATTGGCATTAAGATACCCTCTGAAAAAAGGAGCAACCTGCATTTGAAGGGCAAAGAATAGGTCCTCTTGGCTTATATCAGAAGACAAATGAAGACTAAGGAAGAAAGAAACAACAGCCAGCAATGGGGGAGGAACAGACTGAATGAACAGACCAATTTTGCTTTCCAAGCAGGTCCTTTAGAATGGTTACAAGACTGTATCCAAGTTCATCAGCAAGTCTAATGTTTCACATCTTTTGCTAAAGTCTGTAATAGATCTTTATAGCATAGTTTCTGTATACTATAAATTAGTTTTCATTGTCCACAATCAACTGATGTAAACCAAAATTTAGCTTCTGTTCTCTTGTTGTTTAAGCTGCTCCTAGTTTAGCCTGGCAGTGTGGCTGGAGTTTCTTAGGATTTTTTATTGGTTTGGGATTGTTTTCTTGAGGGGTAAGAAGGTGAAAGAGATCTGGGGAATGTATAGTCATTAAATGCTTCAAGTGTTCAGCTGCATTGTTTAAAAGCAATTCTGTATCTTTGTGTTTGAATTCTATTGCATTTCAAGTAGGATCAGATGACCTCAAAAGTCTAGGTGACAACATAATTGAAAGGGGAACTTGGTTTCTTTTATGCCTAACATTTGAATGTTCTGTTATTTTAGGACATTGCCTATTCTATACTCTTTGATGTGAGCTGCCAGAAGGTTTGGTTCTGATCAGAATCACAGTTCAACAACATTTAGTTAAAGGTCTCATTCACTTCCTAATTTCTGAGCATTTGCTTAGGTATAGCACAGACAGAAAATGCAAGGGTATCTGCAAAAGGGCCAACCTATACAATATTATTTGAATACTGATCATTAGACAGACAATTACTAAAAAAGTATTACGTCCAGTTCCTGCTTCATCCTTTGCAGTATGGATGCAATATCTACCTATTGTTCAGGTTCTCAGAATTGTTTATGGGAGCCTGAAATTTCTTTAAGATTTTTGCTAGTCTATCATTCTTCACTGTAGGGAACTTTCTGCTATTCAAAAAGCTGTCTCTAGCTGGATCAGACACTGTTTGCCTTAGCAGTTTAATCCTAATTGTCTAAGCAATTGTTTGAATAAAGTATAGTTCTTAATACAGAAGAAACACTCTCAAATTATACTGGTGTCTCTTTCAGAAGTCTATACTGAAATGACTAGTGTCATCTCAGAATTGTAGTATAGAAGTTAGTCATCAGCTTCTTAGCTTCTGGCCATTGATGTTCTGTGGCAATAACACACACAAATAAATGGTTTCCGATGCTGTTTGCACACTGCTGCTATGGAGAGGAGGAAGAAACAGCTCTTTTTAGAAAAGCCACCTTAATTCATAAAATTCTTTTGGAAGCAACCTGTCCATATCTCTGCCTGAATGATACACTAATTCAAGTATAAAACTGGTAACTGAATACTGATTCTGCAATATGGTAAACAATCCTGTTCCTTCATTTCAAGTGGGTCAGAAGTCATGAGGGCATATGTCCATGTGTTGAAGATATTTCTGTTGCTCTTTGAAGGATTTGCTGTTACCCCTGTTTGACCTATGTCAGCAACTACTTATTGTGAAAGAGTTTATTAAATGGCTTCTCTTTTGACATTTGAACTCCTGAATGTGTCTGACAGGTAAATCAGTTTAAATGAAGGGCCCACAGGTCTGAAAAGTAGCTACTCCTGTTATCTTCTTGAGCATACAATATGGACATTTTCAGAACATACTGCAAACAGAATTTGTATACATGAGTTTTAGCTTTTTTTCCAGTGCTGAAGACTCAGTTTACGTTTCTGTTAGAAGAATTTGTATGCAGCATTATATTATGTTTATCTTTCCAGGCATTTATGTTCATGTCACAATCAGTTGGAGTTTGGGCCTGAATTTTCAGGTAATGTACTGCTTTAAACATGATTAAAGTGGTACTGATTCTGTGATAAAATGTTATAGGGATATTTAACTTTGCCAATAGTTCAAGGCCAAGATGAAGATATTCAGCAGAATGGAAAACACAAAATGAGTTATATCTAATACACTTAGATGGAAACTACCCACTTAATAAGACTGACAACTATTGAATGAAAACTAAATAGGAAGCAAAACAATTCACTATGCAGTACAAAAATCAGCTCTGTTTACTGAATATTTTTGTGCTGCAAAATTGGGATTGACTGATCTTCTTTGCATAAAACTAGATGAAGATCATCCTGTTAATTCTGAGGAATCTGACTGTGTGCAGTTCACAGATGACGTGAGAGGTTCTTTAATTAGGAAATGTATTTAAAAACCAAGGGCTGGGGGGATAAATATTCTTGTAATTCAACGCAGTATCTAAGGGACAGTGAAGGAAATGAGAAGAGATCTTAGAACCTTTTCCTTTTCTTAGTGTGATGCTTTACTTTGATTCCTAAATGCCAAATCCATAATCAACTACTTTTCTAAAATAGATAATCTGCTTATGGGGGGCATAGGGATAAAACGAGAAGAAGAATGGGCTAGCTATGTATAAATAAATATTCTGGTTGTTGTATTACAATCCTAGGTGTTCAGAGCCATTAGCCAGGCTGTAAGAATCTTGACAGTGGAAATGAAAGTTGTTCACTTTTTTTGTGTTTCCTGAACATTTAGGAAGCAAAGTCATACTTCTTGGCTTTTCGTTGCAATCATAAAGACTACAGATTCCTTTTAAAAGGTATTTCTACATATATTTTATAACATGGCTCCTGAAACTCAGAGAAAGAAGCTAAATATTTTAAGTTTTGAATAAATTGTAGGACGTGGCAAAACCTGTGAAGAATCGCGTGAGTTTATCATATTTTCTTTCCATTGAAAGAAATCCATCACTGCTGTTTGTATCTTCTCTACACACAGAGAAGTTTATTAGTGCTGTGCATGCTCTCATAGCTGGTGCTCTCACTGCTCACGCCCTTGAGGCTGCTTTGTACATTGGCTTCATTCTTCAAGTCATTTGTTTTGCTGCCTACTTATAACAGTTATAACAAAGACTGATGCAGAAAATAATACAAAATGTAGACATTTAATTCAGGAAATCCAAACTCCTGAAATGAAGCACTGCTGTTAATACATTAGAAAGAGGACAAAGCTAAGGAGTACAACAAGCATAACTTATTTGAATGATAGCCTTTCTCTCAGTTTTGTTAAATTCATACCCAGAATATTCTCTTCTGTATAATTCATATCACAAGTTGGTTGCTGCTCCCCTGAAGGAGGGTTGGTTCTATGTCAATTTCAAATTGTTTTTCATGCAGCACAATAACTACCAGGTCCTTCCTTCACCGGAAAAACCTGTTCCGTGGGCACTCCTGTTCCTCATAGTTACATGCAGAGTCAGAGAGGCCATGAAAAAGAATCTCTAGCTGGCCATAGTTTGTATATAAAATGTGTCCTTGGTGAAAGATTGGATGCCTTGAACTATTTCTAGAAGTTGTTTGGTTTAGAAAACAAGATTGTTTTTTTTTTTTAAATCATTACTTCTGGGAAAAAAAAATAAATCCTTCCGATTATACTCCCTCTGTAAGTTGGAAGACTTTCTGCAAGATCACTGCAAGCCATTCAGGATTAAATCAAGGCTTATTATACTGCTATCTTCAATACTTAAATGTTGCAAATACTCCCTTTTAACACAGGAGCATCTCATCTATCAAACTGAGCCACTTAGGGAAGTGTGAGGTGGAGCCCAGGTCTCTTTCTGTGGGTTCTTCTTTCACTTTACTATGGGGAATAATTGCCACTTGTCCATCCTCATAATTTAGATCCAGTTTCCCGAGAGAGAAACACCCACTGTCTATGATGAAAGAATTGAAACAGCTTATCCCACTGCCACTGACGTGAGAACTTCAGCAATACACCTAAGGTCACGGAGTTAAGGGCATAATCTGAGCTTTTGCAGTGGCTTATGCACGTGAGTATTAATCCTTGCAGCAAAGGCATATCCTAAAGTAGGACAGTGAAATTCTCCGTATAAAATCTCAAAATTTCCTGATAATTTCCATCCTCTCTTGAAATAGATCCTCTTGAAATGTTAGCTTGAAAAAAAAAAAAATTATAAGCCTAAAATGCATGTTTCCTCTTTCTCTTCCTCCTTGACTTCAGTTGGTTGTGCAGAGGCTATCACATTTTTTTTCAGTCTGTGCTATGCATACAGTACTTCAGGCCTATTTATGCCTCATATTACAAACAGTACAGATGCTGCTGTCAGATTATGTTGTTGTGTGAAACCTGCCATAGGATCACACAGGTTTTATTTTAAAACACTGAATATAAACATCACTTAATCCAGACTACTCTGGAGTCAAAGTTGAGATTGCAAAGTTACAGAATGAGCTAAATTCATGCAAGCAGCTGCGTACAGAAGTCTGCAGTGCAGTTTTGAATTGAGTTTCAGAACTGCCTAGTCATCATAAGAGATTTTGGATTGATGCAGATTGATTAACAGCATTCTACAATCCACTATTTGCTAGATTCCCATGAGGATCACAATTTCATTTTCTGAGAGATCAAATAGCTGCTAGAAAAAGCCTGTCTTACCCCAAGCTCACCAGTGCTTTGGAGGTGAAAAGGAAGAAAAACACAGAAGAAAATATATTCTGTCCTACCCTGATATGTAACCACTGGCATTAACACTGTTCCTCTCCTCTCCTCCCCTCTCCTCTCCTCTCCTCTCCTCTCCTCTCCTCTCCTCTCCTCTCCTCTCCTCTCCTCTCCTCTCCTCTCCTCTCCTCTCCTCTCCTCTCCTCTCCTCTCCTCTCCTCTCCTCTCCTCTCCTCTCCTCTCCTCTCCTCTCCTCTCCTCTCCTTATTAAATTGGGAACTTTCCAGCGAATATCAGTATTAGTTGCATCAAGTGTTTCCCCATACAAAAAGCTACTAAGAACTGATTTAATATCTTTATTTCCAGACTTAAAACCCAAACAGCAACAGGTTCTCTAATTTAAGCTCCAAATTATCTGACAACAATGACAAAAAGCAAGTCTGGAACAGAAAATTTCCAGATACATAACAGAAATCAACTGCACTTCATTTATTTGTTTGTTTGTTTTGGGACTTCTTTGAGCACTCCTATAGACTCAATTAGGAAAAAAAAAAAAATGTAACTGGAAAGAAATAAGAGTACTTTAGAATAATATTGCAATTTCATGATTTTAAGACTTTTAAAATTACAGTCTGTCTGTGTCCAGCTATTGTAAACAAGTTTCTATCCTGCAGTCTCCTTGAACTCACCACCCGTATGCTTTCTGCTCTCCTAGTATTGTTTTCACCTAGTTGTTTTGTTTGTTTGTTTGTTTGTTTGACTTTTACTTCTCACCCCTCAATAATTTCTTCCCTTAAGTTTCAGACTTCTCTATTTCTAGTCCTTACTTTCCTTGCTGCTAACATGCTTCCCTCATGTGCCCAGTGCAGCAATATTCTGCATCGCTTCCACAACTGCCTTTCATTCCCACCACTGAGCATGAACACAGGCTCATGTTTCCTACTTTTCTCCTGAGGAGGGAACCATCTCGGGAGGTGAGCAAGCTGTCCATCTTACAGATCTCCTTCACACAAAAGAACTTCTCTCTACTAGAGAAAAGGCTCTCTGGGATAAGGCTGACCCTAACTATGCAAAGCACTTCTGGATCTTAGATATTTTGCTAATGGAGGGAGGAAATGTCATCTCTGCATCTTTAACCTGTATAGTTTTTTTGATAGTTTAAAATAGCCTTAACTAGACATACCAAATAAATGTTATACGTCATTTTTACAGCAGGTCCTCAGATTTGTTTTCTTTTCGTACCTAGTCATCAAACACAGAGTCATGTGTTCAAGCTGTGTGATGATAAAAGATTCTGCTTTAGGCCAGCAAGTTTTCTTCCTTCCTCTTGACACAGAATTGCTTACGCATGTGAATCCTAAAGCCTTAGAAAACCAGGAAGGACAGAAGACACATTTTTGTTCTGTGATACAGAAACCCCATAATTCAAAATCCTCTCTTTGCTACTCCTCAAATGTTTTGTATCAGTTAACCTTGTTGCTGGAATAACTTGTACAATTACTTTACACATAGAACTAAAGCAAATATGCTTAGTTGCCTGTAGGGTTTTAACAAAAACATGTTCATCTGTCTTCTGACACTTCCCTATCAACTGGCTTTGGATAGCTCTAGTTCCAGCAGTGCTCTATAAGCAGATTGTGATTTGTAAGGACAAATCATTAGTAGTCTTTTCAGAAGTCTGGAGATCTCCTGAATGCAGAAGTTTTCTTTATCACATTTTGTACCAAAACAAACTATAAAGAGATGTAGTTCTGTTCTCACAAAATATTTATTTCTGTGATAATAAAGAAATATGTTTTTCTTCTCTTTCCTTACACCTCTTAAGAGGTGTGAGCAGAATTGCATTTATTCATAGGGATGCACATAGCAAGTACTGGGTTAGTTACACAGAACATGTCGTATTTTGTAAACTCCTTAAATCTTTACATTTGTTACAAAAATAATGTTCAGTGAGTAAATTACAATTAATTGAAATGAGTCTGGAATGAACTGAATCGCTGCACAGGAGCTTCAGAAAGCAAATTTACATCTGCTTCCACTGAACATTTTCTTTTATTTTTTCCTTTTGTACCTAGAATTCTCATCATGTATGTAAAGTACACAGGTGTTGATTAACAGATTGCAAGAAAGACATGGAAAACATCTTTATAAACATACAGAACAAAACAGCTTGAGTGGCAATTTGTGGTTTGTTTTCCAATTAGGAATGACATTTAATTTTCAGAGTTGAACTGTTTTTAAGGTAACATTTTGTTGGTGTGTATGCCTACTACTGTGACTACCAACTGTAATTTTCAGGAGTTTAGGCACTGTGTTGACTACCTGCTCACAGCTTTAATATATAAGCCTGTACTTACTGTGATGAATGACACAAGCCCCAAATTAGTCATGGTTCCAGTTTTTATGTACTCACGGGTTATTGAGGAAGATGTAGGTTTCAGTTTTTCACTGACTTCACTAGTATTTGAGGTAGATCAAATTTTTTAAACTGCTCCAGCTGTGTGAAATATCTCACAGAAATAAAACTACATCTGTATTGTTAACATCTTGCAAATCAGAGGCCTGCAGCAATGACTATATGCTTAAGTTAACCTGGGATAAACTGACGCTGTCTTCCCATTTGGCCAATTGCTCACTCCCATCATCTTCCTTGTGCGGGCAAGAGCACTGAGGCTTCCAAGAGGGTGCAGTCAGGCGAGTCTGAGATCGCAGGCCACCCTCTTGACAGCAGCAAGCATTTTGTCACATACAGCCGGAAGTATAATCATGTCTAATCATGACCTGATTCTGCAAAACTGTCAGTTCAAGCTTTGCATCTTGAAAGACTGCACATTTTAATCATGTTATAAGATACTAAGTACAGAACACGAGGCATATGGAGAAAAGTATCTACTTTTGCTTAAGTATGATACAGCTGACAGTAGTACTGAAGGTAAACAGTGATGGGGAATTAGTATGTTGTGGTTGTACTTTTTATGCGATATCAAAAGCAGGTGTGCCACAAAGTAAAGGGTGAAGGACAGAGAAGAAGATGGTTTCCTGTTTTGTTTTCCGAAAGCTATTGAATTTGACATACTTGAATGTTTTTACAGTGCTTTAGGTAAGCTTATGGTTTCGTGAGTTATGCTCTGTCTTTTAGGGCTGGAGCTTTGAACTTTGACATGTTGTATCATATTAGTGTTTATTACAGACCACTGTGATGTTATTTGGCAAATAAGTAATTTTTATGCTAGGACTTGCATACAATCAAAGTTTATTGCTAAGACTGCAAAAATAATCTTTTTTCCTGTAGAAGCTTAATGCTATAGTTAAACTTTGTTTTTCATAAGCTGTAGGGAAATTTTCCAAATGAAATAAATAGTCAGCTGATCTTTTTATACCTGCTGTTGAATAACAAGCAGATTACTAGTGAACTTTGTTTTAAACTGTATTTTTAACTTGATTCTTATGTGATATCAAAGTTGTGCGTACGGGTGCACGTATATGTGTGTGAGTACGCATGCATGTTTATCTTTCTGTTTTCCATTAATAACTTTGAGCCCTTAGGCTAATTCCAACCAAATTAACCTAGGAATAGAGTTCTAAAAATAAATATGTTCCTACAAGGCTTGGAAAACAGCCAAGTAAAAGAAGGAAATCTCGTCAGTGTCCTGATTATAGGAAAGGTTGTATTGTAAGTGCACATATTCACACTGGAGTCTGCCTACAGAGCAGCCTGCATAAATGTCTGAGATGTGGGAAAAAAGGCAGTTTCTTGGTCAACGCCTAAACTGTATGGTGCATGTTTGACACACTCAACATTCACAGCTGTCTGGTTTTATGTCTTCTTTCTTTGCCATTCCCAGGAGTATTTCCAAATCCTCCATTCAGATGCTACTCTTCATGCTAAAGACAAATGGCTCTGGAATACTCAGCTTCATGAAACTGCTTATTAAAGAGTGTTATAGGATACTTTGTGCCTGCAGCCAGCCTGTGTAGCCGTTTATCACCTGCAAACAGTAGGGCCAGAAGGGAAAGCCTGCTGCTGAAATTTTTATCTTGCCCTGCTACCCTGTCTTCCCTCCTTTGCAGTCCCTCTAGGTTTGTAGAAATGCTCTGTAATCAGACAGCTAGCCAAACTAATCTCAAGAAAAAATTGCAAATGCTTTGCTCTCCATTTTCAAAGGTGAAGTCACAGATCAATCTACCTGGGCAAGCTAGTGCTTCACTGGAGTGCATGGCTTACATGAACTTGAAGTGCATGAAACTCTACAGGATGTGTTCCACTTGATATTTTACAACTTTTTTTCTCATTAGTTTGATGCTCCAATGCAAAATATTATGTGGCATTATAAAAGTTTATCCTGTCTTGTGAGTCTCACAGGTCACAATTTCGTCAAAGTTCTTAAATGTACTTATGTGATCTTGATTGTCTTTAAAAAAGTACGTAAGCTCTTTGATTTGGTGACTGGCAATAAAACTTTGAATATCTGACCCAGTAACCAAGAAGCAAAACAAAATAAAGGAAAATGCAACAGTAATCTCAAACTGTAGACCACTCTCATGATTTCAACGCATGATTTTTAAGGTCATTGTACTGTCCCTGCATAGCAATAGTATATCTTGACAAAGAAGGCAAGAGGGGCCACTCAGAATCTCCACAGAAATGACACCACTACAGTCTTGCTTTCTTTTCTGTTTGTTTTTAGTTGGCTATGAAAGGTACTCTCCTTTTGGCATACACTATATACCTCCATGATAAAAATGTATCGTAAGTTGTAATGTGGTCTTTTCTAGCTATCATGTATGCAAACATATTCAGAATGTGTGACGAAGAACTAACATATTCTTCTCTATTAAGCTATTTAGAATAGAAACTGGGAGATTGTCTTATTGTATTTCTTATTTTAATTGACAGATATTTGGTTTCTAGAAGATTTTTCAGGTCCTACAGGGCTCAGAAAACATCAGGTATTTACATGCTTTAAAGGTAAATAGCAGTCAAAAATAAGTAGGTCATTTTGGCCTCTTTTATTGTCATTTGCCTATATAAGAATTTTAATTATTTTTAATGTATATTTTCTAGGATACTGATATTTCTAAACTAGTTTACTGCAGAAACTCATACAAAAGACCACTAATATATAAGTCAGGGTTCAGTTCAAAACCTCAAGTTTCCTTGAATATGTTCCAAAATGTGATCATAAAGACGTAAAAACTTCAGTGTTATAACTGAATATGCATCTACTTAAATCCATGGCTAAAATTCACTATGGCAAAAAGAGGCTTTATTGAAGGTACAGCTTCTTGCTATTTCACTAAACGTATGAGATTTCAAAATAAAGCATTGTAGGGCCTGTCCATAAAACTAAACTTAATGTTCTTCATGTCTTTTATTTTATTTTTGTCTTTGAAAGTACCATTAGTAATGTCCCTCTTCTCTGGGTGTCATTTTTTTCCACTAAACTTGAGGACATACACTGACTGTGAAGCCTCAGTGCCTTTTCTGCAGTTGCTGTTACTAGATTGCAAGCTACGGGAAGGGGAACAGAACAATGTCACAACCCTCATTTTCTGAGGAAAGGACATGCACAAAAAATGAGCCAAAATCAAGTTTAAAAAATTCAAATTTCCTTTTGATTTTCTTCTGCATTTTCTCATGCGACTTTGTGAGAAAGCACAAGTAATTCTGTGCATCTTTTATTTAAAGCCCTTGCATTTCAGCATAGTGTGTAGCTCACAAAGTCATACTGGACTACTTACATGATTCTGAATTAGTATGAAAGTAGGAGACCAACAAATGCAGAAGAAGAACAAGTTTCTGAATCAATATTTCCAATGTGAAGTCAGATCATATTCCCCAGATAAGTATTCAGGGATGACCCTTTATGTATAGCTGCAAAGCTGTAATACAATAGGCTCTCCATTTCCACGGTAATGCAGTCCTTGGATTTTGAGTGTGGGGTGTCAGCAGTGAGCATTTCAATTGTGAAATTTATTCTACATGCCTCTGTCAATCCAATTATAATTATGTTTATTCATGAAAATCTGTAGCAGTTTCTACAGCTCTCCCAACCTTCTAACATTAGTGCAGAAATACCTTAAGATTTGTCATTTTGCCAACTTTATAACAATCCATCTGAATTTCCTTTCTTAATCATGTTGTCTTCTTTCACTTCCCCATATAAACCTAGTAGACCTAACTGATACTTTTTATCTTCCAGAGTAGGGATGGCTCTACATTCATGCTTAGCTTAAAAACTGACTAAAAATTAAAAATAAAATTCTGCAGAAGCTAGTAACAGATGCTTACCTTTACAGCATAATTTAAAATTCAGAAAGTGTAGCTATTACAGTTGCTATCAAACAGACAACAATAACAAAATAGAACTATCATTATAAACTTTGGGACAAAATGTTTTCAAGAGGATTGTTTCATACAAGGTCTGTTTGGCTGAACATTGCATTCTCTGCTGCAAGGCAGATAATACCTTACAGGGAAGAAGTGACACAGTATTTGCCTGGCTAGTCTTGCGAATGTTTACAAATAAATATCTACATTCAATTGTCTTTTTAGAATTGTTTTCTTCCCGAGAAGATATCAAACGACTTTTGGTTCTTTAATCCCATCAGTTGCCTTTCAAGGCAATATTTTTGAGTTACCTTTTTCAGCGAGATAACTGTAATTCTTTAACCAGGGCAGTTCTCCTGGTGAATGCAGACATACTCCATATCTAGGCCTTGAGTGCAATAAGAGGCTGTAATTGCCAGGAGAGCTCTCACCTGGAACCTTTACCTACATAGCTGCTGCTGGTCCAGGCCCTCCATTCAAGTTCTAGCTCAGGCCATTAAATCTCTTTGCCTGAGTTATGTTGCAAGTGCACTTGTTTTCAGTTCTATTTGTTGAGATGTTTTATTTTTTTTCCTCCCGTTTTTGCTCTGCCTGCCTTGTAGTGAATTGGTTGGACCATGCCTTGTGGGTGAAGTACTGCTTGTGCTGTGCTCATCCTCAGCTCCCTGGCTCATTGAATAGCCCTGCTATCACTGCTTCTTAACTTTTTATGGCTCACTCTGCTGACTGTAACTTCCTGGCTTGCATTTTTTCTTTCTTAGAATACAAAGTCCATCTATAAAAGGAAAAGGTGTTAAACTTTCCTCTTAGGTTTCATTATGCCACTTAAAAATAGGAAGAGGGGGCATGCTTCTAATTTGGGAAGAGCATTGTGAGTTTTCTGCTTATCTAAGAAGTTGCTGATACACATAGAAATCTTAGTAGACTTAGCCAGTAACTTTTCTTTCCTTACTTAGTAACGATTACTCATATATTTATTTCAGTATCGGTTTAATATGCTGTTTCTTTTTTCAAGCCTATTACTATATATTGAACAAACTGGAAAGCAGTGGAGTGATTGCATAATGTACAACTTCTGTATGCTAGAAACAACAAGTGTTCATTTTGGCCTGCTGACTTCATTAAGTGTGTATAACACTAAAAGAAAAATGTGGCATAATGTTGTTCTATCTCTTACTTGAAATTTAACTCCTTTACCATTAACTGTACTAGATGCAGAGTTATGCCAAAATCAACAGTTCTCTCTGCATGCTACCAACCCATTTCTCTTGAAGTTCTCTTGCTTGACACTTCAGATTAGAGCTAATAAAACCACTTCTCTCTGTAGAAGTGTGTGACAAATCTATTGCATGATCTAAATTACCACAGCAGCTGTGGGGAGAAGGAAGCAATGTGAGTGAAGCAATCAAGACCATGGCTTGCTGGAAAAATCAAGGGTACTGGATGATTCCTTGTATTTTAAAATGTCTTGGGTGTTTTGTCACCCACTGATGGATGAAGTTGGTTTTATACTGGGGCTATGATTGGTAGTACTGATCTTTTTATGTTCTGCAAGAAGTGCTGGAGAACACAGTGTAAACTTTTATTGTGGAATGTGCTAGAACATAAGATGAATTTACCACTTTGGGAAATCAAATGAAATTGCTGAGCCTAATTTACTTGGAGGGTGGTGGGGCACTGGTGCAGGCTGTGCAGGCTGCCCAGATAAGCTGTAGATACCCCAACTATGTAAGAGTTCGAGGTCAGGTTGGATGGAGCCCTGGGCAGCTTGATCTGGAGGGTAGAAACCCTGCCCACAGCAGAGGAGTTGGAACTAGATGGTCTTTAAGGTCCCCTCCAATCTGAGACAATCTGTGATTCTATGAATCATTGATGTGACAGAGGGTGGAGCTCTACTTCCGTAGAAGGGCTCTGTAGATGTCAAAGATGTCACAGATGGATCACTCTAGTGTGAAACTTAAAGGTTAAAAGATCTGGAAAAGGACTTTTAAGACCTGAGAGGAATGCTTTCCTGGGGAACAGCTGAGAACTGCAGCTGAATGTCCAAGAATGATAATTTAAAAGGTGTTTTACACATCCGCTCTCCAGAGAATGGTGTAACTCCATGTAATAGTCTTTTAACTGTTTGCTTTGTGTACAGCAATTCTGAACCTGTGAAATGCCAGGCAAGGGCTGGGAAACATGATTGCTCTGTTTCTAAGAAAACTATCTTAATTACTGCTAAACACTGTCCTCAATGGCTTGGTTCCATTCTCCAACCCAGACAGGCCTATGGCCTTTGCTAGCACTACTGGGTGCTGTGCATCAGCAGGACTGCTGCCCTGGAGCAAGCTGCCCAGCCTTCCCTCTGCCATCTGGGTCTCTTCACTCCACGCCTCTCCTCCCCCAGGCCAGGGCAGCTCAGGAGTGCTGTATTGACCTGGTAAAGTCAGGAATACTTCACTCATTGGTGCCTGGAGAAAAAAAGCTTGACTTTGTTTATAAAGTTACATATAAGAACTTCTGTCCTTAAGCAAGGATTCTGTCCAAGCTAATACTAATTTCTATCTGTCTTTGAAACATGCACTGAAAGTGTTAGAATTTCTGAAGATTTCAAAGGAATGTGTGGCTATATATATGTATTCAGATTTTGTTTCCTTCATTGTAGTCTTTGTCTTTGAGCCATTCAGCGACACCTGACATAAGAGCAGGTTAACTGCTGCTTATAGTTTAGCTCTGCAATTAGACTTCCAAATTGCAATAAATGAATTTCTGCGGCCAAAGACATAGTCAGTGAACAAACATTTCTGTTCAGTGCAGCGTTGTCTCAAATGTCACATGCATGATATCATTCTTCCTAGATGAAGTTGGCAAAGTGTATACCTTGTGGATCAACTCAGCTTACAACTTTGACAGCTGTCAAACTTAAGATAATGGTAGTTTTGTTGGTATTTTTTATTTTATTTCCCTTTTATTCCTTAGATATGACTTGCAAGAAATGTTTAATGCCATTTTGTCCATATCTGATAGCTAAATACGCAGCAAAGCATGGATTGTATTTGGCAAGAAAAGGCAGGGATTTTTCACCATTTCTTTTCCCAAATGGGACTCAATTTCAAAATCTCACAGACTGAGAAGGGCATAGGTTTTGTTTCCCCACATTTGGAACTGAGTCATTAGAATTTGCAAGACATTTTACATCTTAAAAGTGCTCAGGTTGCTTATTGACCAAAGTCTGCCTAGGCTACTGGTAGAATTGGAACCCAACTTCTGCTAGTTTTTCGTTGTTTTGTTTTAAACAAAGATTACCAGAGAAAAAAATGATAGGGATTCAGTTGTCTGAAGAAAAAATATGCTTTTCTACTGTCCTTTTGAGTACTTTGATAGCTGTCTGTCACTGGAGTTAAGTATAGAAGTGTACAAGTACTTGAAGAAACACACCTGCTAATACTGCAGATGAAAGTAATTCTGCAGTTGAGATCTTAATGCAGACCAGCTTTGAGGGAAGAATCATGCATTTGTGGATAGTCCAGGTGTTCAACCTAGTTGTCCTAGGAATCTGGAGCCTTCAGGACTGACTGCTGTGGTGTAACTGAGTAAGGCATGAGCTTGAACCCCATGTAGACTATCTACAAAGATAATCGTACTTCTAACACGAATCATGTATTCATAAGCTTTCAGAAAATATTACATGCAGCGTTCCTTTCATATAATACTGATCTATGATAGAATTCTGAATATATACAGGGTATACTCAGAAGGAAGAATAGGATCCTTTAATCAACCAGAGACAAGGAATATTCCTTCTAATAATATCTAAAAATACTACTGATACTAAAAATTATACTAACGATACTGAAAATACTATTGATAATGAAGCCCAGGAAACATTCCCAGTGTGAGAAAGATTATCTGCTGGCATGTGTCTGCATCTGTTCACTGTTACCAGGTTAATACAAAACTAAAAGGACTGAAAGGAAAGGAAGGCATATGAGGAAGGCAGGAAAAGCTTAAAAGCAGAGTAGGCTTAAGGTAGGGAAGCCATTTACTTTTACTGTGTAACTACAGCTTGATAAACAATACTTATTTGATGTAAACTGACCTGCACAGTTTTCCTGTACAATGGGAACTCAATACTTCAGCTGTGAAAGTAGATACAACTTTTTTAACATCTGATGACTTGTAGTGAACTCTGTATACTTTTTTTTTTACTGCTTTAATATTGATGATGTCAATTCTTCACAAGCCACGACCATGGATGTAGCAACAGTAAGAGCATGTTTTCTGCAAGGGCTTACACAGTGCTGGTGACAGACATAATGCTGCATAACAGCTTTATAATGGGAACTAACATGATTATAACAGTCAGAAGCTGTATGAAATAGAGTTTATAGGTGGCAGTAAGTTCTACTGTAAGCTATTACAGAGGAGAGAGACAGTATTTCCAAATATAGTGGCTGCATAGTGGATATGCACAAATGAGCCTACTTTAAAGTAGTGACTATCTATCCAACTATATAAAAAAGAAACTCCCTTTGGTTTAAGTTTTGCTGTTGGAAGGAAGAATATAATTCTGGTCAGGATTATAGGTGTTAAGGAGAATAGTACAAACAGCCAAAAAAGCTTAGCACGCTTCAGGAGAAGCTGGAGAAAAAAAAAAAGTATTTGAGAAAGGGATAATATTATCCAGTCTGTGTAGCTTATACCTACTGGAAATTTAGAGCAAGGCTGTTGGATGGTTCTGCAGTACTAACATGAAAGCTTCTGAATGAATGTTTTGTATTTTTTCTTTGAAAAAAATCAGTGTCTTATATAGCAGTACAATAGACATTCTTTTATATGAGGAAAATGTTTTCACTAACGTAAATGATTCTTGAACATCAACTTGCATGGTGACTAGAAGGCCAAATTCAGTAAGTCTGAGTATAAAATTAATCCCTAAGAGATTCATTCTTAAAAAAAAAAAAAAAAAAAGTATTCTTACTGAAGCTAATAAAATATTGATAATTTCTGTTCCAGTCAGATAGGATAAAATTGCATGCCAGCACACTTTCACAAGAGCACTTGCTCAACTTGGTATTTTTGAGATCCAAAGACAATCATGGAGGAGATTCAAGAAAGTAAAACTTCATACAGAGAAATGATATTATGTTGCTCTGAAAGTAATACCTTCCATTTATTTCCATGAAACTACAACAGATATAAAGAGCACAGTAATGCTATTTGATAGAGCAAATTCTCAGCTACAGAACACTGTCTTTTTTTTTTTTGTTTGTTTGTTTTTGTTTTTTTTTCCATAGCCAGCAACGTTAACTATGAATTTTCAAGAGGAATGAACAACTGCATGCATGCCATGCTCTGCACCAGCAGAGGTGACCCACTGTTTCACAGCTGCTATGACAGTATCATTGCTAGGAAAATGTTGCCCATGCAGTCTATCTTTCATTGGCCCAAATACATGGAAGTCATAAAGTGCCAAATATGTATTTGGATTTGGATTTGGTAGGAAAGTCCAACTAAGACTGGCAACATGCTTCTCAGTCTTCAAATTGGCATGGAGTCTGGCATTAGTCTGGCATTAGGCATCTGGTTAGGCCCTGGAACGGGCTGCCCAGGGAGGTTGTGGATGCCCCGTCCTTGGACGTGTTTAAGGCCAGGTTGGACGGGGTCCTGGGCAACCTGATCTGAATATGTATGTTGGTGGCCCTGCTAGGCAGGGGGGTTGGAACTACATGATCCTTGGGGTCCCTTCCAACCCGGGTGATTCTGTGATTCTGTGATTCTGTGATTATCATATAGCAATGGAAAGGTTGTCTTCTCTGTCCTGATTCTGGAAGTTTGAGCCATCAGCTTAGTTAGTCAGTGTTGTGATGCACAGGTGAGAGTTGATGGTTTGTCTGGGTTCCAGGAAATCTAGAAATATTACTCTTTTCCTATATCCAAAAGACAGTGTTCATCCCTTTACCCATTGAAGGCTTGTGTCTTGAATGTTTTCTTTGTTGGAGAACTCACATGTCACCACTTCATGGACTGCTTTTGAATCCAACTCATACTGGTGACATCACATCTCATCACCAGTAATTATTTGATCCAGGAAACTATCATCTTCAGCCTTGTATTAATTCAATAATTTCTGACATACATGCTGACATGTTTTTTTCAGTTCCTGTGTGTGATCATTCGTGGGACCTGTGTAGTGTAAACTTTGTGATATTCCAATGTTGCTACCATAATTTCCAACACATTGAAGCTGATATTCAGCTGTATAAACAGTTTCCTGTTTGGAATCCACAGATTTGCACAGATGAGCCAATCAAGAAGCTCTCCTTTTTTGGTTGTGACTGCTGTGCATGGCCATCTAGAATATGGCCTACATTAGAGGAACCATCCCACCAACATCCCATTACATTTTGTTCCTGTGCAACAGATGGCAGTAGAGGGGCGGTCTGACAGAATAGCACCTGATATGGAAGTGCAGATGAAACGAAGGTGTGCCATTTTATTCATTCATAAAGAAAAAGTGACATCCACTGACATTCATCGATACTTGCTGAGTGTTTATGGGGACCAAACAGTGGATGTGAGCACAATAAGCTGGTGGGTAGCATGTTTCAGCAGTAGTGGCAGTGACACAAAAGAAAAGCCAGTAGGACATCACTGGGATGGTTCAATCGCTACCGCCACACCACCAACATCCACTTCTGATGTCATAGGGCAACACAATAAAATAGGAGGCATTACTTTGGAGCACTACTTCTAACTAACAAACAAATTGCTGTTGAGGGAAGAAATAATGATTTCTTGTTTGTTATGGATTTTTCTCTTATTCCTATTACCTCTCTCCACTGCAAACCAGTCTTTAAAAAAAAAAAAAAAAAAAAAAAAAAAAAGTCAGAAAGATTAGCATAGTGGAAAGATGAGACAAGAATGGATGGCAAAAGGGACAACAGGAAAGAAATCCTCACCCATCCTTAAGGAACTGGGCTCAGAGGGGAAAACTCCATAAGGGATGGATCTCCAAATAGAGATGCTTCCCTAGTGGCAGTCAGCCCTTAAATGGGGTCTAGGAGAGGTGCAGCCAGGCTCCCACCCCTTCTGGTCACACAGCTGAATTATCTTCACCTGTGCTCCCAGGGCTGACTTGGTTCTTTCCGCAGGTGATCCATCAGTGGTTCAGGCTGTAACTCAACAGTTCTCATACAGTATGTAATAACCCTGTCTTACATTAAAGGGGGTAGGCGTAAGGGGAGTTTTTCTTAGTTCTTTCTTGCTTTCTGTCTTAGACTTGTACACCTCTATGATGTACTTGTATCTCCAACAAGGAGTTAATTTGTTCATATAAATTATGTGTAAAGTGCTATAGAAAGTCATGTTTGGAGAATCTAGGGACCTGTGGGATTCAGCAGCCTATGTTGTTTGTACAGTGACCGTGTATAAAACTAACTGCTGTCCTCAACTCTCACAATGGCTCTATGTAGAGATCAGGATAATGTAGTTTTTTCAGCTTATGTTATTTAATACAACAGTTCGGTTCATATACGTCAAAATTCAAGTCAGTATGTGGGGGGCAATAGGTATTATAAAATATATACTAGATAACATGAACCAGCTAATGCAATTGTAGAAGCTTATTATATGTGTGTATGCAGTCCCAATCGACTGAAATACTGTCAAGAAATAAAAAATAGTTCCTTATTTTTATTATACTCGTTCATTCTATTTATCTCTGTTAATATTCAGTATATTCCTGTCAAATGGGGTGAGAATAACATGCTAATAATGATCTCCAGTTCCTTACAGATTTTAAATTGATTGATATCTGTCAAGAAATCATGTGCATCATCACATCCCGCTTGTAATCTGTGACATATCTCTACCTATTTTGTCAGCATTCAAATACTGTACTGACAGGTGCTGTTTAGGTCCTGAATATTGAAATACTAAAGCTTTCTATAAATATCACCAACATTAACATCAAAGTTTTAACTCTAGGTGGCAGTTTATTCCATCTTTTTTTTTTTTAAGTAGGCTTAGCAGCAGCATATTGATTAGCAAGCTTTTCTAAATGCAACATTATAAATATTGAAAGAAAAAGCAAGTCAGACTATGATAACAGCTATTCTGATTTTTATGTATACTTTCCTAGAACCAGATCATTGAGTGTCTGAGTTTTAGAGGGTATGACTCACAAATTTTAGCTTCCAACTGATTGCGATTATCACTGAATCTGAGATAATTGGGAATGGCCTGATCCTGATCCTAAAAACTTTCTGAAGCTTCTTTTACCAAATGTGGCATCAAACCAGTTGGTAGCTACTTAATAATTTGTCTCCAATATTCTTATTGTTGCCATATCAAGTACTTGATGTTGGTTGCTGCTCCTGAGCAGCTCACAGCTTTTTTTGCAGCCTTATGCTGAGACTTTTGCTGTTGCAATGCAACCCTTTTGCCTTCTGCAAGACATTTGCACCAGCACTGTGCATTCACAGCAAGCTAACTTTTTCTATTTGCACTTGCTGAACTGTGTAAAACTACTTCTTTAAGGATATGACCTCCCCAGCATCTTTCAAAATCAATAAGACACCAGAATTAAATAGTGGTGAAAGAAGAACCAACAAGCAGTGGTGTAGCAACGCTTTGTTTGTCCCGTGTGCAGTTAAACCAGTGTAGTTCTCCAGGAACAGATCAGATCTCTGATCAGATCCATTTTATTGCAGCTTGACACCCATACTATGTGGAAAAGTAGATAACTGTTAGAGTATGTAGGAGTGATTCAAAAAGAAAGCACTCTGAAAAGTTATTGGCAAATTCCTCAGTCACTAGAATTGAAAAAGATAATAGGTTTTCAGCACAATTTTGGATGTTTCAATTTTGCTCTTTGCCTTTTTGACTGTGAGGGGCAATTGTGAGCATTCGTCATTTAACAGGCAGAGTCTTCAGGGTATTCCCGGTAAGAAATGCTAATACTCCGATGTAGTAGATGAAAGCTATACTCAGTTTTTTTCTGGAGCCTGAGTTTACTGCAGATATTACTGATTGAAGTTAGATTTTTAAGGAGTTTAGGCTGCACAGTTGAATTAAATCATTGAAGGCCTCTACAAAGCTAAGAATATTCTATACTGAGCTCCACAGCCTTTAACATAGCTTGGTATGCTTAAATTCAGTCTCAGAGGCTTGCCACCAATCTGGTTTTGTAGAAGCACTGGTGGGCTGATGATTTTAGAGAGGACATTTTCATGTTAAGAGGAGAATCATGACACCATAATGTTGAGGTTGGAAGGGAAGAGCTCTGGGAGATTCTAGTCCCAGCTGCTCTGCTTTGAGCAGGAGGTAGGAGTCAGACTGGGTTATTCAAATCTCTGCCAAGAGGTTCATTTTGTAGGACGATGACTGTTGCATTACAGAAAGCCAAGGGAGAGGAAGGCACATCCTTCACATTGGCAGGAAGTTATTTTTGAAACTGACAAAATACCTTGTAATTGCTAGAGTCAGTGGGCACTATTGGGCGTTACTTACAAGGAAAAAATGCTACCCTTATTAACAGGCATATACCTCGACAGAATTCTGATGTCTCGCGTGATGCACCTTGACACTCGAGGCATAAACATTTGACAGGCAGCAAGAACCAGGACCACTGTTTGAACCATATTTTTTTTCAGTTGGAAAATCTAAAATGTAAAGCTGAGAATTTCACTACAGACCTCCTTTGTAAAATGATGCACGCTGGAAAAGTTCAATAGGAGAAATACAGACAGGTAAGAAGGTACACAGGAAAGGCATAATCTGTCAGAAACAAATCTCCAGCAGTTACTGTGGATGGACTAGGCTATGATCTGTCTGCTAAGCAAGATGAATAAGACATGAACTGACATAAAACGTAAGCAAAGTGGACACAAAGTGTTTTGTGGCACAACTAAGATCATCTCAGATGGTCTGATATTCTCTTCTAGACAGGAAATGGAGAAAGAAAGAAAAAGTCAGTGAGTGCTTTAGACCTTCTTTGCTACTGAGGGAGGGAACTGAATACAGCATGGTGTGTTGTCAAACACTAAGTATTTGTAAGAGGAAAATATATATATCAGCTTGGACAATTCTTTTGTGTGTGATTATCAACCATTACTTTCACAGAAATTACATATACACAGGCAAAATCTCGTTACGGTTCACCAAAGGGAACAATCTAAATACCTGAGGGAAAAAGAAGAAATAAATAGTACAGAGCTTAGAAAGACAAGAAACTGAGCTAAAAGAAAACATTCAATGTTAGGTTGAGGAGCATACTTAAAAAGGAGAGACTAGAGAAGGAGTTAAATATACAAAAAAGGAAACTGTATGTGCTTTTTTATGTTGCCTTTTGTTGATTCGGTAACAAGAAAACCTATCCTGCTGTTATCAATGACAGTGAAAAAAGTTCAGTGGCACCAGCTGTGTCCGGATCAGGCTCACTAACTGCAGCACCTGTAAGTGAGGTGGTAACAGATGTGTGTGCTCCAGCTAATCCATGTGCAGGGGTACCATATGCTAGCTGTTTGGTTTAGAGTTAATTGGAAAATGTCCCCAGGTTAGACTTAAATGTCATTGTCGTGTTAACTATTCTCCTTGTGCGATGTTTCCCACCTGCTGGAGTGTTTTTACTTGTTGATGCTAAAGATCTCAGTTGATGTTTCCTGTGAGCCTAGATGAGTGTGGATAATTTTAGGTGTTTGATTACTAGGACTCTGTATCATATCTGAATACTCAGACTATTATACGAAGATAAGCAGAGCTCTGTTGCATGACTGGCAAAACACCAGCATCACTTCACTTGTAGACAGACTAGCAAAAAGTTTTTTAATCTGATGGTATCTAATTTAAAGAAAAAGTATTTACATAAAATGTGGAATGTCAACATTTTCAGGCAGACTTCTCTGAATATCAAGATATACATGATAGTTCCTAAGTTGGAAAGGACTTCTGTATTCTGTGTTTATAGAAATGAAGCATTTCAACTGACATTGTAGTGCCACAAAAAAATTGAGAGACACTTGCCTCACACTTCCCACAAATTATAGGCTACTTGTGGGACTTGTTCAGACTTGGTTCACTTTGAATGATGTTTAATATTACTAAAAACAGCAAAATATTTGAAAGTTAAATGCTGCTTTCAGAAGTGATAAAATATTTAAGAGTTAGCTGAGAGCCCAAAAAACTGTGTCACAGTCCCCATTGCAATTGCATCTACTTCTCTTATACAACATGGTTTTTGCTCGTACATAATGGAAATACTAAGTCATGTCTTGAACCAGTGATTGAGCACCTGGTGGGAAGGCAGGACCAACCCAGAGCCCAGCAATGCACCTGAGTGACTGGAAGGGGCGAAGCCAGGATCCATCCCTTCCCAGACCTCATTTAAGGGTTGGTAGGTGGAGGCAGGGGTATCTCTTTGGAGATCCTTTTGCACCTGAGGCTTCTAAGGGTAAGTACTTTTCTCACTTTATCTAAGAAACTCTGTGGATAGCCATTACAAACCTTATATCTCAGGCATGTAATCTAAGTGCTTTAAATAAGGACATTCTCTAATGACTTTGTACAGTAATGTATGCTTTCATTTTAATGAATTCTCCTTTTGAAAAGGCCTAGTAGAGCTGTACTTAAACCTAAATGAACTAGTGGAGCACTCACACCAGAAAGAACCTAAAATCTTACCTAATCTTTGGTGTTTCTGTAACTATCAGCTATATATCTGCCTTTGCTAAATTCTGTACAATTGGGATTTGATGCCTGCATTCTGGTAGATCTGTGGAATACGCTTTATTCTCCCAAAAATTTCCTATGGAATTCAGTCCATTACAGAATATTCTTATTAGCTAATCACTCTGGAAGTTCTTTCCCCTACAGCAGGTGGGTACATGTCTTACTATCCAGAGTGAAACTGTAGACCACGATGTGGTAAGCTTTACTGATACAAAAGTAACTGAGATCCATGTGATACATTGCCCTCCAGGAGATAACATTGTGCAGACACACCTGAAGAGTGAGCAAACTGTGTCAGTACTTAAGTTCTTTAGAATGCAAGTAAATGAAATGTTTCTCAAAGAAGACAGTTAAAGGAAAAGACATCCTCCACAAGATGAGGTCCTTCCAAAAACTCATCGTAACAAGCTCTGCTTTCCTGCCTTTTTCTTCACTTGATACAATTCAAATCAAGGCAGGCTGTACAGTCTGCTTTTGCCATTAATGCTTTATGTGCTATCCATTTTTTTCTCTTCCAAATCCTATTATTTTCATTATAACCAACTAAACTGTCTGACATTAAGAATGTTAAGCTCAATCACAGAGGCTCTTGCATTGGTGTCATTACAAAATGGGAGGCATCTCAGGGTTGGTAAGTTCAGTTTCAGTGCTTTTTGAAGACCTTCATATGGTATGTAACACTTCTGAGTTCACTGACCTCTATGGTTTTGTTCTTTTATTTCTGTCTTGAAAATTCCTAAATCCTGAACTCACAGGCTTCTGGCTCAGGAGGGATTCATTACTAAGACTTCTTCCATCTCTTATCCTCAATTCAATTATCTCCCTTAGATGAATGCCCTCTCACACAGGTATATGCATTGTCATCTCATCTTTTTCCTCCAGAAGATATGCTCTAAGAAAGACTATGGGCCAATTCACACCACTGAGTGCAAGTTCGAAGTGCTGTCTCTTCAGTTTTGGCAGGCATGTGACTACATAATAATGTCCTTTAAACTTTCTGCTCATGTCAGAAAGCATGGATGCAAAGTGGTTTATCATAGGCTAGATTTCTGTGCACTATGAAGACAATAGGGGACCCAAAATTATGTTAGTTTGATGCAGTCTCACTTTAAAGCACCCCAGTTGCAGTTTATAACCATTCTAAGCATTAATATTAATGACAACATTTTTGTTTTTCTATCACTATTGTGATTCATCAAAGCAGTGCAAAACTCTACTGGTTCAACAACTTAAGATGCAGTACATTCGCTAACATGAAAATCAGAGTGAATTTTGTTTTCAGAGTAGGCACGAATCTCCATAGAAAAGTTATTATTTTTTTAATAACTACCTCATTACTTTAAATACTCTGTTTTTCCTCTATCGTGCATTTCCCCCCACATGTCGTTATGTTAACACAGGATGTCCTTAACTTCACACTGCTATATAAGCACATGTTAGGAGTATGCCATTGATACTCAGAAATAGGCGGTATGTAAAGTTAGCTCAGGTCTCTTATCTTCTTATTCTGTACTTACCTTTTCCTGTACTGCAGGATTCCTCCCAAGGTACACATCCTCAAATAGATTTCCGGATGTACTAATAAAAAACTTCATTTTTTGAGCAGATTCATTCTCCATGGTTCTGATGGAAATTTAGAAAAACAAATAATTAAAACAGTATTTCTTCTGGAACACGTACTGAAGTTGATAACCTGACGCAATTTTATCTGCTGAAACTTCAGTATGGAAAGACTATTGTTCAAGACCAGGTTGGATGGGGCCCTGGGCAACCTGGTCTAGTATGAGTTCTAAAGGTCAGTGGCCCTTCCTGCAGCAGGGGGGATGGAGATGAGTGATCTTTGGGGTCCTTTCCAACCCATGTCCTGCTGTGATTCTGTGACTATGCAATGAAACAGTTATCTTCCACTCAGTTCACTGCTGTTAGTGTAGGATATCCATTGCATGGACTCCTCTGCTCTATATTATGGAGATAAGGAACTGTAGTAGAACTAATCTGCCTATTAGATAAAAATATTTTATGTCAAAACCTCATGATAGTTTTGTGGATTTTTTTTTTTTTTTTTGTGTGTGTGTGAGTGTTTTTTAAGCTACTATTTCTAATGAGTTAGTTATATTTAATAATTGTTGCAAACTTTGTATTTTCTTTAGCTGCTTAAGCTATTAGGATCTTGGAACAATTTTGAAGAGACGAGAGTTTCTAATATGTTAAAATCCAAGGAAATTATGAAGAAGTTTAATTCCAAAATATTTTCTGGAACATAACTTGTTCTAAACGTTAGAGACATCAGCTCTTCTAATAATGATGGACTTGGGCATTTCCAAACTCTTGTTACGAATACAGAAAATAAAGAGAGAAGTAATGGGATTTATCAGGGAAACATCTGCTTTAAGTTAAAAAAAAAAAAAAAACAAAAAAAAACAAAAAAAAAACTTGATTGAATGTATAGTTGCTATTCTTACACAAAAACAGATTCCCAGAAGAGAAAATTGAACTGTGAATTTGGTTAAAGAATATGTCACAAGTAGCATTAATTGAGGAAAAAAAAACTGCTGTAAAGCAAGTATTAGTTATTGAAATATTTTTATTCTGTTTCAAAAGCAATTCTTTTTTTCTTCTGGGAACTTCTTGATAATCATCAGCATTCGAACATTTTTGTGCTCAGTAGTAGCTGGTAATTTTTAGGCCTTTCTGACAATTTCAGCCTTAAAACACAGTTGCAAAGATTTACAGGGAAATTATTCTGTTGAAATAAGCAAACATTATAGCAGAGCACCTGGTAGTATTATGAAGAGGAATAGATGCATCCTGGGGAAATAATATAATCAATCTATCAGAGCAGAGTAGGAATGTTGTGCCAGTTCTCGTTCAGCCTCTGCTGTTAATTGATTTCAATGTGATATTTGGCTTTTCATAGCAGTGTGAATCTGCTAACTCATTCCTTTCATAGTGTATATCTCTTAGCTCTTCTCCCAAAGTAGTGTTACCTAAACTTTGTGTATTTTTGTACTTCTCTCACCCAAGCACCATATTTTCACTTTCACTATTGTATTCCCCTCCCTGCCCCCCCCCCCCCCCCCCCCCCTTTTTTTTTCTAGACTTGCTTAGTAATTTGTCAACATCTGTGAATTCTGACCTTCACCTTCAGACTCCTTCTAAGTCTGTCTTTTCCTCAGGTATAATAGCTTTCAGTATAACTCTATTCAAACATCAAAGCTGCACAGAACACTGACTAGAACAAAAGACAGGAACCTTTACATTTATGTCTCTTTTGCCAGGGAAAAATACATCTTTAGGTGTATTGCCCAGTTTGCACCAGTTTATGGCAGTTCCACCTGGGCCAAGTTTTCCCTGTTTCCATATAAAATTATACAGAGCAATGTGTAGTTATACTGAGCAGTAACTTTGTTACTTCAAGATTAAGGAATCTGGTTTCCTTTCCCATTAAAGCAGTGATGCCTGTTATAAAGGAAAACAGATTGGTTTTATAGCAGTTGTTTATAAAATATTCAGTTATAGATAATTTTGTGGGGATTTTTGTTCTGGATTTTTGTGTGGTTTTAAAAGTACGGTTCTGGATCTAAAGTTTACTCTTCCACTTTATATCATAATTATTCTGAGCAGTGAGGTTAAATTAAGTTCTAGAGTTTATCAGCCTTTTCCATTATTATTTTTTAAACGTAGATATCATGTACACTTTTTCCAGTCTCCCAGGAAGTATGCTATTTTTCATGCATTTCTAAATATACATGTTTAATTCTGCAGTTATGTTGATCAGGTCTTTATGTATTTGATGATGAAGTTCATCAGATTGAGCTAATCTGAATTTTTTTGCATTAAAGTATCAGTTCTCTTCATTCTTTGAAATAGAAATGTACTGCTCTGCTGGTGGTATTAATGTCTAGGCCTCTATCAGTTAGTTGTTTTACTAAAAACATTTAATTAAAAAAGGCTTTAAGCACTTTCAACTTCTCACCATAATAATACTGTGGTGCTTGCTCATCGTCTTATTGCTGCTTATAAAATTAGTTCTTGTAACCTTTGCTTTCTCTTTTTATTTGTCTATATTTTATGTTCCTAGTTTCTGCCCTGTGTATCCATGCACTTTAATATTAGATAATTACAAAGAAACCTGATTTCCACTTTCTCCCTTTGTTACACAGTATACCTCTGAGATTTTTTAATTTATCAAAGAATTCATGATTTTGACTACTACATTTTCTTCCTTTATCGTATTTCCTCTGCTTTGGGGTAACGTGTATGTGTGCTTATATTGGGGTTTAATATAATTTATCTGAGGAACAATTTGTTTTAATTTTTTTCTTTTTTCCTTAGATGCTTACCTATATTTAATCTTCAGTCTGATCTTTCTTTCTTTCTTTCTTTCTTTACATTTCCTCAGGTCACTATGATTTTATCAGCCACATCTCTGTGTATATGGGGAGATATGCATTGTTGTTAGTTTCCATTCTTCACTTCTAGGGAATAAGAACTCTTCAATTTCATCTTTTCCATCCAATTTAACAAGGACACAAGCCTTAGTATTCTTATTAGTCCTAATGACATTTGGAAGAATTTTCCTTCAACTGTCTTCTCCATTTCCTGTATTAAAAAAACCATTGAAACGTACTCCCATAACTTGCTAGGAATTCTATGTTTTGCAGTATCCCTCCCCCAGTGCAGCTTGTAAATATGACACTACCCTAAATTAACCTCTCAAATGCATAGTCCTTTTTCCTGAAAATATGAATAACATCTTACCTGTATTACAGCTATGGTTATAATTCTGAGAAGATGCTTGCGTACTAGAGTCCTCCATAAACATTATACAAAAATGTCTGAAAATTTTCTGTCCATTGGTTCAGGTTTGCTTCATTCCAGCATGCAATTTGACTTACTCCTCTGCAAAAGGCAGTGTTACACTTGTGTAGAAAAAGCATCTCCAAGCAAACTGATTTCTTAGATAAAAAGCTTTCGCCACAAGAACTGAAATGCTAGCTTATTTTTCACTGCATCACTTATTTATGTGCATGAAACACAATCTGTACATAGATCCAATGGCTTGTGGAAAATGAGCATGGAATTACTGGACACTGGTGCTACACAAGTGTAGTGTTTGTTTCAGAACATGCTTTACTTTAGGTAAACTTGCATACCCTGAGCTATCTTGTTCACAGAGCTGAACATAACAGAACAGGTCTTATGAGAAAACAACAATGAATGGCATCATTTAGGCAAATGGTTAATTTTGTCTTTGTTTTACTAAGTCACAATTCATTGTCCTTCTTGATGGTGCAAAACTAATTGGCTCTTATTGGAGTTACATTACTTCCAAAGGCAGATAAAATTAATGCAAAGTAAACATCACCATGATCAGAGACTGATTAAAGGGGAAACAGACTTGCGTAAAGTTGATGCAGAAACCCACTCTCAGAATTATCACTCTCAGAATTATAAATTGGAAAGTTCCACAGATTATCAGATGCTGCTCTGGTTCATTATTTTGCATTCTTTGTTTTAACATCCGGTCATCCTTAATGTATCTTTCTGCAGTGATTAATATTACTGATGAAGATGAACTGTGGAAGAGCTGTGCTGTGTTGCATGACTAATTAGTCATCAGATTACATGTTTGCAGCATTTTAAAAATGTTTCTCTTCACAGAAATAATTCAAAGCATGTGAAGCTCCACATCGTGTGAGAAACACTATTGTATCTGACCCTGGAACTTCCAAAGGCAGGTGCTTTTCTCTTCCAAATAATTTAAAAATTGAACCACGATGTCTCCACCACCTTATTTTCTTACATTAAATCTCTTTAACGTTTGCAGGAAGCTCCAGTGAGAGTCTGGGAATTATGTTATTTCTTTCCTCAGAGAGTTCACACTTTAACAGATCTGTGTACCAGATTCCTTCTAAGAAATCTCAAATGTCTTTGGCAAGAGGAAATCACTGTGGAGTCTGACTGGATCAAGGAGAACAGGGCATGCTCACTGTGAGGTCAGGGTTGTCATTTGCCCTTAAAATTTTGAAATGAAAATGCTAGTAGCTTTAATCCTTTATCTTTGGAAGAGTAAAGAAATGCTAAATAAGCCTGTAATATTTAATCAAAAGGTGCAGTTTTATGTGAAGCAGGTGAATATCTAGAGAAAGATGAAGAGGGATTTCTATTTACAGGGGATTTTTTTTTTTCTTTTAGGGATTCCACAGTCTCTCTGTTCAAGATGTTTGACTTCTAGTGAATATAATTCTTAACTAAACTGGATCAAGGCCTCCTATGTGGGAATTATTAAAACCTGCAAAGAATAGGGAAGTTCAGAAATCATTGGATGCTGAACTCTATGAAGATGTAGAAGACTCACATAAAAGAAAGAAATGCATTGTTCTCCATGTGTACTTGTGTCTGAACAAGAATTACAGGGCTTAAAATGTAAGGAAGATGCCTCTGTGAAATGTGTGTCTACCTGAAGGACAGGGAGGAGGACCTCCTCTTCACAAATGTGCCTGGACAGTCTATCTCTTTCTGATCTAAGTACAGTGTGTTTGTGCTTTTGCAGAGGATACACTGATGATGACAGGCTTAATTAGTTGTATCTATAATTAATATGCTCTATAATGTTTGATATGTGGAATATTAAATACCTGAAAGAGTTTTAAGATTTTACCTGACTGAATCCAAAACATTATGAAAATGGGAACTGGGATTTTTCTATATATTTTCTGTATATTTCTGTATTTCCTATAGAAACATACTGAAGTCAAAAGTACAGCTAGAAGATGATATTCTTGTATCTATGGTCATTTAATTTACATGCTTTGTTGTTTTTTTTTTTTTTTTTTAAATTCATCCTTCAAAGCACAGTTTGAGTTTCAGTTTTTCAATTTAAAACAGCGTGCGATTATTCACATTGTTTTACCATCATCTCTTTCTCGCTTTGTGTAACCCGGTGGGTGGATCGTGTTACAACTGGAAAACTAATTGTGTTCTGTCTTCATGAAGAGAAGGAATTAGTATGTAAATGGAGTGGTGGCAGTATAGAAGAAGCTAAGCTGTAGAGGTTATGCTTCGTAAACTGGGAACGCACAGAATTTGCTGAAAGTTTCCAGAAGCTCACCATGCAGTCACTATGCAGTCAGACGGTGCTTTTGAGGTGTTTCTGATAGGTGTATGGCGATGGCCTCTTGTAGGCTGCAGTCACACATCTTACTGCACAGGCCCTCCTGCAAGGCATCAGAGTAAAGCTTCCACTAGACAAGTCCATGCTAGGTGGAGGGTTTAGTAAGTTGTCGATTAGGTGGGAGGTTGTGTAACCATATTTAGAGGTTTCTGAGAGCAACACTAATGCAAGACTTCTCCCAGCAATGACAAGATACAGATGATTTAACTTAAGAACATTGAGGTTTTTGAAACTCTGTTTTCAAGATCGTGTCTTTGACTTCCTAAAATCCGGCACCTATTTTATGGAAAAGAATCTGTATTCTACTTCATTTTGTTGACAAATGGTATGAAAATGTTCACTTCCAAATTTATTAATTTTCATGTAAAGACCTGAACATGTGATAAAGACAAATTGTACTTCTGTGTCCATAACACTGTTTCAATGACATGTACACTTCCACCTCAGAGACCAAGTCCAAGAAGAATTAAACACAAATCTGTTGCCATGCATTTGTACAACTGACTTAGTCATTTTTGTATATAGGAATGAATAACTGCAGCTGTGTTCCCTACAGTAGAATTGGTGAACAGAAGGTAAAACTTCTGAAAATATCAGCTAGGTCATCCTATAATGAGGGACTGAATCTGGGGCAAACATACTTGAGGAATGTAGGGAGTTCAGATAGGCTTTTTCACGTTTAAATGTAATTTCTTCTTTGTTAATCTATTACTGGCTCATTCTAATGTACGTGTTTGAATCTGAAAATCTTATCAATGTCTCTTTTATATATGCTAATTCTTTTACTTTTCTGCCACATCTTTGTGAGTGTTAGAGAGCAAGTCTTTCTATTTCCCTTTCCATCAAGGCCAGCTTTTCTCTTGCATGAAGAAGCTTTCTTGCAGGGCCATTTAGCTGAGGCTGCTGACAACTGTCAGAACGCTTTCCTATGGACCTCCTAGCAGACAGCTGTGTCAAGGCCTGGGTGCTGCTCTGACGGCCATTAGCCTGCTGCCACCATTTTGCTTAATGTTAGCATCTTTGTACCATAGCAACATACAGGAATGCTAAGCACATCTAACAGCACAGTGGTGTTTTGCTACAAAAACAATTGGAGAATTCCTGACTCTTATATTTGAATGATCTTTATGAGCAAAGGCTGTTTCACAAAGCAGGTTTCCCACATCAGGTACATAAATATGTCCTAGCGTCAAACCAATTTCCAAATAAGCAAAATGACCTCTTTCTGCCTTAGAGTACGTGACTATATCACCTGTTCTTCCATCACACAAGGAGAAACAAGTTCTGCAAGGTTGCAGTGATGGAGGCAGGTCAGCTGGTTATTTTTAGCTCCAGCTAGCACATTTAGCAAACTTTCTTTACCTGCAGCTGATTAGCATTCAGAGCCACACTACTCCATCCATTTAAACATAAAAACAGCTATTTTACTCTTATTCTTAAAACCAAATGCTTGCTGTTCAGTGTGAGGAAAAAGGTACACTCCAAAGAAATGCCATAAAGCGTTTCTGATCCAGAAAGCTAAATTCAAATAGTGATTACTGAAGTCTCTTACAGTGGAATAAAAAGAACATAAACATCAGTATTGGAACACAGTTACCTTGTCAGTGTGAAGGCTGTAGCCATTAAATCTTCCCTGGAGTAAGGAATGGAATTTTCCGTGTATTTTTTTGTAAGGCTTCTTTTGATGGAAGTTCCCATTAGCAGTTCAAAAGCTTTTATTTAGGAGCTGTTAGGATATTATTTTAGGACAGGCAGAGTATCTTTTAACAGTGCCCCTTGACCCGGCTCCAGAGTTTTACACACCGAAGACTTTCTCCTTCTCTGTACTCAGCTCACCAGACACAGGTATCCCAGGAAAAATGCCAAAGTACCTGGAAGGGCTGGAAGTATGATTTAGAGTATTAACAGCATGCTCCAGCAGAGCCACCTGAGAGTTGGTCTCAGAAAGAACCTCACAAGAAGTCCTCCTGCAGACTGTCATCTCCCAGATTTCTTTCCCATTACAGGGGAACTCAAAGTCATTTTAAAACTGTTGTTTACCAGTAAAGAGCAGAAATATTCTTTCCTTCTCTTCTACAGAAGCCTGTTTAGAATACAGAAAATATTTTTTATCACTTCTCCTTGTATATACTTATGGACAGTACTTATGATCATAAAATCTGAATTATTGAATCCTAAGATGAAAAGGGCTCTGTTGGTCCCTTTCTAGTTGCAGTAGGTGCTGAGCATTTATCAGGGACTCTTTGCATCCTCTTAAGGTCTCAGTGTGCCATTTTCTATTCCCATCTTTTCTAAAGATTCCCTGAACTCTTCTGCCTCCTTCTGTTCGCTGCCCTGTAGAGAGCTCCCAACCCTCATTCCCAGAATTTCAACATTTCTGTATATGTTCTAAGCTCCTTGTTCTCACTCCCATCCAAAGCTCTTTCACTCCTCCTCTTAGGCTAGTGTTTCACTTTACCAGGTTCGTTTTTTAGGTCATTCAGGATGATTAAAAACTGCGTAGCACAGCTCAATAGCCAGATAATGAACCCACTGTTCTTCTGGAAGGTGTTACTAGTTGGCAAATAACTGAAGCATTCTTCTGCCTCCAGTTACACACACCTGAAGCTGCTGGATATCTGAGCACATTGTCAGCATGTTCATTGGTCCTGTATTGCCGAAGTTTTCTCTTCCAGTTTCCACTGAGCACTTCAGCCACCTAAGGGCGGAATTCAGTTATGCTTCATTGTCTGCGACACAGGAACAAGAATGTAGAAAAAAAATTAATAAGGAATATACAAGCACTGCTCAGGAAATAATGCTTCATGTTTTATAATATTGCACTATGATATTAGAGGCAGATGTTGGTGGTATGACAATAGAGATTAAACCTTCCCACCAATACTCCTCTGCATGTTGTTGTTATGTGATAGATGGCAGCAGAGGGGCAGTCTGACAGAATGGCATCTGACATGGGAGTGCATATGAAGCAAAGGTGTGTCACTGAATCCCTCCAGGCAGAAAAAATGGCACCCATTGACATTCATTGATGTTTGCTGAATTTTTATGGAGACCAAACTGCGGATATGTGCTCACTGAGGCAGTACATAGAGGTGTGCTGTGGAGGCAATGACAGTGAGTCACCTCTGCTGGTGCAGATTTTTATGAGAGCAGCATGCAGGCCCTTATTCAAAGCTGTTGAAAATGCACGATTAAAGGTAGTGACTATGGTGAAAAATGATGTTTTATAGCTAAGAATTTGCACAGTTACATTTATGTTATAGTTCTCTTTGTGTCTGTTGTAGTTTCTTTGGAAATAATTAGGAGGCATACATTTTGGAGCAAAGTACTTATAAACTGAGACAAGTGTGAAAACAAGAACAAAGCAGCAATTCTTTGTATTTTGGTTTCCTAGCACACTCCAATTCAAGCACCAGGGAGGAGGAAGGTTCCGTGCGTTTGCTGACCCCTCCAGCCAACAGAGACAGCTTGCCCTGAGCATCCGTACAGCCCCATCTCAGCACAGCACAGTCAAGCCTTGGGTATGCATTTCTAAGCACTGGCACACATGGCAAGGGAAGGCCAGGCATGCAAGTTTAGATCTAGGGTCTGGGGATATCCCTTTGTATGCTTTCTTGCTATAGTGTCACTGTGACACCAACTGCATGTGGAAAAAGTGCCAATTCTGGCATAAAAGCTCTCCAAAGCACAGCTTGCTGCTTACTACTTGTGAGCATTCCTGTGAATCAGATTTGATTGCTGGATTGTTTGTGGTAAATAAACACAGAAGTACCGTGTATGCTGCCAGAGAGATGAAAACAATGCTTCTGATGTAGTAGTGGTGACTTTTAATACTTAGTGTTTCAAGAAAGCAATTAAGGTGAACTCTTTGGCCTGATGAGGTTTAGGATGCTCCTGAGCCACCCAGGGAATGAGAAGTTCTGCTTTAGTTGCAATCTGAACTGCGGAGCTGTTGAAGTCCAGAGGCATCTCATTTCCCTCATCCAAAGCTTCCCTTGCTCTTAGAGCAACAGCTCTTGTCTCCATGTTGCACCAATGTTTGCATGTGTGTTAGAAGGCCTATAGGCAGAGGACGAAGTCGACGTAACACTGAGAGTAACAAAATCGGCAAATACTGGGATATTTGCTCCTCATTTTCACCTTGGTTCCTGTTGTGATATTCAGAAGCATGTCTTTCAAAACCAGCTTGATGTTCAAGACTTTTCAATGGTGTCAATATCTCTGTAGATGTGCTCACAGAATTTCTGTTCGGTTGCTGTTGGTTTCCACCTGCTAATCATTATTCTTTTAATTTGAAAAGTTTCAACTTCTGTCACTGGAAAATTAGTGACAAGTAAAAAGGAGTAATGAAAAAAAAAAAAAAAAGATCCTTAAATCTGACTTGCAACCTCTAATGAGAAAAGAAAAACAAATCTGTCATCTCATTCAGAAAGAAAAAAATGCTGTGTTTTTTTTTTTAAGCGAAATAAATGCTTTCCCTAAACATGATCGCAGTTGACAAAATGCTGGATGTTTAGGTAGCAATTATAGCTCTTTCAGAGTCTGTCAAATCTTGTCACAACACATGTTATAAACGAGGACAGATTTAGACATCCTTTATGACAGTTACGTGTAGGATGTGGATGGTTGGCAGTTAAATTTCAAATGCAAGGAAATTTTCCTTCCAATAGATCTTTGCTTGTTTATTAAGAGGGAGTTACCGTGCGCTGAATCTTGTATCTGCCATGTGCAGCTTTTCATCCTTACAGCTTTTGACATTTCACTTTAACTTTCCCCATGACAGCCATCTGAACATTGTTTTAGGTAAAAAGTAACCTTCAGTGCTCTAGAGATGCATGAAATTTTTAAAGCTCTTCACGTTTTCGTATTGAGATTGCAGATGGAAATGTGTCATATTATACATGGATGGATAGATAGTAAGAAAGCAAATAACGTAGATGGTAACAATAATGATTGAAGGGAGCAGCTTCATAATGTTCACAGAAAAAGGGATAATGCAGTAGCCCACATTCATCATGATTCACAAAAAATGTTGACGAAATATTAAGAATAATAATGTGTATCACAAAGTACAATTCATGCGATGACAGTCTGTACAGATGTCATTAAAGCTAAGCCTGACATGGATTTTAAAGTGCTCCTGATGTTAACAGCATAAATTGCATGAGGAGAAGAGATAGAAATGAAGTCATGCTGCCATGGAGAAGAGTCCTGACACGGTCAGACAGAACTTTTTTGGAGAGTGTGCTGCAGCAGCCTAAATGTCACATTTCTGAGTGCAGCATAAGCATTTCTGACTGCACCAGCCTCACTCTGCCAACCAGTACAGACACTGACAAGCTTTGCATTCACCCTTTCTGCAGAGCTCAATAGAGGTGGGAAAGGGCTTGGCAGCATCTCCCAGATGGGCAATGTACAGCATGTGCTACTCTGTATGCAGCTAGTGGAGAGAGGGAAGCTATATCTGCTGTAGCTCTCTCCCCAAATTCTAATAAGTCTTTCAAGCTCCTGGAAGAAACTGGTAAGAAGAAAAAAATCCGTTTGCCCATTTTGTAGTCCTCCCACACTTGAATACAGCAGGCTATAGACTAATTTTTATGAATGGTGGTGTATGAAAATCCAGAGAGTTATGTAATGCCAGCATTTCAACGAGAATGTAGAGAAGAGATCTATGATATCAGGACCTTGTGGCTCCTCTATTTAGCTATAGTAGCAGTTTAGCGCAGCAGAGTTATTCATGTGCATGCTGCTAGGCAGATACTTGAGCTTGCTGGACTGGGACCAAAGTGCTCGCTGTGTTGGAGAACTGAGCCCGTAAACTGGAACACTGTGGGCAGCTCTACCTTTTGCAGAACTGAAGTTTTTGTACTTTCTATTTTAGTAAGAGTGACAGTGTTATGTAACTAGCAGATACATGAACTTGTGATCATAAAATACTCAGAAATATTTGTGAAAGTCAGTCTTGAGTAAAACAGCCTAAGCCCTTGAATTCTGAATGGAGTAGCTCTCCTCTTTCTGTCTGGCTTCAGACCATTCACTTAGCGTTAATGACATGCATCCAAATAAAACTTGCTATTTCACAAATGTGAAAATAAATGTACTGTTTCTATCAGCATTCATTGCCTCATTTGGGAAACCAGCAGACTCACTTGGTTCATTTATACTCTATCCAAATAGTGTTTCAAGACAGGGACCAGCATCTTGCATCTCAGAGCTTTTCATAAACAGCTCTATATCTTCCCTTCCAATTGCTTGTACAAAAAAAAAAAACACAAAAAACCAAGGACAAAAGATTATAAGATACGCAGCCTTAATTTACTTGCAAGTTGATAAAATGCAACATAGCCACAATCTGTTATTTGCTCACTTCCTAACGGATAAATTCTTATGTCTGTTCTTGATTTCAGAAATTGACTTAATTGTGTGTGAATAAATTCTACCCAGTCTCTAACAGTCTCTCTCCTCAATCTCTTGACCACTGAAGACGTTCTGGTAATAAAACATTACAAAAAGTTTGCCTATTTGAGAAGTATTTTGGAGTATTTTGAACTTCAAGGGAGAGTCATATAAAAAAATTGGTGACTTTAGAAGACAGCCTTCAAATAATCAGTCTGTGATGGGAACGCATCATCTAGTTTTACAGCTTTATATAGTAACTCTGGTTGTGAGAAGAACACAGAAATTTAAAAGTACCCACAATTTCAGTCCTCTTTAGTATCATAAAACGAATCTTTAGGACTGTCACTTCTAATTGAAGGAAAAAAGATACTCTCCATAAGGAAAAAATAACATATTTTTGGGAAATGTTCACAGTGGAACTAATGACTGAATTTGAGAAAAATTGAAGTGCAATGACAAAACATTCATCTTTAAATAGAGGAACTCTAAGGTTTCTCAACGGCTCTCCTTCAGGTCAGATAGACCTTTTTTTTAACTTGCACAGTAATAGGTATACCTATACTCTACCTGCTTAAAATCTTGACCTCCAAATTCTCACTCCAAAAAAGAGCTCCAGGTCATAGATAATAACACTGCCTTTGAGGCTGTAATGATATTCTGTCACTATTTCTGCTGTTAGTGTCAAGATGGGGACAAAGTCCTCTTAGATTATAAAGGAATTTTTGCAAAGAGAAGCAGAAGTTTAACCCCTCTGCTTCATTCCCTGATGTCAGTTCTTAGTTAAGTGAAGGCATGGATATATGGAAGCCCTCTTATATTGCCAGGACACTGCCAGGATTTACTGCCCTTCTTCCCAGGACTCAATTCCCACCTCACTTGATCTGAAAATTGCCGTCCCGTGGGAACCTGCTTTGGCAGGGGGGTTGGACTCGATGATCTCTGGAGGTCCCTTCCAACCCCTACAATTCTGTGATTCTGTGATTCTGTGATTCTGTCCCTTGGGTAAAGGAATCTGAATGGTGAAACATCATCAGAATGAGGGATCACATCTCCAGCAATCACATCTACTTCCAGCAAAATCCACATGGGTTGCATTGCGAAACTAAGAGCAAAAGATGTCTGATCTAAACTTGTTGTATTTCAATGAAATCAAGAGGAAAAATGTGTTGATGTAGATTTGTATACTTAATTCTATGCACCAACATTCTGATGGATTTGTTGTAATCAAGAGCAGTATCCAACACTGACGAAATAGCTGTGCAATTCTTCACCATCTAGCTGCCCACCACTGAGATCTGAGGGATACTTTTATTTCAGCTGCTCAGTCTCCCATTAAAAGCTATCTGTAATTGGTGGTAAATGGAATCTTCTGCATCACTGCCCACAGAGTGGGCCCAAAAATAATTAGGGTGGTTGTAGATACTCATGCTTGTTATGCAATCAGATCTTGAAGAGTAGCTTGCTAGTTTTCTTCAGGCTCTGGATGAAAGTATAACAGCCATTCCTTATCTTCGCAGTGTTCTGGGATAGAGTTACATCTTAAACTTATCAAGATGCTAGGTCACCTTGGTGCAAGAAAGAGCGATAGAGAAAACACAGGAGAATGTATTTGGGAAGTTTGATTTTAGACAGAACAACAGGGAAAAACAAACAGACACAAAACAACCACAAAAAAGCACAGCTTAATTGGAACTTATGGTTGTCAAAGTGATCACTGTTTTTTCAGCCAGCAGTCGTAAGCAGACCTGGTATATTCTGCTTAGTTTTTACGGGGGTTATTATTGATGATTTTCTTTCCAATCAAGAAATCCCCACTTAATATATAACCTCTCAGGTGAGTATAAGATTTTCTGAAGTTTATTTGGAATGACTGCTTAAGTTGCACAGTTGTATTCCTTGTCGACAAAACACACTTTTTTTTTTTTTTTTTTTTTTCATTTAAACAACCTTACACAAATAGTTGTGTGGGTAAATTGAGTTCTTTAACAGACAAATCTAATGTTACTTTTTAATCTTATTTCCAAAAAGACCTGATTATTCTCTAGTAACTACAGTAAATGAAGAGAAGATTTAGAGCTAAGATGATAGTTCCTCTGCCTTACATGCAAAGGACAGAAATATTGAAAGAACAGATTCTCTTTATTTTCTGCTTCTATAATTCTACTATTGTAATTCAGTGGAGAAGGAGGAGTTTGAGAGGTTATGTACAGGTGAACTTTATTATATTCTTAAATTCCTTTTTTCCAGGAAACATTGCAGTGATTTGAGATAAAATTTCTCATTTAATACAGACAAGCACCCCAGCTCTCAACTGTAACCTGGAATGTGCATGTGCTTAATATATAAATATAATACATACACATCTATACACAATAAACTTATGTTATGTGTATATGATATGTAACAGATCTTCAGGCATACGACAAATACTACAGATCTTGTAAGATCTACATTGCACAATTCATAAATATTCCTTTTAATATAATCATTAGCAAAAAAGGAATAACAAAACCTCCAAACCTGTGACTATTTCAGCCCTACAGAATAGGTGGTATTCAGTGAGTAAGTACATTTTTCTCTTCAGGGTACAGTACAGAGCATGAATTCTTCAAAATCAGGCATTCATGTAGTAGAGCAAAGATGTGTGACCCCTATGAAAGTATTCATCTATGCAAAATAACGGTGCAAAAAAAATGGTAGGTTGATAACAGCTAAATGTGGGCCTCTTGTCAGCAGCATTTCCTGAATTCCTTTAGCTGAGAAATAGTAACCGTGTAAAACAACAAAAAATAAAAGAATGATATAGAATAGAGGACACAGAAAATTAAAAGACACCCCTTTTCATTGAAATAATTTTGTCCACTCTCAGGTTTGTCAGGAGATCACATTCAAGTGTTAAAATTGAAAAACACTGAAATTCTAGAAAATGCCTCCATTTGATAGTCTTTATGTACATAACATGCTGCCATAATGGCAGGTGTATTTTTAATTGGATATTAATTTCAACAATCCAGATTTCACATTAGAGTAGATATGTCTCTCCTTTACAGTCTCCTTTACTTCTGTATGTGAGAAGATCTATTTCTTGACTACTAGACTGATAATAATTCCCCTACAAGACTTCAAACAATAAGAAACCTCATAGGGAATGAATGAAAAACAGCAGACACCTTGGGTAGGCTTCATCTCGTCTCATTTTAGGCACCTGCAACTGGATGAACAGTATTTCTCTTTATTGCCTTAAGAGGGAACCTAGGGTAATGCAGCCTGCTAAGTTGTGGAAAATCAGTTCCACTCCTTGTGTGAAAGAAAGCAGGCTGCTGATACAGATTGCTGTTTGTAGGATGTGTCTGTTGGAGGATGCTGATACAGCATGGTAGAGCAAGAAACATTTTTTGATGTTTGTTGGGGAAAGAGAGCCTTGATGCTCTAGGCACTGAGACTCTGTGCCTCCTGTTGGGTTTCGCATAAACTGGTGGTTCTTCACACCTGATGTGGCTGCCAGGTCAACACATTGCCTTCCTTGAGCGCACCAAGTACCTGCTGCGAGGTGCTGAGCAACCTCAAATTTCATTAATGTCATTGGATAGAGCCCTCAGCTAACTCATGCGATGAAGTTGCACTATTTATATGATGAGAACATATGCATGCTGTACTATTAGTGCTAATATTTTTGTCAGAACACTTTTTTGAAGTAAAATGTGAGAACATTTGTGGGCAGTAATCACAAAACAGGGTTGACAGCTCCTTCCTTCTCATACTCAGTCACAAACGTTTTTCCTTTCAACACATTATGAAATGTAAATGGAACTGGTCATTTTCAGAAACCAGTGTTATTTGGTTGATAATATGTGAATACCAAAAAGGAGCTGACAAGGTTATCACTAGATAGCAACTGATAACAGCAGGCTGCCTGCAGCTCTACCTTAAACTGAAAGGGTATCTACGCAGCTTGACAGCAATACCTGTGAGAGGAAACTACATACTGCACTTGCAAAATTTCATAAGAGATGAAGAGCACTAAGACTCTCTCTTTCATCATCACCTGTCCAGCAGTGATTGGGCATTTTTATTTAACTAATAGCCTTCCATTCCATAGTTACGGAAGTTGTGATAATATAAAATACATATTTTAATGTTAATATCAGATGCTATTACAAAACTATCCTGATTTCTATCTCTGTGATTAGAGGTTCAGGTTGTATGTTAGGAAAATTTTCTTCTCAGAAAGAGTGGTGATGTATTGGAACAGGCTGCCCAGGGAGGTGGTGAAGTCACCATCTCAGGATTTGCTCAAGAACTATGGAGATGTGGGACATGGTTAGTGGGCATAGTGGGGATGGATTGACAGCTGGACTAGATGATCTTAGAGGTCATTTTAACATTAATGATCCTATGATTCTGTGATCTATGAGGAAACGTTTAACAGTGAAGTCCTTCAAGGTGACTGCAACAATCAGCCAAGTCTATTGCACATTTCACCTTCTCCAGCTAGAAGAGCCAAGACCGCATCAACAATAATCTGTCTTCACGGCTGATAACTGTGCGGGAAAAGCTCTCTTTCTATGAGCATCCTGATTCACATTGCTTTCATCCTGAGCTATAGGATCTCTGGAAATATAAACAGTACTGATGTTTCAGAACAAAAGGCATGCAATCATAGGAAGGAATAATAATATCATCAAATTGTTTTGTTCTCCTCACCCAGAATGGCAAAAGACTTGCTCAGATATTCACATTCAGATGTTTGATGTGCTTGATCATCACTGAATCACCGTTGTGCTCAGGCAGCCTGAACAAAGCTTGACACAGGCTTACGGTAGTAACTCCTGCCTGTTCTCCATCACAACTCTGTGTCATCACTATAGAGCGTGGGATAATATAAAAATAATGATTAAGCAAAAAGCTGAAACAAATTCTACCTAATGAATCATTATAGTAAGAAAGGTCTGTATAATTTCAGGCTCGCTCTTTCCTTCAGTATTATCTATTAAATCTGCTAATGCAGTTAATTGTAGTAAGCTCATGACAAGAACAGATGCAATTGTCCACCGAAAGAAGCATGATCTGGTCAGGTTTAATGTCAGTGTGTTCCTCAGAGTTTCTCTTCTCAGCTTAAATACAGCTTGTGTTCTGAAAGAGCAGCTCAGTCAGGAACTAAAGAAATTCATGTACAACAACATTTCTCTTCCAACAATGCTCATGAATTGTCAAATGAGACATACCAAGTGCAAAGACCAGACTTATTTTTATTTTTTTATTTTTTAATATTAAGTACTTTTACAAAGACTGATGCATACTGGAATTTTGTAAGCTAGATATATTTACGATCTGTGGGCAGCTCTTTATATAGTTATGATCTATCCTTGTTTGGATAAAATCCATTTTCTATTCAGGGTAAAGGACTAATTTAATGTCTCCTAGCTTAGTAATGGATGAAAGAATAGAAACCACCTTCCAAACTGTGAATCAACACTGCAAGGCTGAAATAGGTGCTTGGACTCCAAAACTCAGCTTTGTAGAATGAGATGTGAATCCAGCAGCACTCCTTTGGTGGAAGGGTACATCGCATGCCAGGAAGAAGCAAGGACATCAGAAAGTCAAGAAGAGAAGAACATGGGGGTTATGCAGACAGGGAACAGAGTGATACAAATTGCTTCTTGGTGGGAATAAGGCTGAGGGTAAAGACAATGGCTGGATTCTGTCATCAGAGGACTTCAGAGAAGATCATTTCAGAATGAGGAAGAGGTGTGGCCAGGGTTAGAACATCCCATAAGTTATTTGCATCAAAATAATGGTATGTATATTTTCAACACAAAGTTTAGAAAATAGAGCATCTCAGCAGCAGAAAGAATGGAATAAAAAGGTCCGGACAAAAAGCATGCAAAATTGTAACAGAGTCAGAAAATGCTTAGGGTCAGAATAGTAGAGGGTTCAGGATCAAAAATGAAGAACAGCATTGAAAAGCAAAGCAAGGGTTCAGCACTGGTCAGTTTAATGATACCAGGAAATCTCTGAACAGATACCCAAGCCAAAACAGACACTTGGATCTTCTTTTTATACAAAAAGAGCTATGCAGTTCATTCATTCAGGGGTCACTTAAAAACCTTTATTTAATGTGATTGAAAGAAGTGCTTTGGGGGCACAGCACTGCTCTGCGTAGGCAATGCAAGGGCTTGGCATTCTGAACAAATGGCTGGGTCCTGTCATTCATGTCATACTTACTGTGTTCAAGGAGACAAGATTTGTTTACATTCTCTGCATGCAAATAGGTCTGGATCAAAAAATACTTGACTCTGTCGTGTTTCTGAGAAACAACCCACACACTTCCAAATACTGGCTAACCACTGGCCCTAAAAAAAGGGGTAATAACATGTTTCATTTTAACCACCTTAATAAAACTATCAAATGTAGGTATGTGTATACATTCCTGAAAGTTCCCACACTGAAACAACTAATCACACATTCAATTCTCTCTATTGTGCAAGAAATACATTTTCATGAGACATTTAAGTATGCATAACACTATTCTTTTCAATATCAATACAAAAAAAATCTGTTATATTTAAAATGTTGGCACTGATGCTGGTTTGTTCAGATTGCACACTTCTGCAGCAGTTGAGTGGTTATTTACAAATCAAGTAAAACTCTCTGATCAGCCAAACCACTGTTCTTTTTCTGTAAACAAAATTGACAATTGCATCCAATCTGAAATGCATGCAATTTTCATCTTCCTGAGCCACTAAACAAAATACTTGCTAAAAGGCAAACAGTCTTACTCAGAAGACGACTTTTTAACTAGTTCTCAGACTAACAGACATCACCAGTAAATTAGACTCTAGCAAAATTTCTGTTTTTTTTTTTTATTGGAGAACAAAAGCAAATCTTAAAATCATGGAGAAACAAGCAATGTAATTCTTTTTGTAAAATACAAATAATTGCAAAAGCAGATACTTTTGTAAGCAAAATACCTGGACAAGCTTGAGAGCTGGGCAGTAAGAAACCAGATGAGGTTCAACAAAAGCAAGTGTAGAGTCTTGCACCCAGGGAGGAATAATTGCATGCACTGATACAGGCTGGGGGATGACCTGCTGGAGAGGAGCTCTGCAGAGAGGGACCTGGGTGTCCTGGTGGACGACAGGTTGGCCATGAGCCAGCAGTGTGCCCTTGTGGCCAAGAGGGCCAATGGCCTTCTGGGGTGCATTAAAAAAGAACATGGCCAGCAGGTCAAGGGAGGTGATCCTCCCCCTCTACTCTGCCCTGGTAAGAGCTCATCTGGAGCACTGCGTCCAGTCTCTGGAGATGTTCAAGTCTCGCCTGGACACCTACCTGTGCAACCTGGTTTAGGGAACCTGCTTTGGCAGGGGGGTGCTCTCGATGATCTCTAGAGATCATCCCCTACAATTCTGTGGTTCTGTAAGCAATGACTACAGCTGCAAAGAATATATGGAGAACTGCACAATGGTTAGAAGTGACTGCAATTTTTATGTACGTGGTGCATGGATATTCCTTACAAAATGTGAGGCACCTGTTGAGTTTCCTTTTTAGAAATCTAGATCCCTCAAAAAAAAAAAAAAAAAAAAAGTGACTGAAAAGATGTAGCTCAAAAAAGGGCCAGGTGAGAGGCAGCAGGTATTGATTTCTACAGAGGAGTGCAACATGACTTGAACTTCTCAGGACTTTAAGGATAAAAAGCAGAGCCACAAGTTCAATTTAAAACTGGATGTGAACTTATAAAGAATAGACATCAGCTAAGTTTTGGTGTGCTAATTCATCTTGCTCAAAAAGTAAGTGGCTGCCTCTTTGATCTTCACAATGAATTTAAGAATCATCTCTTCAACGTACATACTGTTAGTCTGCTCTGAATGTGACTAGAAGTACAGGTGCATTGCAAGATTGCACCAGGGAAGAATAACCAAATGTCTTGACTGTTGAAGAAAAGGTTCTACTGTCTGACAGTCAAGGAGTAGAAATACATGAAGACTAACCATTTCAAGAAAGAGCTGGTATACAACAGCAAAGAATGCATCAGATTTAGCTTTTGTTCTTTCCTCAACATATATTTTCATGGGCATGCATTACTGCCTATTTAGATCTACATCAGCAAGCACTCATGCACTGGGAGTGCAGTTTGGTCTTGTTAAATGTTACAGATCTTTTTCTGTTCGTTTATTAAAATCGGGGTTTTGCTTTCAGTGGAGTGATGAATTATGAATTGGATTGGAATAGCTGAATATTGTCTTAATTTTAGTGGTTGCAGAGTACAGAGTATCCCACACATTTCCTTGTGGTATTATGGAGAGGAAATTGTGTGGACAGAGCCTGTGATTTGTTCAGCATGTTACTGCTTTTGTCAGCTCTCAACTTGTTTTAAGCACTCCTCCATTTGTGCTATACCTCAGTGGCTTTTTAATACCCAAGGTGGTTCCCAGTGATGTAAAGGAATTTCAGATACTTTCCATACTACTAAAATGTGTCATTGTGAGAAATAATTTACTGAGAGGTACAAAATTTTGTATGCATTGGCTTTTCCATTGTTTACAATTTTTTACAGTGCTTCTAATTGAATAAAAACTTGCTATTTTCCCCTTATGGGTCCTTCAGCCTTTTCTGGTGAGGAAACAGTTGGAGAGAACATAAGATTGAATGTAAGAGGAAGCATGAAATTTTCATTATGGCCTTTCTCTCACTGTCCCTTATAAAAGTATTGTGATCTCATGAGGACCACAGGAAAGACATTTTTTCTGTTTCTGTGTGGTTTCCAAAACCCTCTGCAGCCCTTCCAAAAATGACCTTACTCATCTTCTGTGTGACAAATATACAGGCTTTATTCCATCCAAACCCCAGTTACTGTAAATTGGAGTGTATATGATGGACATCAGAGCTCTAATGGCTGGCAGACACCAGTTCACAATGTGCAGGGATGCTGCTACAAGGATGTTGCGAGTTTTCTTTTAGGGATGAAAATCTTTTAAGGGATTGAGCAGCTCACCTTGGGCTTTTACAAATTAAACTTATAAATTATAACGCAGGCCCGCCACATTCTTTTCTGACCCCCATGACTTTCAGTAAATGTTTGCAATAACTCAGAAAGACAGTGATAAAATGGGGAACACTGTGTTTGGAAGAACAACTACACATATCCACTCCAGCAAATCAGCCAGGCATATAAATCATTTTCGGTCAGTAAGATTAGGAGTTGATAATGTAGGAATGGAATAGGAATGCTGAATCTAACAAAAGCAAGATAAAGTCTGCCTGATGATTACCATGCAACATTTCATTTTATTTTTTAGCTCAGAATGGAAATGAGTAGGGCAAGCATAGCAGTAACCAAAACTTGAAGGTGCCTCCAAGACACTCTCACTTCCGAGAGTAAGTTCATGAGTTTCCAAGGAAGCATTAGAAAAGTGACTACTCTTATAGAATATAATTACAGTACTGATGCTTCCTTTGAGTATACAGAGGACAAGAGAATGTAATGAGACAGAAAGTTGTATCAGATTGAAGAGCATCAATTTGTTACAGCGTGGTGTGATTCATGTTAGCATGGTGTGATTTCATTGGCCAGTTTGGACTTGGACCTGTCACATGGTACTACATGAGTTACATATAAACCTAACATTTGAAAACAATATAGTGGAAAGTATAAGAAGAGTCAAGACATAAAAAAATAGAAAGCACTGAGTAAAACACTGTGAAGTCTGGGCAACAGTAAGCAGAAAATTAGCAAATACAAATTCTGAAGACCCATCCACAGCATGCTCACTAACCATGCCTGTCAGTGCCACATCTACCCTCTTCTTGAACACCTCCAGGGACAGTGACTCCACCACCTCCCAAGGCAGCCTGCTCCAATACCTCCCAATTCTTTCTGTGAAGATTTTTTTCTTAACATCTACAAACTGAAACAAACGCCTTTAAAACATTCCATGGACTTAAGTGCTTCAAACGCCCAATAAAATAGCATTAGGAAAAGGGAATTATGGAGGCTATCAAGCATTCCCAGAGGAGAAGCCTAACGTGGGCTCAGAAAGAAGACCTCGAGAATGTTAAAACTAGCAAAAAGATGTGAATGTGGAACACTGCTAAATAGAGCTGCAGAAATTCACAATAACCTTGGGCTATGATGGCCCAAAGGAGCAAAACCCTGTAGTCTGTGGTTTCTCCCAGTGGGAAATGCCAGAAGCGCGGTGGTCGTAGTGGGTGACACCACCTCACGGTACTCCAGCACACCTTTCCTTATTGGAGAGACGACCCACAGGTGCACCTCCTCCTAGAGATGCTGAGATGTCACCACTGGAAAGTGCCACCGTGTGACACTCCCGCAACCAGCCCGGCAGCAGTCGGAACGGAAGCCCCGCGGGGGCCAGGTTCAGCCCTGCGACGGCTGGCACTGCCTTCTCAGGCCGGAGCGCGAGCCCCTTCCCTGGCCGGGACTGTCCCGGTGCTGAGCGGGAAGCGGAGCCCAGGCGGGGTCCGCCCGACCCCACAGCCAGGCGCTGCCGACCCCGCCCGCTCGCGCCGCGCAGCGCCCAGTCGGCTGCGGTGCCCCATTCGCCTCGCGGGCGCCGCCCGGCCTAGGCGCTGCCCGTCCGCCGCGGCCCAGCCCGCTGGCCCCCCCAGCGGCGGCGGCGAGGAGCGCGTTGCAGCCCGGCGGCCGCCCCCCCCGCCTCCTCCCGCTGCCGGGCGGCTATTTTTAGTAAATCCTCCTCGTGTCGCCACGGGCTGCGAGCGCAGCGCTCAGCCCCTCGTCAGCTGCCGCCGCCCCGGCGCGGCGCCCCGCCCGCCCGGCCGCACTCTGCACGGCTCGGACTCGGGCTCGCCCCGCCGGCTGCTCGCCGCACCCTGCCTTGCCCTGCCCTCCCCTCCTCGCCGCCCCGATGGCCCCCTGACCTCGCCGCCGCCAACTTTTCCTCGCCGCCTACTCCCCGTCCGCTCCCGCGGAAGATGGCAGCAGGGGGAAGGACTGGAAGTTACAGCCCGAGAGCAAAGAGATAAGGAGGCGGCGCGGGAAGGTGAGTGGCACCGGGTGGCTGCCCAGCTCCGCTCCCGGCTCTGCCCGGCTCCCGGCCCCGCCGCGTCCCGCTGCTCGTGGCAGGTTGGGGAAGTTGCGCTGTGCTGGCATCCCGTGCAGCTGCAGGCTGCGGAGGTGGGCGCCCGCGGGCAGCCTTCTCCGGCAAGTTTCCTTTAGCTGCAACGTGCCTGAAGCGGGAGTTCTCTGCGCTGCTCCTCGGGGCCGCGGGCAGGTGGGAGCGGGGCTGCCGCCCGGGGCAGCGCGGCGGTGTCAGCCGTGCTTCTCCGAGCGGCGGTTTCAGAGGGTGGCGGAGCAGCGCGTTGCCTTCCTGCAGGGGGACTTCCAGGGCAGCAGCGTGGGGTGGTTCGGGGTGAAGGTACGGCTGTTTGGACCTGATCGCTCGTGCTTGTCGTTATAATGGGGAAAAGAGAGATGCTGCTTACAAAATGTGTACTCGTCTTAGAAAGGCTGCTGCCTTTTGTTTTTTTAAGTGCTCTGAGGAGGTCTCAGAGCATCCACAAACTGCATGAAAATTAAGTAGGGAAGGAGTGTTTAAAACAAGCCTAGCGTTGATGCTGAAGTACGGAAGCAAATTGTGGAGCCCTTCTGACACGTGGAAACGCGTGAGTGTTCTTTTCTAGTGCGAAAGCTGCTGAGAATGTTTGTCATAAACAGCACGGGATAAGTACAAGCACAGAAAGCAGGGAATTCTAAACATATCTGTCTTCCAACGTTGTCAGCTTTAGTTCTGTGACATTTTGTTTTCTGTGACAGAAGTGTAGTTTTGTGACAGTTCCTCAGGATGCAGTCTGCAAGCTTATAAAGGCCTGTGAGCTTTGGTCAGAACTCAGTGAGCAGAAGCTGTTTCAGCATTACGGTTGTTTAGATGCCCTCTCCTATTTTCCTCTCCCATCTCTCCTCTCCCTCTACCCTCTCACTGCTCCCCAACAGTTTCAGATCTGGGTGCTTTATCTTTTCCTTTATTGTTTCTAGATTTTTCTCTCATGTCCAATGCATTCCTGTGGCAGTGGCCCCAGCCCACGTATGGCCCCAGCCCGTGTTTTGTACCCAAAACGCCTACTTTGTTCAGAGAGAAACACAGGCTTGTTCTCTGCCATAATACCGGAGCGTTCTTGGAAGGCGGTTCCATCCCCACATACTACTTGTGTTGTGTCATTATGCGTATGAAATATATAGGTCTCAACTATACATAATTTTCCACAGGCAATGATATAATAATGCACTATTTTGACACCTCTTTTTCATTACGTTGGCAGAACTCTGATCCAAAATGTAGGAAAAAAACATGTAATGGACCGAGAGGAATGCTACAGTCATATTTACCTAATGATTGTGCCAGCTTCCTCCTATAAATATTAAAATAGCTCCGTTTTATATGAAAATGGCATTGTCAGTTGAGAATTCCTAAAAGAAAAAACCACGCCATTGTATGTGGCCACCAAGTTCGTGCCAGTGCAGCACCGCAGTTAGTTAAGCCTACCCAAACACTGCTCTCAAAAGTGTCAGATTGCTTTTTATTTTGGTATCAAAATCTGTGCTTAATACACACAAGTATCTTCAACCTGACGTTAAATTGCCGGTTTTTGAACAAGTAGTGTTTGGTTTTCTGTGAACCCTTTTTTCCATGAATGAAGAGCAGCCTACGTGCTGAAACAGGAGTAGTCATCTGTAAGCTGCTGGGTGTCTTCTGTTTGGCACTGCCTTCCTGTGCTGAGAGCACTTTTTGAAAAAAGAAGTGAAGTGTGTCCCATTACATGTTTAATTTGGTGCAGTTGTTCCTATTAGATCTTATTTTCTTCGTGACAAAATGGTATATCTTCTATTATGAAAAAGTGTAACAGTAGTTTCATTTATAAAACCTATCTACTTTCTACAAATATTTAAGGTGGAAAACAGTTTTCAGTTGACTTGCTGCCCTAGATATTTCTATTGAAGCTGCTGTTAAAAATATAATTTGCAGAAAATATAATATAATACAGAAAATGTTGACCAAATTCGAGTTTTTCCATTCCCAAAATGACATGAATCTTGGTACAAATTACCATGAATGTTGAGAGTGGCCTAAATATTGCTGATATAGTTTCATCTTGTTCACGTAGTGTTCATTACGAGAAATGTAGTTTTGAAAATAATCAAATCCTGATGTATATGAACCATTAGAACTAATGAAAATGACCAAAGAGAGTTTGAATGTAGCAGAGTGATGTCCAAAATGACTAATTAAGTTAAGCACATGTTGACCAGACATCCTGCACTGTCATTGTTTTTTATTCATCAGGATTCAAACCAGCTAATGTAAAGTTGTTTTGGGTACATGTACACAAACTGCAGAGAAAAGTGCCTCTGATTTACAGCCTGATCATAGCTGAATCATGGGGCTTAGTGAGCTGCTTTCCTCTCATGAGTGAGGGATTTTTCCTTTTTAGAGAAGAGGTTTGGACCTGATGTCCTGAGAATTATATGATATTCCTTATATGCATACTATATAGATGAATTTCAATAGGAACTCAAATTAGAAGAATCAGTATTTATCAGAGCTTTCCAGTCTCTCTAGGTCTGTGCAAGAAAATGTTTTCTATTTCTGTGTTTAGATAGGAAGGTGCATATTACATTCAAAGAGTTAAAAAAATAATAATAATAAAAAAAGATAAACCACACTTAAGGACAAAACGTTGGACTATTCCATGATAAAAGATATTTGTCATGCTTTGACCTTTTAGTAATGATTTTCAAAGGAGTAAATGTTTTCTCAGACAATGTTGGGTTGCTGAATCAAATAAGGTTAGACTGTTTACTGGAATTGATGTGCAAGTCATTTTTAGAGCTAACATATTGACAAAGTCACCTTTCATTTATTCACTTGGTTTTGAGTATTTGGATGAGAATAATCATATGCGACCAAAGAGTTTATCTCTTATTAGATGTAGCTTCTGTGGAGTTAGTATATATCGTGTACTTTGAACTATGTCAGCTAGTGTTGACTTATTACATACTATGAAATAAATTCATGTTACACTATGTTGTCAACTTGAAGCAACTCTAAATGGAAATGAAATAGTGCTTAATTTCTGTACAGAAATGTTTTAATACCTCAAATCCACCTTAAAATCCTTTCCACCCCAAGGTCTGATCTAACCCTGGTGAGACATATCAAAACTTTCTGATATTTATCCATTTTTATGTACTATATAGTTTTGTAACTCCTTGATAGAGAAATATGCCAATGTAAAATGTTAACGTGAGTTTAAAAACTAAAAAAATTCATAGATGGAAGAAATGAGCCAAGGGCTAGAAAGCACGATAGCAGTTCTAGATCAAAATGTCCCCGACCTGCATATATATCCCAAAGACTTCAGGGTATTCCAAGGAGGTACTGCCACTTGGTTGCCCCACTGTTCCTTACTCATCTGCTGCTGGGTATCTGGGAACCAGGAGTTGGGCTGCACAGATCACAGGTCTTCACTTGCTTAGGTCATACAGTTCATACATTCTCACACGGTCAAGATTGGCAAACTGAAATTTTGCAATTCAGAAATTTCTTTGGAAGGAAAAGGAACTGTGAAGTTTTGTTATACAACCTTCAAGCTCAGATGTTCGCTTATCTTTAGCATTAACTGTGTTATGTGTTAGCAGTGTGTTATGAATTGGGCAGATAGCAGGATGCAAATATTTATCCTTATTTTCCAGTAATTCTTGGTTCTATTTTTAAATATAAATATTAGTGTTTATCCCCCACAAATCATGATATATTGTTGAAGTTTCCTTATCATACGTAATGACTATAAGGACAGTTTGGCTTTACAGCTGTTGCGTAACTAAACCGGTTTTTGTTCAAGGAAATGAGAGTCTTCAGCAAAGGTAACTCAGAAGTTAACTCAGAAGATGATGGCTTACAGCACTTATTTTGTTCTCAGTTTAGTTTTGGAGCAGAGGATGCTGGATTCCATATCTCACCATTTGATTTCCACTCTGAAGGATTCAGTCTTTGAAGTTAAATTCTGTTCAGGGTTCAGAGTGTGTGCTTTCTCTGGAAGGGATGGTTCTGGGCCCTTAAGTCCCACATCTAGTTGAGACTGAGCAAGTGTGAGCAAGTCCAGTTTGTTGTGCTGAGCAAATCAAGCTTTTGTTTCTGTGCTATTTCAACCTGTAAAGCCTTATTCAGAGTACCTTAAAGATAGTGCCTGTTCTACCGGAGAAACCATCAATATTGAAAAATAAATGAGCTTTATTTTATTTATACCAAGATAGAAAGGGACTTGAGCTGTAACTTATCTGCGAGGGAGGTGGTGTGCTGCATGATGTTATACGTGCCTTAACTATTTGCTGAGTCTTCCATGGATAGCTCTGCATTCTGCTTATCACGTGGGGCCCTGTAAGTTTTCACAGAAGCTGCTATGGCACTCTTTTTCACTATAATCTTCGTGCTCTTCTCATGGCTTTGTCCCTGCAAAACTACTATTGTCAAGTTTCCCCTGGAAGTGATTCCCACTGGTGCAAGAGCCACCAGCTTTTGCTTTTCCCTTTGCCTTTTCTGTCTTGTCTTCTCTCTCTCTCTCTCTCTCTTTTTTTTTTTTTTTTTCCCCTGAAGAAACTTCTGTTATTGGAACTGTTGTATGATGTATTTGCACAGTTTACAGCTGACATCAAGAAGAGGTGTGAAAATGCTTACATACCTGTGGTGAGAAGTCTATGTATGTGGGCTTAGTATATATTATATATTTATATTATATATACTTATTATTACCTATTATACTTATTATTACCTATTATATTTATATAATTTAGTATAATTGATATAAGATCAATTTGTACCTGTTTAAATACAAATTATCAAGTAGCTTTCCTTGTCTTACTTTTTTGGTCAAACAGAAATTACAAATCTTTGCTTTCATTTTGACAACCTGAGTTTCTATTCCTTAAATATATTTGAATCCTTCTTTGTATCCTTTTCAATTGAGTTTATATTGCCTCATTGAATGAGATCAGAGTGATAGTCTGTGGCCATGTGAACTCTCATTAGCATCTTCTTCAACAGCGTTAATATTTTCTTTTTGAAGAAGCTTAACTGATGTATACTAGAATCTATACCGGTCAAAATGGAGGTTTCATTTTCTGTTACTTTTTGAAGCTTTTTGAAACACTGAATTGGAGAAACATTCAGTTAGAAGTGACCTTGGGAGCTCTGTTGTTCAGCCTCTCACTGGAACCAGGATCTGCACTGAATTCGGGAGGGATATTCCACAGCCTGTCTAACTCAATGCTTAATTAAATTCATGGTGTTTTTTTTTATTTGTTTATCCTGAGTTAGAACATCCCATTTTCAACTTATAAGCATTGTCTCTTGTCATTCCATCACGTGCATCTGTGAAGAGCCCAGTTGCATCTTCTTGGTTACCTTTTTCTGGCAGGCAGTTCTTAGGTCTCTTCTGCAGGCTGAAACATTTCTCTCAACATCTTCTTATGGGGCGAGTTCTCCAGCCTTGGCTGTTCTAGTGGCTTCTGAAGGACTCGAGAAGAAGCGTCTTTCCTTTTACTGGGAGTAGTAAATCAGGAGTAGTATCCCAGATGAGGTCTATTGCTTGAAAAGAGATGATTCTCAAACATTGTGTTGGTAAAAGTACCAAATACTAAGCACAGGATCTGAAAATGCACAGATAAAGCATTGAGCAGAACTCTACTGTCTTGAGATTATAAAATTAAAAAGATCTATTATATGTTTTGAAGAATGTTCTCTTGTATTTTGCATGGTAGAAACAAAGTTTAATTTACGGTTCTTATCAGATAAGTTCTTGAATAGTGTTATTTTCTTGTAGTAACGTGACTTTGGAATTTTGTTTTAACATGACTTACGTGGATTGAAGTACTCCCTTTGTAGAAGCATACAAAGCAAATGACATAAACAACCTGTGTCTAGGGTTTTAATTATGCAAAATTCTAATTATTTGAGTTTTTGACAGTTATCACTAGATCTCCAGGGTGCCTAACTATTGAACTGAAACCTTGCTTTGACAAGAGGTGAGTGAACTACAAGCATGAATGTAAGATTTCCAAGGGAAAACATTGAAACACTAAATTTCAAATGGAAAACAAACAGCGTGCACAAAGTAACTGTAATTTGTGTTTAAAATATAAGATTTATTGACATGTTGCATGATTTATAGGCACACCTATTCAGATGTTCATACAGAGCTTAGAAATAGATATATTGACAATATAAAATAGGTACAATTACTACTTTAATCTTTCATGTTTCTGATTTTGGTGGACAATATAACCAGCACTGATTAATAAGCCATACTTTTAGTTAAGTGGAATTTGATATTTAAGATTGAAGTAAAAGCAGTTTTATTTGGGATATAGATATATACTCTCTATCTTCTCTGTGAATATGGTATAAATGGGAAGAACACTGAGTTGAAACAAGACAGTATTCGGTGGCTAAAACTGCATGTATGTTTAAGATTTGTATTTTAACATATTTCTATTGTTACGAACATAACTGAAGGCAAGTTAAGAGCTGCTGCAGTCATGATCAGCATATGAAAAGAGTGCAGAAACTGCAAGAAAGTTTTTCCTTGCTTTTCAGTATTCCAACACATAGAATCTATTGTTTTGGTCTCTTAAGGAGCAGGAACTGACATTAGAATACCGTGTTTTGTTATATTGAGCAGAAGTTAATAGAACGAGCAGGAGAGAATTTCTTAATTTTCAGACTACAGCTGGTGTGATCTTCCCAAGTCCCCCCTAAAATGTTTTAAGAGAGAACATACCATCTGGGAGTGATACTCTGTCACTGCAAACTCTAAGCAGCAAAAACATGAGCATTGTATAATTCAGCAACCCATTCTAGATATTGAAATAGTTACTTTCTCTGTACTGTAAATATCTGAATATCAGAAGTCGCTTTGGTCTTTACAGTACCAGGGATCTGGCTGGATGTTGCCATAAGAGCTCTTTTTTTGGCCCAGTTGTCCTTGCCATACAGATTAGAGTAGGTAGGGAGGGGAGAAAAGCTGTTGTTCAGTCTCACTGACAGCAAGAAGACATGACAATTTGCAGTCCTGAAACTCTAGGCCACAGAACTGACAGTCAATAGTTGGTGAGGAATCTGAGCTAAGACCAAGCCAGAGAAAGGAATTGTCATTTATAAATGATATGTCTAGATTTACTTTTCAGATAGTCATTCGTAGCTGCCCAGCAATCAGTACCTCTTACGCATGCTCGTTCCTTGCTGGAAGATAGATGCACTTGACACAGAGAGAGTACTGTTGGACATAATATGATGAGGAAAAGCTGAGCAAAACCTGTTAGAGGTGTAAGTTCTACTGGTTACATATTGATCTCTTAAAAAAGGTGGATGAATGATGTATGTGTCAAAGAGAGCGTTCAGCTGCTCTCAATGAATCGAGATTTCTTACGCATACTTGCTTAGAAGAGTGTAAAGGATCCATGTTTATGTTATCACATATACCTTGTCTCCTACTCTATCTGACCATATCTTTTTTTTTTTTCTACGAAAGAAAGAAGTTAGAGTCCTGATATGAGAATGCTATTTGTTACAATTTAGTTAGTATTGCTTTTTGTGTTGGGAAGCTTTCATCAAAATCTACTGAAAAACTACAGGATTAATGTGAAGAATTGGTGTTACCCTAGGTTTTTAGTACACTTCAGTGATGTGCTCATGGCTTCTGAATTACCAGGCCTGTTGCTGTGATGTCTTCTAGCATGTCTAAGATCTGATAAAAGTCTTTTTCCCTTTGCTTATGTGTATCATCAATATCTAGGTAAACGCACCTTAAAACGAAGGTGCATCTTAAAAATGATTTGTTGAGATCACTGCTGTTAACAGTGTTAGGAATTTCACTGCAAAGGCAAGGATTTTACTTACAGATGAGATGTTCTGTCATTGACTATAATGAGGTTAGGATGTCAGCTTTGTTTGTACATAAAATTTTCCCCTCTGGTGTTTTTGTATTGGGCAGAAAAGGTAAGACAGCATAGAGAGCTTGCTGAAAGCTCTCTGCAAGGTATATACTGATTTAAGACTTTCCAGTGCTTCCAGTGTGAAAGGCTGTAGTATCATCATTTCTTTCCCACCAGCAGAAACAGCAGGGAGCATGAACGATGGGCTTGCAGCTAGCAGCAGGTAAGCGATGCTTAGTGCTAATTTAACTATTAGCTAAATGATTTAATTTAGGCAGTCCACCAAAGCAGTGGACGACCCACAAAAATGTATCAAAATAATTCTTGATGATTCACCTTTGCTGTCTTTTGTCAATTACTTCGAAATAATTGTATTGGATTTCAGCATGCTTCACTGTATTCTTATTATGTGTAAATGCAGTGTGCTGGTACACATGGCAGGTTGTTGTGGGCATTTGACAAATGAAACCCTTTTTCTCCAGGTTGCAAAGTAGCAAAAGAACTGCTTTCAGAATTTCACTGCATTTTTATGCAGTCTGTACACAGAGCATGTGAGAAATGCTGACTGACTTTGTAGTTAATAAACGAGTATCATTTCTGACCCTGCTTCCATTTACTCATCCTCAGAATGGCCTTCTATACTTCTGGAGTGAGATGTTGGGATTATCTTTTCCCCATGGTGTCTGAACACATCATTTCCCTTAATTGCTGTCATTTCTATATATTTTATATATATATATATATATATAATAGAATAATGCATCATCTGATGCATAATTATTGAAACAAAAAAAAAAAGGTATTGATAGAACAGCCTTTCATTCTGTGAAAGACTGTAAAATCTACCATTTTGTTACAGAACGGGCTGTATTTCCCCTTTTGTCATATTACTAACATGCAGAAGATATTAAAGTGCAGAAGGTACGTTTCTGAGTACATAAGCACTGGATACTGAATTGGAGTCAACTGAATAACTCAAATAAAGGAGCTGAAGGACGCATTCAATACCTGATTTTGTTTGAACAATGAGCTATGAAAAACTGATGTCTCACTTATATGAAAAAGAGCTAAACTTTACATTCCTCTCTACAATAAAGTTAAATGCAGTTAATATGAATCTGCTATTGCAGTAATGAAAGAGGATGTTTTCTGTGTGATTCTTGTTGAAAGAATGTTTGTTTCTTTATAATTTTATTCAAATGTCAATAACCCTCTAATTATTCTGTGCAGTTGGCATAAATACTATTTAGATAAAGCACAATGCTGTGTTTGTGTCTAAGCATGCAGAATTTCATCTGTGATTGTTTATGAAGGCTGGGATTCATTTCCCTGCCTGGAGAAAAGTTTGGTGCTCAAAACTATGAGTCTGAATTTAGTTGTGAAAAAATTTTCTTGATTAAAGGACTGATTTCCCTATGTGCAACTTTATGCCCTTTAGATGTTCAGATCTGCATTTTAAACTATTGCGTGCATCTCTCTGTAGGCTCATCTAGATATCTGAGCATTCTCAAGCATGCAAGGTGCTGAAATATTCAGCAGTGTGTGTAATTTTCCATTCTCAGAGTTCTGCACTGGGATATGCACTTTTTTTTTTTTTTTTCCAGAAATGCCATTATTCCATTTTACAAAAAAGCCATGAAGAAACATATTTTTCTGCCTCTGAAAATTTTGCCTAACAATTGGGGCATTCAGTGTGGACAAGGAGGAGTAGGATGTGTCCTGAAACTCCTGAAGGTGTGGATTCAGCCTTCAGTCCCATGGAATGCCCAAACTTCTCCCTGTTTGTCATTGTCATTTCTGTCCTTCATAAATATACAGGACAATCCAGAATATTTTCAAGCTCTTTGCTGGGTTCTGGCTTATTCAGGAATGCCTCAGAGAAGGGCTTTTCTTCATGCAGTATAGAAAATAAGAAGAAAAGAGAAAGCAGAGATGGTAGTCAGTTCCTGCAGTTCTTAAAACAGAGAACTTGAAGATATCTGCTCTAATTTCTCCGTGCTTTATTATTACAATCCATAAAGAAGTATGTAGAGTACAGAGACATAATAAGGTGTCTGTATGCATTGCCTCTTCTCAGGTACTCAGCTGACCTAGTCACTGTATAGTCCTGCACAATCACAGAGGTGTTATCTATGCACACTTAAAAGGCATGCATGGAGATAATATTGACTTGTTCTTTGTTTTTATAAATTATTCTTAAAGTTGACAGTGCTTTCTATTGTAAGAGCATTTAATTCCCTGTATTCTTTCCTGCAACTTTTTCGAGTCTCCATTGCATCCCAATCTGTTTCATAGCTTGTAACTGGCAGTTCTCTAACAGCCCTAGACAACCAGGATGGACAACTCCTGTCCTAATTTTCTCCCACTTCCTTGCTTGAACACTATTGAATTTTGGAGTATAGGCATCTTAGTGACTCAGAATCAAGAAAGACAACTCTTTGTGGAATGAAAAGGAAAAAAAAGAGCTTAACTTTTCCTGGGACAAGTCCTGCCATGCTCAGCATCTGAATCACAGAAACCATCCAGATAATCCACGTGTTCTTCTGTCACAAGGCATATAAACAGCAACCATTCAGCTGTGCTTGCAACTTCTATTGCTTCTTGTGCAGCCCTCATGAAGCTCTTGCTACTGGTCTGGGGAATGTCTGCTTGTAGGCAGGGAGATGGTGACAACCAGAGCAGTACAGTCGTGACAGTCTGAAAGCAGCAGAAGTTAAGCAGGATCGTATTAGTGTTTAATATATGAATGTTGACTTGGTCACAGCACACAGTTCTTGACAAGCTAAACACAGAACTCAGCGAGAGTGAATGAGTGTCTTCTCAAGTGTCTTCAGCACATGGTGCTCCTAGCATAGCCATAGGTGCCTGTGGGGTATGTTTCTGCCTCATTTGATTCTGATCATCTGCTTGTTCATGGCTGTGAGTGTGGACCTAAATATCTGCTGTGTTTGAGATACAGGGGATGAAGCATGTGTCTGGGCTCAGCTGGGATCTGGCAGACTGTGAAATTCATCCTACATAGGAACCCTTGAGGCAAGAGAGAAAAGACTGTAGTAAACCGATGTATTGATGCTGCATTTTTGTTTTGTCTGTTTCTAAACTAAATGATAAGTGGATCAAGACACTCTTGATTCAAGTCTCCCTCCTTCAGACTGGAGTGGGCACTTGAGACTAGCAGTCATTTGCTCTGACTGTTTATGGCAAGGCTGCTTCATTTGATCATCTGTCCCAGTCATATCCAGGAGAGAGCTGACATAGCAATGCTGGAAGTGTGACAGCTGTGTTTGGTCTGAAATCCGGAGGTCTTGCTATGTAAGAAGTTTTCCTGTTTTGCATTTCTCAAGTAGTTTGGTGTCAACTGAGCTGCAGACAGGCAGTACCAGTAGAGAACAAGAATGCTGGGAGAACTGGAGTTTCCAGAATGGCAGTCAAGGATTTACTTGGGATTTCAGGTCAGGGATTCATATTGAAGTTGCAAGTTGTCATTTCCCTCTCATCTTGCCATTAGAGGATATAAAATCTCTCCTCCTGTCTGATACAAGTGGCAAAGTAAGTCTGAATTACCCACTACCTCTGGAGTTTGGCAATTGCATAGGTTATATAGCCCACTACATCTGGCTTTTTCTCTTACTGAATGAAATTGGGTCACTCTTAAATGTATTTGGTCTAGAGCTCCTGCTGTTTTTGTGTAAGAGCAAGTTTTGGTATTATGAGTTGGAAAGGACAATTCTATGTTCTTGAGGTGTCAGCTTCCCTGTCGTTACTTGGGCAAGTTGATCTGCAGATACGTAGAAGAACATTTTCTCTAGGCAGAACCTATTCATCATTGTCCTTGAGCTTATTTTCTGCTTCAGTGACAAAATTAGGAGCTATAGATACAAACTTAATCTAGTTCTTCCTCACTACCTTAAGGGAAATTGGTGAGATCTAAGGAACCTGTTTGAGGTACTTGAGGGTTTGCAGTTTGTTTCTCAGCTATGTCTCTGGTGTGGGCCTGGGAGAAGGCCTTGAGACAAAGGAGATTATATCTGGAAATCATGCTGGTACTGCAGTGAAGATGTCTGTAGAACACATTACTAGCATCGATGGCAACCTCTAAGTGTTTTACATTGAGCTTCATGGAAGGAGCAGGCATGGCTTGAAAGGTAGGAGGGTGTCAACATTTTTTTATATTAAAGGAAGCTCTTGAACTTTTAAAAACTGAAAACTAGAATGTTTCCCTTTCCTGGAGAACCTGACATTGTTCACAGGCCTGGCATATGGACACGACATTTTGCTGGTAGCACATTTATACATCTACATGTAGCCTTTCAAATGTTCCCAGATCTCCTTAGTGCTATAAATTCTGTATCTCCCTGACTTGAGCCAAAGTATTTCCTTTAGAAATGAAATGGCAATTCCAGATTTTTGGGAGTAACATTTAGTAGAGGAACGCTAAGAGAAAGGTGAGATATGATGGTTTGGCAATATGATGACAAACCTCTGCTTGTTTGTTGGTTTATGTAATTTTCCTGGAAAGATGTTTGTTAAATGATACCGACATATTGCTTCCATAGCTGAACATTTCTGAAGCTAGTCTTGTATCAAAAAGACATTAGTGAAGAACTTTTAATAGCAATGTGTCTCCTCTCTACATCTAGGGGGAAATATAGTGCTGTCCCTTGAAGAAGTCGTTTATTTTCTCTGTTTAGAATGATTCTAACAATTTGTTGTTTCTCCTGTGGCATTTGTGGATCCTTCCATCTGATCTCATGTAAGTTAGATGGAACATGAAATGTATGAGGGCTGCTTCAAAAGTAGTTCTTCCTACTTTATTATGTTGGCCTACAATGCCATAGGCAGATTTTGGTGGTATGGCAGTAGAGGTTGAACCTCTGCATCAATATTCTATTCCGATTTGTTGCTGTGCGATGGATGGCAGCAGAGTGGCAGTCTGACAGAATGGCATCTGACATGGAAGTGCGGATGAAGAAAAAGTGTGGAATTGGATTCTTGCATGCAGAAAAAATGGCACTGACTGACATTTTTTGATGCTTGTTGAAAGTTGATGGAAACCAACCAGTGGCTGTGAGCACAGTGAGGTGGTGAGTTTCAGCAGTGATGACAGCATTAGTGGCTCACCTCCTCAGATGCAGATTTTTACGAATGTGTCATGCAGGCTCTTATTCATCACCACTGAGAATGCACTGGTGGTTCCTATGCTGAAAAATAGCATTTTATAGCTGAGAATTTACTCTATCAAGTGGCATTACTGTGTTCTTTCAATCTGTTGTAGTTTCCATGGAAATAAAGAGGAGGCACTACTTTCTGAGCAATCTATGTAGCTATGAAGACAGGTTATAATGTGAATAAACACCTTGGTTCACCTTGTAAAATTGGCGTAGATAAGCAAGGGCCCAAGGCATGGGTCAGGCTCAGGCTTCTAGACTACTTAATACTCTTCAGCTGCATTCATTGGTTCATATTAACTGTTTTCACATGTTCATCTACTATGGAATGTAATAGTAAGTTTTGCTTACTATTGTAAGCAAATATAGTCAATGTAAATCCATACTGTGGTCTGCTGTTTCGAAAATACATGTTTGTTAAATCTAGTTTGATACTTTGAAGTTTGTTTCTTTCAAATTTAGATTGCATAATTTGGAAGTTAGTCCTGCAGAACTTCATAGACTCACATTCTTCATTCTTCAAGTGAAACCAAGGACTGACACTTTTCAAAGTACCCGTGACAGATAGTAGGCTTCCATGTGCTGTAGAAGTAGTACTGTAAAGATGTTTGCTCTGTTCTTTTTTCTACTTGGCTTGTCTTGATTATGGTGCTGTAACACTTGTCCCAACCTCCCACCACTTAAAAAAAAAAAAATTATATATATATATATATATATATATGTAGGGAGGTTAAATACATTTTCTCTAAGAATCCTGATAGAAAGCTTAGATTTTAGCTCAAAGCAACAATGCACATCCTGAGAATTTTTTTTTTTTTTTTTTTTTTTTTTTTTTTTTTTTGCCAATACAGAAAGGCCTTTTGAAGAAAACAATGATGGTACATTCATTACCTAGATAGCAAAGCTCTTAGATTTATTTTGTGAGTATTCCTTTGGTTTAATGCTTTCTCTTTGATTTTCAGTGGTGAATATGACTCATATGAGATGAAGGGTCTCTTTGACATAACTCGTATTTCATCAACAGTGGAAGTGCTGTAGTCACTGTAGAAAAACACCAATGAAGGAACAGAAATCATAGTATTTAGTGACATCAATGGGCAATGTTGAAAAGAGAACCTTAAAAATCAGACTAAATGGATTAATGGCCGGGGAGCAAAACTAAATAGAACAATCACTGTTATATGATTAACAAATGAAAGTAAGTTTGTAGACTGAGATCTGAAAAGAAACAGGAAGAGTATAGAGATGCAGATGCCACAGATAGACATAGTATGACACAGATAACCAGGAAAAGTCACAGCCTAATCCAATCTGATAAAAGAAATACAGGTTGAAACTAGTGCTGGGTGAACCCCTGGGACACTCAATTAAGTTGGATGTATTTCATCTGGGAGTGGGAATGTAACCCTAAGGAATTATAGGAATTATAGAAAGATATTAAAGCTAAATCTGAGGAGGAAAATAATTAAATATTAGTTGAGGTTAATGGATTGTTGGTAACACCAGGGCTGTGTAAGCAAAGATGTAAGCAAGCTAGGTAGTTTTGAGGGCTTTGTAATGAGATCAGAGAAATAGTTTAGATGTGAGGAAATCTGTAAACTTAGAAGGACAGTTGACACAGAAAATCGGTGGTAATATTGGCACCTGGGAAGTAGGGCATAATGCACAAATTAAATTGATTAGAGGGGGAACAAATTAAGTTCAAATTAAGTTGATGAGCTGGACAAATAAAGTTGATGTGTGTAGTAGGACTAAGCTATTGGTAGCTAGCTTGGGATCTGTTCTGGGTGAATGAGTCTAAGAAGTGGGTGAAAATGTTAAGTAGTGGGAGGTGTTTTTCTGATGCTCTGATAGATGTTTCAGAGTCAGTGTTTCAGGGAGGCTGTGACAGGCTGGAAGAGTCTGGTTAAATTGTAACCATTATTTTAGGTACTTAGTGGGAGAATTACTTTGTTATCAGATCAGGTAAATAGGAAACTGTTTAACTTCACAGTGTTACTAGTTCAGGCTAGCTTTGATGAAGAGACTCCATTTTATCCTCATGTATGTTTTAAATACACATCACAGCGTAGGAACTTACCTTGATCATTTTAGCTTGTTGAGAGCCTGAATCAGAAATTTTTGTTTTCTTGCTTCTAATGTTAATGATAATTCAAAGGATTATGAGTGTGACACTACCTTGACATGCAGATGCAGGTTGTTAATAATGATGATAGTAACCAATTCAGATTTATGTGCTGAATAAGTCCTTCAACTGTTCATTATGCATCTAAAGAAGTTACTTGTAACAGTCAGCTTACAAACCATGTTTTTAAGCACTAGCAAGAAGTAATTATATTTAAGTATGGTATCATTTTAGAGACTGACTCAATTCCTTTCCCAGTGTAGTTAATTAGTCCATTTGAGGTATTGAACTTGTTCTTGCTTTTATAATGTAACATAAGTATGTCAGCAATTACATTTTTGTGCCTTCTTAGAGGTACATAAAGGCAAAATTGGGGTCAAATATTACACTGTAATCAAGTCAGAATTTTTTTTTCTAATATTTTTTTTTTCCCCTGTTTCTGTGGTTTTGCTGTTCTCTTTGAGGGGAGCAAGTAAGAGTTAGGTATCCATCTAACTTCATATTCATTATTAATTCCATTGATGATTATTTGGATGACTTGGAACAAAGCTTGTCCTCGTTAGATTAGGACTTTAAATCTTACCAAGAGTGCACTTTGTGAATGTACTCACGGTTGCATAAATGTAGGTAATAAGCCTCAAGAGGCAGATAAAGACCACAGCACTGTGAATAGAATAACCTGTGACAAGCACGCTGATCCTCTCCAAAACCAGTCAAGTTTGAAATAGTGTTAGGCAAAGTCCTCTGAAGAATTAAAGTAAGCCAACATAGTGAGCAGTGTGTACAGAAGAGGATGTGAGAGGTATGAGAAAATGCAATATAAAGTGAGAGAGCTTAACTCACTGTGCTCCAAATGATTGGAGCTTGTGAGAATTATGTAATGAAGTTGTAATGTTTGAAAAGTGGATTTAGTGTGTCTGAACAAGAGAACCAGAGTACTTTTGTTTGTTTGTTTGTTTAGACCTGTTGTACTATTTGTGCTTCGGGTGTTAGGCTCTCCTGTTTGGGAAATCCAGTGTTAAAGTGATGATGTGGTGATCTCAAACAGAGCAAGTTGGATCACTGGAAGAAAAGATGTTGACAGAGGTTTTAGAACTGTTCATAGCAGTTAACAAGGTATTAGCTACTTCATGGAGCATTACTAATAGCTCTGACTTCTGAAGAAACAGCTGTGGCCAGTGGAAGGACCTCAAAGATAAGCTATTCTTTAGTCAGATACTCCACTTAATAATCCTGGTAGCATATAGAACTTCAGAAATATGTAGTTATGAAGAACTACCTGCATTGCTTAGGCTCAGTAAGTCTTCTATGTGACCCTTGTCAACTTACTAAGGGTAAACAAGGAGTGAATGTAAGCAAGTTATGAGGAAAGACAATCCTTATTACTATTTCCAATTAAGATGAACTCAATTAAAAGATGTATATAATTCTGATAGAAATGGCCAGACATGAATTTTTGAGTTCAAGATAGCAATAAAAGTATAAACAAAGTTTTATTTAAATTCATTTTACAAGTACTGTAAATAAAAAGTAATAACTTGATTAACTGAAATATTTGTGAAAATGTGAAAACTGAGTCAGCTTCTCATACCCACATTTTGTTCCTAAATGTAAATGAAATACTTTATCAAGTAGTAAAAAACAGAGTCCTTGTGAACAGGTAACCTTTGTCATCAGAACTTACAGCCCAGCCTTGAAGATTCTGACCTTTAAAACCTTTCCAGACCTGAGCTTTCCCTATCTGTAGAATGATTTTGATAGTATTTTTGAAAGTACTTGCCTTGTCTTTAACTTTCAGATTTCAGATCCAATTTCAGGTTCATAGAAAAGAACTTGGTGGAAGCAAAAGCTCAACCAGCAAAGGCTCACAAAAATTGAGATTTACTGTTTATAAGTAGTGTCTGGAGTACATTAGGACTGATAGTGAATTGCTTAGGTAAAAATCAAGATCTTCTAAGTGACTTTTTTAGAAGAGTTGAAGTCTGGGAAAGAGCTGCGACTGCAACAGGTAGTCATGTTAATGACAAGAAACTAGGACATATGGGATAAACAGAAAGGACTGAATATCAAAGAAGCACTATACTTTTATAGTGGGTGAAATGGAGAGGAGACAGTGCTACAGGAGGAGAGATGGCTAAGAAAAACTCCCTAAAATGTGAATTGAAACAGCCAAAATTCCACTGGGTCTTAATCTCAGGAGAGCTTTTACATAGAAAACTTGACATGATATTAGAAAGACTTTTTGTTTTTTGTTTGAACAAAGAATAAATGGATTATTGCTGAATACTTGAAAGCCATGTGAGGTCGCTAAGTTATTGAAGACTGAAGGCTGCCATTCTCTGTAACCCTTACTTTTTAAAGTAAAACCCCTATATGTAGCTTTCTTTAACTTCAAATCTTGAGTTGCTTTTCCACTCCCCAGCTTAATGAGGTATTGACTTGATGTAATGATAGGCTAGGAAATGTAGCACTTCAGATAGACCCAAACCACAGGACACTTTCCAAAATGAAGCTCAGAGCAAATTTTAACTCATTCGTTGTGTGTAAGAAGTGTTTAGTGGTAAAAGTGTCTGAAAGAAAGAGCTGTGTTGTATGTGTTACCTCTTCAGTACAGACTGTCTTTAAAGGGATGGAGGAATGGAGCTGTGCAGTATCTCCTTCAATCCGGGAAGGAAAATCTAAATGTTACTTTTTCTGAAACAAATTATTCCACAAGTCTGTGCAAATCAAAAAGAAATTTAATTCGCTTCTTGGCAGCTGCCAACTTTCTATTTATTTATTTATTTGTAAGATGGTAGATGCAAGTCTACTAGACGTGTTGAAGGAAAGTTTCCTTTGTGTCCCTGAATGTGTTTAAAAACCACTTGGATGTGGTGCTCAGGGACATGATTTAGCAGTCGTTAGAGTCAGGGTAGTATGACTGTGGTTGGATTTGATGATCTTTAAGAGCTTTTCCAACCTGAGCAAATCTATGATTCTATGTTTCTTATGCTTGCATTCTTCTACCTCTCAGCTTCACCTGGTTATTTCAACTGGTACCATGGAAGAAGAGGTGACCAGTGCCCGTTAAATCATGGGCCACTCACACAGGTAGCAGCATGTCTGACATGAGTCCTTAGAGCAGTTCTTTTATTTGCTTTTTTTAATAAAATGCACTGTAAAGTTTACACAGACACAGCTTCTTGGCTTTATTACTGATATCCACGTACTCTGTTATCTGTATGAGAACAGTAAAGAGAAATAAACATGTGAAAGAAGTAGGTTGGTGCAGATGTTCACTGGACAATGCTTCACGGTCCTGCAGAGCTACTGTCACAGCTCCTGCTTTTGTACAGGCACTGAAAATGGTCTCCCTATCTTTTGCCAGGACAAGAGATAAGGAAAGGAAGGAGGTGGCCAGCACTGTTGAAGGTTTTTTGAGCTTTCTTTTGCCAGGAGGTGAAGGAACATGTATACAGTTTTTAACAAAGTTATTAATGGTAATGAGCCTTTTGTGGTGGTTAGTTTATGGCAGTGTGTGTTGATAGGGTTCAAGTCTTGCTCTGGAAATGTGAAGTAGGATGTAGACAGCTATGCATCCATTAATTTAAACACAACTGTTGGAGCGAAGATTAGAATCACTTTTGCATAAACTGTGATTTAGAATGGAGAACTTGGTGAGTTCTGAAAAATCTGGAGTTGCTGTCAGTTTTTTCTCTTTCACAAACAGAGGGGATGCATGTATTATTACAGTACTGTGGTTTTATAGAGGGTAAGGTGTAAAATGTACTCTGAGGAGTGTGGTTTAAAAATATGCATTGTCATAGAATCAAGTGAAACAGTTTGTTTCCTACTCTAACTTCCTAAACTATAGTAGTGCAAATAATATTTCCATCAGTGGAATAAATTCTACAGCTCTATACTATGTTTATTGTGGGACTGACGTCTCATTTTGAGAAAGCAGAGTTGTAGCTTTAAATGCTTCTCTCTCTCTCTCTTAACTGAGGTTTTACTGTGGCAGAGGAACAGTAATAGTGCATATTTTTCATCAAAGCTGCTGTAGTCTGTAATGCATTTTTTTTGGCAGGTGCCCACGTTTAATTATGAGTTCTGTGCCTAAACATAGGTAACTGAAGTCTCTCCTTCCTGAGAAAAGAAGTGTTTTTTTTTTTCACAGACAGTGGAAGCAAATATTCCTTGGAAAAGTTACTGCACCATTGGAAAATGCCCCTTAATTTTGTTCCTCTGACTTTATTCTTTTGCTGTGTGAATTGCATCATGAAAAAGCCTTTTTATGTATTTTTATCAGTATCCGTTGCTTTTCCCTGCTGAAGTCAGTCATGAGACTAGGAAGAAGAAGCAAAGCCAATGAATGTTTTCCCAAGTCTTGGCATGTTGATTATCTTGCCTGCATATGTTGATTTTTTTTTTTTTTTTTTTTTTTTTTTTTTTAATGTTATCTAAGTAAGAAGAAAAATAATAATTAAAAAAAAAACATGAAAAATTAACAAAGACAATAGATACTACTTTTTTTTTCATGGTCCAAGAGCTCAAGACAATGAAGTTGAAATAGTAGCACGTTGTACCATTAAATTTTAGCAGGATCAGATTTTTATTATTGCATTAATATATATTTTTCATTTCCCCGAGCATGCATTACTCTTGCCAAAATGTAGATGTTTGTTGTCTTGATCTATTTAAACATCAAAAAAATACACGAAACTGGATTGTGTGGCTTGCCTATTACATGAGTTGCTTGCACCTCCCTTTTTCCCCCTTGTTTTTCTCCTCTGCTGATGGTTCCATTTGTTTCTGAAGGAAAATTCTGCATATTTTGAATGCTGCTGTACTTTCACTTGCTGCTTCTTTTCCTTGTCCCTTTATCACAATTGACTATTTTAGCTGAAGGCAAATCTTGGGATAGAACTCAGAACTGTCATTCAGGATGTTTTCTGGCAGCTTAGTGAATTCTTATAACCTCTTCCAAGCCCTCTTCTGTTTCCTGCTCTGTTTCTGAGCTTCAGAATTATTTTTTCTCTTTCTCTGCAGATCTCTCTACCTGCCTCTGGGAAACAGGATTTCTTCCTGCTTATACCAAAAAGGAGAAGGAAGGAGGGAGGAGGAAAAAAAAAGTGATGTTGAAAATGAAGTTTGTCAGCCTTAGAAAGCTTTGCCAGTGATCTCTTCTACCTTTCTAGGGAGTAGAAGAAGGAAAAAGGAGGGGAAGAATACCCACAAAACTAACTTTGTAAGGTGATCAAATGGCTAAAATACTATTAAAATATGTGGATGACTGAAGCATCTGCAGACCTGAAAAGTGTGCATGCTGTTGACCTCTGGCAGCATAGCTTCTATTGTGTACTTACCCTGTTGTTGTTTATGGAGTTCTTTGTGGTAGTGTTAGAAGTGCTACAACTCACTGATAAGGTTTCTTTCAATTTCCCCCAAGTAGCTCTTTCACCAGTGTTGAACTTCACACCATATGTAGCAACTTTAATTTTTCTAGCAGAAGCATCAATTCATCTTTCTTCTGGCTTCTTCAAATTAGAAACACAATAAATGTGAACTGAAATTATTTGCCCAAGGTAGAATCCATTCCATGAAAAGAGTTCTACATTTTACCGTGAAGGCAGGTCATTGGCTAGCACTGAAATAGCTGAACACTCCAATAAGTGAGTAAATAGAAGGTTACTCATTTTCTTTTGGTTTTATTTTCAGTCAGTTAACTAGATCATATATTTTCTTCAATTTTCTGATTGCTGTGTTAATCAGAAACATCTGTAGTCCCGAATCCTAGTGCCTCTTGGTTTTGCTCAGTCCTTAGACCAGAGATCCATGAAAAGAAGTTCTATGCCACTCTGGCCTAGCTGTTGTTTTCAGAGCCTGACGTGACCTCCCATTTGGCTCCCTTGGAATGTGAACGGCTTCCAAGAGGAGATGACGTCACCAAAGTCGTTTGTCGAGAGACCTCATCCGGTTTTACGCAGGAGCTTTAGCCACAGGTTTATGGTTAGGGATGTTTGCATTCATGAGGAAAGCAGCTTCTTCCAGCTGTGGGACAATGCTGTTCTATAATTGCTAGTTTTAAGCTCAAATTGTATATTGCCGTTAAAGTATAGCTGATGTCAAGTAAGGAACTCCTTCAGTATTAATATCTGTAACTTTACTTAAGGTTTCTATGTCTATTTAATGTGCATTGCTCTGTGAGTAATTAGATCAGGCATTTTCCTTTAAGTAGGACAATTTTTTGCTGTTCTGATTTCAAATTCGCGTTAGGTTTTAATTTGCTGTAACTTTGTGTAGATAATTCTGAATAGGAAGTTGTCCATGTGTTGGGAGGGGTTTTATTACCATGTTATTTAAAAAAAGAAAAAATCTCAACTTGAAGAAAACCAGACAGATATACTGAAAAATATTTCATTGTGATGCTTATTTGCTCTTCAAGTGCATTGTAAGGTATGTGTAGTATCCTTGAGTGTAATGAAACTTCTCTTGAAACTCATTTCTATCTTTATTTGCAGTGTGGTAGGTGAGAGAAGTGCCTGCTGTCAGGAGGCTGCAGCAGGAAATCTGCCACTGGATGAGCTGCCATGTGCTGCGGACAGGTTGTTGGGCCTTTGCCAGTCCAAGAACATAAAAACTATTTCTGTTTGTGCATCTGGTGTTACTTGCTGCAAGGGCTTGGCACTAGATCCAAATATAATGCTACAATTTTAATTATTTTTTTCTTGTGCTTCCTGTCTGTCATGGAAAAAGAATCTGTGACCAGTTTCAATAACTTCTCCCTTTCTACAGAAATGCAGTGACCAAGGTGACTTGCACCTAAAGGGCGAGCAATTGTTCATTTGGATATATATGTAATTTTTTTATAGCGAGGAGGATGGTAAAAAATTATGTTCATATTAATTTAAAACTTGAGTTTTCTGAAAACTGGGCTGTTAAATTCTGTGTTGAATATCTTGTAATTCCCTAAAAGACTCTTCCTTTCTGGCACACTCATAAACATTGCATCTCTGGTTTCTATCTTAATTCCAGTTAGTTCAGAATGGAGCAATATACAAGTTTGGAATAACTGTTGATGACTGCAGTTTTGGATTTCTTTTTCTTACAAACGGAACATCCCATGTCTGTGAATGTTGCATAAGAAAATTTGTTTGCCTTGTTTTGTCCATCCCAAAATGTGTGCTAGAAATCAGGCTGTTTCCCTCTCCGCCACCTATTGTATCCCCTTCCTGTCTCTGTGTCTGTGCACTTTCATTTGAGTCCCAAAGGCTTAAGGAATGTCCTATTTTGTTTGACATTAGCTTTGTTTACATTAGTTTGACAGGTGATGCTTTGATTTAGAATTGCCTCTGCAACCTGGAAATCCTTTTTTTGACATATGACATATCTCTTCACTTTCAGATGCTTTTGGCCTTTTAAGACTGCACAGCAATATTTAAAATTGTTGCATTGTGTAATGCTTGTGAGTAACAACACCAAAAAAATTGGCATGTGATAAATTTGGTTAAGTTCTGTGTCACCTACCAGTTATCATAGTCATTATTATTTTTAATAAGGTGATTACTCCTCCTTTAGCTATTTTTTTTTCTCACTTAGATGCAACAGCAAGTGGAGTACAATCTCACTGAAGCATAAAATGAATTATTTGTTTGACTGCTTGACATCCTCCACCTGTTAATTCCTAAAAGATAAAAAGGAATAAAGTTAATAAAAAAATTCACAAGCTGAGGGGCAACACCTGAATTTAGTATGTTTGTCAGGAGATGTGGTCTGTTCTATGGATATTCAGGCTGCTCTTTATGACAGAATAGGAAATAAAAACCACAAGCTTTTAATGTTAGAAAAACTTGTTTAGAATTTTTATTTATCTATTTATTATTTAAACTAATGACAGCAGTAGTGTTATACAGTGCACCTACTGATGTGTTTGCCAAAATTTCAGTTTTTAATTCAAACTGTTTTCATGCAGACAGGGTTGCTCTTGTTTGAATGAGTCTTTATGGGACTCTTCGGTTTCAGGTGTGATTTTTCTTGAGGCCTCAAGTATATTAAATCTGCAGTTCAAAATCAAGTTTTAGGGCTGATGGAGCTAGCTGAAACTTAAATGACTGCATGTGAAATCTTTCAAACTAAAATACATGCTGTAGTTGGAATTGTGACAAGCAGGGAAACTGAGTCACTTGGAAAGAAGCTATTTTTTTCTTTTTAATGCTTGTAACTAAATGCAAAAGAGAATGGATACAAAGTTTTCCTGATATTTACTTGTAGCTTGTCACTAGATACAATTTTTAAACATTCCTATTGAAACTGATACATGTATCAGGAATTGGTACACTTGTAAGTTTTGCGTGAATAATTGAATGTACAGAAATATTTGCTTTAAATTTCTTACAGTTGTTCATACTCAAATTATCTGATGGGCAAAATGGAGCATTTTGATTGGGGTTCTTTTCCTCAGAGGGGAGAGGAAGGGTAGGGCAGGACTTTCTTTAACCCCTCTGAAGAAGACTTAGCTTCCGTGATAATTATGAATGTATTTAGGTTTTCCCATTACATATGTTTGCAGCAGAGGTCAGAATTTTCTCCTGAGTTCTGGTTTATGATTTCAGTTCATCAGACAGGTGCACCAGTAGTTCTCTTATGTTGTGTCTGGCAAGTTCCTCTATATTATCAACTTAGAAATCAGCAAAGATAATTCTTGATTTTATTTTCAATTTTTAATTTTTTTTTCACATTGATTATTGATCTATGATTGATCAATCATAGAAAGCTGATCCTACATGAAAATAACACTGGCAGAAACCAGTTAACAGATTAACAGATTGTCTGTGTATGGGAACTGCTGAATCACGGCCTGAACCTCTGATTGATCACCTGAGGTGAGCACTGAGTCAGCCCTGGGAGCACAGGTGAAGGCAATTCAGCTGTGCTGCCAGAAGGGGTGGAGCCTGGCTGCACCTCTCCCAGACCCATTTAAGAGCTGACTGCCAGTGGGGAAGGTTTTCTTTCAGGAGATTCCTCCTGTGGAGTTTTACAGCGAGTCCAGGACAAGAGTAAGCGCTCTATCTATTTTCTTTTTGGTATAATAACCTGCTTAGCCAAACTCTCCTGTTTATTTCATAATTATAACATCTGTATATTCACTGATTATACAATCTGTTAACACTTAACAGATGTGGAAGTCTTGTATTCCACTGCTGACAATGCAGAAGTGTTAATCAAAGTTAGTGTCACTTAGCCTCTGCTCAACCGTACTCTTAACTAACATCAGTTTTAATCATAAGTTTGTTTTGTGAAGAAAAGCAAAACTCTACTGTAGAGAAACCAATCATTGAAGGATGTCCAAAATAAGAGTTTTTAAAGCGTCAGCTTTAGTGAAAGGTTCATATTCTTGCTACACAGCTTCTGTGGAATTCTTTCTTTAGCTCCATGAAATTCATTACTTTTTTCTTTTTAATTTATCCTAGTTAACTAGAAGAGGAAGCTTATGGTTTATTTTGTGTGTACGCAAACATAGAATAAACAGGCCATGATCTTCTTTCTTTCCTATATTCTACTGTAACCAATAATTAATAATTTCCATAGTTAAAAATCAAATTTAAATCTCATGTATTTTTAAAGAATTTTTTTGAATCATCGTTATGTGAATAAATTATTGATGAAGTTTGGTAATAAATTATTGATTATTGAAGTCTTGCATCAAATACCCCCTGAAGTATAGTGTAAATAAGCAGCGTGCAGCTCACGCTGCTTGTGCAAGTCTCTGTACTCCTGCTCTCATTAAGATCTGCCTTTGCTCTACGGAAGTCGTCTTAAAAGTTTTTCAAAGGCAAACTTAAAAATCTTCTTACAGTCTGATTCAAAGCATTACTCTATTAGGTACCTCAGCTCTATCTGGATAATTGGTCCTGGTAGTGTTGGAGGAGTAGGATAAAAGAAATCTAGAATTTGAGATTTTATTCTGATATTTTATGCTCTATAATTTCTTGCAGTAGCTTATTAAATACAGCTTTTTGGAAAAAAAAAAAAATTGTATGTACATAAAGGTTGAATGCTTTCCTTTAGCTATGTCTATCTCATGTTTTTCCGCACCCTAGTATTTGGGGCAGTAGACCATACCAGCATAGAATTCCCTACCAGAGATGGTCTGTGTGTGTCAGATCATCTGATTCAATGGCAGAGCAGAAAGCATGTTCAACTGGAATAAACTGGTTAGGACCATGTCCACATGGGTTTTGAATATCTCCAGTGATGGACACTACACATCCTATCCAGGTGACTTTATGCTAGTGCTTGGAAAGTGAAGGAGCTGAGGGAGCAATGTGGAGGAGGGAAGCAGGATAGCCTAAGCTGCAGCAGAAACATTTCTGCAGCTGCATGGTGAACCAGTTCAAAAGTCTGATGAAGCTGACAAAAAAGATGTTTTCAGATAGATTGTATTTCCTAGTGGCTTCACTGAGAAGTCATAATTGGCACTGCAGAAGTTCAAGCAGCTGCTTGAAAGCGCATCATTTAATCCTGATGATTGAAGCCTAAGACTGTTTTCTGATGGAAGGCATCATCATATCTTGCTGTTCAGAAATCTTATTTATTTCATCTGTGCAGTAGGTGGTGAATGCAAAAGAGACTGACCAAATGGCTAGATGGCTCTTTTGCTTGAGAGGGCTTCAGAGAGAAGGATTTGCTGTCTTAGCAGTCTGACATTTCCTGTGTAGAATTACATAAGTAGTATTCTCACAATATGTGAGCTATGAAATTGTGATGTTGTGTATGACTGACTGGAAAAGCATGATGATGTAACTTTTCAAAAGAAATAATGTAAATTTCTTGGCTCTGCATCCAGTAGAGGCAACCCAACTTAAATGTGTCGGAGGGGCAGTTGGTGTCCTTGCAGGTGTGCCACTGGTATACTGAGACACAACAACACCTAGCCAGTGTTCTTCTTGGATGGGAAATGAATTGACCACATCATCCGAGTTGCACAACACGGTGCACCTCCTGCCACCCAGTGCCATTCTGTACTAAAGTTAGTTATATGGTAGCATGTCTGGGGATTACTAACAGGCTCAGTAAAAAACGAAAAACAAAAATCTGCTTGGCAGAATAAAAAATGATTTTAGCGGGGAACTAGAATAGTGCAACAGCCCAGATCTTGTGGATGGAGTAGTTCCTTATTGACAGATTTGGTGTTATATATAGTGCAAAACTGCTATTGACTTCAAAAGATAAGTGGGTACCGAACTAAGAATAAGGTGCCTGAATGGCTTCTTGTGAGATACTTAATCCTGAACTGAGCATAGAATACTGAAGGCTTGGTCTATGGAAGCCCTAAATTCCCTCTGAATGCAGTTACATATTCCAGTAGCTCTTGTAGTTGACTTTGATAATGCTGCCAGGAAGTTTGCACTGTTTGGCATATAAAGGCTACTGCCTAAGAGTGTTATGCTGCATTATGCCATGGTTCTAGCTTACCTTATTCTTATATTTGTAAACCAAATGTGGTAAAAATGCAATAAAGAGGCACATAGCATTAATAACTGATTTGCATTTTTGAGGTGATGTCTTTTTTGTGTTAAGATGTTGGTGTGAATTCTAAACATTTGTGGTCCTATTTTTCTCCTTTTCCATATGCCAGTTTTCTAATCATACTCAGATGGTTCACGTAAAGTTAAAAGGGTTGTATGTTGCTACTTTGGAGTTAGCTTACATTGGTGAATTTAGTATATGTCCACTGTAGTTTATTGTCTAGTCGTAATACTGCCATGCAGTGTTTTTGAATAAGATCTGTAGCTTGGTTACTATTTTTTAGCATCTAATTTTCATTACATGTACTAGAAATACTCATTCAAGTTTTTTTTGAAAAGTTCTTTGAAAGAGATCTTTTTTTTCTAACCGTTGTGCACTGTAGAGATCAGTTGTTATTTTGTTGGGTTTTTTTAACTTTCAGGTTTTTTTTTTAATCATGCATTTTGCCCAACTGCTCAGTGGATAACAGCATTTGTATTTATTCTGATAAGCTGATGCTTAGTTTCTACACACAAGCTGTTGTGAGAAGTTACTACAGTTCCTTTCCTTGAGGCGAATGACCTACAGCAATAAGAGAGAAAAACTTTGTCAAAAAGTAACAGAGCTATTTTAAAACAGTATATTCAGTAGAGAATCAACGAGATGTGATCAGGGAAACTGTTCATAACTTAATGAAGTGTAGCATTCTATATTTTTTATTTTCAAAATCTCTGCATAATGACTTTCTAAAAGCCTTTACAAGTAGACATAATTTGAATTTTTGTAGAGAATTCTCTTGGAAGAGAAAATCCTAGAGACACCTCTGGGAAGTAGTTTTGAAAACTATGTGCCTATGGAATCATTTCAGAAGTGCACATGAAACATTCATCTTAGGTAAGAGGGAAATGGAAGTAGAAATATCTATTTTATCTGAATCCTCTTAATTTGTGTTCACTATATCCTATTTCAGAAACTCAGTTCTCTAAGGAATTTTGAAATATAGGCACGAGATAAGGAAAAAAAAAAAAGGTAGTCTGTGAATGCAGTCTCAGAATAGCAGAGTGAAAGATGACAGTTAATAGGAATGGCATTAATTGATTTGCTTATTTCTTTTTAAAAGTGTTGTATCTGTTTATGGTAATGGGAAACATAAGCTTTATGGTGGCCACTGGGCATGAAAATCTAAATTCTGTTTCACCCTGCTTTTCTGTAACGTTTTCAAAGCTGCAACTATCCCTTGGAGTACATGAACCACTGAATTTCTTTTGAAGTACAAGGAGCAGCATCATTGTTCCTGAGTTTTGCTCATTCAGGATCACAAACATAAGTCACTGATGCATTGCATCACCTCCAGTGATACACCGGAAGGTAGAAAGTAATTTGCTGTATGCTGGGCTATGGTGAAGTTGTGACACTAAGGGACATGATTTAGTAATGGGACTTGGTAGGTTGAGTTGAAGACTGGACTTGGTCTCGAAGATCTTTTCCAATCTGGATGATTCTGTGATAACTTGGCTAACGAGTAAGAGATGAGTTACTGTCCAGTGAAAGTGGATTGCCTTAAGAGTTGGAGATAATATATAATGAGCCCTGCAATCGCTTTATCTTCATGATTTTGTATTTTACACATAAAATTTTAATCTACAGTGGCCAGAGCTACTCTTTTTTTTTTTTTTTTTTTTTTTTTTTCCTTTGATTCAGTGCTAATGTATGGCACTGCAGGTCATACTGTATGACATTTCCTTAGTTAAAGGAAAGAAACGAAGCATATCAGCTTATAAGTAGAAGCGCATTTAAAAGAGAGTCTCTGTGTTATGGTGTAATTCTGTACATGATGATGCGAGTTTTTCATGGTTCTAAATGTAAAGTCTGATAATATGAGTCTTCCATCATAGTTGTAAGGAGTTGTTAAAACTGAACCTGAGCAATAACACTTGGCTTAATGAAACTTTTGCATTTCCAAGAAATATATGGAAATAGAGTATCAGGCAGGATGCCAACATCACTTCATAAAATATAAGATTACCAGTGCAGTTGAATTCACAAAATTAGTTAACAGAAATCTTTTTATGGAGATCCCAGAGGAATGTTTTATTACATGGGTGTTATTCTTAGAAGGTTTAGCTTCAATGATTACTCAGTTCTGATGCTCTCTGTGATGATTTTGGAAGGGAAAAATCCTTAGCTTGCTGATCATTAAGTCTCAGAGTAGCTGAGGATGGACTCTGGAATGGATCTCTGGAGACAGCCAGTCCATCACCCTCCTTAAGGCTGGGTCAGATAGAGCAGGCTGCCCCACGTAGTCTACAATCAGACTTTGAATATCTCCAAGAATAGAGACTCCACAGACTTTTGGCAGCCTGTTAAGAGGTGTTTGGCCTCACTAACAGTGGAAAAAGTGTTTTCTAATGTTTAGATGGAAATTGCCATACTTCAGTTTGTGCACAGTATCTTTTCTTCTGTCACTTTGCATCACTAAAAAAGCTTGGCTCTACCTTTGCTTCTTAGTCCATCAGGCATCCATGCACACTGGTAGGCTCTCCCTGAGTTTTCTCCTCTCCTTTCTAAGCAACTGTCTCTCTCTCTGCCTCACCTTATGAGAAGGACATTCCAGTGTCTTCAGTATTAGCAATGTTTTCTCACTCTAATATTTTCATGTGACACTGGCACTACAAAGCCTTGAGCTAGACGCTGCTATCCCTCCTGGTGTACTTCACCAGAGTCAGCGCTGGACTTTGGGCTGCAGATCGCAACCTTTTGTGCCTGGCATCTCAGCCAGTTTTCAGCCTACCTAATTACCTGTCTGTGTTTCACCAGTTCATCTGAGGATGTCACAGGAGATGGTGCTGAAAGCCTTGTTAATTTCAAGATAAATCATGTCCACTACTCAACAAATCAGCTGGCCGTTAGGTTAGCCAGGCATGGTTCTCTTTCTTAAATACATTTTGACTACTTCCCATCATTAACTTATCCTTCAGGTATTTAGAAATTATTTCCAAGATTATTTACTGCATCATCTTCCCAGGAATAGAGCAGAGTATGACTAGTCTGTAGCTCTCCATGTTCTCCTCGTTGCCCTACGTTAAGACAGGAATAGCATTTATTTCTGGTCTTTATGAACCTTCCTTGGTGCCAAGACTTTTCAAGGTAGTCTGAGTGGTCTTGAATTGACATTAGCTATCTCCATTGGCACTCATCAGAGTATCTCAACCGTCAGCTCACATGGGTTTGTGTATGTCTAACTTGTTTAACTTCCCTTACTCTATAGAGTTTTAGCAAAACTGGTGTCCCTAATGCAGTAGTTTGGTATAGGCACTGCTACTGTGTTGAAGGAATGTGGAGCATCACTATTTGCAGTGAAAGAAACATGCCAAGTATACTGCCTTGCATAGGAATCAAAAATTACATGCAATTATTTTTACTGAGGGGAAGAAGTGAAGATTTGACATGAAATGAAAGCGTAGCTGTTTGAGAAAATTCTGAGCTGATGGCATGTTGTACTAGTGGTTGTACTAGTTCAAAAAATAAGATAGGAAGATATATGTGAATTGAAGTCAAAAGAAATAATAGTTTTAGCTTTTGTGATCATAAAAGTGTTTTTATCAGAGTACTGGCAAATTGCAATGTTCAGACTTTTCTGTAATGTTTAATTTAAATCTCTACTGAAAATTCATTCTGTTAAAGGTCAGTTAAGTGTTAATATCCATTACCTTCTATGAGATACCAAAGAATCAGCAACTGAGGCTGGATGCTGAATAAATGTATGTTGGATTCCTGGAAAATCTTCTTCATTATCTTTGTGGCTGCTAAAATGAAATTAAATAATAATCTTAAAACTCCACTAGCCTGAATTGTGCACTTGTACTCATTGAAATTTCCTGAAGCTAGATGGGAAAGTAACTGCTTGCATCAGTCAGCATAAAGATGCACAAATAGAGCTTTTGGATTAGATTAACACTGGAGTCTGTTCAGTTTAATAGCAGTTACATCGAATGTTTCAAAAAACTTGATGCACAAGGTAAGCAAAGAAAAGTACTCAGGATTTCCATGAAGTATAATGAATCTTAGTTCTCCGGATGCTGTCTGCTGGAACACTGGCTGTGTCCAAATAGCATGCCTGTTTGTGCAGGCTACTTTAGTGGATATAAATGCAGAAGTTACATGTCTAAGTGTGACCTTCCCTTTCTCAAATGATAGTTAAGCTATACTTTAATGATTGTAATTGGTTAAAATATAAGTCACTAGCTGAAATTTGGCTGAGCTCAGCTTGAAACTAAATGTGCAGTTGGTGGTTTAAAAAAGTGACAAAAGCTGCTAAAATATTCAGCACTAAGAATATCTTTGGCTACTTAAATACTTCAGGAACTGTGGCTGAATAGGGTAGTTGCAGTCATTGTAATACACTACAACCTTCTCTTCTTTCCCATTATGCTGTTTATATCCTGCTTGAATGGAAATATATTTTCATTTCCTGATGGCCTCCTCTTTGCAGCTTAAAACTTTCAGCAGATGGGAATATTAGAGGAATATTATTACCTTTGCTTCTGCTTTGAGCTGAGAGTGCAATTGGGCTGTGAAAAGATACAACAAAATTGCAAAAACTTCCTTGCCTGGCTCCCGAGCAGCCCACGCTATTAGGAGCTGTCTTGGTAGTGTCAGAGATGTCATTAGCTAGTAGTGGAAGATCCATTAAACTATGCTAATTATTTCAGTGAGTTCTATTCTAAACTATGTAAATATTAGAGATAAAGGAAACAGTACATCTTCCAGAAAGGCTTTTGAATATGGCTCTGCTTCTGCATGCTCACATTTCAAGGCTGACTGCAAAAGTCTGAAGTAAAACTATGAATTAGCCACTTCTTAGCTGTAAGGATATGACCCCTTTTTCTCTTCTTCAAGTCTTTCAAACTCTTTCAAACAGTTCTTAAAATTCCCTAATCTTGCTGGAAAGATAAATGATGTGTTCAGTCTTTTCTTTCTCACACTGTGTTGTGGCTATAAAAGGACCGTTAATAGAAATTTATCTAGTCTGCCCTGAAGCTTAAGGATTTTCAGTTTTAATCATGTTTTCAGTGGTCCTTTGATTTTTGAATTCAGAGTAAAAATTGATGTGACAGAAAGAACATTTAGTCTTGATAAGGATTTTTGGATATTCTGTGTAATTGTGATTGACATCTCTTAAAATAGCATGTTGTTAATGTATAGATCAAATATAGACTTTTTTTTTCTTTACTTTCCACAGACCCACCCCATTTCAGACAGAACCTCAAAGTCTCTACAACATCTGCCAGTTTGACTTTACACCATCAACAAGTTATCATTCCATCAACAGCAATGAGCTCCACAACACAACCAGGTCAGTCTGCTTCTTTCTTTTTTTTTTTTTTTTTTTTTTTTGCATCCCACTCCTGAAGAATACTGTCCTGTGTTAGGATGTACAGAACTTTGTGGTGATGAAATGGATTTGGCAAGTGACTGATATGCCAGCTACAATTCATAAGATGTGACTATCTTAAAAAATAAGATAGAGGCTATGCAGGTGAAAAAGGCTATTTTTCGGGGAGCGTCTTATCAGAATTTTAAGCCAGTGCTTTCTAAATATTTTTGTAAACCTTATAAAGAAATTGAATAATCACATCTGGACATGAATAACTATTTTAAAATGTTTTAATTTTTAATACTTGTGTTTAGTGATTACATTTATATTTGCACAACTTCTTTTTTTAAAGAAAGAATGCAGATGGCATTCTGTTGTTTTTAGCTCTAAAGTTGTATTTGCCCACACTGCAGAGCTTCTTCCTTTATGGCTGCCTAACAGGGGTTTCTGGATGTGCTTCATCTCCTGCCTGGAAAATGAGCTACTGCAGGTAAATCTGCAGTAGATAGTGAAATATTAGTACCTATAGCCTTATAGCCTGTGTTCAAACTTCCAAAGAAAGAATGCTGCATATGGAACATGCATTGACTTGAGCCCTATTGAGAAGTGAGAGTCCCCAGTTCAAATCTGTGCAATGTTGCATATGGTTCACACTTCATTCACCCACACTCCATGTATCTATTCCTAGTACTGTTGATAAAATAACCCTTTACAGGTGGCTTATTTTATAACTGCTTTGCTTTTGTACAAACAGCTTATAAAAGCATCAGGGAAAATGCTGTAACAGTAAGCTCTGTTTATGTGCTAGATGCCCTATCTCATAGAAATATAATTCATTGAGGTTTCTTGGAGAATTGTTGTCTGTAGAGTTGAAATATGGCAGTAATTGCTCTTACATTGAGTAAAACAGCTGGGTTTCATGCTTTTTTGTTGCAGTGTGATTCAGTACATGCAGTGAATTATAAATCGTCATGGGGTAGGCAGTATAGAGGCATTTCTTTATTTTATCTGTATTCAAGTAACTAGTAAAAAATTATTTTATACTTTCCTAAATGTACAGTTCAAGTTCCAAGATACACCATTCAATTTGATCTCTTTCCAATGTATCTTTTCTTGCAGTAAATGGTATGCAGAAGCCTGTAGCCAAAATGAAGCTGGTTTTCATTAAAAAAAAAAGTAGTAAATTTTCCAGTAATCTCATTACTATGAAAACATAAATGTTGCATTCATGTCTGCTGTCTTTCTAAATCCAATAAAGGAGAAGCATTCAATATAACAAGGTTACTTGTAAAGGAATCTAGGCATTTTAGAAATATTTCAAAAGAAATTGGATGCCTAAATGTCTTTAAAGGTAGTCCTTAGAGTCTACTCTTCCCAGACTCACTATCCTCAGTTACCCGACATCCCAACTGAGTTCCACCAACAATTTTGGTATTGCTTCAGTGTATATTATGTTCAGTTTTCCTTGTTTTAATTAGTTCAGTGTGAAAACAAGTTAAGTATCTTTGACACACAAAAGCATCTGTGGAAAATTAAGCCACTGATTGGCGTGAAAGGGGAAGGCAAAGCAAAGTGTGCTGATCTCATAGCAGGAACCATAAGATAGGAATATCTTAAGTTCACAGATTTCTTAATGAATATCACGCAAGTGTTAGCACTTCTGTTCCATTGGCCATATTTAGAGCATTCTTCTGGAAAGTAGAAATATATTGAAATAATTTCAGAACTAGTGATCGTGGATTTCTCTCTCCTGCTGATGGGAAGTAGTTGGTTAGGAAACAGCTGAAACACTGAGCAACAGCTTGAAGAACACGGTGAGTTGCCTACTTTGAATGAAAAATTGTTATGTGTTCTGTTAGCGCTTTTGAGAACTTCAGATTTTTAAAAGAACTTGTCAGGAAGCTTGCACAGTGTATAACTGAAGTGACTTTCATCGCTTCTAACTTCTGGTACAAACTGAGTCTTCATGCTTTCCTATTTGGAGATGTGAAACATGCATCTACTGTATACATCTGTTCTAATTTTCATTTTTCTAAATTGATATTCTCTGCTTTTCTGAGAGCTATTAGCTATGCAGCACATCTTTTAGCTTATGTACAGATTTTAAGAGATAGAATGGTTTATATACATTTTATATGTACATCCTGACCACTGAACTTACTTTCTGATTTAGAAGGGAAGCAGGCTCACTGTTTGTTGCCTATAGCACTACACTGATGTCCTCACATATGAACAATGCAGTAAAATGTACAGAGCCAGGATTTCATTTAAAATACTTATCGCTGTGTTATCTTGCTGGAGAAGTTCTAGCACCTTTGGGAAATCACATTAGAGGTTGACAGACGGCAGGGGGAATGAAATCTCAGATCTGCTAAAGAGAATAAGACTACCAAATTCAGCGTATCTGTATCTAGTAGCTTAATTTCAATGTATAAAAAGTATTTGAGAGATTTAATAAAAAGTCAAGTAGTCAGAAAATGCCATTATTATGTTTGCCTGGAAAACTTTAATTAGTCTTCCTAAAATGTATGCAGTATCATACAGTGTGAATTGTATGTTGACATATTATTTCTCAGAAGGATCTGTTATTTGTTCAACACACAAAATGCTCTGTAGTCTCTTAATGAAAATCTACTTAATAGTCTTCAGTACGTTGTCCATTTTCTACCTGCACACTTTTCAGAGCAGATTTTGAGGATGAAGGACTTAATTCTATTATCTCTCTGAGCTCTTGTATGCTGCTAACAACTGCATGATCACAGAACTTGAACATACTTATGGACTTCTGTTCCTGAACTGTAGTGAGATGTTGGAATGTTATTTTATTGTTCAATGGAAAGACGAGCAAAGGAATAATTAGAATTTTTAAAATAAAATAAAGTTTGCGTGGCCAACCTGATAGTCAGGTCTTTGCTTTATAAGAGAACTGTTTTACTGTGCCATGCTGGAGTTCTTCCTATCTAATGGGAAAATTTGTGGCTTTATAGCTTGCGTATAAGCCTTTTAGTAGTTCAAATTGCAGGCTTGCTCCTCTTGGAGCTGTGAGAGCACTTGGATTTAGTTATTTATTAGTTTTAAGGAAGAGGCCAACATTTCTGCCATTGCCAGTGTTTATCTGTGGAAACTTCATTATTTCACCAACCATGTCAAAACACCTGTTGCACACACAGGGTTATGAAATTCAAGGGCAATATCACTAGCAGAATCCACATTTTTCTTTTCCTTAGTCCCTGTCTTTTGCATGACATGGATTTTGGGAAATAATCATCTTCTGTTGATGCAGGAGTTAGTGGTGTTGCTTCATGTCTTAATGCTTTCTAGTGTTTGTAGACTAGTACGTGGATATAGAAGCACATTTACAAGATGAGTTGCTTCTTTCTCTCCCCACCTGTTTTTGACTACGAAGGGCTTCTAGAGTGAATAGTGGCCTTTGTTAAAAGCTTGAAATGAGGCAAGTTTTATCTGAACTCCGGTCTTGTGCCCTGCTAAGGGTAAATGCTGTGTACCAGTCAGGATGAGCTTATTTCAGTATTTCTTCTCTCTCCTACTCGAAGGATTTCGAGATGTGTTTTCTGTTGTGTTTTGTCACCTTTTCATGGTGTATAATCAATGAATATTAAGATCTTTATTTCATAATTATAACAAGAGAGTTTGGCAAAGCAGATAATGATAACAAAAAGAGACTAGATAGAATGCTTACCCATATCCTGGGCTCACTTACAAAATGGCAGCAGAGCAGATCTCCAGAAGAGATCCTTCCCTACTGGCAGTCAGCTCTTAAATGGGTCTGGGAGAGGTGCAGCCAGGCTCCACCCCTTCCGGCAGCACAGGAGAATTGCCTTCACCTGAGCTCCTGCGGCTGACTCATTGCTCACCTCTGGTGATCAATCAGAGGTTCAGGCTGTGACTCAGCAGATCCCTTACACATGGTAACTCAAACTTCTGCTACAAGAGTAGTCACTGTAATAAAGTGAAAGAGATTATACTGATAGGAATGTCCTCCCGTTTGTGTGAATGCTTAACACTTGATTGTTAATGTTTTAGAAGATTTAAAATTACTGAATGCTCTTATTGAATCCACTCATTTTACTTCTAAGATTCTGTAGTAGTGGATGAAGAGTGCCTCGTACCCCCAAAGAATTATTAATTGGATTGGCACTGACATGGGCAGCAGTTTTAATGATAAAAGCCTGCTGGAGATGTGTTGAATAGTGTTAAAGTATATGTTTTTATGCTCTTGCTTTTTTTCCCCCTGAAAATCTTGTGCCTCTTCAGGCAATAGATTGCCATATTCTGCCGCAGCCAGTAGTTAGAGCAGTTTAATGTAATTTCTTGGTGAGAAGCTGTAAACATTCCCATTTAGTATAGACTATTCAAAAACACATTTTCTATCGTTCAATACTGGGATGCTACTTCATATAAAAGTCAGTCTCTGTGCCTTCTGTATCACTTGAATTGTCCCTAAGGTTTTTGTAACATCAGTATTTTTTGTCATGGCTGTAGAATGGTATTTCTGCTTTTTATTTTAGAGTTTATCTGGCCCACATTTAAAAAGCTTATGTATGAAGCTTATATATGTACATTCATATGTTCTTCTGTGTAAACAGCATACCTTAAAAAAACAAACAAAAGGAAAACAAACAAAAAGCAAGTTGCAAATTGGTAAAGCAGTGCAACTCTGTAGCTGAATTTAGCCATTTCAAGGATGGTTTGTTTTGTCAGTGAGAAAGCTTGAAATGCTATAGGAGGCTTAAAGTATTGTGCATCGTGCTATACTTTTCTGTATTTTCCAATGGGATCTCTAAGTCCTTGAGGTATTTCTATTAGCAGAAGCTTTGTGCTGTGGTGTAGAAGTAGAGGAAATATTTATTTAGAATTGCTTTCCCTTGATAGTTAAAATGTCAGAAAGGCCATTGAAAGACCTGATGTGGAACTAGAAAAATTACGCATGTTTTATTGAAATAGTATCTGAGAAATCCCTTTATATAGGATTTGTTTGCAGCACCAATGCACATAAGTATTTCCTTAAGTTGTATGATGGTGCAATGAATAGGTCTCCTGTGTAGCAACATTGACTTGCAATAACACTGCAACTTGTTAAATTGATCTCAACTCTCTGAACCTGGAGGGACTTGGCTCTTTCTAATCTGCAGGGCTAGGAAGTAAATGCTGAATCCCAACAGGGAAGATGCTGATGTTTTGTTGTTTGCTTTGCTTGTTATAAATTGTAAGATCATTAAGGAAATGTTTACATCCTGTTGCTACTGCATGTTCTCTACTGGTCTGTATTTAGAAAAAGCTTTAGACAGAAAAAAAATATAAGTTTATTTGCTCTTACATGGAATAGCTGAACTGTTGTTTTAAGTGAGACTTGTTTTTCTGTTTTTCTATAATACTAAATAATACCCAAGTGGTGAATTATTACTCATGGATGTATTTTGGACTCATTTATCTCTGACTGCCTAATGTTTTGAAATGTATCTCCTATTAACATGGTTGTGTGGTTGGGGATTTTTTTTTCCTGTTACATAAATACCAGTTCAGTTCCCAAGGATTCTAACCCTTGCTTCTTTTCTGAACAGATCATTTAAAATTACTTCAATACAGCATTTCTTACCCAGATCTTTTAAAAGAAAAACAAGACCTATTAGGAATAGTAGTCCATAAATATTTCTGTAAAGGTCATGGGGATGTGAAAATGCTGGGTTTTTGTCTTGTACCCAGAGAAAAGTTCAGGGTGATCCCATTCTGCCCCCCTGTCATCCTGATCGTTCAGATTTTGTTCTATGCTTGTCACTGTGAAATTAAAAATAACATTAGAATATTAAAGTTGAACCAGTTCTATTAAAAACAAAACCAAAAATTCTTCACTAGTTCATGGAATTACTTCAGGTAGAATCATCTCTGTTGGGGAAGATGGGCGAGTGATGTTGATAGAGGATATTCATAGATGATATAGAAAAAGTACCTGGAAATCCAAACTGATGAGCAGCTTTGTAGCTATTGCAAACTATTGCTAAATAGAAGGCGTTATATTATGGAAAGCTGTCCATTGATTAGGATGAGAGAGCTTCTCAGCATCCCTGGGATCTTGCTGGTTTTCAAAAATATGCCATTGTTGGCTCACTGCTAAAGAGAACAGATTCAAAATCTGTGGAACTTACCCATTTACAACTAGGTAAAACCAGGGTTTTTTTTACTGTACCTGTAATTATGGAATTAAAACCACAGTCATATTTTTGATGTTTAATATTTTGGAAATATTTTTTCATTCCTTTTGCTCTTCAATATTACTTATTTTTTTCAGGTCTTTCGTATTTTTAAGAGCTGCTTGTTGCTGCAGTCAATCTGAAAGCGATTTCAATTTCCTCAATAAATTCTGGGGGAACAGAGAGGAGCTGGGCACTGAATATTGCCAGTTTCTGCTGTTACATCACTTTTTTTTGTCTTAATTCTGATTTTCTTTAATAGATATTGTTTCTTCCCCTTGAGGAATTGCTCGCTCCCTCTGTTTTTTTTTTGTTCTGCTTTTCTCTACTTTTTCATAAGTCATTTTCCTCATAGACTAAATATAAAAAATGCTTCCTGTAGACTAAATACAAAAATGCTTCAAATTGGTATTACTGCTGCTGATTTAATATTAAAATCCAGTGAAAGGTTACACTAGTGTCTAGTAAGAGTCCATGAACCAGGAGATAATTCAAGAATATTGTAATTGTATAAGCAAATTTTTGAATGCTATAAAATCTAGGAACATATTTTGTTTTAAATACCTGTAGATATACATAAAGGTAAACATATGTTTTTATTTTGAGTGACCTCAGGAAAGGCAAATCAGCAGATTGCATTCCATAGAGAATGAAATGTGGTATTGTAACTCGTGTCAGCTAACGTGATTCTGATGAAATAAAAGCTACAGCTTTTCAAACAAATGGTTAATATTTTTGGTGGTAGAAAGCTTGCTTGATGTAAGATAATTGTTGAGGAATATAATTAGGCTTCTGTAGTATGTGACAATCTGTTGAAAATCGCACTATCCAAAATCATTACAGCAGTAAATGAAATAAAAACTGTCTAACGGATCTCAGAAAGCATCGTGCATAGGGAAAATTTTCATTCTCTGAAGATTTTCCTAGGAAATTTCTCTAGAAATTTATTATTACTTTAACATTATTCACTACTTTTATCAATTATCTAGAGAAAAACATTAATACTGTTAATGCTAAGATCAGTTATGTTGGAATAAATGTTTTTTAAGGTTATATGGGTCCATTTGATGAAGTTGCTTCTTTTGAAAAATAAGCATTTTCATCAAATAAAGGAAGCAAGGATGTGTAAGAGGAAAACTGTAGAACATTCATTAAAAGGAGCCTGTAAATATCTTGTAAGAGTGTTGCCAGCCCTATGGCTTGGGAGCTGAGTGCTAGGTAATGCTTTTGCTATGGTGGCCAAATCTGGCACTGGGGACAGAGAGAAGCTTTGACTGAACAGCAATGAATATGTCTTAGTTTCCTTTTCAGTGTTAAGAAGAGCTGGTCAGAGTCAAGCTAAACTTTTCCTTGAGTCTCCCTTTAGACTAAGCGTACAAAGCTATTCTTAGAGTGCTGGTTCTAATTCTGATAGCAACATTTCCAAAAGGGCTTTGAAAAAGATTTTTCAAAAATAATGCTGAGTCTAGAAAACGTAACTTACTGAAAGAAAGAACTCAGTCTGCCTTCTTTTCAGAAGGTTGAGAGACTATGTGATGTAAAAAAAAAATAAATAAATATGTATGACTACTCATTTGCCAAAGATTTTAGATACATAATATATTTAATCTTATAGAGGAACTTTTATGATATCTGTTGGCTGAAGATGAAACTAGACAAATTCAGGTTAGCAATTAGGCTTCTTTTTTTCAGTCTTGCAAATTAACCATTGGAACATGCAAGTTAACAATAGGGATCTAAGTCTTTGTGTGGCATATCTTTACAATCTATTAATCATGAAAGCTGTCCAGAAGTTGCTTTAGTTGTTACAAAATATATGAAAAAGTATTTATGTGCTCTTACTGAAGAGAAGTCTGCCATTTCTCTAAGTAAATCTGGAAAATCAGGAAATAATTCTTTGCTTCTGCTTTGCTGCCTGTAACTCTAAGCTGTTTTGTGGTAGCACGCAACTTGCACAATGAAAGCATCTTGCTTTGCTTTATTAAAGCTTGGCTGCACTTGATGTAAACTCTTCAACCTAAACTGTGAGGCTTTCCCTAAGTACATACGTTTGCTTTGAGAAGAGGATGGAAATAGCGTCTCAAACCTAAAGGATCAACTAAAGAAAATGACTATGCCACATTAATTCCAGGAAGTGTTCAAGTCCCATACTGTGATGTTGGGATCTGAATGCTGTACTGGGCCTTGCCGCTGTGATGTCTGAGCAGCTGCAGACCTACGGATAGGCAGGTGGATTTGGACTCGTGGCCACTTCTAGGCTAGAAGCTAAGCAAAGCCATCATGGGAAACTGCTCTTTTGTCCATGGGCTGCTAAGTCTGACACACACAGAAGGCTCAGAAAATGCCATCAGAACTGTAAGATTTAGGGAATTGTTTTTATAGTACCTAGATAAACAACAAAATCATTTTTTAAATATCTCTCTTAGCTTGGAAAGCCCTTAAAACTCTTATATTTGACAATGCAAGTAGTGTAGGAGGTGCTCAGGGTTCTCTGCACAGCTGCAAACTTATTTTGCTTCTGAATGATCTCACTCATCAGGTTGCTGATTCACTTCAGTGAGTACTAAATGGTTTGGTGTCAGGAGTCACTGCTGTGTGTCTGTCAGTGTGTGGGAAGGGAGATGGAGAAATGTCAGCATGGGAATGCATGAGAGCAACCAGCAGTGGGAGATTGAACAGGGGAACTGTGCAAGTCAGGAAGCCACTAAGGGGAGATTGCATTTTGAGAATGGCCTTGTTCAGTGGTGGACTAGAATAAGCACTTCTGGTTCTTCCTCTTTTCATTGACTGTTCAGTTGTTCCAGGTATATTTATTTGTGTGGCCATAGAGTGAACCAGATCTGGGAGCTGATCCAGGCTCATCTGTTCCCAAGGGGGGGAAAAAAAGTACTGTTTTTAGCCTGGATTGGTTTCTTATTATGGTTTACTACGTAGCCACACAAACAGTGATATTGGCAAGGAAAAGAAGAAAGATGCAAGATGAAATTATGTACTGCCTTTAAAAGAATTGCTTACAAGTAATCTTTAAGCAGAAGCATGGTAAGTCTCCAGTACTGCAAGATTACTTAGGACTAGGTAAAGCTGGAGGGAAAACACCAAGAACTTCATATCTTCAACTTATTGGCCATTTCTGGTCTTTGTATATTAAAAGAAGCCAATTCTGCCTTGAGCTTGAAGGCCCACTGGATTCAGCTGAGATGACCAACAAGTTCACGTTGTCGGTCATAAAGAGTGCCACTTTAGCATCTGGAGTATAGATTATTATATAAAGAGTGCCACTTCAGCATCTGGAGTATTTTACTATTTATTAGGATTTATGCATCAGAAGGCAGTTAGAACCATGTGAAACTTGTTTTGATGAAATGAAATGCCCTATTCCTGGAGATGTTTGAGGCCAGGTTGAATGGGACTCTGGTCAACCTTATCTAGTGGGCGGCAGCCCTGTCCATGGCAGAAGGGGTTGGAAATGGATGGGCTTAATTTCTCTTACAACCTGATGATTCTGTGAAAGATCATGCAATAATTTATAATGTAAACTTTTTTTTTAGTGATCTGTTCCTAAAATATAAAATGATGTATTATACAGAAATACAAATATGAAGTCTTCAAACTTCCTTTTAATTTCTTCATTTGTTAAATTAGCTGCTTAGATATTGATGATATTGAACACTTTAAAAAAGGTGTGTTTACCAACTTTTAATTTTTCTTCTACCCACACACCACATCCTAATTTTGTCTTTAGCAGCCCAGATGTGTTTCTGCAGAATAAGTGCTTCTGTAGTGATAATTAAAACACTTATAACAGGTAATTTTCAGATTGGGAAACTCATAAAAAGCAGGACTATTTTTTAGCATCTTAATTTTGAAGCTGGTGATGATTTCAAATTTTCATTACAAACTCCGAAATGTTATAGTTTGTGAAATATGTTAATCTAGAAGTTAAGTACTGCTTTGTAGCATATCGAATCTGAAGGTCTAAAGGGACCAAACTTAAGACAGTATTTTGTGCTGTGTGACTTGTGGGTTGGATCCAGGCTCTGCTGAATGAACGGAACTTGTGGTTTGAAATTATGTCAAGACACTTTAAAAACCCTTGATCATCCCTGTGGATGCTAGGCAAACACCTGTCTTAAAAATTGATGGTAGTATGGATTGCAGGATCTTGATGACCTGATTCTATGTGTGATTATATCTGGAAACACGGATTTCTTTTCCTTCATACACTGCAGTTTAGGCATACAAGATTTGTAAACTCTTAAGATTATTTTTTTCAAAGTTTACTGTGGTCTGAAAAAGATCAATAAAATAAATATCTTATTTTCAACTGTTGCTCATGTCAGATAGGGAAAGGATTTTGAAATCACATAATTCCTAGATAATGCCTATTCTGTCTGTGTGCTAAGCTGTGAGGAAACCTGACAGAAATGTTTTAGCTGGGCAGCTGTCAGGAGTCCTAGGGCAAAACCTAATTCTGGAGAGAACTGTAATCTCTGAGGCTGTGATGTGGTGTGCTGGAGGTACTGGCTTCTGCCTGGGAATTTTGGCTTCTAGAAAGGAGGGCAACCTAAGATTATGTGGCAAAAACTCATTTCAGTGAATCTGGAATGTTAGGGATTTTTTTGCTCAACTCACAGACAGTTTCTATGAAAACAGAGCAGCAAGTCGTATTGGTATTTCTCAATTCCTAACCAATGTCCTTTGTCACAAATTATATTTAACTACTGATCAGTCTGCAGATTTGAGAACTAGTGATTGCTACTACCCTTTTTGTCTCCGTATCTTCAGCATGGGTTCCCTAGGGTTTGCTAGTGTTTCTTTTCAGTCTCCTCTTTGATGGATTCATTTATTTAATCTTTTGATATAGATAATACTAAGTCTTGTAGTATTTTTCAGTTTTATCTCTTAGATTCTCCATCTGCCACCTAAAAATGGGTATCTTCTTCTAGTTAGTGATATTGGAAAAAACAAAAACAAACAAAAAAAGCCAGAAATCTTTACTTTGCATCTCCACCTTCCACTCTTAATGGTATTTTGGAGAGTTACCTGTTCTTTGAATAACTTTTTACTGTTGGCTACTATAAATTTTAGTGAAATATATCGTAGAAGTGGGATCAGGGTTACTATTATCCAGTCTTCTATGTTGCTTTATATTTCTGAGTTTTGTTTGATTGTTACTGTGTTTATTTTTTCATTTCTACCCAAAATATATTACTTTTTTATTTTCCTTTGTATTTCATCCTATTTATTTATGATTCTGCACCTCCTGTATTAGGATAATTAGAATTCTAATATGTTTTTCTATAATGTTTGTAACTCTGCCAATTTTCTTTTATCTGCAGTTGTTGTATATTGATTTTTTTGGTTTTACTTTAAACTGCACAAATATTCTTTATATGTAGTCCTTCTGAGACAGCTTTCTTCTTTCTGAAATTACATCATAACAGTTGATCCATGAAACTTCCTCTAAAGGATTCTTTAGGCAAAGAAATGTGATTTCTTGATAGAGTTGCTCCAGTGCAGTGGTGTGTCTGACCTTGATACTTAAGTTGTTTCTACCCAGAAACTGTATGTGGGCAATAAAAACCAAAGGAAAAGTTATCTTATGCAGGAGTGTGTCAGAGTTTGTTAATCTCTCACTGCTTAATAGCTCCTAATTTGCAGATATAGTCATTCTCAAGTGTCTAGATTATGTATAAGCCAGGTTTCATGTCCCTCCCCATTTGGCTTGTAGGACTTGGCCACAGCACAAATGAAGAAGATGACAGATGCTCACATCTGTCCTCCTCTACATACTAATGTATTCAGCTACATCTGTTCTCTGCAGAAATTAGATATTTCTTCAAAACTAAATGTCTATGTGAAACATATATGGATGTTTCACATTGTCTTTATTTTGATTCTTGCTATGCTGGTCAATGGAAAGTGACGGGAATGGAAAATTTATGAAGGTTTACTTATCTGGGGCATGGTAGAGGAAAAAGATGTTTTCTGTAAGTATGCAGACTTGTTAATTATTGTGTATTCTCACTGTTCTGTGAATCACATAATGTCCTAATCAGAGGTGCAAAATGATGTTAATCGTTTCAATAGTCAGCTTTCTAACTCTGAAGCAGCATTAGCAATCCTTTGTCTTGTTATAACATGCAGCCTATGTGCTATTTCCACTTAATTGGGATCTTCTCATTAAGAACAGAGGGAGTTGAGTCTGAATAATGATGCCAGCAATGTATTTCAACAGAAGCTATTTAACAGAAGCTGAGCAGATCCTCTGCTTTAAAATGAAGAAAGAAATAAAATACAACTAGTCTGCACTTTGAGGCAGCAGCATTTTGAAGCAGTACTCTGCAATAAAGGCTCTCTAGGCTACATGAAGAAAACAGGCATCAGATATTTTTCACAGCTTCCCCTAGGGTACTTGCAGTTGTTCCTCTAGCCTTGAAATGTATCTTTAGTGAGGTCAAGTGAATACAGCTCATTTAGATATTCCTGACTCAGCTCTCAGAAGCTGCTGTGGATGCTGACAGCTCTTCTGTATTGCTCAAAAGATGTCTGAGATACTGGTAAATCTCATTTATTTTTTTTGCATCAAAACATTCAGAATTTGCCTTAGACAAGCTTTTGTGGACATGTTTTCAAGTAAATGTAAGCTATGATGGGGTAATCTTGAAATGGCCTCTGAGTGCTTTGTATATTCTGTTCAGCTTTTTCTCAAAACATAACATCTCTGTATGAAATGACTACGTAACTTTTCCCTCATGTTATTTCTGTGACTTCATCATTGTTTTACCTTCTCAAACTGTTATATTAGAATATTCATTTTGCTTGGGTACACTTGAGGACTCTATTTGCTCTCCCTAGCTGAAAATGCAAGAAAGTTATATGTGCTCTCCATTAGCATCTAAGGAAGTTGTGACAGATGACGAATAATGTTTTGATATCAATCAACTATTCAGGAGTACTTATAGACTTGCAGAGGGCAGGGAGACACCTGTCCTGTGGGTGCAGTTTTGTCTGTACAAGGCAATTTAGTAATATAGTTCTTTCAGCAATATAGGAAACTCTCAACTGATCAACTGAAAAATGATCTATGTTCTCCCTTGAACCTTTCTCATGTGTACTTTTAATATCCTCATGACAGGGTTTAATTGTACAGGAAAGACCTGGTATATTAGAATTAAAAAATCGTGTGTAAATTGCATATGCATTTCTGTGCATGTATATCTGCAAATAGGCTTTCCAGTGCCTTCTAGGCTTGCAGTATTCATGGTTTTGACATCTGCAGAGCTTTAGAAGGCGCTTACAGTCACTCTAAATCATGCATGTTTTCTTGTTCAATATTAATGTTCTAAGATGGTGGGGACAATATTTACACTACCTAATACATTTGGTTGCACAGCATGCAGAGATAAGCTGTCCTGGCCATCTATAGATTCTATTGGGAAAAGAAATTTTCTTATGGAGCAGTTGGATATATGTGCTCTACTACTAGGACATGCGAGAAGAATGCTATTTCTGTAGCAAATCAGCCTGTTGTCTAGCACTTTCTTCTCCTTCCTGCCACTCAAGCTCTGTAGAGATGCTTTCTGCAGTCCTGTGGAGAGATTGGAGGTGGGCAAGGACTCTTTAATTAGTTCACATGATGTTTTATTCATCTATCCATCCTTCCATGTTGTGCAGTGACTTTGCCACAAGAATTGCACAAAGCTTTTCTTAACTGTAGGCGGTTGTTCACTTATTAATGTAAACATCATGTGCCTGGGATGTGTGAGCCCTAAAAATAAACCTGTGGAGATAAAAATAGAACTCTGGGAGTACTGAGATGCTGCTTAATCAGAACCAGCTGCAAGCTGTCTAGAAAATGTAAGTTATATGAGCCAGATGGCTTTTGCCCTTTTTGCTTTAGACAGCATGTAATTTGGGTAACTACAGCTACAGTAATGTATTTTCCCAGTCAAACTGTTTGATAAACATATTTGTTTCAAACAGACACTTCCAATTAGAGAACCAGTAAAATGTTAATTTATTTTAATATTTCTCCAGACGGGTAAGCCAAGGGAAGGTTACATAATGCCGCATTCAGAGGCATGCACAATAAATGCTCATGGCTGTATTTGGTAGGAACTAGATCATGATATACATCTTTGTACAACAACTCTTTTACACTGGGGAATAATCCCACTGAAATTAGGGTGAGAATAGCTGAAATGAAGTTGGTGGTGTAATGATTGATGGAATTTATGGAGTAAGTTTGTAGGAGTAAAGTACTATACAAAATGTAAGTGCATCGTAATGATATGTGGTCCTGCTTCTGGGGACCTGTCATTGGACAAGTCAGCAGTCTAGGAAGTGAGAATCTGAAGCTCAAGTCCATTTTATCTGATGTGGAACAGTGTGGGAGAGGGAACTCTGCTTGGCATGAAAGGGCTTGAATGTGACTATTTCACCATGCAATAGCATCTTTGCTCTATTTACAAAGTCTACAAGTCTACTTCTGGGGGAGCACAGTGTGAAATGAGCACAGCCTCTAGATAATTCTATCCATGTGCATCTAAGTTGTCGTGTAGAATAGCAATTATCAAACTAGGCTAGTGTTTATGTGAAAACCTGGGTGAAGGAAATGGAATGTATTTCAAGATGCAGCCTCTTTTATGAAATGTTTTAACAAAGCCAAACTATACAATCCTAAAAAGCTGTGATCAGTTTTTGTAGCAGATAAAAACATAAAATCAAAAAATACAGAAGATCCAGAACTGAATTTTGGCATAGAGAAACACCTCTGAAAACGAGTGTTGGTTAAGGTGCTTACTTCACTGGAAGCTGATAGAAATCATATACAGCTGACATGAAGCAGGCATATGAGTGATAAAAAGTCTTCTTATTTGTCCACCACCCATTTGTTTTGCATTTTCCATGATAACTGGACTGAGATTTTGATGTTTTTGTTTGTCATTATTATTTTTTCCTCAGCCTTGGCCCTCTTTGCTTTAATTAAATGCGTACTTACATTTTCTGAACGGGATGCCTGTTCTTCCATGCCTTTTTCTTTATGTTCAGTAAGAACTTCTCTCCATCTGACCTCCCAGGATTTCTCAACTTCTGTGCCTATCATACAGATTGTCATCACTGTATAAAGTTAAATCTTTTATGAGAAGCCATGTGAGAATTCCAGCCTACTTCTGAAGGGAGCAGTACCTACCTGAGCTTGCTTAGAGATGGTTGGGTAGGAATCTTTTATTTTTTCCTAAATATTTATATTTAAGTATATCTGCAATGCAAAGCTGTCTGAAATTGTTTGTGTGGCTTTCTTTCCTTGCCATTTAATTCTTTTGCACCTGTCATGCTCATGAGTCATGAGGCTATTATTTTTTTTTTTAAACTGTGGGAAATAGATTTATCAGTCTTTTTCTGGCCTGTAATTTTTTATACTAAATGATGTCAGGCAGAATTTTAGGTTACAGGCTTTTTGAAAGTATTTCAGAATGAAAATAGCTTTCAGAAGTGCTTTTAAAATGCGTTAATTTAGATTTATTTACTTTTTTAAAATTGCACTTGCTTGGTCTATTTGATCATTGGCTGAAACAAGCAGTGATTTAAGAACTTGAAGATCTGTCCATGCCTGAGCATGACTGCAAATTCAATGTACAAGTGGATCTTAAAATAGTAATACTTGTAGTCAGGTTCTAAGATGTTTTAGGTTGAAATCAAATTATAGGAATTTACTAGTTTTTGACAAGAGAAGAGAGAAAGCTGTGCAGATGAATTTTTAAGTAGCTGTATACATGACACACAGTCTTAAACTGATGAATGTCTGGATTTAGATCATCCCAACTGTAGGAAAAAAAACCCCTCTGATTTGATTGCATCATGCTCCCTCACTTTAATATTTTGTCTGTGACCTAGAAATGGTTCATAGTCTTATTTACCATAGGATAAATATGACTGACTCTGAAATGGGAGAATGAGGAAGGGGGAATGAGATCCCTTGAGCTCTTAGGTTGAGATTTTAGCATTTCCTCTATTAGGAATCTACTAGAAAAGAGAAATAATTCATTGCCTATCTAGTACTGTCACCCAATTTAAAGCAAATAATTGACTTTTTATTTGGTGAATGCAATGTTTTTAAGGTTCAACTTTCTTTTCATGTGCCATATGTAAAAGACATTCCAGCACAAAATTTACTTGTTCTCGTGGTTTTTAGCATACTTCTTTTGTGCTTAAAAAAAAAAATAATAAATAAAATTAAAAATTTGAAATAACTTGGGATTATGCTGATTCTCAGCTGTTTGAAACGTATTTAGTTTTTGTATAAATCCATGTCTAGGGTGGACCACAGAAAGATGTAGGAGATGCACTCAACAGAAAGTCATGCTAGGACAAGAGACTGCTTTCCCTCATTGCTCTTCATTCAGGGCTTGTTTCTGCTGGAAATCCCTGAGCATTTTAACACCTGATATACCTTCTCTGGATGCGCTTTAGGATATTACAGCAGTTAAATCATACCAGTAGTTTAAGTATTAGGCTATATACTAGTTTAAATATTTACTAATCTGGTATATCTTGACTGAAGAGTGGCATGATGCATGGCCTTTTGGGGATCAGCCTTGTGAAAAGGCCTTGATGATACACAGGTGGGGCACTAGTGGGAGGTAGCGTTGCCCTAGCTTTGTGTTTTTGCAAGATTTCTTATTAAATGAATCAAATGAACTCATTTCCAAATTTAAGAAATTATAGATTTGCTTACTGAGAAATACTCAATAGCTTCAAGTGGTTATCCACTCAGGATTCTTTGTTCCAGTATAGAACAGCCTCACACTGATCCTTCAAACATGGCTTCAGCATACTGTTTGTCAGCTGCCTGATGTCCATAGACCTTTGTATTTAGGTGGCAATCATGTTCCTCCTTCCTTCACGCTGTGTGCAGCCTGAGAATTATTACAAGCAACACGGGCCTAGAATTTTCTGTGAGAAGTGGGCAATTTTAGACTCTTTTACCACCTGCTTGAGTTCGTATGTGAAACGAAATTACACATATTGCTTTGTTATGTCTGGGACTGGCTTATGTCTATGTATAGATAAGGTAGATAAACACTGAAAATAGCAAAAATAATTTCACAAAGTGCATTACTTTTCAGATAAAAAAAAAAATTGTGTTGTTTCAGAAAATAATTTCCTTTATAAAAATAGAAATGAATGCAGAAGTGTCTGATTATTATGATTGTTACTGGATTTAGCTGGAAATCTCCCTCTGAGATTTCTTTTAGTATTAATCTAAAAATACACCTTTGTCCCTGTTTTAATATCACCACCAGAAAAGAGAAATTCTTTATTTCAAACCTAATAATTTAGATGCAAATATGCTTTTTAAAAATAGAACTAAGCAAGGAAAAACAAAACAAAAGCTGTAAAAGCTAATACTTTTTATAAGTGGTCTTATGTAAGTATGGAGTATGCTCTTAAACTCATCCAAGTCCTTCTGGATACCATTTATAAGATCATTGTGCTTGTTTACAAAAGGACACTCAAAAAATTAATCTGCAGTAACTAGAATTATAAATTGAAGTGGATTAGCTAAATTGTATAAAATTCTTGTTCAGCATGCATTCAAAATTACAGTTGCCATAATTTAATTTATCTTAATTTACTTTGGATGTGAACTAAGCTGCATGGAATTAATTTAATCCTGAATGAATATCCATAATAGAGTTGAGCTGGTATGACCACTCTTCTTTGAAAGGAAGTCTGGATTATTTTAACATATTTTGCTTTTGAGAAAATCTTGTTAATTTAGGATGAAATTTCTAAAAGTATTGTTGTACATGGTTGTTTTTTTCCCGTTTAAACTCGGAATGTTGCACTAAGCATAAACATTTATTTGTCCAAGTTTGGTTTTTATTGCATAAGGAAATTCACAGTAATGTCATACTGAAACCAGTAAAATTACACTGTGTAGTACTTTGAGTATGAAACTGTCCCAAGTCACTTAAATTGGTTATTTGTAATTCATAATCTGAATAAATTGTAGAACAGTCAGTAAATACCAAGAACTGCAGAGTTTTTCTATGTTTTGTCAAGAGGAATTCAAACCAAAGTGCTCAGGAAAAAGCATTCTTACTCTCTTAATAGGCACAGTCCAGACCTGGGAATATCTGGGCTTGCCCTGAGGTGCCTTTTTCACTGGGACAATGTGTGGTCCAGCTACTACTTTCCCATTTCCCAAGGAGGGCTTCATTGGATAGTCTTCCTCTACTTGCTTCTATTGAACATGATTTTCCAAATTCTTTAGAGCTATTTGCACTTTCTTGGGAATGTGTCTTTGAGAGTTACACTGGAACCATGACATTTGCAAACTGCTTCTGTTGTATCCTTTCGTTTTGCCCCCTCTATTCCAACCCCTACAATTCTGCGATTCTGTGATGTGAACACAAAGTAATTTTGTCATCTGTATTAATGTTGATATCTCAATTTTAAAATCTGTTTAAGACCTTGTTAATCTTGCTCTTGAACGTCTGCTTTACAGTTATTTGAATTGTTTATGCCATGCATGTGTTGAAAGATGTAGGCATTGTGCGTGTTCCATGTTATACTGACCCTTGTCAGTGCTTATTTAATATCCGTATGCTTAGAATATCTCTTTTCCAAGGTGCCACACTATATCAATTCCCCCATTTCATAACAATTATATTTAAGTCTTATTCAAATCTCCTGTGCTATGTATGCGTTCAAAAGATTTATCTTTGCAGAGGAATTGCCAGCTCACAGCCTGAGCCAATGGTTCAGCACCAAGTGAGAAGGCATGGCTAACCCAGGGAGCTCAGGTGCAAGCAACGCACATGAGTGACTAGAAGATCATCCCTCCTCACCCTCATTTAAGGATTAGGAGCTAAGGGAGTATTATCTTTCTGGATAGTGATTACATTCCTCTTGGGCTGTTGGGCTGTCACTGGTCATTGGAAGGGGTGAGCTTTTTTTTATCTGCTATTGTTCTGTGAGGTTTCTGTCCTACTAGAAGATACTATAATTGCCTTCTTTGCTATACAAACCTGAACAAATTAAAGTAACTTTTCTGAAAGTGGCTTAATTGCACTTGAGTTTCTGTATCTTTTATGTATTATATATTCTATTTTAGTATACTGGAGAATTTACACTTCTACGTTTAAACTGTTTAATACTTCTTATACATGTATTCAGAACATCTCCTGGGTGCTTGAAGAAATATAATGACTTATTATGTTTGTTGAGTTTAATAATATTCCTAATGACAGCCCAAAATTCTGGATTTTGTTTCTATACCATATCTTGTTGATACCCTTGCAAAAAAAAAAAGCAAGACTTACACAAGCTAGCAACAGTGATCAGGATTATATGGCAGCAGCCTGAGTATGAATGTACAAAAATTACCTCTCTTGTAACTGGAAAACAGAATCTAGCTTGAAATGTAAAAATATGCACTTGAAGACATTCACATTTCACCAGTAAGTTTGTGTTATTCAAACCCTCTTTGCATTTTAAATGGGTACCGTTCCAGCATCTACTGAATTTTGTAATTGACAAGTTCCTGTGTTATTTCATTGTGAACTGTGAGAAATGTGCTTTCCTTAATAAGAAATATTAATGCCTAAAGTATTTCTTTTAAATTACTTTTTCTTTTGAAATATATAGAATCACTGTGATTTTTTTTTTTAATGGTGTGAAAGATGCAATGTGACATAAGAATTGCCTGTATTTTAGACAGATTACTATATCCAAATTCTCATCCAAAGAATGGTTTCTTTGAATAACATGTCAAACCTGAAGTAAACTAAAAAAGCTTAAAGTCGTGATGTATAAGAATCCAGAAATTTTTCTGAGGTTTTCAGAATTTTAGAGGTCCAACAAAGCTGGACAAGTTGACTGGGAATCAGCTAGGAGAAGTCGGATAATGCAATTCCAGGCATTTAACTTGAATAGTGATTCAAATAATTCTTGTTTCATTTTCTGATGATTTAAATGCATGAAACAACTTGTCTCTGAGGTATTTTGCAGTATGTTGTTGACCAGTCTTCAGGTTTTCAATTAGCACAAATAAATCCAGCAGTGAGCTTTGTGGACTGGTACAGCTTCAGCTCAACGAAGAAGTGACTCTATGAAGCACAGAAAAGTCTTTTTTATATTGTACAAGTCACCAGAGACTGTAAGGAAGACCAGAATAGAGGGCACCTAGCTAAAAAAAGATGCAACCATGACAAAAAAAAAAAAAAAAAAAAAAAATGACCTCACTTTAATAAAGGCTTAAACCTTTCTCAAGGGTTCAGCAGCCCTGTGAATGAGGGGAGTTTGGACAGCATGGTCTCTGGCTTCTCAAGATTTTTGTTGTGAAAATATAACATTGAAGGTTTTTAAGGAAATCTGGCCTGAATTGCTATATGAGGGAAAATTGTTTATTAGTGAGATGGATAGGGTGAGAAACTGGATGAAGGTGGGAAATATGTGGAAATAAATGGTTGGATGTGGTAAATATGTGAGAATCCTGTAAGGGTCTCTGCTGGGACCTCTGCTATTTGGCAGTTTATTGTTAAGAAGAGAATGAGTTGTAATACATGAAAGTTTGCTGGTAATATGGGCCTGCTTAATAATTAAGGATGAATGACAGATGCAGAAAGAAAGAGTATCATCAGAAAGAGTATCATCTATGTCCTATTTGTACTTCTCCCTAGACATCTGCTTGTGAATACTCTTATACATCATCTAATGATCAACTGTTTCTGTTACGTGTTATTTTTTTTGATTTCCAACTCTCCATTAGCATCTAATACATATAAAAAAATTATTCTGCTAGCCAACAATATTAAAGTAGAAAAATGTATCTTCAGCAGAATTGGTTTTATTCTTCAGTTTGTGATTTTATTTATGCTTCTCTCAATACAGAACCTGCTAGCTTCCAAATGTGAGTAGCTTGGTACGGAGCAGCATAGAATGCTGAAGATTTGTGTGGCTGTAGGGGGGTTAATGATAATGATTAAGTGATGATGACCCAGCTGGACTGTGGGTTGAGGCAGTAATCAGCCTCTCAAGCAGATAAACTGTGGGGGTAGAAGTAGAGTTTATCTTGGTAAGTAAGAGGATTTCTGATGACTAAAGCAGCATGCCAGCTACATGTTTGCTTTTGTTCCACTAGTTTATGTAAACTGGGTAATTTCATTCACAGTAGCATGTGGAATGCAGTAGGGCATGGAAAATTGAAAACCAAAAGGCAATACATTTTGAGACTTTGGGATGAGCAGGCCCAACTTCCTCCTCAGCATCTGTGTATCAGACTTAGGAGCCATGAAACAAATGCAGAAAACTGCAAATGGGACTTAGAGGATAGGTAACGTTGAGAGGACAATACGAGTAGAAATCTCTGCTATGCACTCAGGTGAGAACTCACCCAGAGTATTGTGTTCAGATATGGAGTCCTCAGTACAGGAGATGTGTGGACCTGTTGAAGCAGATGCAAAGGAGGTCCACTAAAATGATCCAAGGAATGGAGTGCCTCCTCTATAAGGACAGGCTGAGAGAGCTGGGGCTGTTTGGCCTTGAGAAGTCTCTGGGGAGATGTTACAGTGGCCTTTCTGTGTCTAATGAAGGGCTTTAAGAAGGGAGAGGATAGACTATCAGGGTCTGTTGCAATAGGCCAAGGGGAAATGGTTTCAAAGTAACAGGAGAGATTTAGATTAGATAGGAGGGAATTTTTGCAGTAATGGTGAAGCATTGGAATATATTAATATTAATATTATATTAATATTGCCCACGCAGAAAGTGGATGTGCTATCTTTGGAGGCATTCAAGGTCAGGCTGGAGGGGGCATTGAACAATCTGATGACCTTTAAGGGTCCATTTCAAGTCAAAAGATTCTATGATTCCAGGAACTCGTTTCGGCCCCAACAGCTTAACTTACGATCACAAACAGGTTAGGGTAACGTTTTCTTGGGTAATAATTATCTCTCAGGGCATCCCTGGAGGTGTTCAAGGACAAGTTGGATGGGGCCCTGGGCAGCCTGGACTAGTATTAGATATGGAGGTTTGTGGCTCTGCATGCAGCAGGGAGTTGGAGCTTGATGATCCTTGAAGTCCTTTCCAACTCAAGCCATTCTATGACTGTAAGGAATATAGGTTAATAAAAACACTGAATTTAAAAAGTGTGAAGGTGCACTTAAGAGGAATTAATAAAACTTCATGAATTATTTGATGTCCAGAATCTACCCTAAGAGGTTGGGCTCCAATGGACTGAATCTGTGCAAGCAGTGCCAGAGGCAGTCACTGTGTCACGAAGCAAACAGTTTTTGGAATTCTTGTATCCATAGCATCTCTTGATGTAGCTTTAAGGCATTCTTAAAAGCAATACATTTCCTCTCAGTACATCCCCAAACAAAGAAAAACTTTCTGGTTATTTAATGGCCACTTATTGAAAACATGTAGATCGATCAGGTCATAATTTCTGTAGCATGCTTAAAGATAAGCTTACAGAGGAATATAGATTGTCACTGAGTGTGTGCTGGAATCAATGATTTGGAAAAATTCTTACCAAACAAAATTGTTTACAAATCTCATGTTCTGAATGTTAGGCCTTCTTTTTCAGGTACTCTTCAATGACATAATCATGCAACTTGGCCAACTACTGTTTTTCATTCAGAAGTATTTACAATAGACAGGAAAAAAAGCCATTATTTACTAGGACATAAAACATGATACCATTCCAATTTGAAGGACTTCTAATGGGGGAAAACATGCAAGACTTTCTCCTTTTTCACTGCTGCTGTTCCATCAGTTGATCGGGACTGATAAACAACTGGTTTTGCTGCACTCACTCAAAGCAGATTCATTCTTTGTGAAGAAGTACTAGAGCATGCTTCATTAGATACTCTTTTCTGTCACTAAAGTAACATGGAAACTAGCCAAAAAACCTCTGAATTTATCTGAAGTAACACTTGCAGCTTTGTGGAAGTATGCAGCTGAGTAATAGCATAAAAATAGCAAGTTATTTTGAGGAAGAGCATATGTACTGTAACAATGAGAAATTGGTATACAGATAAAAGAAATTACAGATCTAAATATAAATTTAAGATGAGAAAGATCTGTGGCATAATGCCATGCAGCCTTATGTAGATGCAGCCATTAAAAGTTGCTTAAAGCTCATTCTTCTATCACAGTTATTTAAAGAAGCATCATATCTGATAAATTGCTGTATTGCCTTAAAGGTGCACATTTTATATTCTGTAGCAGTACAGTTAGTACAGTTAATGGGCACTCCTTACATTAGACTGCACACTGATGTATAGGGTACCATACAGCAATAACTGCATGACCTTTTCTTCTTACTGGCAACCAAATGCAGATATCTTCTGTTAAACATTAAGAAAACATTTGAACACATTCTCAGGTTACTTGAGAAAGCATTTAAGTGTGTGCTTAGGCACAGGCAACCAATTCCTGTACAAACACTTTTAAAATACAGTTTAAAATTCTCAGTGCTTCATAGGATCATAGGGGTCACGAAGGTTGGAAGAAGCCTCAAAGATCGTTTAGTCCAACATCTACCTACCAACACTACTTCCTCACTAAACCATGTCTTCTAATACAATGTCTAAACATTTTTTGAACACCTCTGGGGATGGTACTCACCCACTTCCTTGGGCAGCCCATTTCAGCTCCTGAACACTCTTTTGAAGGAGAAACCCAACCAGAACCTCCCCTAGTACAACTTGAGGCCCTTCCCTCTAGTATTATTGCTAGTTATGTGAGAGGAGAGGCTGTTTCATCAGGGAATTGCGAAGTTGATGGTTTTTTTTTTTTTTTTTAAGTAGAAAAACAAACCAAATTTGAGGTACTGCTGTGAGGATTTGGATTTTCCTTTATATCACTCTATTTCATGGAAGAGCATAAAAATTAGACTGAAAAAGGAAATAAGAGATTAGAAGATTAAGTCAGAATTAGATTTAGATAACTAGAACCTAAAACAAAGCCAAGTAAAATCTGTGTGGAGCTGCTCCTTTCCTCAATTTCTACATGGTCAATGTAAAGCTCTTTGAAAGCTTTGAGAGTAGTTATGTAACCTCCTGAAAAGTATTTTAGTTAAATTTCAAAACATTAGACCACGTGACAGTCTTTGCAAAGCAAAAATTGGTTCTTCTTTCATTTTTGAGTAAACTTTTTTCTTCTTTTTTTCTGAACCACTTGCACTTCAAACTAATCAAAACGCCACTTGCTGTTATTTGCTTTCTATAAGAAGGACAGGTTTCTGCAGGACTTCTCTTTCAGAAAAGGAAGACAAATACAAGAAAAAAGATAAATACAAAATCTAGGAGAAAAAGCCAAAGGGAGCTTGAAGAATTCAGCTAGCATTAGGCATGTAATTTCTGAATAGTGGCTTTTTGTTTTTATTTAATCTTTTCTCTCTGTCTCTGGTTAACCATCCTGATCTGATTAATGTCTTTATGAACTACCTATGTTGCTGAGAGAAACAAGGAATAAGGGACAACTCCAGCAGTGGTATAGAAAATTACTGAGAAATTAGGAGAAAAGAAGAAGAAGAACAGCAAGAGATTTTCCATCTTTGTTTTTTTCAGATGTTTTCCCTATGACGCTGAAAGTATGAAAGACAAAATAAATATAGTAACTTGAGCTCTTGTATTTATGAGTCCCTGAGAAGGGAGGCTAGGTTCCTAGGAGCTCATAGTGATCTCTGTAGCTAGAGCCAAAGAAATGAAGCATGGGAGATAGGGTAGTCTTTAAATGGTTGATATTTTAATGCATGACTGTCTATTTGGCATCAGGAGTTGTCTTCTAATTATAAAAGATGAAATAAAAAGAAAACAAACAGCAAATCGGTGATTTTTGTTCTATATATCCAGGTTCTGTTCCATATATTCTTTTGGTACATGCTTGGATTCTGGCTGTGCTGTATGCTCAGTTTTATTTTCTATCAAAATAAGTATTCAGAGGATGTCTGGATTTCACACTAGTACAAATTTCAGATACAGCCCAGAAAATTAATAAGTTAATTATTGGCAAAAAGACAAAACTATCACTATCTGCTCCAGCCAGTTGAGAAATCCAGGCAGTTACGGAGTTGTTCTGTTGAGTTCTTTTGGCTTAAATGAGTGGTTATGGAGTATTATGGAGTATGATCTCTGACTATTTAGAGGAAAGGTGGAAAATCCTTTTCTTTGATAACTGTTTTCTTTGTTGTTTGCTCTATAGAGATGTTGCTAGTATGGCTTTTTTTGTTTTTTTTTTTGTTTTTTTTTTTTTTCAATTGTGATTTCAAAGAAGATGCATCCAAAATGCTCCTCCTTTGTAGCATTGTACATCAATGCCATATGTTGAAAACATGGTGAAGAGTAGTTGTAGAATCTGTGCTGCAACACTTCTCCTTTATCTCTCTTCCCACCCACACTAAAATAAGAATTGGAGTCTGTTATCATGCGCACCAGTTTTCCCTCCTGCAAATGTAGACTTTCCTGATACGCGACATTAACGCTCTTCAAACTGTCCAGGGGTTTTTGCTTTTGTTTAATTCTTGTGACTCACATTTGAGGATCTATTTTTAGATTCTTTAAAACATTGGAGTGGTGTATCTGGAATGCATAAGTTAAAAATTGAAACCTTAACAGCAACTGAAGGTGAATGCAGAAAATCACTTGAGTTTTTTAAAGTGTTGCTGCAAGTAAGTAGCGTACCAAATCTGTAATATATTATCCTTTTCTTTTATATTTTCAGTATGTCATCTAGAAGCTAAAGCAAATTTCAGAAAGGTTCTGAAAGTCAACCTGAGTTGTTTTGTTTTTTTTTTTAATCTACCTTAAATTGTTTAGTCTTGAGTGAGAAATTATATCCCATTTAACTAGCACGTTTTGGTATTTTGGCGTATTTCCATTGCTGCTACTTACTCTGAAATGTGCAGAATAAAAGGGCAAAGGATCTCATCCTGTCTGATCTAATCTTGTTTCAAGTTTTTTCACTTCTAGCATCCTGTGACAGTCATTTTTAGCAATGGGATCATAAACAGCCTTTAATGCTTCATTTGTCTCCTTTCGTGCTGAGAATAAAGGAAGTGTCTAGAACCTATTATGGAATACAAAATGCGTGCAAATGTAGTAGAACACAGAGATGTTAGTAGAAATGTTGCTAAAGGTGATATTACTGTTTCACACCCAAATACCTGTGGATGGATGTAAATGCGATGATTTTCACTGCATAAACATTTTGCAAATGAAGCATCGTTGCATGTTTGAAAGAAAAGCACAGTGCTTTGGGCTCGTGTCGTGATCTGCGTGTGTTTTGACAAGTGTTTGTAACAACCTTAATCTGCAAAAATGGTATGTTTTAAAATGAACAGTGTATTCAAGAGTGTTCAAGAGATTTATTTCAAATATGCAGTCTTTTGTGGCAGCTTGACACAGGTTGCTTTGGTCATCTGTTATTTATTTAAAACTGACAGTGGAAAATGGCCCAGATCGTGGAGTCAAAGATAATGGAATGCTGAACTGTAAGAGAAAATGTTATGTGAAAAAGTGAGCTTATCCTAAAATAGCTTTAGAATTTCTGTCATCCTCAGAGTCTTTTGGTGCACTGAAAATATGTGATCTAAGAACAAATACCTACAAAATGTTTTCTCTTCTGGTGGTGGAACACAAAAAAACATAAGATAGAGAGGCACTTGTTTGTGGCTGTCGCTCCTTGAGAGGATAATGCTAAAACCATCTTGGAGTGGCTCCATCCTGGAACAGCTCGAAGTGCCCATTCTAACAGGGATCAAGACACAAAATAAGTTCGTTTTCTGTGCTCTGAAAATCGTGTATTATCTTTCTGAAGTAAATTGGCTGCTTGTTTAACCTGAAACAAAATAAGGATAGTTCTTCTCTAAATTAGTGCTTATTTAGTCTTATTAGAGCTCTGGATCCTTTGGATGTTAGAAAATCCTCAACATTAGTGTGCAGGTGGGGTTGTTTCTGCTGCAATGTGAATAATTCTGTGCTGCCCAGACTTGGAAACAGGAAGACTGGAACAGGTTTGGTTTTTTTTTTTTTTTAAATAATAATAAAAAAATCCTAGAATTTAGAGTTCTGTGCATCCTTCATACACATTGTGATTGAAGCAGTGGGCATTGCAAAACTGAATTGGGAATTTTTTGCAGTCTGTTATGTGGACTGTAACTTTGTTTAGTAGTTGAAGGTCAATTTTGCAAAGGACTCCATTTTTGTTTTGTTCTCATGAACGCCTTTTTCAGATTCTGCTGGTTGTTTTTTTTCCTATGTATTTTTATTTTCCCCACCCTTTAGGCAAAGAAATAGCTTAGGGAAATGAAACAAACTGTCCAAATATGTAAAAGTTACACTTCCTCAAGGAATTTCACCAATACGTGACAGCTGGTCTAAATGGGGATTTGAGCAGTTTAGATATTTATTTCAGATAGAAAAGAGAGCTGTAATGATTCCTCAACTGAACAAGGATGATTTTTTTAGAAAGTAGCTTTATATTTACGTAGTTAATAGTTATACTGCAGTAAAAATACTTAACATGTAAACCAAAACTTTTTCTATGTTATCATGTTTCGTTTTTCAAAATGAAAAAAAAAATCTATTTTTCGCGCTGTGGTGATATTAACCTAGTAGAAATGTGAGGAAACACCGAAGTGTTTGCACATGTAAAGTGTAATGAATGGAGCAGTAGAATAAATACTAGCAGTAACAGTAACACATAGTTAACTATACCAAAATGCGTGGCATGCTCAGATATCTAGCATGTTTGCTGTGTGGAATAGGTATTATATATATTGTAACTACTGAAGTGTTACTGCACTACCTCCAGTAGAGTAACTGTTATCTTTTTTTTAAGCATACTCATTCTCAGTAAGCTAGTTAGCAAATGAACATCGAGATTTCAGTGCTCAGAACAAATCCTTTCCCAATCTGCTATGTATGGATTTTTTTCTAGAGAAGAAGTGTCCTCTTTCTGTGATGAAATCCACAGCACTGGTAGTTTAGCTTTGTTCTTGCTGTTTAAGTAGCTGCCTTATTTTGTGTTGTAGAAAGACGCAAGCAGGTACAGAGGCATACTGATAGGATTGGCAGTTTTACTTTTCTTATGTGTTCTAACAATCCCAGGTTAGTGGATTTTTGGAAAAAAAAATGTTGAAAGCTTTTCATGGATGCTTGAATGACAACTTATTCATTTAGTAAGTGGAGAACTGTCTGAGAGCTACTTTTGAGAGGCAGTTTTAGGTGTAGTTTTTTTTTTTTTTATTGTAGGGTTAGCACGCATAAAGCACTGCTGCCCTTTTGTATTTACAGGACTGTTGGCTATGGATAGGCTTGTCTGAATAAACGTGTCTCAAATGTGTGCAGGTAGGATGTTATGATAAGGCAGGTAGGCCATAATTATAGAATCAGAGGATGCTTTGGGTTGGAAGTGACCTTGAAAAATAATCCAGCCCAACCTCATTGCCATAGGGGGATTTATGAAAAAACTTAGGTGGAAAAACGTAATTGCAGAACTAATGGATAGGTTTCCTTGAGAAGTGATGCTCTTCACCTGTCAGTTTTCAACAGGATTTTGGAAATGCCCTCAGTGACATGCTTTAATATTTGGTCAGCCCTGAAGTGGTTGAGCAGTTGGAATGGAAGATCTCTGAAAGTCCCTTGCAAGTGAACTGTTATGTGCAATTCTACCCTACCTATGCTAGTTAGACTTAAGTTGGGAGGATTAATATTACAAAATATTACCAAATATTATACTGGCTAGTGAGTTGGGTGGAACACCTATATAAGCTCATCTTCCTTTTCCTTTATTGATAATTGATGAATCAGCTTGATTCATTGATAATTTTTATCGATTTTATTGATAATGCTGAATCAGCATACTTCTGCTGAAGTCAGTAAAGGAGCACAAATCTGCACCAGCTAGCAGTCTTGTCCCTTGGTTAATCAGAGTTCTATTCCAGAACTGACAATAGTTAGCATTGCCATACATCACAATTGAAATTTCTAGAACATTTGCAGTTGTAAAACCAGGGAAAAATATAAAGATGCTCAAATGGGCTGGCATCATTCAAAGAAGGTAATCCTTTTATGAATGTAGTGTTTGCAGTAGTAGAAAATGGAAGTACGGAGTTGTTGAGGCTGTGCTGATTCTGATTAGTATAGGTGCCTAACAGTCACATTCTTTTTTTTTTTTCTTTTTTTTTTTTCCAAAACAAACAAACCACCTTGTCCATGTGTCACCTTGCACAGTGTTATTATTATTTTTAAGCTTTTTAGGTAGATGAAGTAGCATTATTAATTATTTGACTTGAAGATGAATGCCTGTGCAGTAGGTGTGGCAAACACTTGGAAAATAACAAGGCAATCCTGGATAGAGGAGATAGAAAAGGTTTTTTTTTTTTTGTTTTTGGTTTTTTTTTTTTTTGTTTTTTTTTTTAAAGCACACACACACACAAAAAAAAAAAAACCAAAAAAATCATACAATTTGAATTTTTAAAGAACTTATTGTGGAGAACTGGGTTGAAAGAAGCTCTGGAAGCTCTGTAAAGTGAAGAAAAAGAGGATAAATCTCTTCAGTGAACTTGAAAAAAATGATAAATATTTTAGGGCACAAAGAGGAAAATGGATTGCATGGTTAATGATTTAATGATCATTTCACAAAATGAATATGGCACATGGATATTGCAATACATGCTAAAAATATGAAAGTAACTTTGATTTTGAATGAGGTGGTGTAGTAATTCTTTCAGAAATGAAAAAGAATGTTTAAAAAGCCTTAAGGGAAGACATTTTCTTGGGCCTGTGGAACCTAGCTAAAGACACAGTACTTACTCCTCAACTTCCCTGAATGAGTGCAGTGGAAAGCGCTCAAAACTGCTCCAAATCAGGCTTAGATTTCTTTGCATCAGTGCAGCCATTAGAAGGGTGAGAGAAGCTGTTCTTAAGCCAAAGGATGACATCCTTAGTGTTAACTGAAGATGCTAAGAAACCAGCTGTGAGTAAGCACATGTTGAAATTTCCACACATGATTTTTACTATCAAGAAGAGGAAATTCTTGAACAGTCTCTTAACAAGGAGATGGGGAGACCCTTTGCATCTACATTCTGTCTTGTTTCTGAACATGAAATAATTACTTACTATAGCAGAAAGTTGTCTCAAAACCAGGTAGCATCTCCTGGCCCATATTCTTACTCCTCCTGGGCAGTGTCCTTTTCGTAACTGCCACAAGTTTTCTCCAGGCTCTGGAGAGTCTTGTTCTTGCTATATCCTGCTTCATTCTCCTTGTAGGAGAGGAAAAATAGTTCCACGGAGCTTGTTAAGTAAATAAATAGTACTATTAATTTCTTAAATATTTGTAAGGTCTTTTTCAAGCTACAGCAAATGGTGCTTGTCAGTATCCAGCTGAATGCTGTTACAGGCAAGATGAAACACGAATGCTATGGTAATTGTCCTGCTGTGACAGGCAGTTGTTGAGTGTTCCCCATTTTGCTGGATGGGTAATCCCTACATGTGTGCAGGAGAAAGGTAATGTAAGAGACAAGTGAAGTATGTCAGTATCTGTGCTGGATGGTTATGGGGTCACCCCTGCAGGAAAAACAGGGAGCTTGTGTAGGCTGCTGGCTGAGGCGCGTGACCATGGGGTGCAGTTCCCTTGGCTCTGCTCAGGTGCCAAATTTCAGTGTGTTCTAAGATAAGGAGGAAAGCTGGACTTTTATCTAGTTTATGATTTATCTCAAGTAGATGAAACCCCTGAAAACTGAGCTGTTAGACACTCAGTCTTTGAAGTGCTTTAGAAATGCTAAAGGAAGGCTTAGAGTAAAACACAAGACCACAAAATATAAAAATAAACCAGGGCTATTTCTGTGGCTTAGCTTTAACCCATTTGTCTTTAGCTCTCTAGCTGTTTTACATTATTGTCATGCACAAAAACAAAGGAAAATGTGTTTTTTTTGGGTTTTTTTTTTTTTTTGTGTGTGTTTTTTTTTTTTTCCGAATACTGATGCTAAAAGTAGAAATTCTTTCATTGTGTTTAAAGGAGTTGATGTTATGGTAATTCTTTCAGAGTTACTTTTACAAGTGGTGTTAAGCTTCACATTTTAGAAAAAAAGGAATTGTGGCTCAGCAATGAAATTGGAATTTGAAATAAATTCCAAAGAATGAAGCTGTTACCTGTTCTGTGTGCTTCTTCATTTCAAATGTGAAATTTTCATGTGGAAATGTAGCTTTAAGACAAAAATTGAATATACTAATTCAAATGCATTTGTGTCCTTTTCGGTTGTTTTCTGTCTCATTACTCTTCGCCTCTTTTACCCTATGAAAATACTGTGTTGTTAGGCAGCATCCAGTTTTCATGTATAGATGTATAAATGTCTGCTCAGTGGTTAAAACATGAGAATTGCACCCACTGCCCTTCTAGGGAAGCATTGCTTTGAGAAGTTGATGTGTCTGCTTTCCAACCTTAGATTTAACAAGTAAAATTCTGTCACTGATGAGCTATCAGTGTAATCAGCAAGTGGTTGCTGAGGGAGGAGGGAGCTGTGAGATTCGGTAGGAACCTGGGGAGAACACTGGATGCCAATGGGAGGTGACCTCTGCCTTCTGGCAGCTGCAAGTGTAGGACACAGTGATGCTCCCTGCAGTAATGCTAACTGCAGGTTGAAAGAGTTGATCTTAATTCAGAATACTGACCTGTCTGGGTCTGAACCTTTGGTTTGATGTTGCATTTTGGAAGAGTACCAAGATCTGGATCGATTCCGTTACATAACTTGGATAATGATATATGCAACTAATTTATTCTTTCATCCTCACTAATGCAGAATGGTTTGCAGTTTATCAGCTTCATTTCAAAACAACAATAAGAAAAAGCTGCTGTTAGGAAGATTTCTGTCTAATCTTTCTATTTTTTCTTTTTCAAATAACTGAAGGGAGGAACTGGGTTGGTGAACAGACTTATGAGCCCACAGTTATGGACTGCTATAAGAAGTGGGAGGGAATAACAAAACCAACTAGTTGACTAACCACTTCCCTTCATTGTTGCTTTTAATATTAGAAAAGCCTTGCTAGCTTTCTAAACCACCATGAGTTACATAAATGAGACGGTGTATGCTCTAACTGGTAAGTTCCTTTCCTTTAAGAGCTAAATTGAAACCTGAATTGGAATTGATCCTTAATGATTAAAATTTATAAGATGTACTGCTTTCTATTTTTCATAATCATAAAAAATACAATGTGTTGCTCTCAGTAAAAAAAATAAAATAAAATAAAAGAAGTAAAAATAAAAAAATTGTGCAGTCCTGCCTTATAAGCAAATTTTCTTCACGCAGGATCAGAAGGGTGTATTTCCTTGCTAAATTACTAAGTACTGAAGTAATGGTAACAAATGAAAGAACAGTGCAAGCCTGTAAGTTCAGAGAAGTTTCTTCAGTGACTTTTTCATTGAGTTGTAGAATGAGCTTCCATCTCAAGTACTAAATCTGCACAGTTCTTCGTGAGCTGAAGCCATCTATATTGGTTGCTGTTACTACTTAGTAGTTGGAAAATTCTTCCTTCTTTATTTCTATTTCAGGTCTTATTACTAATAATTATTAAAGTTAAAAATTCTAAATATCTGACTATTGCACTAGGGCAGATATCTGTGTTTATTTTGCCTGTTTAGTACTCTTCAGTACTGAACAAATACTGTTCAGTAGTTGTTTCTTCTTGTCTTATCTGTAGTCTGTCTGTGATGTGGCTAAACGTACTTGAAAACTAAGGAAGGACGTATCAGTTTGTAATCTTGTAATTTTATCCCACTGTTTAGCAGGATGCACTAACTTGCGTTGTCGGTGTGTTTACTTTCTCAATACAGTTACCTGAAATGTGTTATCAGCTTTCTGATGGCACTTCTCCCACTGAATCAAACAAGCAAATAAAAGAACCACAAACTCATCGCAACGATAGCAAAACACAATTAAAAGTGTTTTTCTTAGGGAAAGCATCATTTAAAAAGCTGCCAGCACACTTTAAATTCTTCTTTTGAGATATAATGTAAGCAGTTGAGTGAACATTACCTTATTGCAAACTTTCTGTTCATATTAATGCTTTACAATTTCTACATGTATGTTCAAAATGTCTTCTGTGTTTTCTTACCACCTTTATATGTTCAATCTTTAAAGACAAAAAACATTAAGTCAAACATGTTGGGAATTTCACAGGGTTAATAAAAACTAAGTTTTTGAAATTACTACACTTCTATTTACATTTTCTTGCTGCAAATCATTAGAAATAATTCAATTTGGATCTTGTAGCGGAAACGGATGCAGAATGAAATTGGATGCAGAAACATTCTCTGAAGATTCAGCTGAGAGCATCCTTGAGTCTACCTGCCACTCTTGACCTAGAATGTGAGCTTACTGTAATACAAAGGCTTTCACAGATCTCACTGTCAATATCAATATTTTTGGAGAACCATTAAGCAAAACATCCAGAAAGTCTTGTAAGGGGAGGAAAAAATACCTTACCGATAGTGCACAATCTACAGGGATGTAATGTCTGCGATGTATTGTTTTCTGAAGCCACTCATATCACTCATCTGAGCAAAACAGGTGCAGCTATCAAGACATTTCTTCTTCAAGTGGCATACAAAACAAGCTCATTTTGATTTTAACTTCAAATATTGCTCTTCTGCTGTATGTTGAAGTCAATTATCCTTCAGCTCAGCTGCCCAGCTATGTGGGATCCTCCTGTGGTATTTTAGTGCTTCCTTCATTCACTTCAGTAACAAAGTTCACTGTATTACAGTATTTGGTCCTCAAATCTGCCCTGTTTTGTTGGTGGTGGTGGTGTTGTTGTTTGTTTTTGGTTTTTTTTTGTTTATTTGTTTTTTAAGTTTTGATGCCTCTATGGCAAGATTTCTTACAGAAAGTGAGAAATTTCGTCTAAGATGCAATCAGTGGAAAAGTAGTTATCCCACCTTTCAAAGAGGCCTCTGGAGCAAAGAGACTGATCCTTCCTACTCCACCTGGGCTCCCAAGTGACAGAAATGGAGCTGCCTGATTTTCTGTGGGTTAGGGGAAGCTCCCGTCTACTCTACCTGCTGTAAAAACCGCAGAGGGAGTATTAAGTAAACTTCTTTCCTCTCCCAGATGCCATTTTTGGGAACCTAATGTGTTTTGGATTGTCAGCGTGGTAGTCTGTGAATTCAGAAGTTATTGTGATGAGGACCTAACGGATAAGTTTCATTTCCTTAGGAAACCAGGCTAAAAATAAATTCCTAGCTCTTTGGTGTGGAGAGGAAAATATTAAGCAAAAAGTAATTGTTTTTAAAGTTTTTTCCTTTAGAACTCAAATAACGTTGGCTCGGGTTTGGCAGTACAAGTTTCAAAGGTTAATATAAAATTTTAAGTAATGTTGTTCAGTGCTGAGTATGGATGATCTAAGGATTTTGTTGATTCAGTTTTCTACCAAGTGTTGTGGAAAGTAAATTCAAACAAAAATAATGTTAATAGTATCAACAAATTATGTCAGGAGCAGAGTTAAGATTATCAAATAACCACTTGAGAATATTTAAATGGAGGCTGGAAAACATTTGTCCTAACTGAGTGTCTGATCAGAGTGATGCTTCTTATATCCTAATGTTAAGTCATTTTCTAATACTTCTTTGTCAGCTATTCTGATAAGACTGATAATCATTGCAAGCTGTGACTGAAAGAAGAAGGAGGAGAGTATACAACATATTGAGAATATTTACAGTTGGATTTGGTACAGCAATAGAATAGCATATGTGGACAATTGCTAACAATCTGGCCACTCCTCAGTGCTGTTATATTTTAAAAATTATGCTCATAAATTTGATACCCTGACCAAACCTTTTACTAGAGCTCTCTTTTCTTTTCTTTTCTTTTCTTTTCTTTTCTTTTCTTTTCTTTTCTTTTCTTTTCTTTTCTTTTCTTTTCTTTTCTTTTCTTTTCTTTTCTTTTCTTTTCTTTTCTTTTCTTTTCTTTTCTTTTCTTTTCTTTTCTTTTCTTTTCTTTTCTTTTCTTTTCTTTTCTTTTCTTTTCTTTTCTTTTCTTTTCTTTTCTTTTCTTTTCTTTTCTTTTCTTTTCTTTTCTTTTCTTTTCTTTTCTTTTCTTTTCTTTTCTTTTCTTTTCTTTTCTTTTCTTTTCTTTTCTTTTCTTTTCTTTTCTTTTCTTTTCTTTTCTTTTCTTTTCTATAGTTATTTTTGGCTTCATCCTGGTAGATTTTCATTAACCTTTTATAGTTTGTCATGTAAGAAATTGTTAATGCTGCTATTTATATATTAAAAAAATGTATGACTCACAAGTTTTCTTTTGTTTCATATAGGATCTATTTTTCAATTCCGTGCATTCTGTAAAAATAAGACAAAAATTGCAGGATATAATATGTTGTTTTGCTACATTAGTGGTATAGGCTGGTTTAGCATTGATATAGACTAGTTTAGCATTAGGGATCAGCATACTGGTTTAGCAAAAAGGATCAGTGAATTCTAGTTCTAAAACTTTCCAGTTCAGCTTTGCTTGATGTGTGGACAGCCAGTTTTTCTCTACAATCCTGCTTCACAGGGGCACTGGAGTCACAATAGACTACTCTTATCTTTGTATCCACCAGATGCAAAGACTGTTTCCTTGGATTTCACATATATTGTTTGGGATTGTAGTTCACTAAGAAAGTTGTTCATTATGGCATAACAAGCAAGGGAAATTTGCCAAATTGGGGAAAAACAGCTAAAATTTGGCCAAAAGACATTGTGGTGAAACTGAAGATGGAAAAAGGAAGAGGGAGTAAGTGGTCTAAGACTACCGCAGGCCCCTACTGTGCATCCCAGAAGGATATTAGCATATTATTGGAAAAGAATGAGTATGTATGATAGAGTATTGCGTGTGTATGTCTGAAAAATGCCATGCAGTATTTCCTTGGTGAATATTTATTGTTTACAATCAAACCCCTCTCTCTCTGATGTCATGCATGTCTTAGATGTTTAATGTGGAGATGAAGTTAGGAGAATTTTTTTTCTAATTCTTGTTTTATTTTCCATGAAGGCAAGAGAAAACTTGGAGTGTGTCTGCTGAGAAGAGTTCTGCCTTAGATTAATTATTTCCTAATTAACTTCGGGTAATTATCATGCTTGAGCACATATTTGTAGACCAGAACAAACGTGTAGAAGGACTATTTCACAATAGCATTTCTACTGCTTTGAATTCTTCAGTAGTAATTTTCCCCCCTCTATTTAACTTACAGAATCATTCCAGAATTTGATTCTCTGTTATTACTGTGTGACTCTTAGATACATTGCAAATCATCATGTATAGCCTGCAGATTATCATAGAATCATAGAATATCCTGTGTTGGAAGGGGCAAGATCACTGAATCCAACTCCTGGCTCCACACAGGACCACCCAAATATCAGATCGCATGTTTGCGAATGTTGCCCAGATGTTTCTTGAACTCTGGCAAGTTCAGTGCCATGTCTCCTGTCTTGGGGAGCCTGCTCCAGTGCCCAGGCTAAGTATTTGAGGAAAGTAAACCAAACCTGGACTTGGACAGCTGTATTGTGTTGTGTACGTAGATTGTATCTGCTCATTTCCTAAAAATCCTGTTGCTTCCAGCACACTGAACTGCGTTAATCTGTTTCTTCTGCAAGGTAGCATTGTAGATTCTCTTTGGTTTTATATGATTTTCTGAGGGTCTTGGATATCCACTGTCTTATTTGCAAAGAATTAACGTAACAGGGATGCAGGCTATATGCGTAGCTGTAGCTTCTCCAAAATTCTTATTTTGTGATGAAACAAAACCTAACCCACAAACAATTAAAAAATACTTTCCTTTTCATTGTTATGAAGCACTTTCTGAAACACAATTTGCAACAATTTGGATATAGCTTAGATGATTAAGCTGCTTTCTCTGGTAGTAAAGCTGCAGCTTTCTGAATCTCTTATAGTTCAGGAAGTTGCTTTGGCTCTGTATTCAAGCCCTCAGTACAGCAGTGTATTTCTAGCAAGTTACCTACTTTTTTCCAACCAATTTTTATGAAAATAAATGTTATGTTTCAATAATTCAGCTGTTTGAGAATTGACACAGCTGCTTCAAGTCACTCTTCCACACAGTTGTACTGTAGCAAAATTCACAATCTGAATGCTGCCCTCATAGCTGTAACTTCACAAAGTCTGTACATCTTTTTTATACAGGTGTGAGTTTACTGTTTCCATGCTATAACAGCTGGAAGTTTATTTTCTCTGCATCCTGAGATTTCTGTGAGCTCTGTTGGTACAATGCCCAAGGTAGGCCAAAGTATTTCTTAGCAGCTAGCTGCTATCCTAATTGCAGTTAAACAATTATCCTAGGAGGCAGTCAGCATTTTACTGCCTTCGAAGAGATATTTGCATTTAAATCCATGGCAACTCTTTCCTCCTGTACCCAACCACAAACACGTACATACTTTGACTCTGAATTTTGAAAGAAGGCATGAAGATAATAATGGACTGTCTGTAATTAGGCTGTGGAATAATAGCGAGAAACACTCTAGTAAAGAGGTTTTTAGTTTGTTTGGGAATTTGTAATTATATGCAGTACAATACATGTAGGACAACATACAACTGCTGTTTGCCTGGAAAGTTAAGTCAGTATTGTCTTCTCTGAAGTCTGGTAGGAAGGAAATTCCTATTTCAGAAGTGCTTGTACCTTCTCTGTCTTTCCCTGTGATGTGTCATTCTTAATCAAAGCTATTCAAAGATATACTGTTTTTATTGCAAATAAGAACAGGAAAAAAATTTACTCTGATTTCTTCCCTTTCTTCTAAGAACATATTCCTAAAGTCTAAATATGCCTATTTTTTTGTTGGCAATGTTTTGATGTCAGAAAAAATTAAATGTTAAACAAGTCCATCTTTATGAAGTTTAACAACTACGTATGCAAATAAAGTCATTCTTCTAATTAAAATTCAGTTGGTTATTAAAAGCTGAATTAAAATGACAGTGAAAGAACAGCCGCAGGTGTATGACTGTGAATTCTAAACTGCTACATTTAATGTTTATGCAGAAGGGTTTTTATATTTCAGAAAGTGATTAGCTCCTTGGCTGTACTGATTTCAGGGGACTTTTTTTTATTTTTATTTTTTTTATTTTTTATTTTTAACAGTGTGCAAGATTTCCAGATTTTATTTCAATGTTTGTGACCTACTTAGGGGAAAAAAGTTCTGATTAGGACCATGTAATATACTCCCTCAGTTTTGGAAATGCCTTTGTGTAATGTATTGTGGAGAAAAGTAATCTCATCTAGGAGTGCAAATGAACCTTATCACATTTCAAGATATAGATATTTTCCCTTCTATTCTCTGTGCCTAATTTAGTCCTTGGATTCAGCTATCTGTTTAATGAATCCACATTCAATTGGCATGCTTTAGCAATAGCTTAATTCTGTTTGCATACAAATTCTTTTCTTCCTTGATTGATTAAGAATAATTCCTCCCTTGCAAGATGGAACAAACAGACCCAAGCAAGTTGCTTAGTATGTAATAAGCTTTTTCTTGTTTTTCATTTTTAGAGTTTTGGAAAACGCTACATAGTTAGCAAGGTATAAACAGCCTTGTCTTCAGAAGGCAGAAGTAATTTCTAGTTAAGAAAGACATGCAAGCAAGCAGGACACAATTTAACAGTAGCCATCCAGTGGGAGCAGGGTGGATTGGAAAGTACTCAACTGTTTCTGTTCACTTTCTGTGTTCCCACAATTATGAACATTTTTTAATATGATGGACAGAATGCGATAATATGCTGCTTGTTTTGTGAGCTGTTGATGGATTTCCTAGTTACTTCATTCATAATAGTAGTTGTATTGAAGACAGTTCTTCATTAAAATATATTTCAAGAGCAAAGAATTGATACTTTTTACATTTGAATTTCAGGACTGACAAGGAATAATGTCTTATAAAAATTTTCTGCATTGCTTTACATTGGGCTTAAAGATGAGAGCATTGATGGGAAAGACCTGTCTGTCACCACCCTAATCTGCGTGAGATAAGGATGGATAAATCCCAGTTTGTGCATAGATCATGTAAAGAGTCGTAAGGATTTATGGAATAAATTCTTGACTTTGCCTCCTATAATTAAATGTAACCTTCACGGCTTTGTGGTTTTAGAAGTTTCAATCCCCTGTTCTGAATTCAGGTGTCAAACAGCCTGGTAGCAATGCGGTGTGATTTTTGGTGAATGATAATCACATCTAATAGCAAAGCAAGGCTGAAGAATTGGTAGATGGAATAAGGCAAAATTAATGAAGTAAATTAAAACGCTGTATTCATAGAACAATAATACTACTTAAGTCTTTGGCCTGCTTAAAGTAATGGTTCCCAACTCTCAACCAATCACCAGTAAGAGTTCTGAATACATCAGGCATTGCAGGCAGTCCTGTGCTTCATGCTTGGTGCTAAACTGAGCTGAGATGTGGCCACTGCCCTGTATGCCAGTCTGTTTTGCTGCCTAAGGGTTCTTTCTTTTTGACATCAACTTGAGTATATTCTTACATCTTCAGTGCAAACTTTTTCCATCACTATACTATACTTTCCATGGTGTGGCTTTTTTGTTTGTTTTGTGTGTGGTTTGTGTTCTGTGTGTTTTTTTTATTCTTGAATCAGAAAACTCAAAATCTATTTGTACTGCTGGTATAGCCGTGTATTTGTGTGTGATGAATTAATATATTTGAAGGTTTCTAGATCATGTTCTGGTGATATTTTTGAATGCTATCTTTCATGTTTTTTTTTTTGTTTTTTTTTTTTTACAAGGCTTTTTAAACTGATTGTGCCTAGGATATATTTTGCAATTTTTTTCCCTTAAATTTGCTTCTTGGACTAGCAGTCAGAAAATGTTTGGGATGCATACTGTCAGTCCTTGTGAGAGCTGTCTTCCTCACAGAGAATGACTGTAAGTCTGCAGGGAAAGGAGGTTTTTGTTTGCTTGTCCTCTTTTTCCCTCACTCATCTTCATGTATGAATGTAGATAAGAAATGCAATGCTGAATTACAGTTGTTTAATATAATAAATGTGACATTTGACATTCATCTTCCATAATATATGTCTAAGTAATAGGCCTTACCGGAGAAAAATTGGGTAAAGAAGCTGGAATTTACTTGAAGATTTTCTGTACATTGACTGCATCAGATTTGGGTATTTCTGAGTTTGGTGTGTGAGCAGTAGTTTTTATTCTCCTGCAGTTTCTCATTATATATCTAATCTTACATTAAAAAAAAAAAAAAAAAAAAGAAAAAGCAACAGCAGCCAAACATGCTTTTTTTTTTTTTTTTTTTTTTTTTTTTTGTATTTCTGCCTATCATTTCTTTGAGCTCAGATCTGTAAAAGAAGAATGAAATTGATGCAAAGTCACTGCACTGAAATTACTGAAATGATCAAGAATGTATTATGACAATAAAACTGTCCTCAATTCTTCTGTAAATCAATTTATTACTCAGATTAGTAGGAAATGGAGAGCTAAACTTTGTATGGAGGGCTTTTGAATAGCTTAGAACTTTTGAAAGTGAAATGAACTGTCTAGGAAAGACAGTTTGAAATCTGCCTGTGTACTTTGCTATTTTTAAAAATACCTTGAATGATTAGAAATCTACTTATTATAGAACTTTTTTTTTGTCAGTACTGTCAGCAGAGAAAGGAAAAAGCTGAATAGATATAGTCATAAATTAAATGGCATTGTTTGCAAAACCGTGTGTTTTTTATATACGTATTTGTGTAATCCCTGTGTTTCTCTAGTTAGGTTCTCTTTATTTAGTTCCATATCTATCAAGATGTTATTCTTATCTCAACACAGATGCCAAGTAGGTGGCTCTCTGTTAGGTTTTTTTAATAAGGGCAATGATCTGCTTATGTCTCTACATTGCAAAATGGTGTTTAATTATGAGTGTATGCCTCTAAATTGTATGTTTAAAGTAGTTGGTATGCATATCTTGTCATATTCAGTTTTCAGATCGTCGTAATGGCATAGCAGTATAAATGTGTAATGCATAGAGAAATATTTCTTTTGAAGCAGGAATGTAATTCATTGATTAAATATGCAAATTTTGATAGCATTAATTTTTTTGCTGCGGCTTACTGACTGCATCTGTAGCTTATGGTAACAATAAAAATTGTATTTTGTTTCCTTTTTGATGTTTCAAGTGCCTACAAAGTAGAAATACTGATAAATAAGCAGAAATCATAAATTTTGAAGGCTTTGTGGCTTATGATAGCTTTTTCAGGTCACAGGCTTGTATGGTGGTAAGAAACAAAGTCAGTACTGGAGTGTCTCAAAGTGGATATTACTCCGGCTCCTGTAGCAATCAGATATCTTGAGTAGTGCTTTCAGTTGCTGGTCTGACTGTGGAGTACTTGGAACAGCAGTGTCTTTAGTTGGACTGAGTGAGTCTCCCCAACCCAGAGTTTCACTGAATGCTTGCAACCTAACTGACACCTGGTTCTGTGTGACCTCTCAAGCATATGAACAATCCACTTCTGTGGAATAACTTAAGCTATGTATGAATAATCTCCTAAATAACCTAATAAACTACAAAGATTGTTGTATGTTACCACTTCTGCATCTTCAGAAACAAATTATTGTTTGCAAGTGTCTTATCTATGTACAGTTTGGTTAATTCTACTGCAGGAACTGTGTGGATGTCTCTTTGGAATGGCCAAAGACTCCACTCAAGATGTGAATCTATCCTTGAAGCAGGTGACTTTATCGAGGCACAGCAGGATCTGCCTGGGGGAATCATTAGAACTGCAAAATTCCCACAAGGCCAGTTTCCTCAGCAATTAGTCAAGTGCAGATGTATTTTCAATTCTAGTTGCAAATAAGTGCTTTATCTAATTTCTGTAGATGACTACTCAGGGAGTTCCTGGACCAACATGGGAATTAATGATTTAAGGTATGCAAGGAGATGCAGCCTTGATACCGAACTATACCACAACTGAGGTAGATATAGTTCTGGAGAGAAGAGAGGTAAAGAAGAGACATTTGTTTTTTCAGGTGTTTCTTCATCCAAGCCCAGGAGCTGTCCATCCTGGTGTGTACAAGAGCTGGGGGAAAAAAATTCAGGCATAAATAGGAAGCATACAGGAGGTCAAGGCAGGAACAGATGAATGGGGGAGTTCCAGATGTATTGGATTTGGAGAAGCAAAGAACGTGTAGAGTTGAGTCAAGAGACATTAAAATGAAAGCAAGGAGAGAGAGAAGAACTTCTGCGGGTATACCAGCAGCAAAAGGAAGAACAAAAATTTTGAGTTTACAACTGAATGTTGCAGGGGATCTAGTGACATAGGACGTGGAAATGGCCAAGATACTCGATGCATTCTGTTCCTCTCTCTTTACTGATATGGCTGACTTTCAGGAATCCCAGTCCTCTGATCTAGTGGGAAAGTCTGGACTTTCCCATTGAAAACTGACACTCAGTAGAAAGGAAGCAGGGAACATTGAAAATGGACACACAAATTAACCTGTGGTAGCTGATGGGATGCCCCAGTGAGTGCTGAGGGAGCTGACTGATGGCATTGTGAGTCCGCTCTTGATTATCTTTGAAAGGCAGAGATATTTGGAAGAGGGTCCTCAATACTGGAAGAAATGTCATTTCTGTCTTCAGGCAAGACAAGGAGGTGAGTATGAAGAGCTGTCGACCCATCAGTGTCACTTTGATGCCTGGGAAAGAGATGGAGCAAATAATCATGGAAATTGTTTCCAAGCATACAATGGATGAGGAGATAATTGGGGTTTGATATGGTATACTTATAAAGGAGAATCACTCTTGACCAACTTGATACCCTCTGTAATGAAATGCCTAGCAAAATGGGTGAGGGAACAGTAGTGGATTTTGTTTACCTTAACTTTAACTAGGTTTTCAGAATTGTGTCTGTAGTGTTCTCATAGACAAAGTAGTAAAATACAGACAGGTAAGTGGATGTTGAGGTAGGCTGAAAACTGGCTGAACTGCCAGTCTTAAAAGGTTGTGACCCTCAGCTCTGAGGTCCAGCTGTAGGCTGGTCACTAGTGGAGTCTCTAGGAGTCGGTAACTGTTGCTAGTACTGCTTAACAGCTTCGCTAAGCACCTTGACAGTTTAGAGAAATTGGCTACCAGGAATCTCATGCAGGACTTGGCATTTGTCTTTGTTGAACCTGGGAGCCTGGGGAGGCATAACTCCACATAGCAATGCAGGTTGGGACCAACTACAGTTTTGCAGAAAATGACTTGGGGTCCTGGTAGGCACTGTGTAACAAAGTAAAGGAGCCAGCAAAGGAAATGTAGCAGCCTCTTAGGTTGCATTAGGCAACCTGTGGGAGGGTGAACAGGTTTAAAAGACAAATGGTATTTGTTGTAAGTTATAAAAATAGATTAGCTTCAGCTAATTGTTTCTTTGAAAATATGTTATAATATGCACATTGTAGTTTTGTAGTAAGACCGGTATTATTTCTTTTATAGTGATATACTGAGATAAGGCTCGCCTAAAATGAGGGTTCTAGAGCTCAAAGGCAATTCCCGCTTCCATGGACCTTATACTGTGTACTACAGATTCCATCTTTTTGCAGTTATTACTTGAAACTGACAACACTTTGGAGCATGTGCTGCTGTCCCTATGGGGTTCACAGAGTAACAGTTTCATGAGAATAAGCTAAACTTTGTTTTGACTGCTTTAGACAACCCACTCTCCATTAAATCTAAAAACAACTGCAAAACCCCACAACTCCCTCCTCCCTAAACAAAATAAAAACAGCAAAAAACAGTGTGCGTAGAGATGCACAGTATTAGATGCCCTTATGAGGAGCAGTAACTTTTAAGTTGTGTCATGCTAGGAAATGTTTTGATAGTGCCAATAAATAGAAAATTGTTTCTTACTCATGTTTCTCAATGTCAGATCTGAGAATCCAGCTTTTTTAGTTCATACCCTTCAAGTGCTTTTACAGGAGCTTGCTAGACACTTCTGAGTCTGCTATGTAGGATAATATAGGGAAAGTTATAAAATCTCTACCTTTAAAGAGAAGAAGGTTGCACGTGAATTCTCATGTTGTATGAAATGGCTGACAGCCCTCTGTGTGAAGGTTCAGTGGATGATATTTACACCTACTCTGCCCCTCTGACACAAGGTAGATGCTTTTGGAAAATCTGGACTTAAAGATACAGCTGAAGATTTCCTTATCTTTTACAAAGAAAAAAACAATTATTCGTGGAGTTTTTCAAACTTCAGTTTAGTGATGAGGTGAACTGTAATGAGGCATACAGATGGAAGTGTTTTAAAGAGGACCTGATAAGAAGGACTTCTATATAATCCTAAACATGAAACAACCTGAGGAGGCTGCTATAGCTTGGAAAGGCACTTGAGGTGCCATTAAATTGCATGGACTAACTTCCAAATCTGCAATTTTGTGCATGACTGGAGAAGTGGCCATTTGGAGTAACTTCCAAATCTGCAATTTTGTGCATGACTGGAGAAGTGGCCATGTGGCTTAAAACTGGATTTGGCCACCTGCTGCTGGAGCTGTGGGGACCAGGTGTTCCTCATGTGAGTGTGTGGCAAGCTGTGCAATTCCATATTCATCACAGCTGGAGATGAGTAGTGCAGGCTCAGGTGGGCACCTGGATTACCCAGGTGATCAGATTGTGGAATAATGTAGTGGTAGTCAGATGGGTCCTGGTTTAAGGCTTTTGTTCTGTCTTTGTTTAATGGATGATATTTCCTAACTCAGAAATGACTCGCTATTTGGAGAAGAAATAGTCTAGGCTTAAAAAAATTACTAAAACAAGTCATAGAGGATTGATGCCATTTCCAGCAAGGGAGAGCCCTCTTGGCTTGCAAAGAGAGCAATGTGTTTGAGTCTTGTGTTCGTGCTTGTCACAGGTGCTGTGAGATATGGAAGAGACAAAGCTCACAATAATGAATCTGCATTTCTCTGACTTTCTTTTAAAATGTTTCAACTGGTCTAAAGTGAATTGGGTAAGGAACCTTTTACAGGTTTGAGAAAATATTTCAAAAAAGTCAAAGAAAGTACTTGTCTTTAGCTTTGCTAAAATATTGGCTTCAAATCCATACCAGGATTGTCTGCAGTAAACACCTAGCATGGCAAATTTTATTCCACATTCCAGTTCTAAAATCCCAGTAAGGCTTCTTGCCTGACAGTCGTGAGGTGTTGTCTAGTGAATTCATGTGATAACTGCCTCTTAAAAATATAGAGCAACATGCAAAAATACTGAGAGAAGACCTGAGATAGTGCAAAGTTTTGTTGCAATTTTCATTTTGACCATTGCACTGATTCATTTCTTTCTCATAATTACCCATGTACTGTCTCCATGACAGATGGAAGAAATGGCAGTACTTCTAGTTATAAGATTACCTAGCACTTATCATTTTGAAATTCGTTTTTCACTTATGTCCTTTTCACACTAGCTGTGTGGAATAAAAATTGCCATGCTAGGTGTTTACTGCTGACACTCCTGGTATGTGTTTGAAGCCAATATTTTAAAGCTAAAGACAAGTACTTTCTTTGACTTTTTTGAAATATTTTCTCAAACCTGTAAAAGTCTTTGACTCCTCCAGTTTCAAATCAGGCACCTTTGTGGTCAGTATTGTCTGAGAAGATGGGTCTCTGTGCTCATTGTGTGTACTTGGACCTCATGCAGCCTGGGAAAAGTTAAAGCTGCAATTGCAGGAAAAGAATCAGTTTGAAAGCATGCTGGCTGCTTCCTTTGTCGTGTAAGAGTGAATTTCTGATTTTTACTTTTTCCTTGTGGATTGCTGTTGGAATAGTGTTTTTCTTTGGATTTTCTTTTTGCTAAGAGGAAATAAATAAGGAAGAGTTTGCTTATTGGTACGTACAATTTATCTGAAGCACCTATTCTGTTCCATTATACAAATGATATGTGGTAAACTCAGTTTTTACTGTCTATACATTTTACTTCTTTGCATTAGTTTTTGCTTGAACACTTTTATCATGAATATAGGAAAATCCTTCAAGCTCTTCTGAAAACATTTTGTCTCTTTGACAGCTTATTCTAAGTAGCTCAAGGAGTTGGGCTTGATTTTAAGATAGTTTCTGCAATTAAATATTTTGACAAATTACTACCAGCTTTTTTCTGCTGGCAATATTTTGACAGATGGGAGAAATCATTTCAATGTCAGAAAAGTATTTTAAAGTAATAAAAAACAGGGAAGACTTAGAGATAACATTATCTTTGAAAATACCATGTTCAGACTTTTTTCATACTGGAAAAAACTGGAACTGAGACTTGATATGCTCATTGTGTTGTAGGCATAATTCATTCTTTTAGGATAATTTAGAAAGAGAATGAATATTTTGAAAAAGCATAGATCAGTGTGCACAACTTTAAGACTCCATGGTACTCACTGTTTTATGCAATGCCACTGTATTTGTGAATTTGTGGATTGAGCAAGATAGCAAGATATTACCCTAGAAGTCTTGCTGTCGTGCATGTTTTAGTTATCACAACAGATTCTTTAATATAAAAATATAAAATATATAGTTTTATATATACTACGTATCTTATATTTTACACTTCAAAAGGTAGATGTTTTACTTACAGATAGGATGAAATCCAAATGATCTTAACTACAGCATATTAGTTTAATTGAAGCTATGATAGGCATAGATTTATGCAACGGAAAGGCTGGATTTCCTAAAAGACCGTGCAGTAGAATGGAAAGCTTTTTATTTTTGATCCTTTCTAAATGAGATAGATTTCTGAATGTGAAGGAATACAGGTCTTTTAAACATAGTCATATTTAAAGCCCAAATGATGCTGGAGATAAGATGCATATTGTCACTAGAACATAGAAGACTGCAGAGGAAATAAAATTGACTTTTCTTTGTGTTTATGTATATATGCATATGCACACATGGTATAGCAACAATATTTCTTTAAGTGCAAGTGTATTTTCTCATATTATTTGCAGTTTTTTTCTTCCAAACATTAAGCTGTGCCTATGTTAGTCAGCATTCTGCAAGGTAGTGAAACAGTTGCTCTGACAGTTTTTGAACTTTGATTGTCTAAATTGAAAAAATGATTATAATAGAAATTTTTATTCTGTGATTTAACATTTTTTAAAGGATGCACTGTCTTCGCAGGACTGGACTCTAATCTTAAACGTATTTTTCTCTAGATTTTTCAAATACTGAATATGCAACAAGATCTTAAATATGAATTCATATATGAAAGATGGAAAAAGTGGATTAAATAATCTTTTGTGTAGTTGTGGGTGCTTATCCTTCAGAAGACAAATATTTATGCTAATTATTCATAAGTAGAAATTGATGTCTTATAACCTTCCTTCAGGTTTTTCTATCAGTGTCATCATTTGTGCCACAAGCTGTCTCCAAGTAGAATATTTCTTAGCATGAATCTATGGGAAGAGGATGTGTATCCTATGGGCTTGTCAGCATGTACAAGTCAACCGCAAAAATAACGAACAGTAAATAATGAGGATAACACTTTTTATTTAAATGGCTTAAATACAGTATCTTTATGGATGAATTTGAAAGCACTCATTAACGAATATTATTTTCTTTTTGAAGCATAATACTGTAAGATCTGTGTGCTTTCAGGGTTATTAATCTGACCAATATTTTCAATATATGAATGAAATGGACTCCTCGTAATGATAAAAATGTGTCATGTATTACAGGAGGTTGTTCTCACTCTTTCTTCAGCATTCTGAGTTTTAAGTGTATTATGAGGTTGAAACAACTACGTAGAAAGAGCACAAGGAGGATGCTTTAATTATTAAGAAGCCTACTTACTATGTTTAAAATAACTGTACTGACATTTTTATTAGCTAGTAATATCTTAATAATATCTTAAAATAGAACCATAATTCTAACTATCATGTTTTATACTTGTGATCTATCCATTACAATTTTGTTTTATGTAAGCCAGAGAATGTGAGTATTCCTCGTTTTTAATTCTTTTGAATGTTTAGTGGATAAGAATTTCTGATGCACTTGCCAGTTTGGGTAAAGGGAATCATTTCTCACCATCTGTGCAATTTTGATATGGCTGGGCATATTGCTACAGATATAAATGAATGAATGTAGGAAATGAATTATGTGGAACGTAGAGCTCTTAAGTTCACTTTTGATATCATCCCTTACAGTGCAAGGACTATACAACAGCAGTAGCTATGCAGTGCCAGCAGACCCCAGCTGGGCTGTGAACACGTGCAGATCTGTTCGCTTTCCTCCCAGAGGAAGAAATAATGAAGATCCCGATATGGAGCCCCAAATAGGCACGTGCCTGATGTAGGTCCTGCTTCCTTTACTTCTCAAGTAGCCAGCTTCTGTGTAGCTTTGGACACACTTTTTTTTCTTCTTTTTTTTCTTCTTTTTTTTCTTCTTTTTTTTCTTCTTTTTTTTTTTTTTTTAATTTCTGAAGAGGCTTTATTTCAGCAGAGCCTGTATTTCAGTTTCTGAATTAGATCTTTGTACTACTTCCAATATCAATTCATCTTAACCACAAAATCTGTTCATATGTTAACTGATGCCAGCATGAAGTTAGTTGTATGGTGAGTTACAAGATTCCTGTTGGCTTTTAATGGGCTTAGAGTTGTGCCAGTTGCTCATCTGGGTCAAGATGATATCTATAATTTAGATAGCAAATAACAATTTATAGGTTGTTATTTAAGTAGTCCAGGAAGGCGTAGGGCCTTGATGCTTCCTGGCTTGCTCTGGGTAGCCAGTACCACTGCCATGTCCGTGGGAGCCTTTTAGCCAGGCTGTCTTTTCCTGGTTACTGAAAAAAAAAAAAGGGGCACCTCAACTGAACAAACCGAAACTGTGTCTTCACCTTTAACCAATCTACAAGTTTTCTCTATTCGTAAGCAATATTTTGAGGAGTCTATGCTGGACAGGGTTTCTTTCTTCTCTGACAGAAAACTGACTTGAAGGGAATTATGTTTTGCTGTATTAGCTTACAGCTTATGAACCAGAGCCAGCAAAAGGGGCAGACTATGCTGGGAAACTTCAGGAAGCATCACTTTATGAATCTTAAACTGCACTGTTGTTTTTTTCTAAGTAAAATGACTCAAGGGGCAGTTGCCTGGTGGGAGTGGGGAAGCTCTCCATGCAGTATATTAGAATCCAAAACTGGTAGCCAACGCTGTTGACAGATATGTCCAAAAAATTTTATCTCAAGTTGTTATAAAAGAATATGAAAAGATAATATCAAGAGACTCCACAGATTATCAAAGCTTCTGATTTTATTTTTTTCTCTGTGTATGTCATATTATGGAATGTATGTGATATAACCTCTGAAACAAATTCAGAAAAAATGCAGTGGGGTGAATAAACTTTCATTTGCTTTAGCGTTCCTTGAAGCAAAGCCCTCTGCATGTGTGGCATTTCGCTGGTGTCTGTGAACATTACATATCTTTATCCAGGTGACAGCTGTACTAAACCACGTAGTGAAAACAAGGTCAAAAGAGGCAAGAAGCCTGTGTCTATTTGTGGTACTTTCTGTGGCAGAGAGAAACTGCTTCCTGCCTGTGGAAAGTAGATGGTACAAGGCTCTGCTAAATAAATACTTCTCTGTCAGAAGGCCACATTGTAGCCTAGTTATCACTTCACAGCTTTGCTTGCTGCAAGGTGCTAAAATAAGCCAGGCCAATTGCACCTGGGAACTAGTGAATAGAAGGTTCTCCTGGGAGTCTCTGCAGTGTTAGTGCATAAGGTAGCAAAATGCAGTCTCAGCTTCCTTAAGAAAAAATGTTTCTCAATTTATTTTTAATTTGGAAATGTGTGGATTCTGATTCTGAACCAATGTGATTTAGGGTTACTAGGAAGCTTTTTACTATCTAAACAACGTAAGAACTGCAGTGAGACTATTGGCCTTTTAGAAGGCATTCAGCCTCAGAGTTAGGACTGTAGGTATAAGATTTTGTAAGAGATTACTTAAGATGTTCAGGCTCTCAGATTACCACTTCCTCACATGTAAACATGTTCAGTGATCTTGACTAATGAAGATCTTTGTAGCTTTTGCTGTATATTCTGTATTGTGCTTTTCTGAACTAAAAGACTGCCTTTTCACCAAAACAAACAAAAATAGTCACCCACATTAATCAGATTGCTTTTCTTTTTAAGCAACTTCCTGCTTGTGTTCTGTGTCCTTTGGTAGAATTGGTTACATTAGATATTTTCTTCATTTAACAAGTGGTTGAGATCTGCTCTTAAAATGTATAATGTTTGGAACCATGGCTGAAGAAGACAAAAGGCCAGGTGAGGGTCTGCCAGTGAGGGATGTGCAGACTCAGGATCAGGCCCAGGCGGGAGCACTGTGGTCAGACCCAGCCCCAGGTTGGCTGAGCAGGGCCATGTCCCAAGGACAGGTCTGTGGCAGAATTAGGTGGCTGTGCTAGGGTGACTGGGCAGGGACAGCAACTGCAGAGAGAAATCAAATGTTCATGAACTATTGATTGCAGAAGGTGACCACTCTCTTCTTAGTACGACATGAGTTCTGGGTCCTTGCCTGACATATCAGGAGTAGTCCAAACTTTGGCAGCTCTTTCCCTTTGGCTGTTCTACTCTAAATAGTGCCATCTTGGCACCATTCTCAGATAAGGAGAGAGTGGGCCCCAGTCTAACTGTTAATTTAACATTGCCATAGGGTAAATTATCCCAATGCAGTGGTGTGAATGGGACCAGGATGCTTTTTAGAACTAGAAAAAAAAAAAAGTGTGTGTATATACATAACATATATAATTTACATGCTTTATTATTGGAGTGAAAGATTGGTATGGGGAAAGCAGATAAAGGAGAAAGAATTTATTCATTTATCAAGCACTGGTGGGATCGATTCCTAAAGACTTGAGCCTTCTTTCTTCATACTGGTCTGTGTCTTCCTCAGAAACAAACACTAAATGCTACTGCAGAAGTTGTGAGTGTTGCACATTCGAACTTGTCAATATTCTTTCCTGTTTGCAAAAGAAAAAATAAAGTCTGAAAATGGCCTTCAGTTATTAATACTGGTATTGTTTCAGTATGTTCTCACAACTGAATATCAGTTCTTCATCAAAAAGTTTATTTTTGGGGCGTATTTTATTCTTCATAGTTCGTTTTATAGCTGTTCTGACGCATTAGGTAGTCCAATGCAGTAATTACCTTTACATTCATTGTGAACATTGTTTCTTTCCCCCCACCACCAATGTGTTGCTATCAGTATTTTGTCATAACAAGAAACTTCAGAAATTTCACCTGACTAGGCTAAGCATTTTAAGAGCTGTCTCAGTGGTAATTCTCCAGCCACTTTTCTGCCTAATTATAGACAGTTCAGTATAATTAAACAACTATGCAGGTGGGGTTGTTAGCTGTATTCCAGTTGTACCTAAAAGTTTCGGTCACAAGCTGATTATGCACCGCATTCAGTCACAAGCTGATTATGCACAGCATTAACTGAATGCAGAAATGCTTGGTTTCCTAACAAGGAGCTTTATAAACACCTCTGGACCACATGGGCCTGTAAGAGATGGAATTGACATGTTCTCAACATTTCTGTTTACTAACATTTGCTGCAGTGCAGAATAAAGAGGAGTCCTATTCTGTATAGGATGCTTGTTTTGCACAACTCTGAAATTACAGAAACAAAAAGAAAAATGCAATGCTTCGTGTTTCTGTCTATCACTACCTTCAAGAAACAGCAGAGCTACAGTACTTGTTATTGCTTAATTGTTACATTTTGTTGCTGTGTGACATACAACAGGAGAGGGGCAGTCTGACAGAATGGCATATGACATAGAATTTGGGACGAAGCTAAGGGATGGAACTGAATTCCTCCCTGCAGGAAAAAATGGCGCCAATTGACATTCATCAATTGCTGTTGAATTCTTATGGAGAACAAACAGTGATTTTGGTGATGATCTTACAAAGAATGCTGAAACAAAAAGATGGCCCTCTCCGAAGAAATTTAGGCTATAGATGTTGAATAATATTCCAAGCTTTTATGGGCATATGCATAGACTAGATTTAAAAAAAAAGAAAAGATACTTTTGCTGCTCAGAGAGCTATCCCTATGGAAATGTATTAGTTTCTGGATGCATTTGGTACACAGCTTCTACTGTTAGAATTGTCTTTTTACATAGCACATGGATTTTAACAGTATTCTGTAAGCAATCAGTTCATAGAACAAAAGACAGTTTGGAATGTTGTCTTTGCGTAAATGAATTCTGCCTCAAAAGGAGACTTGTGCCAACTTCTAACCCTGAATTCATAAGTCGTCTGAATCTCAGTTTCAATAGCTGCTATGTTCTTGAATTTGCTTTATTCCATGTTTTGATATTCACTATGTTAAGAGATAATAGTTAAAGAATCTGTTTTCTGTGTCATATCCAACTAGATAGTTTGTCAGCTTTGCTGCAAGTTGTGAAGTGCCTTGGGACTTGTAATGTGACAGACTCCGTTTGTGTTGTACCACATTAAAGAAGTGTTTAAAAAAATCACATTTTTATTCCAGATCTGTTTGAATGCTTTTTTAGCTGAAAGACCGACTAGAATTTTCTTAAATGTATTTACTAGATTTAGAAGTTGTAATTTATAAGCACTCAGTACTGTCAAAATACAAGCGTGTTCTAGGAAGAACGAATGCTACTTCATGCACTGCTGCCTCTAATGGGTACTGCGAAAATATGTGGTAAGTCATGAGAGTCTGCCTGATAATAGAAAAAAAGGGTATTAGGAGATTCAGAAGTGAGATAGAAGTTGATAGAGATCTGTTAAGTGGAAGAGTAGAATATTAGAACAGTAAACCAAATTTGGGTTAGGAAATGAAGACTGGAATAGTCATCTTGACGTGCTTTTTTTCCATTATTTTTATTTATTAATTTCTTTTAGAAAGATGGAAAGTTTGGGACTTGATCACAGTTAATCTCTGACTTCAGCAAATGTGCTGTACTATAAAATGTGATGAAGCCATAGCAAGTTTCCTTTTTCATTTCTGCATTATGCAGAAATATACAGTTCCTTATTTACCTCAGAAAACTGCTAACTGTTACTTTCCCAGAGATTATTAATCTTTTCTGAAAAACAGGCTTTTCATTGCTGTACATTTCAACTAGCTTAAATTAACTCAGCAGAGTTAATCACCTTTATGTTGTTGGTGCAATCACTTCAAAACAGAGGGAAAAAACCCAAAACATTGTTAAGAGGAAATATTTTCATCTTGATTTTAAAGTTATTTGTAATAATAGGAATATCAGTAGGAATAACAGTGAATTTTGTAACTTAATCTGAGCGTTTTAACTACTGATAGAAAATTAAATTTTAAAATAAAAATTTTTAAGTTCAATTTTAAAATACATTATAGAGCATTAGTAATACTCAGATGATATGCTCAATTTTCATGCATTTTATAGTCAAAGCATATCAAATTGCTTCCATAAAACCTCTAGAATTAGTTCTCTTCCTAAGGCCAAACTGGAAATGTAGGTGTTATTGTAGCTTTAATATCTAACTAATTTATTGTATTGTAGGGCTACACTGGACTCTTGCTTCTGATGTCAGTGTAACCATTAAAAAAAAGCAAATACAAGAGTCACAATAACTTATGTATTTTGGTTATTTTCTCTGATTTGTGCCCAGGTGTACTGCCATAATTTATGAAGTTATGCCTTGTTGCATTTTAGTTCTTATTTTTAAATGGTTTTCAGATTTCCTTCTTGCCTAAAAACTTTAGTTGACCTCTCTCTTGCAAAGCAGTGTGTGTCATAGCTCTCTGCAATTCATGCTAATATTCAAAGCTTTAGACTTCGTCAGTTTAAATCTGTTATCTGGATTTTGTTTTATACATGCAATTTTTAGAATTGAGTACATAAAGGCATTCACATCTTGGTCCTCCGTTTTTGACAGGCTCTAGGGAACTTTTTAGTTATGGTAACAGGGGATAAACAATATATTCAGGAAGAAATATATAAACCTGCAACCTGCTGTGGTGCTAACGTATAACTGACTACCCAGAAAATGACAATTCCTTTGTGCCATTCAGTTCTTGAGAATTTTTCCCTGGGTATTTGATTTTAATCTTTCTGGCCTAAGACCTTCCTGTGTCTTGTTAGCTTTTCAGAATGGAGGGAAAATGAAAACATGAAAAATAAAAAGAAAGAGCTCTTCCTTTGTCTCCTTGGCCTAAGAACAGTTGGTGTAAATACCAGTAGATAAGTCCTTTGAAGTCCATATGTGCCAAGAATGTTTTGCTGTTAAATCACAAGTACAGTACAGTTTATCCATGAATACTTTTTTGTCTGTCTATTTGCATGGGTTCATTTGAGAATTTAATTAAAGTGTGTATAAGAAAGTGACAGCACAAAATGTAGCCCTCAGTTGTCTGGATGTCTATTGTAACATTAGATTAACAAAGGAGACATATGGTTGTGTTGTATGAAGCCACAATATGGAGTTGTTCTCTCTACACAGAGAGGTATCTCTTGAGAGCCAGAGGAGTGTTACACTGTGTTGTTTTTGTCTCTTTTGTTTCCAACAAATAGTATGAAGAATTAAAATTCCACCATCCAGGTGGAAGCCCTACTTGTACAAACAAAAGGAAGAATGAATCCTTTGTGAGGAATAACTTGTCAATAAACTGCAACGCACCAAAGCATGCAAACAAACATTAAAAAATTTTGGTAATATTGGCAAAAGGTAATACAGTGGAAGAGAGTCGTGCAATGTTAATTTAAAAGTTTGGCATCAGCCGTGAATAGACAGAAAATGTATTTACTACTCAAATCTTTTATTTTATTTTTTTATTTTTTACTAAATTGTGCTGTCAACGTACATGCAATTACTCATTCCTCAAAGGATCAGATAAATTCCATTCAGCTGGCCTCAGAGGGATGAGATGATGAATTTCTTTCTTTACAGCTCTTCCTTTCTTATGCTATATAAACTCAAATTTTACTTTTAAATAACTCTGTATTATGTTTCTCCAACCTTTAATGTTAGGCTACCTTTAAAACAACATCTTTCAAAAGTTTTTGCTAGTGTGAAGGCTGTTTGCAAAGGATTTGGGTACTACGTTTAAAATCTCAGAGCTGGCAAATTTACTTGCCAGATTTGAAGGAATATGCTATCTTGAAAAGTCACAGTTACTATCTCAGGCTTGACATCACAGTAAGCAGTTCCCAAGTGGGGCATGACAGGGGCTTGTCTATAGAATGCCTTATGGACAAACCCTAAGACTATAATGGAAACAGTTGTATCTTCCTAAGATTTTACTTATATGTTCTAAATGTGCAAATGGCAATTGTAACTGGACTATTTACATCACTTATTTCTTTCAGATTTCTCACTTCTTTTGCTGAAAAAAAAAAATAAAAATAAAAATTGTAATTACAGAACATTTAGGTTCTCTTTTGCTTTAGATAAAGTGCTAATTCAAAGCCTATGGAAAACAGAAGCAAAATATAATTTTGCACACTCAAGGCTGTTGGAGAGTTAGTTAGTATTTTATTTAGTCTAAGCTAAACATGAAGGCTCTAAGCATATTGACCTTTCCTTGGGCTTGGCTGCTTCAGCTCCACGCAAGGTTTGATGTAGTTATGTGGGCCTGAGGAGCATAAGCATATCTGGATGTGATGTTAAGATGTGGCAGGAATGTGAGGATGATTGGTTCTCAAGGAGTGTTGGTGGGCATCTTTCCTCTTTATTAAAACCTTGTGCACCTTTCACTGGCAGCTCCATCTTCTCAGAGCGCAGAGGCCAAGAACTGGCCTTAATCCAGATCAGTCCGAGAGTTTAGATGTTTTAATAAGTGGGAGTGTATAACAAGTGCTCAGTGTATTGGATGCCAGTTTCCCTGGTACTGAAGAAATATTTTTGAAGTCTGAGTCATATGTAGGTAATTCTGAAAGGGGTAGCAGATAATAATAATAGCTAAGCAGAATCTGTAGGTTTCTCAGGTATAGTGTTGGTAAATTAGGTAAGAAAGCATTCCCATGACACTAATAATATTTTATATCTTACATTCTCATTAATGGGTGGTCTGTGCACAGGCAGCTCTGAAAGATAGTAAGCTTTTAGCATGGACAAAAACCGTTAAAATAGCTCAATTATTAAAAAAAAAACACGAAACAACATGATGATGTCTTCTGCTGGTAAGTTCAGTTTAACACTGAAAACTAACACAGTATTGATTGTCAATTTCAATTGTTAATTCTGAAGCATTCCAAACCCAAAGGCAGAATTTTGCACACATCACCACCCTAAAAAATAAACAGAACAACAGGTTCTGAACCTATAAGAAATGCTAGAGAAATCTCCATCTTCTACTTTTGTTTTGCATTCCTATAGGTAAATATGCCAAACTGATTTTCTTCCTGACATTCGGTGAAATGAATTTCCTCTGAGGCATTGTCTTGTGTGATATATGCTGTATTTTAGTTCAGAGTAGACTTTTATGTGCAAACTATAACTCTCAGAAGGAAACTCTGTTGACACCACTTAAAGCACAATTGCACTGGCAGTGATATATCTACATGGGAAGAATCCACTAAACAATAAAATTATGTAAATTAGATATAGGAAGATTATTCATAAACTAATGCCTGGGTATAAGCTTAGCATCTCCTATGTGGATCATGGATTTTGCTAAAGTATGACAAACAATCCTGGCAGAAATCACAAGAGAAATTAAGATCAAAGCTTAAACATAAACTGAAAGAAATGAAATATTTTCTGCTGATCAATTAATGATGTGTTCTGCTGTCAGCCTGCACTCATTAACTGAACGGAAAATCAGATCAGGCTGCTTTTATAATCAGGAATAGAAATGGTACTTATGGCTAAAAAGGGAAAACTCACTGCATTTATCTCTATTGTTTTTTAATTGTTTTTCATTGTTGTTATTTTTCATCATTCATATTCAGATTAGTTACCTAATTTTAGACAGGCAACCAAGTGTGCAATAAATGCGTGATTTCCATTTGGTTTAAATATCCACATCTAATTATCCTGTGCTTTTGTTATCAATTTCAGATGTTAAGCATAATGACAAAAAATTTTTTTAGCAATTAAATAATTAGTGGAGTTACTGTAGAGGACGTTGACACCACACACATCTAGTTTTAACTATAAATAGCCTGTGGAGGCTCTTAGTAGGAATGAGATTAAAAAGTAAAAGAGTAAGTCTGATAATTCATGTCCTCTGTGTGTAGTTAAAACTAATTTTTGTCTCTAGCCCTGTTTGCCATTTTGTAAGGTATCAGGCTTTTCCTTTTCTGAATTTCTTCATCTTCTCTTACCTTCTGAAGAAAATACTGTGCTACTGAAAATCATAGCAGAGCATAGAAGGCGCTCTCCTGTTGCTTCCTGTAAGCCGAAGCAGCAGTAGGTGCGTGTAAAGATGGGCAGTATCTTCTTCAATGTTGCTTTCTCCCTTCTCGACAAGTATTTCATTGAAAAGAAGATGCAGGAAGCCATGTTGCTGAAAGGACATCGTGTCTCTCCTTTTGTAAGGGCAGCAGGGTCAGTGTGGGATTTTGAATGAGATGTGTGGGGTCACTGTCAATTATATGCCATTGCCTTGATTTCCGTGGTAGCACTATTCAAGATGAATAGTGGACAACAAGGTACCTTCTTGTATTCAGAATGAGTTGAGTTGCATCTTAGTTGTTAAAGTAAGAAACATAAAGAAGAGAAAAAAATGAGTGCCTTCAGGCCAAGGTAACTGCAAAGTTTTTTACTTTTCTAGCTTCTCTTGCTGGGCTTCAGGCTGGAGTTCCTTCCACCAGTTAAAAATAGATGGAAAAAAAGGAGAAAAGGGATAAACAGTAAATCCCCATGGTTCAAAGAGTGATGTAGAGCCTGCTGCCCACCTGCTATCGTTCCTTGCCCTGTGTGTGTTTGGTGGTGGATGAAGCTGGCAGTCATCTTGCACTTGCATTTCCTCCATTTGGGTTATAAAGGCTGTTGCCTACTTGTGTTTTTTGCTTGTTCTGTGCTCTGACTTGGGCAGTCACATGCCCAAGTTGCTGTGGGACAGCCTCAGGCTGCGTTGCTGATGGGCAGGGATTTGAACTGCATTTCCAGAGGTCAGTGTGTGGGCTACGTGCTGGGCTGTGCTTTAGCTTGGAGCTGGTGGTGTGAGGCCCAAAACGTGGCCAAGGAAAGTGGCTGTACTGATTTGCTTTGTGAAGGCAAATAAACAAAGACCAAGACTTGGCTGAGGGACACATCATGCATGCTTGTTCAGGTTAGCTCATGGCTTGCTTTTTGGGACAGGAAGGAATTTTCTGCTGAGTCATATTGACAAGAGCAGATGTATTTCATTTTCCTTCCTATGCAGCACAGAGCCTTGTTCATTCCCCAGGGCCATCGGGTATGTTTCACCTCACACAAGGATACTTGACAGCTTGACTGTGGTTCTTCCTTCTCTTCATTCCTCTTCCCCTTTATCTTTCTCTATTTCTTTTTCTTCTTTACCACATTGCTGTTTTTGAGACACATGATATGTTGTACCATCTGCCATTCATTCAATTTATCCATGCTCTGAAATAAGAGCAGAGGTATGGATCACTGTATTTCCCATTCAGGTCTATTTGCCAGTCAAATTAACTGTTAAAGCAATAACTCCCTTTGTTGAGTCAGTTCTTGGACTTGTACTTCACTTCTGAAATGTATGTGTGAAGTAAAACCAGAGAGAGCATGCTCCATTCAATAGTGGGGATTGTGGGGATTGACTTTTGATTTAGAAGATTTTATTGAAAAAGAATGCGAAAACAACATCCTCCTTTTTTTTTTTTTTTTTTTTTTCAATTTAGAAAATCTGGTCTGTATTCTAGGAATTGCTTGTTGGCATGTAGAAAGTATACTGTCATAAATTCTAAAATCACAACAGCTGTTGTAGTTGACCACAATGTTCACTCCGTGTTTATTAAAACTTCTAAAGTTTTGTATTTACTAATTGTTCATCACTAAAGATGTGGGCATCTCTTATTGGGGTCACTTCTAAGCCTGTAAAAATTTTCAAATGCTGTTTGATCGTGCCTGTTCAGTGGGCTTTGAAATCTAATTAGGCAATTATAGCTTAAATTCCATAGCTCAAAATAAATGAAGCTCCATCTTTTCTATGATCTATTTTCTAACAATGAAACCTGCTGAGTACAGACTAATTACAACAAGCACTTCATGTTTTGTTCATCAAGAATAAAAATGATGCTTAAGCATAAAAGTGAAATATACAATTTACTGAGAAATATCATGGGCCATGCTTTGGAAAAAAAAAAAAAAAGGCATGCAGCACTAAAATCTGTCAGTAACATGTCAGGCTCACACTGAACTTGCTAAAATGTCAAAGAAACTCTGCTTCTTGATTCTTATTTGAGATATATAGGTATGCAAGTTAAGACTGATCTGAGAAATTAGCAATTTATCCCAAATCTTCAAGGGCTGACTGAGGATAAAATACTTCAATATGTTGCACATAGTTATATAGGGGACTGACTGGGAAATGACTTTTCTTCAACCTTCAGTAAAATCATCAAAAACAGAGAGAAACCTACAGATGGTGCCTTAGGTTAGTATTGATATGGTGCTGAAAAAAATCTGTAGCGCTGAAATGATTTTCTAGGCTCATCATTATCACCTAAAATCTACAAAATGACAAAAAGAGATTTTCCTTTTTCTCTTCCATAACAGCATCTACACAGATGGTCTGAAGGTGAAACTTAGCAAATGTCCATCCCAGAAGTATGCTTTGATTTTAAATGTTTAAAAACAGTTTTCTGATAAGCCCTTCTTACAGCATGAGTTTAGTATGCATATGTTATTCCACTTATTTTGATAGACTAAGTCAAGTATTTTGGTGATGGTGTTTCTTAAGCTTCTTAAAAGTAAGATGATGTTTACTGCTAAGATCTCTCTTGGTTAGCTTAAGATCACAGTGCACTGTAATCAAGTATAGAGTTTCTTTTTGATGTAGTAAATGAAACAACTGTCTTATTTCTCCGCTCCTGAGAAAATTCATAGATACTTTTTTTTTCTTTTAGGAGCTTTTCATAACCAATTGAAATTTTAATTCCTTCCAAAGTGACTACTCTGGAGATTAGATCTTAGCATATCTCATCTTGCTTTGTTTATAAAGGCTTACTGGATGAAAAAGAAAAGGAAGAAAAAGATTTGAATTTTTCTGAAGACTGTTCTGATATCCATTAGATTCATTTGCAAAGTAACTCCTAGCATGGTTGTAATATATTAGGGAAGTTTGTGTTAACGATACCTTACGTTTCAGCGTATTTGCCTGTGGGCTCAGGATTCTGGATTCTGTGTTGGGACATGGGGTGGTGGGCACTGTTTCAGGAAGGAAAACAAAGATATGATGGACACAGAATGTATGATGTCTTGTTATTGGTTTGGGAGAATATTTACAGGAGAAGAACTTGCCAAGCCATGCAGATGTTTATTCCCTTCTTTTATTTCCATTTAAGTTTTTCTCTTTTGCCAAGGTATTAACGTCTTTAAAAGTCTTCTCCTTTCATTCCTCTGTTTTTCTTTAAACATATCTTTTCTTTCCAGACACTTTAGAAGATCCTTTCTAAACTGATTTCCAACCATGCTCCTAAGCTTCCTCTCCTCCTGCCTTCCCCCTCTTGTATCCCAGTCTAAATCCCTCTCTGCCCTTAGCTTTCTTTTTCTTTCTTCCCATCTTCAGCCATTTCTTTAAATAAGTGCATCAACAAAGATTTCTGTATGCTAAACAAAATGGAGTAAAACAAAATATTGTTCTCCGCAAAGGACTTCTCCCTTATCCCAATGATCACGTGCCATTCTGTTTCTCATCTTTCTTCACTTGTTATTTGTTTGAATAGATCTCTGGCAAATATCATGGTGTTTGTCTTAGTGTTGCTAAAATCTGTCTCTATGCAGACTCTATTTATGCCAGAGCTACATCTAGCCATGGCTATAGAGGATTCCCAATACTACACAGGCAGTCTGAAGGGTCGTGTCACAGATTTCAGAGGAACCTATCAGTCAGAAAGAAAAGAAGAGGAAGGAAACAATGATATTTTTAGAAGGGAAAACAAGGAGAGAGAAATAAATTTTTCCTTGCTTCTGCACTGAGCACTGCAGCCATGCTCACTTCCAGCTGTCCCTGATGCAGTGCCTGGGCCGTGCTGCCACCTCCCGCCTGGAGCCGGCCTCGCGTGGGCCTGCTCTGATCCAGTCGGGCAGGAGGGACCCTGTGCTTGAGGCTGCTCAGCATTTCCATACCATATGTATGTGGGCAGCTGATGAGCATGGTGTAAGTACAGGCACAAGATAGCTAAACTGCATTGCTTTACTTCCAGACGGTGCAATTCATTGATGTATTAAATGTACAAGTGAAAAGGGAGCCAGAGCCTCCCAATTTGTTTGCACTGTTGTAGTCTTTCCTTTGAACAGAAGCCCTGATCTAGCAAAATGCTGTCTGCACCCTTTCTTACTGCCATACTTCACAATCCCACCAACAAACTTTTCCAGTTTCATTCTGCAAGAGAAGGTCATCTTCATCAAATATATGTTTCTAGCATAAATATATAACCTTCTGTATATTTATAACTGGTACGTAGGAGTGTTTTTTGAACAAAATCCTGTTGAGGCAGATGTCTGGAACTTTCTTTAGTTTCATGTCAAAGACACATGGATCGTATCTTGTCTAAATTTGCTTTATCCAATTTACACTGAGCAGAGATCCAGACAGGAGTGGTTAGTGGTCTTGCAGTGGTATTGCTGGGGCAGATCTTCAGCTGAAATTTCTGATGGTTGTCAGTTAGAACAGGTCAAAAATCATGCAGTAGCTGTCATTGCTGTCGTTTCTTTGCTGCATATCCTGTTTGCACATGTCAGAGTTTCCTCTATTGTGCCCCAGTAATGCAGTATCTTATTGAACTTGCTGAGGAGTGTTGCTGGGTGGCCTGGTGTTCAGAGGCTCTGTGTGAAGCATTCTGTGCACAGCCAGCAGGGTAAAGCATTGCATTTAGTGAGTGCATCGGGTTTTGTTTTGGTGACAAGATGCTTATCATGCTTTCTTGTTAAAGAACAGAGGAATGGCAGATGTTAACCAACAGTTCTGGCCTATGGCATTGTGGTTATGTTTGCTAAGTAATGAGCTGTGCATTTCTTTGATATGTTTTGCAAATAAAGGAGGCAGTGTTGATCCTGATTTGTAAAACACATAGTGGTTCTGACTGTAAAATTAAGGCCTATAATAACTTTTAGTGATCCAAAGTGAGAACAGGAGCAAAACGGTTACCTAATGCCTTACAACTGAGTTTTCATGAGGCAGTGACAGGCCTAGTATTGGAGCTAGAAGTTTGGATTATTGTCTTTTCTTGTAACAAAATAAGAAAGCACTGCAATTCATCTTCCTGATGCTTACCAGGATGTCCGAACAGCGTGCTCTGATTAGTTACTGCTTTGGCTCAACTGACAGGACACAGCTTTCTGCTGCTTTGTTTACCTTGATTTCTGGGGTGCTGCTGGAAGGAAGTGGGGAAGCAGCAGCTGGGGCTGCTGGCATCCATCTGAGCCTGGCTCAGGAATTGCTGGGACTGCGGCACTGAGCCGCCCCACAGGTCCCTCTGCTGGCCTTTATCCTGGGTCGAGTGTTTGCAGATAAAGTCAGTGCTTCTCCTCAGAGCAGCCTTTTGTGTCCTTTGCATTGTCGTGAGTGCTGCAGCTGGGGTGAGATACAGACAGAAGACGCAGCTTCCTCAAAGTTCAAACCAATTCTCTACCATTTAGAAGGAAAAAAAAAAAAAAAAAAAAAGAGTGAAATACTTTGGAATTGTTTATTATACTTTCAGATTATCATGTTTGCCAAATAAATGCCTATGTGAATGCACAGAATGTGTGTGGTAGAGAGGTCTGGGAGTCTTCTTTTTGTGGCAGAGATGGATGGGAGTATTCTTAATTAAATTCTAAAGATATAAAAATGCAGTACACAATCTGTACTGTTTCTGGTAGGTTTTTCTGGTATTTTCGTTGTTTTTTTTTTTGTTTGTTTTACTTCCGTTCTCTTTTCATATTGATGATCATTTAATTGATTTGTATGAGTTTAGGAATTGTAATGCTGCTTATTTTTATTCCTATTTTCTTTTTTCAAGTTTTTCTCTGCAGTGGATGTCATAAATTTCTTAAGCTCCAGATTATGGACTTCTGTTTCCTCTTTATCCCCATCAACCTGGATTGCATTTCTCTTTCCTACAGCTGAACAAGCAGAAGGCCATATCCATCAAATCTGTGGTCTTGAACCAAAGGAGTTGATGTAAACCCTGTCCCTAAGCAGTACTGAATTAAAATTGATTTGTACATAAGGGCCAAGGAGTCATCTAATGCTTTCTGTCTCCTTGTTTAATTTTTTTAGTTATCTAAATTTAGTCTGAGTACGTGCTTTACTTAGTAAACTAAGTTCTAAATAAGAAATCTTGTCTGGGGAATAACCTCTCCCCCTTTCTCACCTCTCCTTCTAACTAATTGGAGTCAGGTAATTCCTTCAGATTTTGCAAAACTCCAGTCCCCAGTCCCACCGCTTTTGCCTCAGAGAACCTTTGAGTGTCTCTTGCTGTTTCTGCTTTTATTGCTGAACTCACCATCTGAGCTGATTCACATAGGCTGCTGAAAATGTGTTTCGGTTGCCAAATTCTGATTAAAGCCTACTCACGCCTGAAGCTAGCTTGAGATTTTCAGGTTATCAGATATCATTGCACTTTGCATTGTGCTAAACTGGCTGTTTGTATCAAGTCTTTGCTTTTGATATAATTTAAAGGAAATCATGTAGAGAAAAAGAAGAAAAGTAGAAAGAAAGAAAGAAGCCCATAACCTTAAATTGGCTGGCTCCCTATATCACACTGCACCACATGCAGGGAGGGCCCAGCCCAGCCCCTCCTGTGAGACCTGTGTGGGGCTGCTCTGCACCGAGGTAGTGGGCTTGGGGCACAGCATGAGTTATTTAACTTCAAAGAGCAATCAAATCCAGTGCACCAAAGAAACTTGGATCTATTTTGTTCTAATCATGTTTCATGGCTTTGTTTTCCTAAGGATGCCGGGTTCTAATTGTTCACTATGACTTGTTGGCCAAATGCACTGACTTTGAAATTAATTTCAGTAATGTTACACTTACCTCAGTGGTACTTTCTGCCTTTTATGCACTTTCATTTATGTATTTATTAGGGCTGCTCTGAAAGTAATGCCTCCTATTTTATTATGTTGGCTCACAACATCAGAGGTGGATGTTGGTGGTATAGCAGTAGAGGCTGAACTTTCCCACCAATATTCTGTTCAGTTTTGTTTCCATGTGACAGAATGGCATCTGACATGGAAGTGTGGATGAAGTAAAAGTGCGTTACTGAATTTCTTCATGAGAAATATGGCACCTATTGACATTCATCAATGTATGCCTGTTTATGGAGATCAACCAGTGGCTGTGAGCTCAAAGAGGCAATAAGTGGTGCATTTCAGCAGTGACAACAGCAACAGTGGTTACCTCCATTGGTGCAGATTTTTATAAGCATGCAGGCTCTTGTTCATGGATGGCAAAAAATGCACAACAAATGGTGAAAAATAGCGCTTTGCATCTGTTGTAGTTTCCATGGAAATAAATAGGAAGCATTACTTTTGGAGCAACCTAAGTATATAACTTATTCAGTTGTGTTTTTTTCTTTTTAATGTAGAAACAGTAAATGACAGTTGTTACTTACTTAGCATAGATTTTTGTGAGTTTGAAAAGAAGCCAGAATGAAACTTTCAAAGCAGCCTTTTTTGTTTCTAATTCTGAAGTAATTTGTTCCTACTGCTTAATACAATGCTTTTTCTTTTATAAATCATACTGCCATCAGCATTCTGGTTATACGAGAAGCACATTTTCATCAAAGCATATGAAGTGCTTATTACACATCAATAGAATTATTACAAACACTGGAAATTTTTTTTTTCTCTTCCTACCTGAAGTATGGGAATCTCTTTGTAACTGAGGATGCACGTGTTGTTAACCCTCCTGCTTTTCCAGTGTACCCAAGCAGGTTAGGCATTTCACTTAGACATGGAAAGAAATGTCACATACTTTTTTTTCTAATTTTGTTTTCTTAATTTGGGCTCTGCTTTTATTATTTTCGTATAACCAGTTCTAGAGCTTTCCTAAAACTGCTGTTAGTGTGCTATCCTACTTTCTGACTGATTTCTGAGTGTCTGCGTCTGCTTATAAGTGAGAGGAGCAGTGTTTTGCTATCTGAAAAGTTTTAAACCTCTCCTGAGTTAGCAATGGCACTAAACCCTGTCATTGTACTACAAATCATAGAATGATAAAAAGGCCTGGGTTGAAAAGGACCACAATGATCATCTAGTTTCAACCCCCCTGCTATGTGCAGCGTCGCCAACCACTAACAAATAACAGTGAGTTATTTCTTCTGTAAATATTGATGACTTTTGTATGTGTTGGGTTTTTCTCCCCCATACACACAAAAAGAAGAAAACAGAACAAAAAATATGAATCCCTTCTTCTCTTCCTTGTCCCCCCCCTCCAAAAAATAAAGCAACACAAGGCAGAAAAATACAAATGAAAGAGCCCTGTCCAGTCTCGTCTCCCCCACAACCAATAGTATTTCTGGTAAACATTATTTCATATAGTAAAAATGTGATTGTTGCACAAACATATCTATGAATTTAGTATTTACAAGTCTCTGAGAAAGAAAAAATAACTTTTTTTTTAGAGTGTTTTGTATGTAGACTGAATCTGTAATTGGGAACTAAAGCTGAATTTAACAGTTTTAGTAGACTATAGAATCGGTGTCAGGGAGAGATTAAATTATCTTTGTCCTCATATTATGGAAAAAGATCAAAGTGTCGTATGTCTCCTGAGCTGGTTGGGACTATTTCTTTTTCGGTATTGTACCATAAATCTCTTGAGGAATTTATTACCATATTTCTCACCATGTAGTCTGTGTACATAGTCCAGCATATATTAAGTATTTCCTTATTTCACATTTCTTAGATGCCCTTACACTTCTTAAGGATTAAAACAAAATATCATTATAGGAGTATAACTGTTTTGAAGTTCATTTCTACTTAAGCAGCAGAAGGGCGCCCTGCCAGCAGCGGCTCGCTGAATGCACTCTGTTGCCATAAAGATGAACTGCATAGGTTTCCCAGCAATGAAGGTCAAAGGACACATGCACAGCTATTTATTTGCTTTTAAAACAGAAGGAATATGATTTATGTAGGATATTAGCTAATGTCATAGTGTTGAGCTTTGCAGGTGCGGCCATGGGAGCCTGACCCCCCGCTAATCTCCCGGAGTGAAGCGGGCATGCATGCAATGGCTTTGTTGTTGCCGTGCTGCCGCTTGGCCTGTGCTGTGCAGCTTCTGAGAATGGAATTCTGTATGGGAATTCTGATCAGATCAGAATTAAGCAAGCTACAAACGTTTGGCAGTACGACTGGGTGGAGTTGCTGATACCCAGCGTTGCTGTTATTCTTACCGCACTTGTTAGCTGGGCTATTTTTGCTGCTTGTTTTGCTCAGCAATCTTTAAACTTGTTCTGGAAGTGCTTCCTATTTTGCTGATGCTGTGCACAAACCAAAGTGATTGACATTGCAGATTCAAAGCAGTGATCCAGACCTTTCAGGGAAATGAGGCAGCACTGACACACAGGTGTTTGAAGGGTCTGGGAGCACATCCCCAGAGCACCCTGAGGCTGCACGGCTCTGTGAGAGGCAAAGGAGGATGGCCTGCTTGGTCTGAAGAAATGGGAAGAGTCACAAATATTTTCAGGCTTTGTTACCTTACTTTGCATATATGTAGAAAGCAGAAGTATGTTATAATAAGCATGTTATATCAGATTAGCAGCAGTTAGTTTGCCTTAATTTAGGGCCATTAATCCTGATGTGCAGTCGGTGCGTAAACTCCATTTGAGATGTCACTAGTTCACAATCTGTAGCACAGGATTTACAGCCGAGACCTTTGTTCCTATCCTTGTGATATTTGATAGGATCCAAATCCAAGGAAAGGCAGTAATTCTAAATCCAAACAAAAGAAAATGTTGTTTCAATGCTATTTGTAATAACAGCAATGCAAATTCTGTGCAACTGGACATAGAGAACGTTTAAAAAAAAACAGGTGTTTGTAAAGAGGCAGGTAGAAACCTCTAGAGGGAGCTCGAAGTCTTTCCTTACAACTGCAGTCACACACTTTTACAAGGAGTTGAAACTATTTTCTAGAGTAAATTAAGTTTTTTCCTTACGATAGGGTAGTGGTTTTTCTTCCTATTTTATTACATTGAGGTTTGAGCACACTTTTGTCTGTTTTGCTGAAAAATTATGATTTCTACATGTTTATATTTTCTGCTTATTCTACACATAAGGGACAATCTCACTTCTTGCATTTTTTCTTCCTACAAGTAGTAGAAGAGGATGGAAAACAGCTTCGTCCACTGCTCCTTTCTCATCTCATAGCTCTGATCCCTGCACCCTGTCCACACACTCCTTACTTCACAAGTGTCATCCTGTAAGCAAATTTGGTGAGAATGTTGCTGTCTGACATGTCTCCTTCTGGGAATGCCAAACTATGCAGTCAGCAAAACGTCTCCCTGTACCTTAGCAAATCAGCAGAATGTTTGAAGAAATGCTTTATTTCTATGAACCAGATACTCTGATGGTTATTGGATTTGTCACAGCATATTGGGTTTCTCCTGTAGCCATACTGACCTTCATATGTTATAGCAGATATAGTTGCAGGCCAACTCTTTATTTAAAAAATCAGGAAAAGAGTGCTCTATTAACATAAACAAACCCATTGTAAAAAGCAAATAATAACTAATTTTGTCATTATTCCTTTATTTTTATTTTTCTTTTTTTTTTAAATTTGGTAATTAGCATTTTGCCCTACAATTTGAGAATACAAGTGCAGTGCACAGAACTGTTTTTAATTGAGAGGCCTCCAAATGGCTTTCAGCAAGACACCGTGCTCACGAGTGGACTCAACTCTCATAATGCCTGAGTGCTGTAACAATGAGCAGGTTATGAAAGGCTTTTCTCCTGAGCAAAATATATGTGCTGTTAAGCCATAAATCATGATATACTCTCATTTTAGCACAAAGAATTAAAGAATGCTAAGTAATTGGCTTTTTCCCTTCTGCCTTGAGCTTCTGAGTCTTGTTGTAAAAGCTAGGTCCTGTTGCTGAGTGATCCAAAAGCTACTGTCGCAACCTTTTATTCCCTGGGCACAAATTAATCCTTTGGAAGGTAATTGGAGGAAATTGATGACATTATTTGCTGTATCTTGGGTATCAGTGGTATGCACAAAGGGGCAGTGGAGAACCACTCAGCATTACCTATGTGTTGTGGCTCAGCTCAGCAGAGGAGTGAGGAATTATTTACCCATTGGACTCCCTTTTAGTTTTGCAGTATTCTTCTAATTATCTTGGTACGTCTTTCTGGACAGTTTACATTGTGCTTCTGTCATATGCAAAATAAAATAACCATGTTATGATAAAAAAGAAAACAAAACACAACAAAAGCTGCTCCAACAATTCACTTCTGGTGCTGTGATGCAGATTAACAGGAGAGCAGTACAAATTAAATTGTATTTTGTGGGAGTTCTTTTGCAAACTCTGTCATTGTTTTTAGTATGAGAGGACTATTTGAAATAATTTCTGTAACTAAAGTTCTCTGCAGACATCAAGTGCTTGATAATAGCCCTGAATAAACACAGCCTTGTTTTAGTGGCTGGGTTTTTGCTCTTCAGCAAACAAACTTTGAACTTTTGATGTGGATATTAGAGAGGAAACAGTAGAATTTGAAGGATAGAAATAGTAGCTTTTGCATTCCAAGCATATGAATTATACTTTTAGTTGAATATGCTGTATAAATGCACATCTTATAAAGCTGGATTAAAAATGAGATAGTAAAGGAAAAAAAAAAAAAAAAAAAAGAAAAAGCCCAAACGAGAACAAAAGGTTGTGATTTATAAAGTGTGCTAGTTACAGCAGCATTTCGTAGTTCCATGCGTTAAACACCTAATCTTGGCCTGGAACTGACCTTGCAGTTTATGAGCTAAAGGTAACAATTATGCAACAGCTAAAATATGCAGACGGGGCTTTACTGCCTAAAAAGAAGTGCTGTCCTGTATTTTGTTTGAATTAACACACTTTGCTGTTTATGAAACTTTACTTCATGCTGTTGGCAAGCGGGGGAAAGGAGTGTCATTCAGCAGCTTGAGAACAAATTTGGGGCTGGATGCATGGGGTTAGGTCAGATCTGCTTCAGGAGCTGATGGTTCTTTGTAGTGTTTCGGAATGAGCCAAGTTTGCACAGCGAAATTCTCCTGCTGAAAAATCTCAGTTGCGATGTACTGTTTCAAGGAGAATGAAATGAAACTTTGTCATTTAAACACTGGCTTAAAATAAAGTGACCTTGGCATAAACTTGATTTTATTAATTTTGATAACGTGTTACAGCCGGCAAGATGTCATCAAACTTTAACCTACTACTCATGATATACTCACAGTGCAGTAAGGTGACTGACTATATTGCTTTTGCTGCACATTGCAGCTCTTTTTCTGAAGCCAGACAGAAATTAAATGTGAGAAATAATGTGCCCAGACTGTCATTTGAGCAGTAACTGCAAGTCACCCTTATAAATTAAATTGATGTTTGCATTTCTCACCCTTTTGTACGCAAAAGCTTACCTGTCTGTTAAAAAGGAAAAAAATAAAAATAAAAAATTGTCTATTCTACTGGATGATGCAATAGAAAGTAAGTTAGCCTGCATAATGGCATTTTCACCTACGTATCTAATTTTACATAAATACTGAATTTTTATTATTCAGACTTCAGTGACGTGAAATCTCAAGGCAATACTCTCAGTTCATGGCACACGTGCAGATCACTAATTCTGTAAGTAAATGAAGCATCCTGTGGCATCTGTTTTACTGTTTGCATTGGCCACAACCAGCTGCTTTTTCATGAGAGGACTGCCAGAGGTGGTTTCAATTTTCCTACTGTTTGTCATACTCTAAGATCTTAGAATAAGCCACACGGCATCTGCATCGGATGCCCCATGATATTTAAAGCAAATTACAGATAGAAACACATTGGCGTGTTCAGGGAAGATGCTAGTATTTACAGAACACTTTTGTGATAAAGACTGCTGAAACCTTATGGGTCTGTCTCAGACAAACTCAAATACATTCTCATAACATCTCTGCAACAGTGGCTGAGAAAGCCACTGAGGTTTTAGGGAATTGCTTTGAACAGCAGGTGCTAAGACGCTGTGTCTTTCCCAGACAGATGTTTTAGCCACAGATGAGACAGGCCAAGTGCACACACCCAGCTTTGAAACAGTCAAACCAAAGTGTTTGGATGCATTAGAGACATGTATTTTCTTTGTGTTATAACTGCAGCGTTATCATCATCTTTAAAATATTAGCTAATGATAAAATGTTCCTGGAGTGCTTTTTCACAACATAATGAGTATGAATTTGGTGTGAAAACGTGGTGCTAAACAGTGTGATTTCCCTTGAGAACCATTTGTTATACATGCCATGAACTCTCCTCAGTGTAATATACATCTTTGGCGACAGACTTTCCTAACGGCACCAGAAAACATCTTCTTTCATATTTATGCTTTAATGGAGAGGTTTCTAATGGCTGCAAAATCCTGTAGGAAAAAATAATGAAACTCTAGTTTTAGATTTTCTCTAAAATGAGGTGTGAATGCTATTCTTCTTTTGGAAATTATAACGCAATGAGTCTTTTTGCACAGCTGGCTTTCCTGGGAACTACAGGGTTATTTTAGGCAGAATAAAATCAATCTCTTTGGAATTGCCAGTGTGAAATATGATTTGTCCTTCCCGCTACCTTAAAAATTTGTTACACTGCTGTTCGAGGCTTCATGGGCCTTAAGGTAAATTATGACATCTCAGATATGATTGTTTTTCACAATTTCTATAAAAATAGCTGGTTATCTATGCGTGAAAGAATTATAATGGGAAGTAAGAGAAGCTTTTTCCCTTAGGCTCATATTCCAGTATAATCTAATGAGCTTAGAGCCCATCCCTGACCTTTGCAGGTTAAAGAGAATTCTCGCTGGGAAACAAACATACTTCAGATCGAGCCCTCTGTATGAATTTTGCTGTAGCACAATATAGAGAAAATAATTTCCTTATTATGTAATATGTATCTAAAGGCTGTGGTGATTCCCTCTGTGGTTTTCACAACTTTTTGCCCCCTCTCTCACTTGCAAGATATGAGAATTTTTCTTTAGGGCTTTGGAAGCTCTAAATGGATCCAATAAAGAAACTTTTTACTGCAAAAAATTGATTTCATTGACTTAAAACAAAGCTTTGGTTAAGAAGATTGATGTAATCTAGAAGAGAACTGACTTCCTGGAGCATTCCGCAGCCTGTCTTTCCCTGCAGCAGCTGCAGCCCTGCTCTGGTGCTGACACCAAAGTGTCCAGCTGTGCAACTACTTGGCAGCTTGGGGCTGAGTTTCTTGTTTTTCTTTTAAATGTATTCATTTCATCCCAGAACCAAGCAGGAACTTTTTTTGAAGTCCGATATTTTGCATTATAGCAAAATCATCTTTGTTTTTCCCAGGAGAAGGTCTGCAAGGCTTTTAGTTTAGGAGGATCCCTAAGTCCTTTGCTCAGCAGATCTGGTAGGATTCATGTTCAGAAGCCGTTCTGCTGAGCCTCAGCATGTGACGCGTCACTTATGCTCTCTGAGGCAGCCATGTAGTAGATGCTGTATATAGATGATGTTACTTGTCCATAGGCTTTAAGTCACTTACTGTTGTAGCTCCTCGCAGTTGCATTTTTTTTCAGAATCAAGGGTGGGAAACCTAGTTGCAGTGTTGGCATGTTGGACTGAGTTTTGTTGATATTGAAAAATTGTTGTGTCTTCAGTGGATATTTTTAACTAGATCTACAGTAGAATGAAGAGATGAGAAATTGGAGTTGTTGCATTCATACTTTTCTACTCTACAAAGTCAGAAATTCTTTGCTGGCCCCAGTGGAATTCTACCAGTTTGCTGGATGTAAAGATGTTGAAACACAATATGCTCTTCCTCATCCAAAGGGCTGCCTCCTTGATGAAGGGCTGGGTGATGAGAAGTGAGAGTATGAATAGGTACCAGGGAATAAATGCATTGCAAGGTGCATCATCTTGCAACATGTCTGCTATGCCATGGTGATTTCTGGTGGCATGCACCCTTCCTGGGTGGGAAAGACACCAGTGGGGGTGAGCATGTGTGTGCAGGTTTTAACACAGAGTAGCTACTGGTTTTTGCTGTCACACCCTGTGTTATTCACAGTAATGTTTTCATCTGCCGAGAAACAGTGATCTCTGCTAAAATGGAATTTATGATGATGAATGTATTCAAGTTTTTTTTTTTTTCTCCGCGTATGTTAACTTGTTTTTTCAACTTCACATATGATACAGTCTTAGTTTCCACTGCATATTAATATTGCCATATGCAAGAAATAAAATCCAGAGAAAGGATAAGTGCCTTTTTCAAGACCACACAACAAGTCAGTAGCAGAGTTGAAATGAAACCACAAGAATTCCTGGCTCCTTAATAGATTTTTAAGGCATTTTGCAGGGCTTCATCCATGTACAAAAAAAATTTCCCTAAAATGTAAGTTTTGAACACATTCAAACACATTAGAGCACGTTTACACTGAGCTGTATTCTGCAGTTTGGTATGAACAGATGTTTGATGGCATTGCTACCTGCTGACATTCTTCTGAATGATTTTTCCAGCCATTTGGTGGTACTGTGTTTCTAGTAATAAACAACTAAAGTAAAGTAGTCTTTGATAGCTACTGGAGCTACATCTTCTCCTTAATAGCAGTCTCACAATGTGGTCCCTTAAGGGAGCAGCAGTGAAAGAGGAGGCATAAAAGCTACCTTGAGAACTATGGTGGTATTGAGTAGGTGATGTAGACAAAAATATTTTTTATAAGTAAATTTAGCAGTTAATGGTCATTCCCTCTCAAGAGTAAGAATTGAGAGTAGATATTCTTGTAGAATCAATTGATCGTGGAGGCAAAAGGTAATAATTGGTTGAAAAGTTTGTGTGGGTTCCTATCTCCTTGAATGGGAATAATGAACTGGGGATGGGAGGGAAGGAGATGGAATTAAAAGTTCAGCATTATGTGCTTTCAGAAAAAATATTCATAGCATCTTTACAAGCTAGTTTTTTGTTAACCTGAAACAGTTTCATGCATTTACATCAGAAAAAAAGGATAAGAAAGGTAATAGCTGCTTTTATATTCACTTTCAAATGGTGTAAATGACAAACTAAGGCGAATAAATCCCATTATTGCTTTCATTTCACTAAGTTCTTATTGCAGTACTATATGCTACAGAGCCCTAATTAAAAGCAAATAAATGCACAGAGATCTGAACTTATGATCATTTAGACTACCTGGGTGGTAGAGACCAGATTGTTCATAGCATAATGGAAAATATAATGGATTGGCCTTGTCCTCGATGCTCTGCATGGGAGGCCTGGGAATTGGTAGGCTGGCCTGGGAGAACATGGCATTACTGACCATATATATATTGTCAGAGCCACTAAATATTGAATTTGTGCCCCACAGCATTTTTGTGTGTGTGTATGTGTGTGGGTGAAAAAGCAGCAAATCTAAACTGTGTCTGTAAGTTCAAGGAGGAGGCTCTTCCTGTCGTACCTTTTGCAAACTCTTAACTCAGATTCCATCAACTGGGAAAAGGAAATCATGTGTTGTTTCTGGCTTAGCCTACCTGGCAGCAACCAAAACGAGGTCATAGATCTCCACGTTTGTAATAATGTAGAGCTTTTAAGGTGTTCCATTCTTTTAGTTTTGTCACTGAGTTTTGTTTGTTATTAGGGCAGTAGAGTTTGCCCAGGATACTAAAAGATATACTGCCTCCAGGAGTTTTTATTGCCTATGTTTTAACGTAGGGATTTTCATGTGCCATTTCTTTTGCGATGCAGAGAGAGGATTGTTCTGTGTGCCAGTCCTTTACAAGGAGAGCTCCTAGCCAACTTGCCTCTTGAAAGAGCCATTCCTTCCCCAGCTGTTTGCTCTGAGCACTGCCTCAGCGCTTACCGTCTCTGCGTTCCTGCCTGTCCAGGATATGCGGCTCTTCCAGAGTGATGGATACACTCTGTGAGAGAGTGGGCTGATGTGTTGAGCTGCTGGGGTAATCCAATTGGAGGCTGGGCTGCCCAGCTCTGCGGAGTAACATTCACCAGGCCAAATACCTGTTTCTCAACACCAACAAAGGGGAATGATTGTTCCTATTAGAAAAATACAATAAAATTGAGAGTGTTATGGAAAAGTTTGTTATGAGAAGTGCTTTGGTATTTGCTGTGCATAAAGCTGAGCTTTGTCAGTTTTCCTAGAAGCAATTTTATTGTTTGTGAGAGGTGCTGGTCTTTTTCATTTTCAAGATTTGTTTTTCCTTTTTGAAAATACTAACAGGCATAAATAATAGCTTGATGCTGGGGTTATATAGGCACTGAAATGACGAAGAGTTTGTTTTCATGGATTTGGGAAGCTTTTGTCTAATTTAATCTGCAAATAGAATGAAATTATAGGCAGTAAAAGGAACTGCCATAGATAAAACATTGTGTCTTCTAATTGCTTCATCTTAGAAAAAGAGAATTCTGTGTGTGCTTGACTTAATACCAAAGTGTGGCACTGAAAGGTTTTTTTTCTGTCGCTTTCTTTTTTTAATTGGAATGTCAAGTCAAGAGTCCCGTATGACTAGAACAAACTGTTTCAGTGTAATCACAGTGCAAGCTATATTTATCAGCTTCTTTGAGTGTTAAGATTTTATAGCAACCAATGTTCCAGTGCCCAGAATCCTAACACATGCTCAGAAGAGGTATGGTACAACTGAAATATTTAAATGAATGCTGTAATTCATTAAAAAAAAAAAAAAAGGCAAAAAAAGCCAACAAAACAACAACAACAAAAAAATGGGGAGAGAAGAGGGACGAGGAAAAAAAAGGGAAAGAAAAAAAATAGAAAAAACTATAAAAAAAAAAGGCTGTAACTCTGCCTGGTTTTGAGCTTCATACTAAAAATGAGAATAATGAGGGTAGACATGAGAACCTGTTGCCATGAAGCTGAAGCCAGTTAGCCATTTTTTTGTTGTGCCCCTGACTGGCCAACAGCCTGAATAAAGGGACATTCCTGGAAAGCAGAAATTATACACTGAAGATGCAAAGTGACTTAGTTTTCCTGCTTTCTGTTGAAATGGACTTTCCCACAGATGGAATCAGCCATTATGACTGCATTTTTGACTGAAGCCTAATTTTGTTGTGATCTGTTATGTAGAGAGCATATCTAACCCAGAGTGAGTGCTGTTCTGCCTAGTTTTGAGGCAGACGGTGGCTCAGCCTCAATTGAAGCATTACATGGCTTAGATCAGACAAAATGTAATTCACATAAGGAGAAGTCTTTGGGGTACTGAGAAGCATCCTCAGACCCAAAGGAAAGCGCAGGGCGAACTCTGATGCTTCTTAAGCTGTATGGGAGTTCAGAAAAACTTTTTTAGGGCTTTTCAGTTTGAAAAAAAAATTCAGCTATCTGTATTCTGACTTGGAGCTGGACTATGATCTGTTAAGAGTATTTAACTCCCTGTGTTGTGCAGTAAAATTACTAATGCAGATATGTCCTGAAGTACCGTGAAGTCTATTAACTATCAAGTAGCTGATGTAACAATCTGGGTGTGAATGGCTGTGGTCAGTGTCTCTGCATGACATAATACATCACATAACATCGTTTATAATGGTATCATCTACAGGAACAGCCACTACCAAGCTTGGAAGTGCATCTGGAGAAGCCTTCTGAAGCAGGCTGAAAACATGCTTATAATTATTTTGGCTTAGATTAATGCTAATACTTGGGGTATTTGTGTTCAATTCCTCATTTTCCATAGATTCATGGAGTTTATGACTATATGGGGAGTCGGATCATCATTTGTAAATGCAGGAATATGAGAATCAGTAAATGTTGTTCTAAGGCATTTTCTCTAGCATTCCTAACATTTTCTGCACATATTGTGCACATATTACCTTTCAACATGAGCTAACGCTGGGCTGGCTGTAGGGAAATTATGTGACTGTGACATAGAAACAGAGGTAATGATTAAGGTGTGGATATGTGTTCTGTTTCATAGGACAATCTCTGTCAGTACATTATTCACCATTTTAGAAGGTGAAGATGAACAGGGAAAATCAATGAGAAATTCCAGCTTATTCTACATACAGGAGTCCTGCAGCAATCTGTACTCAGCAAATCTCGGCCTTGGGTATTCTTAACTTCAGAATTATATCTCAATTTTTTTCTGAGCAAACTGTTCTGGATTTCCTAATGAGCAACGCAGAGCACGGTGTGCAAATTGGAGTGATTTTTCTTTTCCTTGATCCTGGTATCCGGAGTGAGCCCGTTTTGCCACTCTCATATTGATAATTTAATTGAGAAGTAGGGTTCAGTGTAGTGGGCTTTCTTATACATGAGGCTGCTTTGATTTTTCTTTTCAAGGCAAAGAGAACGCAGACTAGCACTCTGTTTTTCTCTCTAATATATACTGGAAGGAGCTCTTTTTTTGAAGCCAGCAAAGCGTTTTGTCTTGCAGTCTGTCAGTAAATCAGACATGTGGGCTGAGGGGCTGCCTGCGCTGCTGCGTGTGAGAGCGTTCCCTGGGAGCTACTCTGTTTGAATTTCATGTAGCCAGTGCTGGCAATATACTGGATATTGCTTGCAACGTTTTGCATAAAAATTGTGTTTGGCCTCAGACAGTTTGCTTAATGAACCATTTGTCCTCTGGTAGGTGACATTTTGAAGCCCTTCAGGGAACGTCAGGTGAATCGCCCTGCTTGGCAGTGAGGGACAGACATGTTGAAACACTACACAAGCGCTCCTACAGAGTGCTGATGTGAAATTCTCCCTATTATTGAAGTAACAAAGTTGTAATTACATAAACAGAGCCATTCCAGCCAGCCCAACGTGTCATTATGAATTTTCCAGCTAATCTGTCCATTCATCTTAATGGTCCAGAACTTGTGCTCTGTGTCACCCCCTGTCTTTGCTCTGTTCCTTGATCTCTGGAAACATCTGTCATGAAGAAAGTGTTTACCTTGAATTATGTGTTGAAGAAGGTTAGAGTGCACACTTCTGAAGCTTGGCATGAAATTTCCTAAACAAACCTTGCCAGTTGCTTCAGGAAAATAACTGAGGTATGGATTTCAGATTAACGTTGTGCATTAATGCTTTTGGAAGCACACTGAAATAACCTTCACATTAATAGTGAATAAAGGAATCTTGTTGAACTGCATTATTGACAAATCAACTTATTCATTGTAATGAATATTATTATGCTAAATGTAAACTTAATGTGTGATGATGAACAGTTATTGCAGAGACTTTACTTACTGAAATGTTTTGTTGTGTTACATTTTAAGTTAGTACAGCTCAAGACTTAAACACTTTTCTACTTGGATGTTTTTGCATTGGAGTAATGCTAGTATTGTGTTGCTGTGCAAACGTGTGAGAGCCACACATATGTAAGGAAGCAGAGAATGATATTAAGGCTCAGGGACCCTCAGGAGCTTGAGGCACAGGAAGGATTACACTGGGAGCTGTAGAAAGTCTGAGTCACACACAGCTCACTGCTGTGGAAAGAGATGATTTCAGCCTTTCAGCCTGTCTTTTTCAAATGGCTATCTTTAATTTAATCTCTGATCTTTTCCTTACTCTCCAAAGAGGCAGTCCCTACTGAATTCCTTCAAGTTATGTAAAATATTCCTGTTCTCCACGTGCAATGAACTTTGCCTATTCTCATGTGATGCTTTGTATTTTTGATTTATTTCTAATTTTTTTTCATCAGTATCAGCCATAGCTCTGTGCCCTTTAATATATATTTTGTATAAAGATGCCTGGAAAATTTATTAGGAGAAATAAATAAGCTCAGTGCATTTGTAAGGAATCAGATTTGTTTGGGAAGCTGCTGCAGTTCTGATTTTTTTTTTCTCTGAAGTCATGCACAGGAACAAATATAACAGTCTAATTAAACACACGTGACTACTTTGCTTTCTTAGAAATGAGGATGCTGCTTCTTCAGTTCAGATGTCCATTAGTCAGTATTCAGCGATTTACGGAGACAAGCGTTAAATCTTGAGAAATTAGTAGTTCTGTATGAATCAGTAGGATTACCTGTGCCCAAAACTGAAAATACATCTATGTATTTTCTTACTGATGCCTAACGTGTTTTCTGATTCAATTATCTACTCCTTTTACCCACACTTTGTTTTTGGTATTACAGAAATAGGACATTGTTATTTTTCCTTTGGATTAAGGATTTCTGTATAGCTGATATCAATAGCAGTGTGAATTTGGAAATGCAGGTAATACTTAGTAATCCAGCTGGACATGCTGAAATTCACAGATGTAGTAGAAGCAATGCTTCCAGTTTAAACTCGGGTGACAATCTGCATTCAGATAAAATTCTTGCAATCTCAGTAAGCTCACAATTGACAGGTGGCATTGAAAGTCAGAATTATTTTTCTTTAGGATGCAATATAAAATTGTGCATAAGAGCATGGAAGTACTTCATTTACTCTAAATGTAACATTAAGGCTTTGGAAATCCTTGTTACAAGTAAGTGTAAACCAAAACAATTGAGTAAGAAAACTGAAGGCTTTTGTATTCTTTTCTAATCTTGGCATTATGTTTATTATAGCTCATATTTATTATAACTTGTGTTTATTCAAGGTGTGGAGTGGAACCAACAGTTTTAGATCAATTTCTCCGTAATATATAACTAAATTGCTCAAATCCTAATAATTACATTCTTTTTTTTTTTTTTTTTTTTTTTTTTTTTTTGCCTAAGGAAAAACATTAAGAGAGACAGAGCTAGATTTACTTAGGAAGGATAATGGTGTATCAGACTGGGAGTTTCAAACTATACAGATGTTGACAGATGACATTGTCTTCAAGAATATAGTTGGACTGGAACATATGCTTTACATGATATTGAGGTTCCAATAGTCATTGAGGAATTTCATGACGAGACTGAATTTGGCTCTGAAATTTGTAGTTTGTGTTTCTTTTGCTGTCAGACTTTTTTGCTTGTTATTTTTTTGAGCAAGTCATTGCATTACATGGTTACTTAGGAAATAAGCTGCTGCTGCAGAATTTGAAATGTCAGTTTTGTGTCACTCTAGAATTCTTAGAACTGAAATGTGAGCAAGAACTAGGGTACAATGATTGACATTTCAGTAATCTAAGTCACTGACACAAAATTAGTTCTGAAAGGGATGCGTTTAGTACCACTCCCAAACCTTGAATTGTTCAAGTAAATCTCTCTTACTGATCATTAACATTCCACAACTGTTCATTGAAATTACAGTTATCTACAGCTGCTGAGAAAGTTCAAAAATACATTAGTTGTACTTTAGGACTGGGAGGCTTTCAAGCTAACTTTTAAACTGTGAAGGGATTTATTCCTTTTGCTGCTGTTAGTGTTTTCTGCTGAGATCTCTGGGCCACGTTTTGGGAGGGAATTTATTTTTATTTTTAAATTATGAAAACCACTCCGCAATTTGTGACACTTATGGGGTTCCCTCTTATTCTTAGAATGAAAATCATGCTTAAGAATTACAAATCTGATATTAACTCAAAACCTTTGAGTCACAAAAACTGGAAAGTTTTAGCAGACTTGATGCTGCAGAGTTCTTTGTTCTGCCTGGGTGCTGCAGCTCTTCTAAGTGAAAGCCTTCTCTGGCTGCTGTGCATATCGAATTAGATCCTCAACATAACACTGCATTCAGTGTTTATTAGACTAGATTGCCCCATTGCAATTAAGTATTTAAGCAGATATCTTAATTTCATTAAAATGAAGGCCTGTATAGATTATATTTTTTTTTGCACTTCCACTTTAGTCCACTTGTGACATGATCACAGTAAGTAGGCTGGTGCAAGTGCCAAGTCTTCATCGTGAGGAGCATATAGCAGAAATGCTAAGTTCATGATGTTCATTAAAATATCTCTTGTGTATGAGAAGAGTTTTGTCGAAACCCAAATGATTAATAAACATGTCATTGTTTCCTTCTCTGATACGGCTTTGCTACATCTTTGTGCAGTCCTAGTGACTTCACTGACCCGCTGGGATGTGGAGTTCCTGTGGGTTGGGGAGTATTTATGTTGTAGATATATCTATCTTTAGTATTAGTAATCCCTCTAATTAAAAATCCACCCCATTGCCAAACTAGACTAATCCCTAAGGATGATCACTTCATCCCTAGGCAGGGATGAATGTGGGTCAGGAGGGAAGAAGCATAGGAAGAGAGGGGACAGGGTGCTTGTTGGCTGTAAGTGCATCACTGCTCATTTCACTTGCAGTCTTTGTGCCTGTACCGAGATGTTTCCAGCCAATCTGTGTGGCTGTGAGCTCCAGGCCAGGCGCTGGGGTGTGGGACTAGCATCACTCAGCTTCTGCTACCTGATGTGGTGGCCACAGCAGAGCTGGATGCTCACAAGCCTGCCCATGGAGACTTCCATTGTCCAGACCTCAAAGGGAATCACCCACCATTTAAATGTGTGGGCTTGTAGAGGTGCTGCTAACTGTAAGATTTTGAATGCTTGTGCTGTGCCTCGTTCAAATGTATTGTTTGGAAGGCAAAGGTTACAAATAAAATGATATGGTTAAAAACTGATTCTTTTCTACATGTTTAATGTAGAAAAGCAACTAGCAGGTGAGCAGTAAGAAAGAGTTTTGTCATGTCTGTCAAGTTGATTTACTATTATAAAAGCAAACATGGGTTTCCTTTCCTGTAGACTGAGTGCTTGAGACTGTGCACAGGGTTTTGTACAGCATTCCTGAGATGCCTGAATAAGCATGTGGACTTTCTTCTGTAAACAACACTGCACACACATAACATATATGTATATAAAAATGTTATTTCTTCCATTTAATTCTACATGGATTTTATGAAAGTAAAATACAACATAATGCAAATGGCAGGTGTGTAACCTTGCTTTTTGTTTAAAAATTTTGAGAGCAAGGAGAATAAAGGAGTGTCTGATCAGAATAGGAAAATGTTGTCAACTGTTTCTCCCCATGATGGAGTTTTCTAAAAGAAATTGTAAATTCCATCTGTTTCCAGATACCTGGCCAAATAAATACTTGCAGATGCTTATGATCTGTTCCTAATATGGCTAACTCATGATTTGGTAAAGATTCACACAGTAATCAGAAATGTTGGTATGAAGCACTGCGTTTGAACATTTGTGGCAGTGTCGTTTGTGTCTGTTAAGTTCAACACTGGGACATTTGTCAGTGAGGCACTGTCCATAACGAAGAAGTTTTTTTACTGCACTTAAAATTGCATAAATGAGATCTATTCAACTGCTCATTTTCTCTGAGAGCACAAAGCTGAACTTTGTTTTTGTGCTGTTGCTGCAAGGAGATGGATGTACTTTATGTGGTGGCACCCTGAACATAGATGGGAACTTGTAAATTGTTATTTTTTTTAGGACTCAAATTTTGTGTTATTCCTGGTTGGGTAAAGCCACCATGTGCAAGAATATGCATCAATAAGAGTGCATCCAGAATCTGCATGCTTTGCAGTACAGGGTTCACCTGTTTGAAAACAGAATAGATATGGCTTCTTACAAGATGATAAGCAACAAACAAATTATACAGGTTTTTTTTTCCTTCTGGAGAGCTATTAAAAGCCATAAGTCACCTCATTTCTCAGCTGAGTATTTTATATGCTCACCAAGTATTAGGAAAACCAATAAACATTTTAGAGGGCTTTAAATGGTATTAGAGGTATTATTTTTTGTGCTTATATAAGGTATAAGTACCTTGGTTCAAAGGTTGGGCTTAGAGAGTGTCATAAACATAATCCTAAATGTACTGAAATAGATTTCTGAATCCTAAGTGTATCACAACTTTTAGGATCAGTGTAGTGGATCTTTCTAAGCATTATAACTGTTTTTTTTTTTTTCTCTGGGAAGTTTGAGAATCTCACATTTTACAATGTGAAAAACATGTTCTGGGCTTGGTGCTGTTACACTATATTATTAACGTTATCCTCAGTTGAGGGAAATAACCATGTGTGGGTGGGTAAGGAAAACATTTGGTTGAAAGCAGAGGAATTTTGATTAAACATTTGAGTTGTTTGTTTGTGTGTTGGTTTTTTTTTTATTTAAAGAAAATGAAAGGGAAAAAAAAAGTAAATAGCTATTTGAAGCTGCTTAGCATTTCAGGATGTTAAAAACTGCTGAGAATCAGTGCGTAAATGAGTAGTTGAAATGCTTTCAGTAGTGCTCTGTTGGTATGCTGGCTAGACTGTTTGCACAGGGATAGGTAGATTTATCTATCTGCTGTGTAACGTTCATGAGCCAAATCAGACTATGAAGGTGTCTGTGTGATGAGTCCTCATGATAAATGAGTTCATTCTCTGTGCGTAGCGGAACATGAGCAATGTAAGCATTGTAGGCAAAAAAAAAAAACCACAACAAAACTGCTGCTGTAAGTTGCTCCTGAGACATGCTGCTGCTTAAATGGTGTTCAGAAAGGTATGTATAAAAGTGGGAATGACAGCTTTCTGCTACATGTAAGAGGAGATTACTATGAAGACTGAGCTGGGCTTTTTACTGAGATGTTCAGCAAGAAAGCAAGAAAAGGTTCTTATGAATTGACTTAGGAAAAGTTCCAATTGAATATAAAGAAAAAAGTCTCTCTGAGGGTAATCAAGCAAACATTTGTGGAGATCCACCCTAGCTGGTTTTCAGTGTGCAATGAGACCTAGCCCTAAACAATGTGGCCCAAATTTGATGATGAACCTGCAGAGTGGGAGGTTAAATTAGAGATGTCCCCATGTCCCTTTGAACCTTTGTGCTTCTACGAGTTAGAGACTTTAGCAGAAGACTTGGTCGCGTTCTGCTTTCAGATGTATGCTGTCACCTACTGCAGAAGGTAAAGGTTGTCCTTCAGATGTAGCCACACTTAAATTTACCTATAATTTTATGAAACAGAATACAAAAGCCATTATTGTGTAGGTTGAGTATTACATTAGAGTTGATTGCAGTACTTTTTCAATGACTTGTGGAGAAGATTCACTCTGTTGAGACATTGTCTGTGTTACCAGATTCCTTGTCATCACAAACTGTAAGCAGGAGTCTCTGTTCTAGTACTAAACGTTTCTTGCTTTCACTGGAAAATTCATCCTTTCTATCACTGTGCCTTTGAATCCAAAGCAACTTTACTTTCTGCTTTTCTTGATCCTCTTTGCATTCGCTGACAGGGGGAGCTGTTGGTTGAAGTTCAGTCCACCACGTTAATATTGTTTTCTGTTATTATTTTACCCTAGAGAACTGGCTGTTTACATGCTTGAGTGAAAAGACCAGCTTTTCCAGTTCCTGTGTTCAGAAAATATTCATTTGTGTGCAGAAAAGGAGAAATGAGGAAGCACAAACAAGAATATTTGGTACTCAGCTCCAAACAGGAACAACTTAATCCTTGGGAAGGAGAAATCAAATAGCATGCAATTATGCTAGAATTACCAGGGCTTTTTAAAAGCTTGTGCAGTGTATTTGAAAATGGTATGTAACCCTGCAGAGATACCTTGATAATCTTCATTATGCAGATCTTAAAACCAGCAGGGTTCGTCTGTATTTAGACTCGTGCTCTGTTTCAGCATTTGGGAAGTGTTTGATTTGGCTGCAGAATTCCTTTCAGCTCCCGCCCTGGTTCAGGTTGTGTTTTTCCCTTTTCCCGTTCTCTGCTGGATGGTATGACTGAAGCACTTCTTCCCCTCCCACACTGGCCAGAATGACAGAATTCTTTCTTCCCTGGGTGTCAGTAAGGGAGTCAGGAGTGTCTTTCAGAGCTGTAATAATTGGTGCTTTTTGAGTTCTCCAGACTGTGGTCTGTAACTTACCAGTAGACATCTTCTGTGGTTTTGTCCCATCTGCTTGTTCCTGGCAATTTCTGTGGGTTTGTAGGATCTTCACCACAAAGAAGAATGTAATGTCTTTTCTGAAGACCTGGAAACTGGGAGAAAAAGGCCAAGCAACATCAGTGTTCAGAACTTTTAATTTAAAACTCCTGATCATCTCTTGTTCTACCATGGTCTTTCTTGTGTATCCTAGGAGTTGAAGGCAGATCTGGAAGAATAGCTAAGGGGTGCTTCTGAATGCAGATGTACCTCACTGGATTCATGCCATTAAGTAAAGAGAGACTGAATAATTTTCAGGAGTGTTGCTGAAGTTAGCTTAATGCAGTCATAGACTGCTCGTGGCACAATCAAACCAGTGAGACTTGTTTCAGGGTGCTGATGCACCTCAGTGTGCTGTGCCTTCGTGAGGGCGAGAATCACTGTTAGCTCCCCAGTTAGATGTTCGACGTGTAGACACTTGAGATTACGTATTTTTACCTACATTTAAAAAAATATAAATATTTGTCTTAGATTTATTTTCAAGCCATTTGAGGTCATCTGCCCAGTTGCGTACTTTTTTTCCCCAGCCAGACACAGAAGTTACATGAAACAAGCTCTGATCATGAAATACACTTTGGGACTGCAGCCCAACCCCTGCAGAGGCAGCTGGTAGAGAAGAATTCCTCCTCTCCCCTTCCTTGGACTGTTGAAAAGATTTGGTCTGCATACAGAGCCTTTTCTGTTCTTATTTCCTCAGTTTGAAAGGTTGACTCTTTATTGTAGATAATCTTTTGATCCTTCTTTGTCTGGCCCACAAACTTGAAAACCATGTCATTCATGTCCTCATAGTTGCCAATTGTATTGATGTTTAAAAATAAGGCAAGCCAGTATATTTCCTCGTGGTAGACATTCTGGAGCCTTCTGTTTTGGATGCTATAGGCACCATGCTAGACTAGGGCCAAGAAAAAAAAAGAAAAAGAAAGAAGCATTTTTCAAATTAGAAAACATTTTGGGACAGCATATTTTCAAACAAATGGTCCTGATTTTACCAAAAATGCAGTGACTCATAATCATATCAGTATAACATTTCTCCCTCCTGCTGGGCCGCTTTGGCTTTTCCAACTGACTAATAAGAGTATTTGACAGTCTTTATTTCTGATATGCTGGAAATGTACTCAAGGATTCCTAAAAACATTTTTAATACAGACATGGTAGTATTAAAGAGGCCATGGGATCCAGGTGCTAGTTCCCCTCACTGTTTAAAACAGAAAAAAAAGCCAAGTATTTGAAATGAATTTGGGTCACTTTCAGGGATTTCACGGATACTCAGCTGAACAATGATTATTATTACTGCTATTATTTTTCCTCCCTAGGAGACTGTTTCTTTTTGATTTGACACCAGGTAGATGTAAAAAAAAATTCTAAGTGTAACAGAGTTCTCCATGCATACCTATATTGACACACACATTGTTATATCTGTAAATCTAGAGTGAGCTGGTTGCATCCTGTTAGGTTGCTTAATTTTTCCCACTATATACAATTTCACTGTTCTTTGTTCAGATGGTGTTTCTGTATTTGATGCGATGGGGTCAGTATGTCTGCTCAAAACAATGTTTATTTTCCCTTTTATTTCTGTAAATGCATTCTTACATGCTTCGTTTTTTTCTGCTTTAAAATTGTGTTGTTTGCATTGTGAACTCAGGCATGCAAGATGGAGATATGCTGTTTCTCAGTAGCCTGCAGAAGCTTGTATACATTTATTAGATTAGTTTTTAAATGCATAAATGCAAACCAAGATTTCCAGAGGAAATCTTCTCTGTTCAGTGCACAGAGGTATATAAAGAGCTGTTACATCTTTGCAAATCCTGGTAATTTCACTTACATAAATATCTAGATGGACTCATAACTTACAAGCTTAATTTTCCAGAGTACACAAGCTGTACCTACGCAAGCGAGTAACTACAGAGCAAACTTATTAAATTTATATTTAGTTTAACCAGTTCATGGTATGTGCACAATTGAGAGTTACAGGAGAGAGGAACATCCTTCTGAAAGCTTGTTTCACTTGTTTCAGCTTGCTGGGTTTTGTAGGATAGTTAGTGGAACCAGTTATGAGTTTATCATCAGCCTCAGTCCTGCACAATGTTCTGATTCAGAAAGCATGCAGTTGCGGTCTGGACTGGACAAATTATCTTAAATTCACTCCTACTCTCTTGCTTTCATAGTAGTTTGCATTTGGAATTTGGACTTCATTTCATGTATTCTGATAATCTACAAACTTTACCAGTAGGGAAGCTTTTCAGTAGCTGCAAAAACCCTTTTCTGAAACAGCACCTTGCTGACTGTGACACTGTAATATTATGTATGGTTAAATGAGATTGAGTAAGGTGCAGTATGCTGCAATATGCCAATTAAAGCAGGAACACAAATTTCTGTTTCCATGCTCCCTTTCACTGATAGTGGTTTAAGATTTGGACTGCCCTTGGCCTAAGTGTCCCTCTGCCCACCATAGCCAGTGTTTCTTTAGACGTGTCACTTCATTTCAATGTTGCAGTTCTTTTTTTTTACATCATAGAGCTAATATGGTGCTTCTCTTCTTTTTTAGTCTTCATATCAGTTTTATCTCTATTAGGCAGTTGTTCTTTTCCTCCCACTCTGTTTTGCCAGTGTCTTGCTTGATGATGTTCCCATCTCAGCTGGGCCCCTAACGACTGCCATAATAAATCGATTTAACAATAAATAATCATACTTTAAACCCACAATCCCCATTATTTCTAGAGGATTTTACACTCTATCTGTGCACCCTATGGAGCAGAAAGACCCTGTCTCTAATATTTCAACTGCCTTGTAAGCGTTTAATCAAAATTTATGGCAATAACTATAATCCTTATGTAGTCTGAGACCTTTCTGCTGTGAATTCGTTGAGTTCTATAGCATTTCAACGTATGTTTTCCAGAAGTCTCCTTTAAAAATTGAGGTTCTAAAGCAAATGAGAAAATACAGTACATTCAACATATTATATTCAGGTGTTCTTTTAAAATGTCTTTTATTTTTACTGACTACACAGTTTCTGTTTTCAGTATTTCAGTCTTTTCTTTGACTGTGCATTAGTACTTCCTGTGATATTGAAAGGCCAGTTAGCTGTTTCAGTGTTTTTGACAAAACATTGAGTGATGGGAAGGTGTGGAACGGTGCCCAGTCTGGTATTGTGACTATTGAGTGAGGCCAGAGGACACCAGCTGGACAGGTGATCACCACTGGCCACTTGCAGAGCAGGGCACCAGGTCCAGCTCAGTGGTCCCCCAAGTCACTTACTGTTAGCCCCGTAGTGACAGCAGCTGCCTGGGGAAGTTCACACACTCGAGAATGTGCTGGGGAATTTCCAGCGAGCTGTGAATAGGTGGGGCAAGGCAGCAAGTTATTTAGGGTTTTGGTTGAACTGTACAGACTGATCTATCAAATGACAAGTTCTACCCATGAGAAGGGCTTTCCATGCAGAGTCCAACAAGCTGCACAAGTGAAATGCATGAGGTAAAATATCCTCCATGCTGTTGTAAGTTCTCATCAGTAGCAGTCTGTTACTTTTTTTGACTTAGGCAATAACCTGAATAGCAAATCACTGTTGTAAGTATTGTATACCTAGTATTAAACTCATTTTTAAATGTTCCTCATTCTTATTCATAATATGGTGGTTTATTTTATCCTGGCAAGCACCAATTATTATTTTATTCTGATGCAGTGTGGTACCTCAATCTGTGAGAAGTTAATTTTAACATCATTACGAATGAAGATTTTGAAACAGTGGTCTTCAAGTCTTTTTCTTGAATTTTAAGAATTTCTTTATTAAAAGTCAATTTGGTTAGTTTTAAATAAAATAGACATTCCCCACAACATTTTTGTCATAAATACATCCCAATACATGTAAAGTGACAGACTCAGTCACTGATTTGCATAGCTGCATCCAAAACGGTTCCAAATGCAATACTGATATTACTAAGTGGTGTCACTCTCTCCTCTATTGCTTGCGACTGACACTCTCCTTATGCTGAACCATCTCTGTGCAGAACCTCTGTATTCTTGATTGTATGATAATTCTTCCAAACTATTGCTGATAAGCTAGGCAATACTGAAAGATGTCTGATAGCAAGATCCAATCTTACTTTATGTTGATAGACTTAAAACTCTATCGTATCTGTGATTTTTTAGTACTGGTGATGAACCATAGAATTCAAAACAATTTATGTAGTATGAGGAAGTGCTTATGCTATATTTTTACTTCTTACAAAGCAAGAAGTACTTTCTCTAATGCTCAAATTGTCCCTTGATAAGAGGAAGACAACCTGTTAATTGAAACCTAGGCTACTTTTTTCTTTCCTAAGACCTAATTTAGACTAGATTTCAAAACCTAAATAAACACCAGTCTGCCTTCTCATTAAAAAAGAGTGTGTCAGGTTTCTGTGTATTTAAGTCTTTTAAATAATCTCCACTTAACCGTTCACAAGGGGTCTTGTAATCTTTAAAAACTTATATTACCATCATGTTTGGACTCCAGATGACAGGTATGTGTTTGTGTGTTGTAGGGTGGGAAAGATTTGCTCACTGAAATAGAGCTCTGGTTATATCAACACAGGCTATGTTCCACTGTCACTGTGGGTAATGTACGCTTAGAAATGGGGAGAAAAAGGTTTTGTCTGTGGTGACACTTAGTGAATTTGAAACCTGTACCTGATGCACTGACAAATGTAAATATAATTTTTAACTGATATAAGCTGTCCCTTTACAATTTGTCTATATTTAAAAGTTTACTTTACTAAAGGCATCTTAAACTTTGGTATATAAAAGCTGTATGTGACTTCTGTGCATGACACCTTTGTTTTGCTGGCTTAAGTGTCTGCCATTCCCCTGGGGACAAGGATATGGGCTGATGAAGAAGAAAAATAGGCTGAGGCCCAGATCAGAACTGACTGTAGTGGTTTGCTAGTAGGAAAAAAAAAAAAGAAAAAAAAAAAAAGAGAAAAATTCGGATTTTTTGTGTTGTTTGAGAGCACATTGCAACTGTTTGGAAAAAGAGCCTGATGCAGGGTAGGTTACCAGGCTTCTCTGAACAGAAAGAAGTTGATGCAGTTGGAAGTGGCAAAGTGTTTGAAAGAGGGGAACTACAGGGTGCGAGTGTAACTGGGTTGCCTTGGCAAGGGCACTGCTGCTGTGATGGAAAACTGCAGGGTTAAAACTTGGGGCTGGCTGAATGAGGAGGCTCAGGAAGGAGATAGGAAGCTTACTAAAGAAAACTGGAACAAAGACAAAACAGAGCACAAAATCAGAGGTTCAAGTAGAGTAAAATAGGCAGAAACATTGTTCACAGCCAGGATCAGAGCACAAACTGGCTATGTGCAACCACATTTGCTGTCAGCAAATATCAGATAATTGCAAGAGATGGCAACACATCCTCCTTGGGAAACCTGCTCTTCATCAGTTGAAGTTGCTTTGGGGCCTCGTGGGTGCACACACCCACGTGGGGCTTTCAGGATGATGCAGATGGAAAAGCCTCTGTCACAGGCCTCCAAGGTAGCACGGCAGAAATCACTGTGCTGACAGCAGTGCGCTCTGGGTGCAAAGGTCACACTGCTTGTGTTAACTGTATTGAAGAGACAAAACCTCCTTCTCAGAAAGAAAACAACAACTGCCATGAGCAAATGTGTCCTGAATTCCGTAGGAAAACATAGCATGCAAAGGTACGGTTAGAGATTCGGTTACAGCACCTGTGTACAAAGACCTTAAAATGAAAGTTGTGCCGTGAAGATTAATTTGGTATTTCTTGCCTTCTTAATCAGAGTTGTTTAAGTTCATTTGAGTTGCTGTGCATATGTAGCCACACACCTGTGTGCAGGTGTATCTGATTGTACTTAGATCGCTCCAAAAGTAATGACTTCTATTTATCTCTGTGGAAAATACAACAGATAGCACAATAACACTATTTGGTAGAGCAAATTCTCAGCTACAAAATATCATCTTTCAATATAGGTGTCACCATTAACTATGCATTGTCACCAGTGATGAATAAGAGCCTGTATTTGGTGCTCATAAAAATCTGCACCAGTGGAGGTAACCCACTATTTTTGCCACTGCTGAAACTCACCACCCACCACCTCACTGTGCTCACAGCCACTGTTGTGTCTCAAGAAACATTCAGCAAACCTCAGTGAATGTCAGTTTGTGCCATTTTTTCCACAGGGAAGAATTCAGTTACACACCTTTGCATCATACAGACGTCCATGTCAGACACCATTCGGTCAGACTACCCCTCTGCTGCCATCTGTAACACAGCAACAACATGTAACAGAATATTGGTGGGAAGATTCAACATCTACTGCCATACCACCAACATCTGCCTTTGACGTTATGGGCCAATGTAAAAAAAATAGGAGGCATTACTTTTGGAGTAACCCTCATATACTGAAGATTGAGTCACTATAAATGATTAGTGTTTTGTACTAAAAGTAAAAAAAATCTCCAGAGATATCTGCAGAACTTTCTTATACAGTGACACCATGTTTTTTGTTTTGTTTTGTTTTTTTAATCTTGTAATATTTTAAATACCTCAGAGAGCACATCCTACTCAAGATGTTGTTGAGCTGAAAGTAGCTGGAGACTGAAAAAACAGAACATTTGTTCTGTGCTTTTTCTCTGGGTACCAGCTTATGAGTTGCTGAATGAGACTGGATACAGGACTAAATAAACCTGTAGTCTGACTCAGGGCATCCATTCCTATGTCACCTTAAACTTAATAGTGCAAAGTGAATGAAGGCAAATTCATTGGAATATTTTTGAAGTTTTGATGTCATCACTACTGATACCTTTAAAAAATGCCGTGACAGAGTAATTATTTTTGCTTGTTTAAGTGGAGCATCTTGCATTTCTTCTTAGCGAACCAAATGAGAACATTCTTTTAGTTTCATTGCAGTTTTGAAAAAGATGTGCATAAAGGGATAAAGATTTGAGAAAAAACTCAAATATTCCTGAAAGAGTATGGAAAACATCCTTTGAACACTGCTGCAATTCTTAAGCCACTCTACTGTTATCATTGGCTCTGCTTTGCTGGGGGAATACTGGGCTTTGTCAGGCAGAGCAGTTCACTTATGATGCACAATGAAAAGATGACTTTTGGCTTTGGGGGCTCAGTACTTCAGGGCCAGACTCAAATCTTTGCAGGTATGGAGTTGTTTTTTTTTGAACGTTTGGCAGTTTTGCAATTTAAAAATGGCTAAACTGAGTTTTTTTTTTTTTTTTTTTTTTTTTTAAGTATTCATTGAAAAAAAATGCTGCTGAGCTGTCTTTGCATACCATATTTCAGCCCCAAGCATATTTTTATGGCTGAGTAATAAACCCCCTGGAAATGGGGTTTTATAATGGAAAATGCAACTTAACCTAAAGTAAAACAGTACCTTACAATAACACCTATTTGGAATCTACAATATCCCTTCCTCCCAAGGGTGATGTTATAGTGAAAAGGAGTGTAATAACAGTTTAATTTATCATAAATACATAACATATTTTATGGTGATTTGATTGCGTTGAAAAATTTCACCTTATAGATTTTAATAAAGCAACCTACTGGTAAACTTATTGCAGTTGGCTTTCTTTTCTTTTGACTAGGGGTCTCAGCACACTGAAGCATAAATGACTTAGTTTTAGAAGCTGGTTAATAAAAAATAGATTTCCTTTCTCTTTGACTTGTTTATGAAGCTGAAAAATGACTAGGCAGGTCACTGGTGTGTGGCAGAACTAATTTATGCAGTTCTTCAACTGGCAGTGAGTAGAACACTATGGTTAAGCCAAATAATTCATTTTCCTTCAGGAACGTAAAATTGAATGAATGGCCTAAGTTATAGATAACAAAACAGGAGAATTGCTATCTTCTGCAAAACAGAAGAAAGAGATAAGTGTGGACTGTGCAAATGGGTCACCCAGAGTGCCTCATACTAGGGACAGATTGGTCTTGCTTTCTTAGTTTGCAGTGGTATGAGAGCTGTTTTTCTTGTAAATACTGTAGTGGGACAAAGAACTCCCACAAATCAAAGCAGAATTCATGGAGACAGTTTTCTCACCTAGTAATCAGTCTAAGATTCATGATACCTTCCTGATAAAATAAGGATATCAAGTTTGAGCATTATGTTCTCATCTTCTATAATTTATAAAGAAGAAATAGAGAAATGGATGTTGTGGGGTTTTTTGTGCTTCTTATTGTTGTGCTTCTTAAGCAATGCTCGTCTTATCTAATTGATAATAATGTAGAAAAAATTCTATTATTTGACAACTATCACTTGGGAAGCATTGGAATTGTTGAGATAAAACTCAAGAGGACTTTTAATCAAGCATATGTTACATAGTAACACTGTATAGTGATAATAATAATGATAAAAATAGTACTTTGCATATAAAATTATGGCGCTTATGGACAAAATATAATAATGTATGGCAAGGCCATGAAACTTGTCAAAAGTTGCCTAAAATGACTTGAACAAACACAGTAGTTATGAATTAAATGTTTTATCGAATATCTAGAGAGCCAGAAACAAATGGTATTGTTTGCTCCTTTTCACTATTCTTCTGATAACCTGTTCCTGAGAAGCTCAGAGTTTGAGATTCTTCTTAAAATGTAATTGCTCTAAAATGTGAATGCAAACTGATTTTTTTATTTGAATGTGAATTGAATTGATGACTAGTAATAAAGTATGTATCTCATGTTAGAATATAAGTGAATGATAATTAGATATTACCGGAGCATCATATCTTTACTTTTTTTTGTTATCAAATATTGTTTCAGACTGTGCATGTAAATGATTTTGATTTCATTTCCTTTGTAATAATGAAATGAAAATGAGAGCAGGTAAGAATAGTGTGAAATCTGAATGTTTCCAGTTAGGGTTTATGGTCTGTATCTGAAAAAGTTTGGGTTGTTTTTCTTTTCAGCAGTATAATCACATCCTTTCTCCCTCAATCCCTACAAATTTTGATTTTATTGTTAATCTCACAAAAATAGACACCCAGCAGTTAAACTGATTGACCAAACAGAAGCTAGATTATTTTTTTCTGTATTATTAAATGTGCTAGAAGATGCCACAGCTCTGAGTGTGTCACAGATGCCACAGCTACTTTTTTCAGTCAGTCTGTGATCAGGTAAGGGAGCACAAATCAGTTGCTGGGTAGTGTTTTATCGTAACACAATGTTTTTTGTCGGAAATGTTGATAGAAAAGAAAAATTCTTATAAATGCAATACATCTTTCTCTTCATCAAGTGGGCTGGAGCACTAGAAAGGTACCTGCATTCAGAGTGTTTCCAGGACTTGTTTAGGGCTATTCCTTTTGCTCCTAGAAATGGTGTACACTCAATTTGCATTATATTGGTGAGTTTGTCACCCTGGATTCAAATAATTTTTGACCTGAAAGCAATGTGTATCTGCAGCAGCATCTTGGAGGCCCTTTTGAATGCAGTCATGTGTTCAGTTGTAATCCTGTAGTTGCACTGACTATATTAGACACCTGTAGCAGAAAGATGTCATGTCAAACCAAATTATTTTCTACCTATCATCAAGTTTCATTCCATTCCTGCAAATCTCCCTTTTTAATTCAAGTCCTCTGTCTTACTCCCTAAGCAATTTATAACTTCTTGTCTTACTCTTCTCTCTTTTTCTCATGTGCTCTCATCCATGTGAGATTGCACCTCTCTACATGTAATCTGTTTGTTTTATTCCGCAGAATTTCAGTCTTACCATTCCAAGCACCTCCTACTAGCTCTGATTTTTTTCCTCATGTTTCATGCTACTTCTTCTACATCCCCCACCGTCAGCAGTGGGGATGTATTTTTTTCTGCTCAACATCTTTTGTTAACAGTTTCTTATACTTTCAGATGGACATTGACATACTTTCTCATTATATTTTTCATGTTTAGGAGATACTATATTCATCTGCAAAATTGTATGAAGCCTTCAAAAACTTATTTCTTGTTAATTTGATGCATATATCTCGGTACCTGTTACAGCTGGTGGGTACTACTGCTGGTATACATGAGAACTTTTTTTGCTTTATAATTAAAGCTTAGCTCACAGAAGTGGATATATTTTTTGCTACTTGGCTTGTTTGTCCAAGCCTTGAATGTTGGTCAGAATTTAGGACTCGTGACTATCAATAGAATCATAGTATCAAAAAGGTTGGAAAAGACCTGCAAGATCATCCAGTCCAACTGTCCACTTATCACCAATATTTCCCACTAAACAATATCCCTTAGTGCAACACCTAAATGTTTCTTGACCACCTCCAGGGATGGTGATTCCACCACCTCCCTGTGCAGCCTGTTCCAGCACCTGACCTCTCTTACAGAGAAGAAGTTTTTCCCCGACATCCAGCCTGAATCTGTCCTGGCACAACTTGAGGCCATTCCCTCTAGTTCTGTGGCTAATTACACAGGAGAAGAGGCTGACCCCCACCTCAGCATAACCTCCCATCAGGTAGTTATAGGGAGCAACAAGGTTTCCCCTGAGCCTACTCTTCTCCACCATAAATAATCCCAGTTCCCTCAGCCCCTCCTCATAAGACTTGTGCTCCAGACCCTCACCAGCTTCCTTACCCTTCTCTGAATATGCTTCAGGGTCTCAATATCTTTCTTGCAGTGAGTACCAAAATAATTTATACTTTGATACATCTTTGAACACCATTCATCTGCTACTCTGTGTCCTCAGCTGCCTTTGCTGGGTACTCTGCTGTTATGTTAACAAAGTTTTGAATAATTAAGAATAGTTTAAATGCAATATTCCATGGGCCTCTCCTAATATTTTCCCATCTCTCTAATAATACCCTTATTACTTACTAGATCTACTAAAAGTCACACCAGAGCCAAGACATCTAGCCCAGTTTTAACTCCCTTTTCAGATATACATAAATCTAACTATTTTTCAATTGCATTGATTTATTCCAGAAAATAGTTTGGAAGCTTATAAATTCTCAGTTAGTTTTTAAAGAACTACTGACAACCAAGATAATGTTTTTTGATCTCATTATTTCATTGCTCTGATATCATGAAATGACACGAAAACTATTGCAGCATACTTCACACCTTGGTTAACATATATCAAATAGCTAAATTCTGTTCTTGCTTTATATGTCCTATTTGAAAGGAAGTAGTAGAACAAAAGCCTCATCTCCTTTTTTCTCCCTTCCCTTAACCAATAAGTGGTTTTTACCTAGATTTGACTTTGGAGGGTCTACTGCCATGTATAAAAATTATTTCTTTGTGTACAATACATTTATATTTTTCTCCTACTACTAATTTCTGTAACAGATCAGATCAAAACTCTGGCTAGCAATTTTGTAGAAATATTTTCTGTATTTTATGGAAAGCTCTTGGAAGCAATCAAAATATTGTACAAGGCTGGAACTTTACCTAGTTGTTAATTGGCAGGTTAAACTTTTATGGGTTTCTGGTACCCTGGCAATACATGACTATTAAAAATTGCAGGTGGTTTAGGGGAAAGGGGGAGGTGAGTTCCTGTGCTAGTAATATATCATAAAACTATATATTTCATGTGCCTGTTGTGAAAGTGGAGACCTTAATACTTTTTCACAATATAAGCTGATTAAAGAATCTTTATGGATCTCATTACCTAAAGATTTTCTCTGTGAAGACTGAAAAATGTAATGCTTATGGATAAGAACAGCAAAAATAATTAGCCTCTGTGGTGCCTCCTTTGGTTTAACAAAAACAGTGTGGTATTAAATGTGCTTATTCATTCTGAGCTTAAGCTTGTCGTTTTGCACAAAATGCTGTCAATGTTTTGGTCATTTTCCTTAGTTCTGACGTGATCAAGCATAGGAATTGAAAGGGTAGGATTGCTGCATGTTTCAACTACAATGAAATGCGACAATGAATGCTACAGCAGGTTGGTCTGGGCCAGGTTCAGTCCGTCAGTCATAGTGTTGGTTAATACATGATTATATCCCATTTAGAGTTTTGTGTCTGTTGCAGAGTGTTTAATTCATTTAGTATATATTTTCTTATTTATAAAATAATGACAGTCAAATGTAATGATTTAGTGACTAAAACAAAAATATTTGAGTACTTCAAGTAAATATTTTTCCACTCGTATGTCCATCTCATCCAATACAGGCGGTAGATTACATTGTTATGTAAGATAAGTAAAGATATTTCGCCTATTACATATCATAGATATTTAGTGAGAAATATCTCACCTTTTTCTTTTTTTGTGAGAGACTTGCTTTTAATTTTTCTAATAATCATTTTGATACTTATATCAAAACCAACAGAAAGCCATGGATTTCTAGTGCTTGTGAACCAACACATAGCAGAGAGGTTGAAACTAGGTGATCACTGTGGTCCTTTTCAACCCGGGCCATTCTATGATTCTGTGATTCTTGGAATAGTTTACAATGGCCGGAGGTGTCTTTCTAATGTTTGCCAGAGACTTCAGAAGAAAGGTAGGTGATTACTGCTGAAGCCTAAAGAAGTTTAAGGTTGTATTTTAGTTCATTTTTACTCTGTTGTGTTAGGACTGGGACTGCACAGCCTCTTTTGGGGAATGTAGGATGATTCTGCTTGTGAAGTAGGCACACTTCTGTGCATGAATTCACTTTTCTACTCACTCTAGAGACACTGTCTCTGGAATTTTCTTACTGGTAAGATTTATCCCCTCCCTGGGCAGCTATGAAATTTGGGCTGTTCTGAGATTCTAATGATGATTATAGATTTAAAACAGCTATGTGGGAACCTGAAATGTGATGCATGGCGATTCAAGAATGAAATCAAAAATACTTAGAACTTTAATGGAAATATTAAATAGAAAATAAAGAAATTGAGGTGTCCGAGCTTTCTGACTTCCTCAAATTCTGTATCTCTGTTAGGCCTCCTATCCATGATACAATTAAGCCTGTGTGAAAGCTCTGTTTTGTTGTTCTTCGGTACTTTTGAATTTCTTGTTGACTCAACTTTGAACTCTCCACTCTATAGCACTTGTTTAAAGAATAATAGAATAATTATGAGAGTAATTAGTATATTTAATCTCCTCCACTCCCTCTACCCCTGTCTTAGTATAATTTCATTTTATTATAGTTTTTGTGTGCATAGGGTCCAATTTTCTTCTTAGGGTATGCAGTACCAGTCATAATAACAGAGACTACAACCAAATTATCTTTGAATTAAGCTACTGTCATATGGGTAGGCTGAGTGCCAGTTTTATATTTGGTCACTAGCCCAATATAACTCCCTCCACTGATAAATTTAACAAAATATAATGATAGTGACAGTTACCAGAACTTGTGGATGAAGCATTTTTATAAGTACATGCACATAATTCATGGTCATGGAAATATGTAATCTCCAGAAGGACAAAATGTTTAAGACATATGTTAATTCATCAGCAGAACTGGAGCTCTAAATGAGTGCAAGATTTTTCACAAATCTTCTGTTCTGATGGCTGCAGTTTCTGAAAACCTTATTGGCTTCTGCGATATTACAGTGCAATCCAATGCTTGAGAAGTCTGAATAATTAATAAAGTACTTCATTGTTAATGCTAGGATTCTTTTCTTCAAGAATGATTTCTCCATATATTTTTGGTTCTGCAAAGAATTTTAATGTATTAATACGCCTTAGCATATATTCAATTAGTTTTATTTATAATTTTGCTACTGTAAAACTTACAGTTTTCAAGGCAGTATGCAGTAAGATAATGACCTGTACAGACTCAAAACAAACCTGCCTTGCAAAGCCTTTCTAAAAATTTACAGAGCACATGGTTTTTATAACATAGATTGTATGGAAGTGAAGATCAGCAGGAGTTGGCAGCAGGTTTGTTATTGCTAGAACATAAACAGAAAAATTCTATGGTATAAGCATGCAAGAATTATTTGAATCTTTTTTTGTAAAAAAAGAAAAAACAAAAAACAAAACCGAAAACCTTCATAGAAAGACTTGCTATGACGTTCTCTCTTCTTATCACTTTAGTATAGTGAGATTTCAGACCAAGAAGGAGAGTGGGGGGTGTATTAATATTATTCTATGGGGTTTTTGTGGCAGTTATTCAGCTAGATAGCATCATATTTTGGCTATAGCAAAGGTTTTGACTTTTCTCTGCTTTTTAAAGGTTTTATTATTACAAATATGGTAAGGACTTAAACTTATATGTCTCCACCTGCCCTTTGAAAACAAACAAAAAAGAGTGTTTACATTTATTAAATAGCTTTGTCTCCTACATTTGGAATTGTATCATTTAATGTTGCTTAGTTATTTTAAATTCAATGTCAGTTTAAAAAAGTTTAGAGATGGCATAAAACCTGTCTATGAGGTGTCACTGTACAGGAACAAAAATGATTTATCATGCATTAACATGAAGAATTTGCACAAAAGATTATTTCTTACTCTGTGGTCTTCACCAAACTTCAGAAAAACAAGTGCATGAAATATAATTTTAAAAGCTACAAAGATTTGAACTAGAAAACCAAGATCTTAGTACAAAATTGCATAATTCTGAGCAATGGTGAGGCTATTACAAAATTCAGAATTACCATCATAAAAAAAAAAAGGCAAATGGCAAGGATGTTCCTCAAAGATATACATTTTTTCACTCCAGATGTTCTTTTTCCTTCAGTAAGAAATTTTGTACTTTTCATGACATGGAATTGAGAACAATTCCCACTATTAAATGAATGGATTCCAGAAATTTCAAAGCATGCCACCAACAAAGCAGTGGCTTTCAGACACAGAAAGAATAAAATGGCTATTCAGAACCTACGCACTCCTCAGCTATATTTAATACTAGAAAATAGAGGACTACTTTTACATTTATTCCATAGGGCCTCATTCCAGAAAACACTTCCATGAATAGCACTCAGAGGCACTGCTTATATGCATTAAAGGTGCTTGCTGGCAGCAGTGTTTCTAAGAGGAATTGCATCTCAGTATTTCAAAAGTTGCAAGAGTTTAATTAAATAAATTCTAAATTGCTCCAATAAAAGCCATGTAGACGCACCTAAAGCCTGTCTAGCTTAATTAAATAATTACTGATGCAATTTCATTGTTTTAAATCTGTTTTCACGCTAACAGTAATGTTCAGTTATTTATAGGTGAATGTGATATCTGTATTATTTGTTCAAGTTTCGCTAGATTTCATTTAAGACTTCATTTTCTTCTCCTTCAAAACTACTTATTTCTTATAAAATCCAGGATCTACTAGAAGAAATGAGTTCAATGTACGCTCAATTTCATTTAATGTAAGCTGAAACCATAAGGTCTGCAAAAGAAGTTCTCAGAATTTCAGGTATAAATAGTGTTGAAATGGAAGTAAAAAATATAAGATCCTTATAAATTTGATTATTTGAGCAGTAAAATTTGCTCCTTGAATGCTGAATGACTGTGTGAAATACAGAGTGAATGAATTCCGCTCTCGTACTTTAATTAATAGCTTTCAGCTTGTTGTCCTTCAGATTCCCTGCAGCAGCATTATTATAATTTTAATACTATGTAAAATCAGCCCTTCAAAATGCTCTTAGGCAAGTGTAATGACATCTGCACATTACTAGCATTGAACAGTAAGCAAATCTGTGATGAAGGAGAGCCTGATGTGCTACCACACATCAATGATTCTGGCTTGTTTCCCTGATTTGTTTTGCCGTTTACATTTTCAGCATCATGTTCTTAACACTCCTGTTTCCTCCTACCCATGGAGACAAGACTGTTGTTCTGTTGTTGTTTTGCATCTCAATGCTATGAATTTAGATTAGCTTATTCCATCCTGTTCTCAGTGAACAATTAAATTTTCAAATAGTGGTCAGAGGAAAAAAATAATGTCAGACAGCAGCGTTTTTTGTCTCTTCTACTCTCTCTTGCAGTGAGTGAGAGTTGTCCATCTAAAAATTAAACAACTACTCCATTATGCTTTATTCACTGGTCAATTGAAACTGGCAGTCATTGGGTGTCCTCTTTAGCTGCCTTTCTGCAAATCCTGGTGGAGTTCTATGGCCAACATTAGGTTCATCCTTTTATTATATCATATTTATGTGTAAATCTCTGGTAACATCCCTGTAGTTGTTCTGTGCTCTTAAAAAGTGTAGCAATTGTCCTATGATATGTTTTTATAGCCTTTATTTTCTGACAAAAATAATAAAAAATAATATTTTTCCTTCTTACCTATATAAGAGATCTCTGGACACCAACTCTGGGGATGAGTGTTTTAATTTTGTGCAATTCATTAATAAGCATAGGCATTATATGAAGAAAGCAAAGACATTCCAAGCATCCACACTAGCAAGGCAGAATCCTTAACAAGATTGAACTGTGTTGAGAAAAAAAGACACAAATCACAGTCCAGAATCTTCTGAGTTGAAGACTTTCACAATAAGCTCATGTCTGACAATCCTCTTTATACCTTCACGAAACCACTCTTAAAGCACTGCCTGTATTTTTGTACCTCTAGGCAGTTATGTATTATATTAAATGCTAGAACAAATGTTGTATAAAGCCATTGACATTCTGACAGTCTTGGAAGGGCAGAGTTCTTATGAAATTGAATATCCTCACCCAAGAACAGGAAAAATAATCTTACAGATTTCAGTAGATGGATGATGTATACACTATTTTATTTTTCTACAACAGTCTTAACTGTCATTAATCATTTCAGAATTGGTGCATTGCTATTTTTAGGAGCACAAAGAATTTCAGTATTATAACATGATCTGTGCTAGACAGAGGTCAAATAAATGGTCTGCAGTGGAGATTTGCTGCTAGAAATACATTGGTATAAAGTCCAAAATAACTTTATAGCACAAGACTACTGGGTGGGTGTACTGTAATTTACTAAATTACAACAGATTTAAGCTATTGGAACATTTTTATTAATGCTTATATTTTTTTTTACAATCCAGTTACCTCAGAACACAGCAGTTTATTCAAAACAGGTATCTTGGATTTTGTTTCTAAAAATATTTTGATATTTTTTATGAACATTTAAAACCCAGAGGCTCTGTATTCTGAAAACAACACACAGGCATTTTATGGCTTTTTCACTTTTTGTCACATATATTATAAGACTGCATGTATTGTACCAGATTACCAAATGGAGGCACCTGTGATGAGAAGCTCAGGGACCAAGCACTTCAACATCTGTGGGATTTGGTCTTTGCAGGGCCATGTGCAAGATGTGAGGAGCTCAAGAAATGCCCCTCATTTGCATGCAGATATGTATATTTTTGAAGAAAGGCTTGTCAGCCAGGGGTAAATTCTCTTGTTTTTATGAACTTCTTTAACAGTGCCAGCTGCATAAAATACTATGTATAATAAGGTGAGACAAAACTGATTCTAATTGTGACTTAAGGACAAGATTAATTTGATGAAAGTAACACTGGAGCTTAAATTTGAGGGTAAGCATGTCTTTTCAATGCAGGGGTTCACTGCAGAAAATCTGGTTTAACTCAAAATTGGACAGTTAATCAGGGAATACAAAAGCATCTAATAGAAATACAAAACACGCAGCCTAAATTTCTGTATTGCACTAGAGTCCCTTAAACTTCAGTAGAGCTGGGTTCAGATGTAAGCCTGTGTAAGTGCAACACACTACAAGTTAAGGAAAAGAAGTTATGCTAATGATTTATGCATAATAAGTTTGTTATTCTCTGAACTGTATGGATGGCAGTTATGCAAGTACATACAGTTGTACCCATCTTCTTTATTAAGTAAATCAAAGGCATTTTTTCTTTGAATGCAGTTGAGAATCTGTAACTTTTGCTAATGTAATGAAAACTAGAACAATACTATCAACCTGACAAATAAGCTGACACATGAATATAGTCAGAGCTTTATCATATTTTGCATCAAAAAGAATGACTAAATATTATCTAAATTCTTAACTAGCTTTTTTTCTTTTCTTTTCATAAATTCTATGTGAAATAAAGGTAAGGGAAAGTAAAACGCTTAAAAACAGGTGTACACAGTTGGGATGTGATGCTGATAGATCTCAAGCAGTTTTGGCTTGAGACTGTTGATCAGCTCTGGTACTGATTTACAAACTGTTTTTCTTGAAGACAATTTTTTTTTCTCTTTTAGTCATCACTAAATTGGTGTTCACAGTGTTGTTCACAGTTCTTCTGGAGGTTCTTTCAGCTATGTTATAAAATGGAAACAAGGGAATTAATGTTTAGGACAATCAAATGCTCTAAGGAGTTGAAGTCATAGAATCAGAATCTTTCAAGTTGCAAGGGACATCTTGTCCACATTCCCTGCAATGAACAGGAACATGCACAGCTCGATCAGGTTGCTCAGACCCTGGTCAGCCTGACCTTGAAAGCCTACAGGGATGGAGAAACTTGACAACTCTTGGCAACCTCAACTGTAGAACTCTTGCTGACTGTCATATTTCACAGAATCACAGAATGCCCAGGGTTGGAAGACACTTCAAGAATCATGAATCCCGCACCCCCCTGCCACATGCAGGGCCACCAACCTCCCCATTTAGTACTAGACCAGACTGCCCAGTACCCCATCCGATCTGGCCTTGAACACCTCTAGTGATGGGGCATCCACAACCTCTCTAGGCAGCCTGGTCCAGCACCTCACCACTCTCATACTAAAGAACTTCCCCTTGACATCCAACCTAAATCTTCCCTCCCTCAACTTAGAACCCAGCCACTAGAGCTAGCAAGAAAGAAAGAAATTTCTTTTCTTGTTTGGAGTGCTGTTCAAACACTCATAGCTTGGAAAATCATCTTATATAACAGTTTCATGGATGGCACTGAAGATTTTGTATAAATCTTTGGCTAAAAAATATTTATCACAAGGGAAGGCAGAAAGCTGTCCATAGTTCTCCATATAATTAGCAACCTTCAAATGCTATATGTGTGCATTAGCATATAGAAATAGTATTTTAGACTTATTTGCATTTAAATATATATTTATTTTCCATTGGAATCCCATGCTGCTTTCAAACTCAGATGTGTTCACTGGAAAAATAAAAATGCATCACCTAACCTCACAGAAATAGAAAATCTTATTGTGCTGCGAGTTTTAAGATACTTGGAATTTTAGTTTTAAAAACAACAGCAAAAAGTCTTGCTATTCCCTTTACTTTTTACTCTTGTCTTTTTGTCAAGAGTATAGTTTATGAATCTACGAATTATTGCCTTCGTTGAAAGGTTGTGTGTTATTCAAGATGACTTGTAAACTTGATTCAGTCTTTCCTAGTAAGGGAAGCAGGAAATACCAGAGAACACTAGACTCAGTAAACCTATAAAATTTGAGAATGCAGCCCATTATTTCTAGAGACTTTTCACATAACACGTTGGGAAGCAATGACTAATTAGTTTTTGGCTCTAACAATAACAGTTTGAGGGGTTTTTTTGTTTTGTTTTTATAGCTTTCATATTAGGTAGAGGAGGGAAAGTGACTCTGAATGATGAAATATTGGCAGTGTATACACTTGTTTCTCAGTAGGAGCTCAGCTCTTTGATCCCTGGTACAATTACATTCATTGCCCAAGTTTTATCACCATGCCGGAGAGTTAACAAGAGCGAACAACTGACAACAGCATCCTAACAGATTTTTGTTAATAGGTAATTGAATAGTTAAAATTAATGTCTTAGATTTTCTAGATTCTTGGTAATAATTAAATGTTCATAACATTTTTCTCGACTACTTCACACCAATAAACAGAACATTTGCCTTCCTTTAATATATCAAGTGCTCAAACCACACTTCAAAGCATTAATGCTAACTAGAGGAACATTTTAGCTATGGTTCTTTTTTCCTGTCTGAATACTTGTAGTGCTCCTTTCTGAATTCACGAAAGGCAAAGCTCAATTGGCAGGAAGCGCCAGAGCTTCCTGATGGATATTTAAATCTGTGCTCAGTTTGGGTTCTTACCAGAACAGACTTCTGATCAAGTACTAATGAAATAAAAAAAAAATCTTGCTTATGTTTTTTGTTGTTGTTTGCTGTCTTTGTGAGCTCAGTTGTTAATGATCCTTCAAAGTTATAGCTGCTTTTTTTGTCTAATTATGCATAGATATATTACGTGGGCAACTTTCTGAACAGCAGCTGAGGAAGATCCTATTACCAGTGATTAGAACAGGAGACTGAAAATGTGAATCACTGAATTTTATTTGCATTTCCTCCTCTTTGCTAAGTGGCCTTGAAAAAGTGTTTCTAACCTTAAGTGCTTAAAGTATTTATTTTAGCCTTTATCTGTATTTTCTTTTTAGTTTTAGGCTCTGACCTGTTATTTGCAAAATGTATATCGCAGCATAAAAGAATTAAGTTTTAGTGATAGTAGAGACAATAGCAGTAAGGAAACAATCGTAATGCATTCTTTTTTTAAAAATTCTACTGCACATTCTGGAATACATTTTAATGATTTTGATTTCTATTTGTAGCATTTAATTGGGTAGTGTATAAAATAATCGTGAGCTAAAATAGAACTAATTACCTACGAACCTGAAGTCTTCCTATGTGCCAGATATGTAAGACAGCACATAATATACAGAATAAGGTACTAGAATTTGTGCCACAAACTATAACTTCTGTCATAAGTAGAAATGCAAAACAGTACCTTTGCGACACTAGATTTTCATATTATCCTAAACCAACCATCCTGTCTTGTTTCCAGGATCAGCAGGTCTCACTGGGATACCTCTGCAGATGGTTTTCATTTTCAGAGTTAACTGTCACTCCGAATCATCACAGCATGACAATCGTGGCTGTGAAGACATATACTTATATATTTATTCATATCAATACCATTTATATTAAAAAGCTATCCAAGATACATCAAATCTGAACAGTATTCAACATGTTCTATTTAATCAACTCATAGTTGATCAATTGACAAATTAAAAGCAGGTGTATTAACTAGTAAGCTGCTTTCTCCCAGATTAAAAAGACAGATTTCTTACTGCCAAGCTTCCATGTGGTTGCTTGTTTCTGACAAAGGAAGTACAAATATAGATAAGAAAAGTGCCATTGAGGATTTTCTCTACATGTCCTAGCCATGTTGGTGACCTTCATTTTAGTAACTGAGGAGGATTATTTCATCCTATTGGTCATACCCCTAGTCTCAAATGGAACAAAATGTGGAATGAGGGAAAGACAGTGATTTACTAGAAGCTTGAACAGTGAAAGAGAGCAGGTACAATACTTTTCTCCATAGCAATGAGGGAAATGCAATTTGCTTTCCATCCTCCCTCAGAAGCGATGGAGTTATGTACAGCATGTAATGCTTGGCTGACTCATACAGTCTCTCAAAATAGTCTTTGTTATGTGTACTAAGAGATAAAGTGCTATGCACCCTTTTGAAACAACTAAGTAACCGATTTAGGACTGATGTAGTGAACTATATGTAGCAGTGTAGAACCCATCTCAGGCTAATTAGCTCAGTGACTAATCAAACATTTTTTGGATGGGTTAAAAACTGGCTTCCATCGGGAACCAAAATTAGTGATGTTAGTGCTGTATTATGTGGTGATTACAGCAGATACTACCAAAAATAAATTAAATAACAGCAGTTCTTTAAAGGATTCCTCTTGTATTTTCCCTTTAGAACTATACTTGAACAACCCTGAGAGTAGGTCTGTCCTGTGAATCACAGCCCACATGGTTGACTGCAGTCTACAGGTGTCTTCAAAAAGGATATATTCCTATTTGCTTTATAAACCTGTTGAAATGCCGTATATTGTTATGAAACCTGCCAAGTATCTGGAGCAGCTTACATAGGAAATGAGCAGGGTTGGTTTGCAGTATTTATTTTTCTGCAAGGCAAGAGGTAAAGCTGATGTGATGGAAATGACTGACTCTCATCTTGAAACCTTAGAGCAGTTTGTGCTAATTCACTGATGTATGCACTTAAACACATTAATAAGGCTAAAGCAGACAGAGGCACCTAATGACGCATGCTGGGCTAGGGATAATGGAACAGCAGAGGGGCTTACTGAGGACCTGTTCTACTGGGAGCAGAGCCTTTATATCCTAATTAAAGCCCTGTAAACCTCCATTTAGTACTGGAAATCCAGTATCAGGTTTACTGAGCTGATTTTAATTAAAGCTGATGCTGGCCCCAACTTTAACATGGATTTCTGACCAAAATAATCTTTTCTAAATAAAGTGTGGGTGCATGCATATGCATGTATACATTCATCTGTTGGTGTGTACTTACGCATATGTTTGCATTCTCTTGTATTTAAATCTTCTGTAATTGAGAACAGATCATCCCCATGTTTAAACTAGTAATTGTCTGCTGGTGAAGGGAATACTGACAAGTTATTTTTACTTCTACATTATCACCTGTCATGTTAAATCTAGTACCAGGTGAGGACTCTCTGACCCCTGTGCTAGGAGAGGTGGGAGGGAGGTTTGTGTTTTCTTGATCTGTAGATAACCACCTCTGTGTAACTGTTTCAGAGCCAGAGGTAATGCTGTAGAAGAATAAAGAACTAGTACTTATATATAAGACTGTAATATCCCAGGAAAAGAGAGAATTGTTTCAGTTTAATTTTAGAAGCCCGATGTATCAACACATTTAAAAATAGAATGCACTATAAAATTGTAAGAAGGACGGCATTCTTGTTTTTTCTGCTTAGGTGGAAAGGGATATGCTTAATTAGACAACATACAACATATTTTTTGTGTATTTTATAATATGTGTGTGTGTGTGTGTGTGAGTGAGAGTGAGATACCGTTGTGAAACTGGGGGTAAAAAAAGTGAGAAAGAGAAGTGGAATAATGGAATGCTAAAACAAAAGCATTGAGCAATAATTTCACTGTCCACATATCCTTCATTTTCCTCCTTTTGTCTGAGGCATAGCTGTTCAACTTTCATTACTGCTCTTTTTATTTTTTCCTACTGGATCTAGCTTGCTTGATAATACTTGATAGATGCTCCAGCTGTCTAGGTTGCTTTGTAAATATGTCTTATTCTTTCTTTGTATATTAAAGCTCTAACTTTATTTACCATTGCCTTCTGGTCCTGCACTGAATACAGAATTATGTATGACCTGTAGGATTTTTCAATCATGTGTATCCGTTTTATCTAAGCGTTTGACAGATGAATTTGTTTTCAGAATGTCTTTAAAAGATGAGTTGGTGTTATTTTTAAGTTACAGCTAGAAAAATCAATCTCAGGCCCCTGCCATGCTGAGTTATTTCAGCAAGTTCTGGTTGAACTAGGCAGGCTCCCAGAAGCTGTGCAGTAAGATGTTCTGCACCATGCTTCCCAAATTAGCCTGAGTGAAGCACTGTGGTTGTGCTATATTAAGACTGGGTATCTCTGAATTGCACAGCGTTGTACTGTTTAGACACAGACTTACAAGCTAAAATAGCAATATAACTACTCAGTGTTAAAACTGATTTTTCTCAGAGTACTTAATAATATCATAGCTCTCTGTATCAGATACAATCCTTTACACCACACCAGTCCTTCAAGTTGTTATCTTTGGAAACAGAAAACACGAGAGACATCTAGGATAAATTTGACTTAAAAGCCATGTCCCAGAAGGGTCCCATGCAACCGAAGATTGTTGCTACACCAGCTCAGGGCTCCTGCAGCAGGATGCAGGGTACAGGAGCTCACCTGTCACAGTGAGACACAGAGAACAGGTTCCCTGCAGAGCAGAAAGCCCTGTGAAGAGCTGCTCGTGGCTTTATGGTGAAAAATCACGAGAACAGAAGTCTGCCTGTGTTCGCTAGGCATTTCGGAGCATAATGGTGAGTGCTCAGGCTCTGCCTTGCACAGAACTGACCAGAAGCTGGTGTTCTTTCAAAGCATGGCCACTGGAGAAGAGTGACATTGTGCCTTTTCATGGAATAGCAGCCAGGGAAACACAAGCTTCTTTCCCGCAAACAGTGTGGATAATAATCCAAACAGAAACCAGGCCAATTAACAGCTCAAAGGCAGTGCTGCTGGCTGCTCCCTTCTTGCTGTGTGTTAATGACTGTGCAAACAGCTAGCTTAAACCACCTAGCATTTCTTCTAAGGGAGGAGAGGGCAAGCTCCCTCTCTGTGCTGGGATGGAGGAGAGATGCTGGTGGTACCATTCTCTGAGGAGCAGTTGGCAACAAGCAGTAGAGCTGGTGAGCATCGTTGCCTCAATAGAGGCTACTGCATGCTGTGTTAGTGTTTTGTTCCACTTGGTGTCATGGTTTCACACTGGAGGAAAGGGAACTGGCAGCCAATTTGGTTGCCTGTGCCTTATAGAGAGGACCATTCTCCTAGTCTACTGCAGTTAGACAAAGGCTGCTGTGAAACAGCAAACATGGCTCTCAGAGAGCAGAACAGCAGAATCCAAGCATGCAATCTGAATATGCCATTAAGCATTTGCAGGAAGGAAAGGTGTCTTATGTGAAGGCTGTGTGATATTAGCCTGTAGATGCCTTCTTCCAGGAGTCTCCTGTAGCAGCTGGTCAGTCAGTTGCATAGGAAAAAGAGCAGTAGCAAAATACTGTGTTTTAAAAGAAAATAAGTTGTGTTCACCTGATTGTCTCTCAGTTCCAGTTCAAATTTATTTTGCAGTTACTTCTCACTAAATGACTGGTCCATGGACACACAGAAACCGTGTGCCAGTAAAAGGAAACATTTCAGGTCTCAGGGACTTCTGTTATCAAAAGGCAGACTCTTCTTGCATTTATTTTTCCTCATTCGCACCAAACGTGCTAACCCTGTCAAACAAATGAACAAACAAACCCAACAAGGCAGTAATCCATTTATGTTATGTCCTATTTGCAAATTAACCATGGGATGCAAGCAAGACTAATCTTTTTCAGGAGTTTCACTGTTGTTTGTGACTCTTGAGTGACAGCATTCTTCTGCGTGTCTTGAGTTGTGGGTAAATGCCACTCATGGCCCTACCCTTTATGGCCATGCTATCTTCTCATTATGTATTTTAAAACTGCTGCTCTCTCATCATCTCTTCCTATCATGCCCTTTCTGCATGCCATTCTACAGCATCCCCCAGTATTTAAGAGCAACGTCTGGATCATGCTCCACTCACAGTCCTCACTTTTGGTTAGAATAATTAGATTTCCTGATTACAGTATGAGAATTTTCCCATCACTAGATTTGTATAATCATGGGCAATTTTTGTTTGGTATATTAGAACTGATGAATAGGGATGGTAGATATGTTAGTACTGTTTCAAAATGGTTTGGAAACCCCAAATGGCATAGTGTGTTGGGCAGGAACTACTACCCTGGGAGAAGGTAAGATTTTGCTAATAAAATAATTGATAGTATTTTGCCTGTTGGATAAACAGTCTCCAAGCTAAGCATGCATAATGTTGAATTTGGAAAAGAAAAATAGTCTGGCACAATGCCATTGCTTTAGACTACCTAGACCCCAACAGGGTTAAACCCCTCGAGGACATTAATTTACTGGTTTTACCAGTTGACAGCCAGTAGCCAGCAGACATTCCCATGGTCTGGTTCACATTTCTGGCAGAAGTTTCTGGCATTGCCAAATAGTAAGCTCAGTCTCAGATGGCTTGCCTTTTTTCAGATCACAGAAACAATGAAAAATATAGCTTAGAAGGGACCTCTACAGGTCATCTGATCCAATACCCTGCTTAAAGTGGGTCTATCTTAGTTATATGATCAAGAAAAATTTTTCTTATTAATCCCCAGAAAGTCTTTTTTCTTGCACAATATTCAAACTGTGCTTTTCAAACCTGTAATTCAACAAAATTTTTATTAGGTGGGAACAGTAAAAGACCTCTCTCTGGTTGAGTGATATCTTTTCTGGCAAGCTTCAATAGTGATTTCTAAGACTGTGGAAGTGTAGATTCTAAGATGCTGGAGGTGTTAGTCACAAGAATTTTGCACAAACAAAACCATTTTTCCCACCCAGATTTTTACCAAACAAAAAAAACAAAACAGCTGCTTATCTGTTTGAGCTGCAACTTTGCTTCCCTACACCTTGAAAATGCAGGAGGCAAAGAGCTGTGTAGGAATATGAGCAAGTTCTTCTACAACTGTGAGGAGATAAATACAGGTTAGTGAACCAATTAGGTAACCTGACCTGCAGTTTCTTTCTGGTCTCTGTCTCTGTTCTGAAATGGGGATAACCATGATTTAATTAGAGCTATCCTCATACTCTGTGAAAACTATTGGGAGATGAATGGGCTGAAGCCCCTCTTTGTTGATAATTTCTGAAATGTCTTAAAAAAAAAATATCTGGCATTGCTTCTCAAAAAAGACCAAGAGCAGTAGGGAGGTTCTTTGCTGTATCAGGGATGGTGTAGTCTCAGCTCTGAGCCAAGAACTGCCTTCCCACAGTTCTGCTTCCTAAGGGTAACTTTGCTCTGGGGGATGTGTTGTGCTGAAGTTGAAGAGGTCAAGTGGCCTATGCAGAAGTTTTGTCCACTTTTTGCCTTTCTTAGTGTTGCCAATGACAGTTTCGAAGTGAGCCTGGCTGGACACCAGGAATGACACCTTGGTGCATTCAGTAAAGGAGAGGTTTGTTTTGTTTTAGCACAATCTGCATTATGCCTGTAAAAATGGTCCTGAAATTTATGGTTCAGAATGCATTTTCCACATTACACCAGTGCATACAGATTCTTTTACAAGAGTCTGCAGAACATATGGGTAATATGCAGCTCATACTCTGAAACTTATTTTTGACACTTGTTTTAAAAACAGAAAAAAATGCAACAGTCTGGACTCAATTACAAATGGATACTTCTTGGGTAACTTTATGAACTACAGTGAGATAACTGGCAATATATTGAGAGAGAAACTAGAGTTCGGACCAATAGCTTTTTCTTTATATTTATTTGAAAAGCCTGAAGTAATATTATTTATTTGACTTGGGATGCTCACCTAACTGCTGTTTCCAGGATCAGAGCTTGCTTACTTTTTTACAGTAATATTCTTGATAATCAGATTATTCATGCAGTTTATATTAAATCATAATGTTTTCCTTGTGGCAGATTTTATATGTTGTAGTAGGTTATGCCATAGTTTATATAGCAAGGCTCCAGTAGATGGCAGAGAAGATAGACTTTGAAGAGGTCAAGATATCAGGTAATCAGTTAAATTAGTATAAGAAAATAAGTTCTATTTGAACTTCAGAAAACCTGCCAGTTTCACTTCACTTGTTTTCACTGAAGTGAAACCAGTGTGTATAGTTTATAGGGGCTCACATGCCCGTCATGGTTCTTGGACCTTGATTTGTAAAAATAAAGCATGCTCTAATAGAAGCTGCCCATTTGGGATCTGAAAAGATTACAAAGGTCTTTTTTTTTCTTTTTTTTTTTTCCCTTGTAAATTTAGTCATTGATTTTAGCATTAGTGCCTGAGGGGAAAGCAACCTATAGGCACAGTCCTGTTCTGTAACTGAAATACATCATAAAATAAGAATATACATCAAGGGTTCTGAAGTTTGTAGGTAAGAGCCAAGGCCAGTCTCTGTTACCATTTACATCACTGTAAACCCAAAATAATAAAACTGACACAATCCATATACATTATCAAGAGACTCAGTTTGGATGGAAGTCACCTGTGTAATCCACTCTAAAAAACAGCTGTAGAAATCTCTAGATGAGTAAGAAAACGGTACATAAAACAGTAAGCCATATGCAGCCCTCGGTAAATATAGAGAATGCTGAAGCAGCTGGATTTTTCCTCTAACAGAGAGGTTTTTCAATATACTACATGTTTACCTGAATGAGAGAGAACTACATCTCTCTCGGCTGTGCAAAGAACAGCAGAGGTGTAGGTGTGAACACACAGGTTGTGTACTCGGGCTAAATTCACTGAAGCTCAGTCTGAGGAGACTTGAAGGAAGGGAATGCATAGAAGGAAGAGATCTGTAATACTGCAACAATTACTTTCATTATATTTTCTAGAAGGGAACATATGTTGGAGATGGGGGTGAATTTACAGCTTCTGTGAATCTTCCCAAGTACCTCCCCTTTTTTGTTGAGCTTTCTCTCCACTAGAAGTAAATAGTTCTTGATCTCCTGTGATCCTTTCGCAATGCAACAACAATGTTTCACTGGTGATTTCTTTACGCCTTAACTTCACAACAAAGTTGGTATGTTTATCCTTGAGAAAGTCTGTCCTGCTGTAAGAAGAGACACCTGAGCAACTCTACCTTTCTGATTCTGTTGGGGACAACAAAAAGCTATAGTAAAATAGGAAGCTTCACTGAATAGAATGGAATAACACCCAGTTTGGGGAAGGAAGTGAATTTAATATGATTAAGTTCTTCTTTTGCTCCTGGATTGTACACAGAATCACTTGAGTTTTGCAGGTTATAGGAGAGTTTAGTAACATATGAATGATGGAATGCTTACTGTATTGCTGAGCAAATTTGTTGAAGAGAAATGTGTACCTGTAGCAAAATTAATAAGGTTTTTTTTTTTTTTTTTTCTAAAGACAATAATCATGTCAGAACCAGCAGACAACATACTTAATACTAATCAGCTTTCACTAATCACGGAAGGTAAAATTAGTTATTAAGTGTTGAGTCACAACTTTCTTTAAGTAGCAGTCTAAATCGAATTACCGTAAGTTGCTTTACTATCCACTTAATACTTCATTGTTATCCACACAGATTTTAGACAACCAGAGGCTATTATAATTGGGTTTTTGACATGTTATTTTTTTTCTTAGTTCACTTATTTATATGATTGATATGATTAGCTACCAATTCAGATGCTGATTTTGCTGCTGAAAAGTTCATGATTCCTTAGAAAGTGAAGACTGTATCTTGATTAATCATGTGATATATTTTGAAGCTAGTTTCCACTTTGTGTAAACTGACATGACAGCACGACCTTCCAAATTCAATTATACTTATATCTGCATTTGTAGAAGAAGAGATCAAAGAGGAAAGGAAGGAAAAATAGTTCATTCTTAACTGTAGATTTTATTAAAATATAAAGTTATTTAAGTTTACATACATTATTATTTAAAACAAACAAACAAACATTAAAGGTACCTCAGCATAAGTACATGTGGGTTTCTACCAAGGTCCTGTTATAAGTAACATTATGGAGGTAGTATTATGACAGTAGAATCTCTAAAAGAGTAAAACTGAAATTGGTGGGGACAAAATAAGACCAATGCTGAATGTTTCCAAAATTTTTGTTCTAAAAATACACATGCTGTCTTATGAGTTGTTTCATGTGGCGAGGTCATGTGCTGGAACTTGAACTCATCAATTGACGTCTTTTACACTTTAATTGAGAGCACATGAAGCTCTAGCAATCAGCTTGCTGATGGAGCTGCAGATCTTTACATCTCAAACTACCTGCAGAACAGGCTGCTCATTCTGGACACCAAGGAGCATGAAAGGCTTGGGTTTAGGCTGTGGGATGTGCTATCCCTGCCAGCCCCTGGCAGTCTGCTGCTGTAATGAAGACAGCTTTGCTATCTTTGGTGCTGCAGCATGTGCATTGGCCTCCAAGTGGAATCCAAAGACTGTAACCCCAACAAGTGGAATCTGAATAGATGCGTCCGCTGCCAGGTCTGAGTTGGGGCTGGAGTGCAGCCCCAGGTCCCTCAGCTGTGGTGATTCTGCAGCCAAGTCAAGATACCTGATGCATAACAGTGCCAGGAATTTGCATAGCTCACTGACGCAATGACAGTGACCAATTCCAACCACTGAAAATGGGAGGACAAGTGGCATGACCACAGTAGTGATGTTTTCAGTCTAATTCCATCTTCTGTCCTGTCTGTCTCCCTTTAACCAATTTGCATGGATCCTTAGTCCTGGCAGCAGAGTATAATTTATCCCTCAGTGATGTTATGCTGTAAAGTAAATAAATCAAAGTAATTTTCAGGCTTTTAGCATAACTGCAATAAATATTTGCCATGTAATATTTAGAAAGAAATACATTTTTTAATAATCTTTTTCTCTCTCTAAAATGGAAATTTGATTAGAAGATCAAAAGCAATTTGAAAAAAAATTCCCAAATATTTGATATTTTTCCCCAAATAGTTAAGTTCCACTTCACACTGACAAACTATTGGCGTATCTTTTATACGTGTTTGTATTGCATGTGAGTTGTGAAAGCAGGTACTCAGCATTAGTTCAGAAAAACACCAAACTCTTTTTTCTCTTTTTTTTTTTTTTGTGTGTGTGTGTGCGGTTATACATTGCAGAAATAATACAGGAAGCTCAGATTATTATAAATTGTAACAGGGTTGAGCCACAGAGGATTCCACTCAGATCAAAGAAAATAATTATGCATGTAAATTTTTTTCATCAAATCATTTTTAAGTTAGGAAAGACTGTACTTAAACACAAAGTAAGACTGATTTAAGCCTTAGAAAGATTGTTTGGTTTAAACTGAGATTGTTTTGGTTTCACTGATGACTTTTTCTTTTTTCTCTACCAGCAATGGTGTTTCTTGAAGGCCTTACTGTCCTAGCCAGATGCTGGCTGTTTTCCAGCTAGGGCTTATTATTTCCAAAACTTTGCCAGAATAACAGCTTGTGCAACTTCTCCATTGGAGACACACATACACACACACACAAAATAAATAAAGAGGAATGTAAAATATCTTCTGCTGGCAGAGTTTTGCAGGCAGGGGACTCTAGCTGCTGGACTGTAGTGTAGGCATATTGAAACAACAGGGCTAGTTCTGCAGCAGGCAGTCCATTCATGGCATGAATTTATGACCTAGGTGTTTAAATGAAGCAAAACAGGCTGCTTTAAAACTGAAATAAACTTATCTGTGCTTGGCCTGCCATGATAAGCTACTTTACAAAATCAGTTAATGAAAGAAGAACCCACAGAACTGGTAAATGCTGATCTAAGGCTGCCTCTGAGAAATATTCCAGTGGCCAGCTCACACATGCGGTGCACCACAGAATATGGCAAATCTCTGTGAGAACAAGATGATTACATATGAAATGTTGCTCATCTTGTTCTCTTTAAGCTCTGATTTCTCCAAAGAAGTTTTATTTTTTTCTATTTTTTGTGATAATAATAGATTCACAGAATCTTGAGGTAGGGAGACACCTGTGGGATACTTCTTCAACCTGAATGTTGCAAGCAAGGTCAGCTACAGCAGGCTTTGAATATCTCCATGGAAGTTGACTCTAATAATCTGTATATATGAGTATCAGTCTTAAATTATCTTGAGATGAATTCAAAGAATTCTCTTTTTAATGCAGCTAAGTATTATATTAAAAGTAAAGCTATACGTGAATTTTCATCTGTGATATGTGAAAGACTTTGATGTTCCTGAGTGTATTTAACAGTTGCAAATTAAAGAAGAAACTCAAAAGTAAATATGTGTATGTACGTAGCTATGTGTTCATACATGCAGACATATCCGTACAGATGGCCCCTGGCTAAAGAAGCCTGAGATGGGGAACTTTTATTTGCCAACAAGCCTAGATAGTGCTCTGTATTGGATGGACCATGACAAGAAAATTTGTATGCAGCACAAATCTTTTCATGAGCAAATGAAGTTAGGTGGTGGCAATGTGTAATGTGTGCTCTCAGCTGAGCCAGCAGGTGCCTGAACTCTACTGCTAGATAGCAGGTGGTCCTTTTTAATCAGCTGCTAGGTCATTAAGCAGGTGAATGTGGTTGTACCTACATTCTTTTTAGAGGACAAGAGCTTGGTATTTCAAAGTGGGTTGCTGTTTTTTTTTTTTTTTTTTAATCAAAACATTCTGCATTCTCTGATGAGCAGAAAAAAAAGTCTGTGTGCTATTTGTCTTGTTGCTTTGAAAAAAACAAACCAAACAAAGAAAACGAAACAAAAACAAACAAACATTATTTCATTTAGCATTACCTGGTGGTGAAAGTCAGTGCTGTACAGCAGGAAATCATGCTTGTTTTGCCAGCCCTCATGCTTCATTCCTGGAAAACTATGAGAGTATCTTACGTTGCTCAGCTCTGACTTCATGGTCCAGTTAAGGAAATGCATGAGAGACAGCACGGCTATACTGCCAACCCAGAAGAAAAGTCGTCAGTCAGTCCTCAGAATGCAGTAAGCTCAGAAGCCAGTAGCTGAATAATTATGTATTGTTTGAGTATCTTTAGAAGATACTTCCCTTTTTTTGGTGTGTGTGTGTTAGTTTTTTTAGGTGATGTTTGTCATGTTCATGTCAGTGTTTTGCCAATCTTGCATTTGAACCTTGTGGTACAAAATTACATTACATAATATATATATATATTTGTTGTATATTTACACACACATATATAAAACAAGTTTTATAAGCATTTCATTTTCATTTTTATATATGTATTTATGCATAGATATGTGTATGTAAAAAGTTAAATTTTTAATGTTCTCATTGCTGAATTCATATATTTAGAGAAAAATAGCAGTAACATCTGTGATAGGCTTGAATGAGAAGCTCCATACCACATGATGTTCCATTTCCCTAGGGCAAAAGACAATAGACAGATGATGCTATTTTGCTTGGAGTTTATTTGTGATGGGACTTCCTGGGGAAATTACCTTTGTCTCCACTGTGGATTCAATCAGTAATACAGAGGAGTTTTGTTTACCTATGTATTTCTTACATTTGATTATTTTGAGATGCATATAGGACATAGTTCTTTTTTAATTACTCATTAATACAAACAGAATGAAAAGGAATGGTTTATCTGCTATAATTTGCCCTCGGATCTCCTCAGAATATTAGAAAGCATGCTGTAACTTTACTACCATAAATTCAGTAGTTCAGTACTACTGTTCTATACCAGTCCAACAAATTACTTCGTTATATTACAGGAATATCAAATTTTTGGTATAGAATGTCATTTTTACTACAATAAAGCTGAAACCTCTATTTGCTTATAGCTCTCCATGACCATTTGTACAGTGCCTCTTCCCAAGAAGTTTGCACTTTTTTTTCACATTCTATGCTGATTTATTCCATACTCTCTCATATATAAATGGTACACAGATATCCTGTTTTAGCAATCCTGATGCCTTTTTGCAGCAGAGGGAGACTCATCTTTCCATCCATATGTCTGGACTGAGAGTGTTTGTGTGATTGTGCTCTATGCATTAGGCCAGCACTTCCACAATGTTCTGAATTTTGCATCAATTTCAGATTTTATGTTCATGTGCCAATTTCCCTGGCTTTATGAGCTTTTGTATGGAGACCTGTTTAGAAGCCTACCAGGGAATGTTGAGGAAATATGTCAAGTGGCAGTGGAGAGTTTCTGATAATTTATCTATTTTTGTGAGGTGCTGCAAAATATCTCTGAGATGGACGGAGGCTGAGAATATCTGCCTTAGTCTATGATGTGTCTGAGTCTTTGCTTTAGTGGTCATTTTCAGACAGATACACAAAAATAGGGTTTATGAGGCAGATAAGAATTCTGCATATTTTTTTACTAAATACAAGAACAATAAAATCCATCTGTTTTTCCAACAAGGTTCTTTTAACAGACATAGGATGGCTTTGGCTGAAGACCTTTGAATATAATTCATTTATCTGAGTGAAGAGATGAGACAGAATGCTGTTTTGATGAGTATGCTCTTGAAAATGGTGTTGGAAAGTGTCCTGCTATGACACTGCAGAGATGTTCCTTACTATGCTCTTGTGATACACACTATGGAGAACTGTGTCCTGTCTCCAGGACTAGCTGTGAACAGATGTCTGAGATGAGCATGTATTTCTCTTCAGTAATCTTACATCTAGCTGTTGGGAAATTATTTTGCATCTGTAACATCCTTTTTCAAGGAGTTCCATGGGTCTGATATCTAGTGTGGGAACAATTGCATTGTTTTATTTCCTTTCAAGTAATGTTTTATGAGTTTCTTTTGAAGGTATCTAGCTCTTTTACTTGAATACAGTGAACAATTAGTCCCCATATACTGTCTCTGTGTTACTCTCTATTTTGCAGAACTTTATCATATCCATACTAAATCACCTTTTTTACCCAACCTGATGAGTTCTCACTTAGTAGTTCTTCATTCAGATGTCAGATGTTCAGATGCAAATCTAAGATTTCATTCCTGTGTAGTTGTGATTTTACGATGTGAATTCTATGTGAAGCGAGGTTTGCTTTTCTTTGTGCATGTCACTTTCCCTTTACCTGCCTTGAGTTGTCCATTTTATCACCCTTTCAATTTCTTTTGCAGTTCCACATACTTAGCTCTGGTTTTAACTATCCTTAATTGCCTGCTAGCATCAGAAGGCTTTACCACTTCACCACTTACTGCTCTTTGTAAGTGAGCCCATGTTCACTGTGCTTGCAAAGATTTCATTTCACTTTGCTGCCATGGCCTTATCTTCTCTGTGTGCTGTTACAACCTGAACACTAACTGGGCCTACCAAGGCTACTGATAGACATTGTGAACCTCCTGTGTTTGAAGTTATTATTACTGGTCATTTTGCAGGCTGTTCTTTCTGCTCTCAGGGTGGGGTTGGGATTTATTGCATTTCTGTATTTAACGGACTATAACTTGCAATCCTGTAAGTAATTTTATTTTGGGCTCAATGTGAGCATTTTGTTCTCAAGCTTTCCTAACTAGGTGAGATTTGTCAGTATTGAGTCTAGTGTTTTCCACATGAACTCTGTGTGGCCTCCAAAGGAGTACTGCTACTTAGTTCTCATCCCTTAACTTCAATACAGTGTTGAAAATAAGAGAAAAAACAGAAATCTGGCTGCTTTTTGCAGTAGTGTTGCTGCATTGGGTCAGGACCTGACAGTTCAGGTCAGGCAATTACTATTTGTAATTATATCTTCTTTTGCAAGGTTCTGCTGTATTGGAACTTATGCTTCTGTGTTTGCAAAAGCCATAACTTTTTATATTTAAGGATTTATAATATCCTTGTATGGTATTCATCAACAAGGGATTTCCTTGCAGTGGAGCAGCTGATATGTGTAAGCTCCAGTGGGACACTTTTATGGGTGGTAAAATCTTAGATTAACTCCAAGAAAGATGGCTTTTTGCATCAGCAGATGAAACAGTGGAATGCCAGCTCCTACCTTACACATGTTGCTATTCTGCTTGCTACACAAGACTGAGAAAATAAACAGTGCTTACAAGAAATGCTAGAAATAGAATATTTGATTCATACTATTGCTAGGAATAGAGGAAGGCATGAAATTCAACAGTTTACTACTAGTAGAGCATTGAATTATTTTAATTCATCAAACAATTAAATTGCTTATTTCTATAAAAGGTAAAAACAGAGACTAACCAGAACAAAAGAGATCTTTATCGACTCTGTCAATTATAAACATGCCATAGACAGGAAAATGGATGTGCCAAATAGCAAGCAGACCAAGAATCCACTGCTTCATTTTAGGGTTCTTGTGTGTGGCTGGGGAATGGTAAGTCTTTTATGGAGCTAGGGGCTGCATTTTAACACTGTGAAAAAAGCTCAGTTCTGCAATCTGACACTCTTCAGCTCTCTGCCTCTTTCTCGTCCTCAAGAATCCACCTGGTACTGAACACTTGACCCTGAAAATTGGTTATTGGTTATGGGCAACTTCTTGTCTTCTACCTCACATTGCTTATACACCTACAGTTCTAACTATCCATCAGGTGGCCAACCTTTAATTGAAGTCTGCAGGCCTTTCACCTGAGTGAGTATCACAGTTCCCAGTAGGATGAGACTACTTGCAGTTATTTTGGCCGCTCGATAATTGAGTGCCAGACTGGCCTTTGTAAGGAGCCTGGCACTCATTGCTGGTAATGCTGTTACACAGGCAAAGGAACCACTAAACCACAAGTGTTTAAGGGACATGACACCTTCATATGTTTTCTCCATTAAAGGAAAATCAGACTCTTGTTGCACTGTTATTAGAGCTAAGAAAATACAAAATGAAGTGGCTTAATGCTTGTAAACCAATATGGTTTCAATTACAAAAAACAGTGTAGAGACATTTTATACCAAATTTAAAAAAAAGGAAATAAAAATCTGTTTAGTCAAGAAGACTAAAATACGCCCATTAGGTTAATTTTAGATTGCATAAATAACTGATTACATCAGGGATTTAAAGATTGAAATCATTAGTTCAGTACTAAGTCCATGCCTAATAATAAAAAATTTTCCAGGACACTCATGTAGATGTTGATGTTTCTCTGTGGCTTGAGGCAACCTGCAGAAAATTATGAATATCTTTTTAAGAAAATAACGGATTTTTGAGAAATGCATTGTTTCATATAAAAAAGGAGCATTGTGGCTGATGTGTGTGTTCCTATAGTAAGGAAGCAATTATACCTAATACAACCAGCTGTCCGTACCCAGATGTAAGCTTTCCCTATCAAATCCTTTGTGGGAATTTGGCATGTCGCAGCGCTATTAAACCAGGTGCACGAATGCTTTTCAGTTAGTTGTAATAAGTTACCAAGACACAGTGCTGAATTTAGTACGATGAAACTGGTCTTCAGTGGTTAGATAAGCTTTGAAAACAATCATAGACAATGAACCTTTATGTATAAAATGAATTTATGGAGGAAGAATTTTATTGAAGCAATAATTCTGCAAGCAATCACACTGTTAACTGTTATCTCTAGGTGGGAAATAAAAAAAAAACAAAACATTTCTATTAAAGTCATATTTCATTGCTAAGCATTATGTGGATTTTAATTTGTAACCTTTCAAAGGAAGTAAATAAGCTTTTTTTATCCCTGTTCAGTGATTTTTTTTTTCCCCTCTCCTAATCAATCCATTTTTCCCTGTGAGATCAATTTTATGCTATTTTTGGAGCTTATCACTTGTAACTGGCAGTAGGCAATTTTCTGTGGATTAGACAGATACTAAATCAAGTCTTTATCGTTCAAGTGAGATTGCAGGTGAGGAAAGGGGACAACTGTGAAGAGTTTACATCTTCGCTTTTTGAACACTATGGAAACTGAAATTCAATTCTTCACCTTCTTTAGTCTATATCACTTCTGAGCTGCAATAGAAATCTATGTACTGAAGTTTCTCTTCTGCAGGTTCTTTTTCCATAACAATGAAGTTGAAAGACAACAGAGAAGAATCTGAAATGTCATTCAATAAATTTCAATGTAGTTGGAACTAGGGAGCATTGTTGGTTTCATAGTTTTGGCTTTGTTATTTTTTCACATTCTAATGTCATTTTTTTCCACATTATAATAATTTTAAATAATAATTCTAAATAATAATTTAGAAATAGCTAGCGGACTCATTGAACCTCTCAGGTGATATAAAGAAATTTAAAATGTTGTTATTTTTTCTGTGGTCAAATGGCCCACAAACCTGCCGGGCTTAATATAATTTGAAGAATTTAGTCCTGTCAACTACCAGCTTAGATTTTGAATTAAACCTTAGAAATTATAGAGTGCCTTTATGAAAACAGTCAGTATAACATATAAATGGATATCAGTGACCATGCCACTCTATTTTCCTGCAGTACCTATTTTAAATCCATCTTTATTTCTCTTTCTTTTTTTTTCCTCCTTACACCTCCTTTTTTATTGTCTTTTGATTTGCTATTCAAAATCTGTATGCTGCTGAGAAACCTTGAATCCATTTTCCTGTACCTCTTGGAAGGCACTCAGCATTTCTCAAGGTTAGGCTCACGGTTAAAATCATCACAGTTGAGACTTGTTTCTAATTTTAGGTTTGACACCGTCTTTTATGATGTGACCATGTTTGCAAGAAAGGGGTTAGAACAACAGTTGTATCTTTAGCCATGTATTTAATATAAAAGCAACAAATGATGAGGTGATTTTGCAGGAATGCTGTTGTTTTATTCACACACACACACAAAAAGAAAGAAATCAGGCCAAAAACTTCTGCAATTAAAGTTGCAGAAAATTGATATAGTATTTCTTTAATATTTATCAAATATGGAAAACAAGTAATGGAAAAAATCAATGCCTGGCTTGATGGAGGTTTTACTGCTGATGCTCTTTTCAACATCTCTACCTGTATTTATAGAGCTTGTAGAAGAGATGTCAGAGCTGAAGACTGTAATATGTTGTAGGTGTGACCTAACCTAGTTCATGGAATACCTCTAACATTAGCTCACAATGGTTATTTTAAGTTTTTCTTTTAATATAACCTAGTAATTTCTTTGCTATTTTTTGCTTAATTGGTAAAGGCACCTGTAAACATCAGGGTGGAATGTCTTGGTAGAATGACAGACCTCACTTTTGTTATTGTTACTTCTAGAAAGTTTGTTCCATCATGAAAACAGACTGAGTCACTGACAGGAGCTATTTTTAATATTTCTCTGCTGCCATGATATCTTCTTTTTCAGTAGCTTAGTTTCCTACTGTTTGGCATAATGCTTGATAATATTTATCAATATTCAACTAATAAAGGAGGACTGGTGCCAATCTTGCAGACACAAAGGCAACACATTTTATGAAATTGGTTCAGTCATATTTGATTTAAGGCCAAACAAGTCTGTAATATGCTTCAAAATAGTTTTCTGTTGTTTCCGTAGCACCATCCATGTGCATTGTTCTTAACATAAGGAATATGAAAATTTCTCCCATTCCCCGTCTTCTCTACACGTGAATGTGGTACATTTGAAATGAAAAGTGAAAATTAGTAGCTGACTTTGAGCACACAAAAGTGTCAAAGCAGGAAGTATGTGGCTGAAATGTATGTGGTCTGTACAACATGGTAAAGACTGAGGGCCAAACAGGACTGATTAAAGTGTGGTTGTGACTTCACAGATGCTGGCCAGGTGATAGCCAAAAGGTATGCAGAAGTGGATGAATGAGCAATGTTACTAAGCTACTGCCTTACGCTGTTTTAAGGCAAGCAGAGGAAAGTATCCATAGAAAGCTGAAGAAATACTCGAAATTTGGACATCTCTATGTTTTTGTTTTGTTTGGCTTTTTAAATAGATCCTAGACATATTTGCAAAGCTTTGCTGTATGCTCTGCAAGCTCTTTTGTTTGGTGAAGTTGATCATATTCTTTTAAGTCATTGTATCTTGGTCAGTCTCAGACTGAAAAACAATGTGGTTTTTCCCAAATTGCCATTTTTCTGTGTTTGTTTTTTAGCAAGCTTCCAAGTTCCATAGTAACTATCCGTCTTCTGCCACCACCTCACTTCCCCACTCCTTCTCCATTTCTATTCAGGATGCAACTCCAGTTATGCTGCACTGTGGGAAAATGGTGTTTTCTCTCACAAAATAAAAAGCCTATCTTTTTTTATTTAATGTTGGTCAAAAATAGGGTTTCATACCTCTCTTTCTTCACAGTAATAAAGGAAAAAAATGGCTCTAGAGAGATAATTACAAATGAATGTTAAGTATCAACGCCTCATAGTGTGTTGTCAGTGTCCTTTTATCAGATTTGAAATGCTGAGTCTTTATAATCGGAAAATGAAGCTGCTTCTAACTGTTGTATATTCACTGACATTACACTGAGATATAAAACAAAAAAGTTGAAGTCAAAAGTTGCCTCTGTTACTTGAATAGGTGGTAAAACAGGAAAGTGTCCACCTCCTTCTGCTGTCATATAAAGAACTAGACGCTATCAGGATGTAAGAGACCTGATACTAGCAGCAACAAAACTTAAACAATGATATGAGATGATTTTAAAATGCTTATAACCACTGACACCCTCTCCAAGAAATGGAATAAGACATGGCAGAAGTGGCTGCGATTGAAGTACTCTTTGAATATGGGAACTGAAAGGACAAAATGTCAGTAGTTAGGAAAACAATTCTGAAGCATCTATCTGGACCAAGGAAAGATGAAAGTCTGCAAATACAATAAGAAAAGAAGTGGTAAGGAATGAATTTTGAATTGTATTTGATGAAGAATGCTCAGGTTGTGAATAAAGGTAATAAAGAAATTGCAGGGCATGATGTGTATTACAGGATCAAAGAGAAGAGACTAAGTTGTGAAATACGGAGATAAATATAGGCAGAAGAAGATTAAAACCGAGAATTAGTGATCAGAAGCTTCTGGGAAGAGAGATTGTGGAGGGCTCTTTATAGAAATTGTAGAAAGCAAAAAGGAGAGAAAACAATAAAAGAGAGAGACATTTATTTATGCGTGAAAAGAAAGGAAGACCTGATAAACACTTGAGTTAGCTGTTCTTTGAGAAGTGCTTTGCATTTCCTTTCTGAGTTCAGCACACCAAGATTATAGCAGTTAAAACCCTGTGAAATGAAGTCTGAATTAATGAGTTTGGAATAAATGTGACTTTTAATGATTGTGGGGTGTTTTCTTAGCATGTCGCAGGTCACTGGAAGAGCTTTTCTTGCAGGAGCAGGCAGGCGGAGATTCTGTCTCAGGGACCCCAGAAAAAGAGGAAAGTATCTCTGAGGTGGTAGCAATCATAGCAGGAGTACAATTACTGCACAAAGCTGTAGCCTCTTAGTTTATCTCCTGGAGGGTATTTTACATATATCAGCACAACAAAGAGGCCTTTTCCAAATGATTTCCTTGCCTGGGTGGAAATACTTAGTGTAATTTCCATAGAAATTCAGATGTGGAAGAAAAGAATATTGCCTGGTAATGTCAGTGGTTGTCTGAGCATATCAGCTCAATTGTAATGGCTGAAGGAGAGTTTTAAGCTAGCTTTTCGAAGAAGAGCAGCCGGGTATTTGAAGAGAATAGCACAGGAAAAAACCTCAAAACTATGTTTTGTCTGATCTTTTTGTAAGTGAACCATGGAGAGAGTCAATATTTCAGTAGCGAATGAAAGATGGAGTTAAAAGAGGAGAGCTGGAAAGTCAGACATCTGCACTAACTGAAGAGAGGATAACAGCAATATAGGAAACATACAGAAAAAACGGTCATCAGTTACTAATTTGCTCTTCAAAAATACCATCCTTTTTGGTGGGAGTAATAAACACCAAAGGAGTGGATAACATTTGTAAATATGGGCCCTCCAAAAATACAAAGACTGTTTTTTCTCATATGTTTAAAAAGCCAAATCCAAGAGAGAGAAATATTTTCCCTTTTTTTCTTTGCAACTGAGGTTTCCAGAACCATGGAAGAGGTACAAAGAGGACTGGCTAGTTTAATGTTTAGTAGAGCAGAGGCAGCTTATCCTGGTCAATCATTGTTCAAATATCCTCATGCCAAAAATAGCCTGTGAACGAACAGCCTGGGCCAGCTCTGTGCTGGGGATGAAATAAATGGAGCAGGTGTTTGAGCGTAGCTTCAGCTGAATGGAGAAGACAAGTCCTGCTACTGATCTCATTAATTTATCAATTCAAATACAGAAATGTTTCTCCAAAAGTGTGTGGGTTTTTTTTTAAGCTATTATTTTGAGCTAAAGTAAACAATTTTTGCTTTCATATCAGACATTTAGTGTGTACATTACTGTGATAGCTTGCTTGCCACAACTGTTGCTAAGCTGTCTTGTTATGCTTTGTGAATGGAAATATCTCTAAGTTGTAAACCTGGGAACCTAGAGAGAGAGAGAGGAGAAATTTATTTCTTTAGCCGAGATTTTTTGCAAGCTGCAATGTTCTGTTTACAAAATTGCTTCAAATCTTCTGAGAAGAAGGACAAGTTAGCCAAATAAAAGTAAAACCAAAAAGCTGTTGTAAGTATGGAAGAAAGCAAGAGCCTTTTGTGTTTGAGGAAAAAATCAGCTCCTCATGTCGTTTTGGAAAGTCATGTGCAATTTTATTATGGTAATGATCAGCTATCTGAAAAATTAGAGGCTTTAAAAGGCATTGTCAGTCATCAGTTGTAAGTAGACCCTTGCCAGCTCCCTGTGGAAGAATGCAGGTTTCCAGTTTCTAACTGACAGGGTGCTGTAGAAGTATTTAAACAAAAATAATTTGGCCTGAGAAATGGAAATTTCTTCTTCTGCAATGCTTGAGCACCCTGAAAAGACTCGTTCCCTGGGCAGTAATGTAGAATGCATTGCTGTTTGTTCCCTTGTTGCCAGTTGGGGACCTGGAACACCAACTGTGTGAGGAGTCTCAAATCATTGCAAAGCTGTGTCTGGAGGTTTCAGCTCAGGAAGTCTAAATCCTGAGTGCCCCAACAAACAGCTAAAACTTATTGTTTTTAAAATATTCATTAACCATCTTTCCTGAGCTCTTATCACATGTACAATAAATGCATAGATATACAAAACTTCACAACATTTTTATCAGTGTTACCATAGGAAAAATAGAAAACTATAGGCAACAACAAGTCAAACAAAAAAAAATCACTAGGCTATTTTATGTACTTAGTATTTCCTTAATATATGTGAATGAAATGCAAATTCCCTTGTCATTTCTGCAAACTAAGACTGCTGCAGGTCTTAGTTTCTGCCAGTGAAGAATTACATTGCTTCAGGTAAAGAGACTAATGTAACCTTGTCAAATTTGGAAACAGATCGCCTATGTCAGAAATAGATTATTAGCTCCACATGATGGTGAATAGCATGAAGCACGTTCAGGCTGGTTAGTTCTATTCTTTAAGAAATCATGCAGTGACACTGTACTTCCAAACAGAACAAGGATTCACTGCTCTTGCAGACTGGATAGAATAATACCATATTTTGTATCCAAAATTAATATTTTAAAACTGCTTTATTAATTGCAAATATGGCCCAAATCAGTTCACTGCAAGTCTGTGCGTCAAGCAGAAAAGCAAATTATAAGCATTATTGTTTCATTTTGCTCTTGCATAGGTGACAAAAATAAATACAAAGCTTAGCAATATAGATTGGTCAAGTAATACAAATTGTTTATCAGCCTTTCCAATGACACCAGCACAGTCTAGAACTTTGGTGCTATTTTGTCCTCTTGGTGCACAGTAGTGTACTCTGACTGAGTGCTGCCTTCTATAGAACAGCAAAAATGTGAACTACTGGGGGATATTTCCATGTGAGCTATTTGGGGAGGAGACTGTTAGCTGAATTGGGGAGTCAAGGCTAAGCTTTAAGTTAGCCTTAATTTAGTCTGAAGTTTTATGTATAGTAAAGACAGGAGCAAATGTAGAAGCTGAAAACATTACTTAACAGAATATTCCATGATGAGAAAACGGAGAGTTTGTACTGTATAGAATCTAATTGAAGTATGCTGTTGATTTCAAAGGAGACCTTTATTACTTAGTAAAATAATGTATTTTAGATTTGTACCATCACAACTAAAATTTGTCAGAAACTACTTAAGCCTTTTTTATGAACTTCTTCCCCACATCTGCTGTTGGTTTTGTGCCTGTCTTTAAATTACGCTGAGTTTGGGTGGTCATTTATATCTTATATATATCTGCTTGGAAGTATAGATGTTCTGTGAATTATCAATGTCCTATGAATTATCAATTTAAGATGCAAAGCCTCTTATGGATTGAACTTTCAGATAGTATAGTGCTGTCAGAAATACTTTGAACTCCTGTCACTGTTGCTTGTGGCTTGATGAGAAGGAGGAAGTGATGGTGATAAAAAGATCTTGCTTTTTTCATTTGTGCCTGTGGGGTCTTGCTTTTATTTCTTTTATTTCTTGTGATTTTGGGGCTGTATTGGAAAACTGACCTGGTTTTGTTTAGAATGAGAGAGTAAATAAACATAAAACCTTGTTGTGCTGGACAAGGATAAGAGAGGAAACAGGATCATGTAGGGATGTTCTTATCATGATGTTGCCAGAGAAGCTTCTGTCCATCTAGACAAACATCATTCTTCTACTGATCAGCAGTGCAGTGATACTGCAGAAGCTGATTTGATTTAGACTTCCCCTTAATGGCTTGCTTAATAGCACACAGTTTCTGAAATAAGAGCATCTGTCCTGGAGAAATAGCTGCTCTGATTCCTGTGCTGCACAAAGATCATTCAGTGCAGACTTTCATGGCTGCAGGTGACTGTACAGCATAAGTAGATATCAAAGGTCAGGTGACTATCTCAATACCTCCCTTCTCCTCTCACAGGACACACAAAAAGCCCTTAGCATCCTGTAATAAGCTCATGATCTTTGGAGCAGAAGATGAAGCATCATAAAGCAAATGAGTGCCAAAAAATTGCTCGAGAAATGGAAGCAGTTACCAAACCTATTGGTTGCTGGTGCAGGGCTGAATGACTTGGCAGACAAAAAGCAAAACAAAACAAAAAACAGCTCTAGATGGAAGCCACGGTACTGTAAAAGAGTGACTGGATGAGATATTTCTGTTGGCAATCATCCTAGAATGTTTCTAATCTGAAATTCTTGTTGGTATGTATGCCTTGGAGATTTCCCTTTGCAAATATAGCTAGTTGCTCAACTCTCCAACTCATTCATTTTCTGATGGGTCCCAGAATGACATGCTGCATATCTGAATTGCTGGAGGCTTTTTGCTGCATCTGAGAGGACACTAAATTAGCAAAAGTAAATGTAATGATTTAGTTCCCAAGTCAATAGAATACTCGATCATCACATGTTTTGAGCTAGATACTTGTTTATATACTTTTCAGCTTTAATCTCCTGCTTGTGTCAGTGTACATTCATGTTTATATTTTAGCTGTAATGTGTGATACCAGTGGCTTAAAGTATGTTGTATAACTGTTTATCTTTCTGTATACATACACAAGATCTATACGTCAGGCATCTTCAGAAAAAAACAAGTTTATTCACCTGTAAATACTGATTGAAGGAACTGTGATTAGATAGCTCATAGTAGCTTTTTTTTTGAAGCCATCTAAATAAGACTGGCTCTGCTGTATCACTTAAAATAAATTATTCCTTAATTATTTTTGTATAGTACAAAATGGAGGAAGGTCTTTTTTTAGAATGGTGATCAAATTAATATAATAAAGCATAACGATGCTTCTTTTACTTTAGCTGCCTAGTGGCAATTAAAAAGGGAGAAGTTTGACCAAATATAAGCCTGTTTCATCACACTGATGATTTACTTATATGGATTTTTTCAGCATTATTGTTACAGTACATCTATTTTTGATTAAGGCAGTGCCCAAATTTACTGCACTCATTTATCAGATTGTACACAAGCAGACTGGTAGCTTTAGTTATTTTCTAGTTATTTTAGTTATTTTTTAGTTATTTTAGTTATTTTTATCTGCTTCTGAGACATAGAGAGCTTCCTTACTCACGGCAAGTAGAACATTTGCAAATAGTGTGTGCACATTGTAGTTGTCCAAGTTACACTGTTTTTAGCTTTTGTTTTCCACTGGAATTCTGGCAGAGGTAACGATAGGACCTGGAGAATACTATTAAAACTAAAGACAGACTAAGAAGCCAGATGCTTCATTTGTTTGTTTTCTTTGTTTGTTTTCTTCTTCTGAACATAGTCCGCATGCAATGCCAACTCCTTTGAAGAGTTTAGCTTTTGTTTGTTGTTTCTTTTAGCCAGAATTGTCACTTTTTTTACAATATGCTTGTGTGGGCTGCAGACAGTGTACTCACTTTTTTTATAGGCTAATGGTAACGACTTATCTGCATTAATTTTACATTAAAAATAATATAAAAAAAATTACAAACAGCGAGGAAATGTTCTTAGCAGTTTGCTTTGTTCACCTGTTTTAAAAAGAGGCTTAGAAATGAAGTACGATCATGGCACAGACAGGCCAGTTTATCTGTGACTGATTGCTTACATGAATAGAGACTTGTGAGAGTTTAGAATCTCTGATCCATCGATTGAAAAGCTTTGTTTTTCCTGCCTTTATCAAATATCTTGCCATCCTTCTCTTTTGAGAGCAACCGACAGGATGTGAAGTGCTGCTTCATGACGTTCATATAGCTATGCTATTTTTAGAAAGGCTTCAAATCCAAGTTTGATTCTACATTCTGACCACACAGAAGCTTAAGTTCCTCTTGAATATTCTGCTGCCTCTGCTGATGGCGATGAGATTCCAGCAAGCTATCTTTTTATTAATTCATTCATTTTTGGACTACACTTTTCCAGTAGATTGAAGTGAAATACGTGAGCTTCAGCTTCTCAGATTCTTGCAAGATTTAAGCACATCTATCGGTATTGATTATAATGGGAATGTTGTCTGAGCATGGATTCAGTGTATTGTCCCAAATGCCTCATGCCTTCAGTGGAAATAATTAGTTCTGTCCTGTGCTTTTTTTTTTTAGCTACTGCACAGTGGTTGGAGACCTAGTTTTATTTGGCAGCTTTTTGTGAACAGTTCTGTTTCCCAGAAAATTGTGGAGCTTGGAACCAGTTTCATCCCTTTGTCCTACAGAGCATTAGCACTCGCTCCCAAGCTGAAGCCAGAGAGGCAGATGAGGGATGCATGGAAGCAGCAGCTGCAGCTGCCCACATCTGCCTGCCAAGCAGCGAGCTTGCAGAGCACTTGCTGTACGCTTCCTCTGTCTGTTTCATCCTTTCTATAGGACAGACTGCCTGACAAATTGTGGGTTGTACTATATAGCTAGATGAACTTGAAACATGGATAGAAACCGACTATAGAGTGATTTTGGCCTTAGCAACAACCAGTTGGGTAAGTTTCTTCATAAAACCTGGAAAAATACTCAGGCTTGTTACGGGTTTTGGCAGAATCATAGTTTATTATAAGGTATTTTCAATTACAGTACGTAGCTGCATTAAGATTTTCAAAAGATTTTATTTAGTTGGAAGAAGTTGTATTCAGTTTAAATGTGTTGTATTTTTCCTTTCAGAATTATTAACCTTTCTTTCAATTGTACTTTATATTCTGTTTTACAGCTTGTGCATTTGTTGATTTCATGACAAAATGAGGGTCATATTCCTTCTCGGGAGAAATCCTGGTTCCACTGAAGTCAGGCAAAACAATTACAGTTCATCCATTAAAGTCACAATTTAATCCTTTCAGCACTGCCCCAAATTCACTGGCACGGTACAAACAGCTCCCAAACTGGTGTATCAATAATGTTTTGGTAAAATATACACTGCAGATCTGTTCCTAATCAGAATTAGCAACGAGGAGGAAAGTTAGACCAAAACTGGATCTGGGGTCATTGAAAGATCTGGCAAATGCAGGAGAGAACCAGAACTGGGCTTAGCTTTGTCCTGATCTGACTAACCAGAAGAGCTGCGTGTGGTTTCATAACAGCATTATTGACCAGCATGAGACGTGACCTTTTCCTAGCAGAGTAGCAGTCAGTTTGTTACGGCTCTCACAGGCATGCTTGTGCATGTAACACTGCATCACCTCCATGTGCATCAGGGCTCCGAGGTGAAGGCTGTGTTAGCTGGTACAGGAAGGAGATCATAGCAGCCTGGCTATGGAGGAGAGGAGAGGAGAGGAGAGGAGAGGAGAGGAGAGGAGAGGAGAGGAGAGGAGAGGAGAGGAGAGGAGAGGAGAGGAGAGGAGAGGAGAGGAGAGGAGAGGAGAGGAGAGGAGAGGAGAGGAGAGGAGAGGAGAGGAGAGGAGAGGAGAGGAGAGGGGAGGGGAGGGGAGGGGAGGGGAGGGGAGGGGAGGGGAGGGGAGGGGAGGGGAGGGAAGGGGAGGGGAGGGGAGGGAAGGGAAGGGAAGGGAAGGGAAGGGAAGGGAAGGGAAGGGAAGGGAAGGGAAGGGAAGGGAAGGGAAGGGAAGGGAAGGGAAGGGAAGGGAAGGGAAGGACCTCGGTTTTATAGGAAACTGTGATTTAAAAGAAAAACTTTTGGATGTAGGAAAAATTACTCTATTTAGTTCTTATAAATCCTATCACTTAAGCAATAATTTATACTAATTCAAAGTAGGCACCCCTGTGATCCCCAGCTCTAGAAGTTTCTTTCCAGTGTCACAGCCACTATAGAATTCATGTATGTGTTCGGCTGTGCTTTTAAAACATTTTTAAAATGAGTGTCCACTTTTAGCCTAGATTTTTCCTAAACACTTGGTTCTTAAATAAAGAACATTTGATTACCCAAATGGACATAGTATCCTAGGTCTTAGAGTTTCGGCTTTCTAATCATTTTATAAATATCATTCTGGTCACAAATCTATCCATGCTCAGTTTGTCAATACTCTTCACTATCTGTACTGCAAGAAATTAGAGTGAGTTTATATATCCAATTATTTTATTAGCCTTTTTGATCACGGTGTAATCCTAGGAGGTCATATTCAGTTGGCTGTCTTCTGCTCTGACCCTAAGTTCTTTGCCATAGTCACTGGTTTTCACAGTGCAGTTCACTAAATGGTAATCATGGCCTACATTTCTTGGCTTAAAACCAAAAAAGCACTTAAACTCATGCATGTATTATGGGCTAGAGATATTGTTCATCCTGGTTCTTGAACGATAGGAGCTTCAGTCTTTTCTTCAAGAATAATTCTCAGTGCTCAGTTCTGTTGAGCTGACCTGTTCAAAATGCTCAGCGTAGGCACAGATTATTTGCTCAGTATATGTGCAAGAAGCTTGAAGTGCGTGAAGTACACGGAATGTATTGCAGTCTGTTACAGGTTAGGTGCTCCAGGGCTGCTTTATGTCTATCTATTCAAGTGTGTGTCCAGAGCAGCTACATGTCAGACTCAGCGCACATACACACGCCTAACAAAGCTGGGCATAAACATAGCAGACCTGGTAAATCTCATATTGTATATATATATCTACTTGCCTCATTCATGGCATAGAAGAAGCACAGTGCTTTGCTGGTCTGAAGGATTTATTTATCAATACTTGGCATTGCTTTTGGCTGTGTGGCTTGTATTGTCTGTATGCAATTTACCTTAATTTTACCACAAAAATTTTAGGTTTTCATTCCAACAAATAACAGTGTTAGTAGAATGACTGAACTATGTATGTATTTCCTATCTTAAATATCACTTATTTTTATCTCTGTGTTTTGTGTTTTTTTTTTTTTAATTATTTGAGCTTTGTGATTCAAGAGAGTATGCTTGAATTTATGAAGCACTTAAGCTTGTGCTTAACTTTAGCCTTGTGCTTATAATCAAGCGCATGTTGCTTGAGGTCTTGTTCGGAATCTAGGTCTTAATTTTCAGTAGACTTATTTATGTGAATGGAAAGGCATATTTTAAGAGGAGAAAAAGTGACAGGTAATCAGCACAAAGGAGAGCTAGTTCCAAAAGCCCTTAGCTCATTTACATGTGAAAGCTGAGCGGCTCTCTATTGTCGTAAGGAGAGACGGCAGGCACCCATGCATTTACCTAGGGCAGCATTTCTTATTCTCAAAACTTTATGAAGTTCTATTCTCCCATTGTTTGCCACAAAATCTCCCGAAGCTACAGATATGCCTTTCTTTGTCCCAGGAAATTCCTTTGAAGGTTGAATTGATCTTAAGGTGCTTAGAACCACCGTTTTCTCCTCAGCTGAAAAATGCTCCTCAGGTGGATTCAGGGTGCTGTGAAGAAAAAGCGACATGCATTCCTGCACAGGCAACACCAAAGACTTGCTATACAGGAAACTTACTGCAGACATCCTTGCATTGCAACTTTCCAACCAGACCATGTGGATTGAATGATTCATCTTTGCTCTCCCAGGGCTCAGAATGTGGTCCTTTATTTCCAGGCAGCAGTTAAAACAGGGTGCTTGATCAGCTCCACTGGTTTCTTTCTGCTCCCAAAACATCTGCTTCTGCTATTTGCTTCCTGATAATTAGATACACAAATAATAGTTAGGAACTGTTTTGGTTGCAGGGATTAGAAATCAAAATTTCAGTACTGAAGTAGGCCGGATTTCATATTACCCATACAAGCTTAATTTAGTTAGCACTTGGTCATGCATTATTTTATATCAGTGCATGGTATTACTTGATGCTTTTTCCTTGAATATTTGCCTAATGAAAAGGGGACTAAAGGACAACTTTATGGGACATCTCTAAGAGTTGCAATATCCCAACTTAAGTGTGCAACTAAAAACAGATAGCATCTCTCTACTTAATTTTGTACATAATAATTATACGCTACAATGAAACAACTCAGCAGAAGAATAAATGTAAGAATTCCTTTATAAATAAGAAAACTGCCAAAGTTGAAACTGCAGTAAGAACATTAATGAAGGCTGTGCTTCAAAAGAATGTGAGTGATAAATGAGGTATGCTAAAAACAAACAGTAATGTATTGTTTGTACTTAACGAGGAAAGTAGGAGCAGAAAAGTGCTGCTTAATTATAATGGTGCTGAGTTAATAATGGAGTAGAAATCCTAGCTCCTTCTAATTTGAGCACTTAATTTCTCAGTCTTAATGTTGCAGTAATGCTGTTTTCCAGTATAATTTCCTTACATTTATTTATTTTTAACAACTCAGAAGGAAAACAAGAGAGAGATATTGTGAACCTCCTGTAATGAGATCTCAGTGCTACTAACATGCCTTACATTTTCCGTAAAGGTGCTGATTACATTTAGAGTCACCTCAGCAGTGCAATCACATTAACAGTTTACTCTTCCCTTTAGTGTCATTAAAGTTCTCCAAGTTTAGGAAGTGCATTTGAAAATAATAATAATAATAATAATAATAATCCCTTGTTTTCTTATATGAACTGTACCTTATAACAAGCATAGCTTCAAAAATAAAAAACAAGTTTTGTCTAGGCACAAACCCTTTTTCCTTCTCCTGTGGGACTCTAAAGGAGCTATTTAAAGCCATGCGATCATACAATTGCTGACTGGGCTGACACAGCAAAATGCTTGCTTCATGTTTAAATTCTATTGCAATCCATAGAATTTGTGCTTAAATATGTTGAAAAAGGATGGATTTACACAAGTGTTTTAAAGCAAGCATGTACCAGAGATTTTCGTAAGTGGGCCCATAATACAATGAAGCATTTCAGTATTCAGACTGTAAATGTCAGGGGTAAGGTGACTGACTTCATAAGGGAAATTTTTAGATATAATTTTTATCTATAATCTCAAAGATAAAACAATACAATACTTCGTGGTCTGTGGATTAGCTAATAGTGTAAGTCATGTCTGTTATTTTAAAATACACATGCCAAAATTAAGAATTCTTGCAGCTAAATGTCTGAATGTACATTTTCTACTCTTGAAAATAGTTTACTTTTTTTTAGTCAGTGAAGTATTTAAAGTCAGTAGGTGAGAGCTGTGAATGATATCTAAATAAATACAACCACATATACAGGAACTTAGAAACACATATAGATACCTAACGCCAGTCTCCCACACTCCAGAATTTTCTGTGTCATGGCTTGCTTTTTACTTACTTGTGTGGTGTTTCCCAGTAATACAAGACTTGATTATTTTGTGATACTGAATCACTAAATAGGGTCATGTTCTGGTTGGCTCAAGGGCATAAAGCAATTCCTTTTTTTTTTTTTTTTTAGTTTACCTTCATCTATAAAAAGCTTTTTCTGTGTTAGATAAAGTTTCTATTTCTGTTGGTTCTCCCCCTTGCACTCATTAGACATCTTCTGCCCTATGCATAAAACATTTAGATATTCTTATTTTCAAGAGATAAAAGAACATTTACATTCTCAGCCCTCAGTTCAGGTTATCATTTTCCTAACGTGATTAGAGGCTGAAGCATCTCCAGCATGAATGGGATTGCAGGATTCTAGGCAGGTCTCCTGGAGCTCTCTGGGGAGCAGCTCCAGGATTTGGAACCCCTGGAGCACCATGGATGAAGAAGAGTGAACAGCTTTCCTGGGAATGAACTGGAGTTGTTGATTATTGAGTAGTCTCTGTCCAAGTGAGCTTTCTAGCACTGGCTCTGAGAGCATTATGAGCATTACTTTAAATGTTCATGTTATCAAGTTGCCAGCTCTCAATATAACCTGATATGCATGCTATGCAACTACTGGCTTGCATTGTAACACCCTACTTGCTGCTACCACCTTTATCCTTTCCCCTTTGCAGAGCAGGGTTTACGGTGCCTGCAGAGCCCTCCTGCATCCACAGAAGTACTTTTGTACCCTTTGCCTTTCAAATGACAGCACCCTTCCACTTTAGCATGTGTTAAACTCTGTGAGGAGGAAAGATGAGGAAAGATGAACATTGATCAGTGCTAGGTGATAACTTACGGATCCTGTAGGGAAAATCCCATTGTCAGCTGCTGCAGTCTTTCTCCATTTGTCCAAGGTACAGATCCTATCCTCTGGCAGGACTAGCTTATTTTGCATGCAGAGAAATAAAGTGGTTGCAAAAAAGGCAGAACACTGGAACTATGGACCTCCCAGATGCCGTAAAAGTCTCCAAATATTATAACAATGTCACAGTATTTTGTCACTGAGCATCTTTTCTTTGATAAGCAGAACTGTGACAAGTAAAGAAGAAAAAATATTGCCCTTTGCTGCATTCTCTTGTGTGAGTTAAGCAGCAGACAGGCAATTCTTGGCTGAAAGGCAGAACTGAGCTTCAAGTGTTACATAGCACTCTTGTGTCTTTGAGAACAAGAAGTGCTTGAGGTAGTTCAGGACTTGGTGGATTTCTGGAAATCTCTGAGACAACCTTTGCATTGACTTCCTGATCCCAGTGAGTAATCCTGCTCCTGTTGCCACTCTCACTTCCCCAGAGGAGGGGGCACAGAATTTTGGCATGTGTGTGGCCAGAGTGCAAGGATATAGGTAGGTAGTGACAGGCTCTGGTGACCTGTGTAGTAAGCACTGTATGGCAAAGCGGGTCAAGTATTGTTTGTAACAGTGAAATGAAACTTTGCTGATCTGCATATAGAGGCAATAATCAGAAAACAAGATGTGCAACTTTTGAAATGTCTTTAAAAAATGAAACTAATATAGCATATGAAAAGCCTGCCAAGACATAGAGCAGCATGGTGTTTTTAGTCTGATCTGCAAACGCTGCCATTCTGAAACTACATCACCTCATCAAAGGGAGAAAGATGTTCAAATTGCCTAATGCTGCTAAAGATAAGCGGGAGCTGCTCAGCCCCTGTCCACATTTTAAGTAAGCCGACAGAATGGTGCATAGTAGGCAGGCATGTCGAATATGCTGTGCCACAACTGGTGCCTTACTATAAGCATTATACCAGGCGTGCTAAATATGGAAACGCCGCTTATAGCCAGGAGCACCCACCCGGCTCCCCTTAGCATGCCCTGCGCCTGCCTCTCTCCCCCAGCCCGCCTGCCTGGCTCGCCCAGCCCAGCAGGCCACGGTCCCAGCACCCAGGACAAGGGCTGCCGAAATAGCCCCGCGGGACTGCTGTGCGTGGGCGCGGCAGAAACCACGTTGCGAGCGAGAGCATCAGTGCTATTTTAGAAACATTTTTTTTTTTGTTTTTCTTGCTTCTCAGCAAATGCTGCCGGGGGAGGGGAGGAGAAAGGAAGGGAGGGGAGGGCAGGGCGCGAGGAGTGCTTGTGCCCTGTTGCTCGCCCACCCACCCGCGCTCCTCCTCACAGAAATAGGCTTAGCAGCAGGAAAGGGTTAATTACGCTCGAGGACGAGGGAGGATTGCAGTTTGAAAGACAGCGACTGGACAGCTGTGTTTGCTGTGGTATTTTTAAATGCATTAATGCAGGCTCCAATCACCCGGCTGCGCTTGACCTATTTTTGGCTCAGGCCAGCCATTGTTCTATTTCTGCCGCCTCTGGGCCACGCTGTTGTTGATTCAAATGCAAATGAGTTGTCACTGCCCAGGCCAACTCCAGCAGCGGGACCTGGGAACGGCTGCGGGACAGCAGCGCGGCGGGGGGATCGCAGCCGGACCCCGGGGATCGGTTCCCGTTGGGTGCTTGTGCTTAGTGCGAAGCTGTGTCTCCCCACACACACTGCCAGAAAGCACCGAGATACTTCTTTGATTCTTCATCCACCTGCTGTTGGCTCCCAGAGCACAACTGGTGAAACTCTGAGGTGCACAGCCCAGCAGGCGCTTCTTGCCCTCTCACTGCTGTGTAAAGTGGATTTTGCCTTTTCTCTCCTAATAGATACTTGTACAAATGCTTAAACATTGCTAATTACTGAAGTGTACTGTCTGACGAGTCCGGCTGGAGGAGGTAGGACGGCAGAGGGTCGTGGCTGACTCCCCTGTGCAAGTGCCGTGATGAATCTCTCATGTAGCTGAAGTGCAGACTGGTTGGAATATGCTGCAGACAATTTACGAGAGTGAATCGTGTTTTTCCTCAGATGGGGTTTCTGGACGTGAACAGCTCTTGGCTCAGCAAAGAATGCACAGTATGATCAGCTCAGGTAAGAGACAGCTCAGCACCTCAGCCTTGCCTGCCTACACTGTGACTTACTGAGAAAATACAGCCCATCACAGCAAGAAAACACCCCTCCTTTAAAGAACTGATGTATTTTTGTGGGCTTTATGTAAGTTGTTAAATAATTCTCTCTTATCACAGTATGTTAGATACTAACTATCGCGTTTGTGGGGAGTTTGTCTCCTTCAGCCTGCTGCTTTCCAGCAAGAGCAAAATGCTAACAACTGAAATATAGTTGGCATTTTGTTGTTGTTTTTTTTTTCCATTTATTTTGTTTTGTGAGTGCAAAATGGGGCTTGTAGTATGAGCTTATTCACAGAGAGAATTTCAGCAGCAGCCTGTATCAGAAAGCTGCCATTACAGCCCATCACAGTTCTTTTCCTATGTGTTTTTGTAAACAGGATTTGGTCTTCTTGTGAGTTTCCTTTCCTCAGGTTTACATGCAGAGAGATTTTTATATTAATCCTGTTCTGTTTTCATTGTGAGGTTACTTTAACAAGAATGCTCGTAAAGCAAGACAGTCTCTTCAATATGCATGGCTTATCTTGCTATTTAGAAAATATTTTGGAACCTGGCAATAGTCAGGTAATGAGTCACTGAAATGTAAATTGGATGCATTTTTAATGAAGGTATTTCAAAGCTGATCTTATGGAACACTGGATGTTTCTGCATGTATTTGAATCGCTCCTTGGATTTTCTGATTTCTCTGTTAGCTGTGTTTGAGACATGAGGGTAATGTCTTAATGATGAATTAAGCCAAAATAATTGTAGCCATTCAGATGAAGCTTCATTTTGAAGAGGCTAAAAAAGTCAAAATTTCAGGTTACTTTTTATTCTACTGTGGATTAGCTGCTCTATATCTTTTCAATCCTAGGTTTCTCACTTTGTTTTTCGTAAAGTTGTCTTTATAGACAGCCTGTAAGTAGAATGTAATGTGAATTTTTAGATGTATGATAGTCTTAGTTTATTGCCCTTTTTTTCTTCCTTTTTTCATATCTATTTTTAGCAAAATTTGCAGTGTTTCCCACCTTGTAAGCACAAATACACATGTAGATCACAGATCTCTTCAGATATTCCCTGTTTTGGTACACCTGTTGAGCTCATGTTTCTTTGCTTCTTCTAAAAAAAATTTTATTTTCCTGCTTTACAGATGGAGAACTTAAACTTCTACTGTTTCTTTATTAAATACAACTGAAGAGCAGGCTTATGGTTTCAGATATTAAACTGTGAATGATTGTGTCAAATGGCAACATTTTTCTTGTTAGGAAAGTATTTAATGTTTTTAAACTTTATTATTAGTATTACTCAGTACAGAAAGTCATAAAATGTCATAATAACTAAGGAGATGAAAGAATGAAAGAGTGAGAAATTGAAGAGGTATTAAGTGCACATTGAATTAATTGTAAATATGTAAAGGGAATGAGCACTTCAAACTTGTGATGTTTAACATTGGGGATTTTTCTCTTTCTTTATAAAGCTGCTGGGTTGATTTGTTTCTTTATGGATGTCTCAAAGAATTCATGGTTTCTTTATCTCCTTAAAATACATTTTGAACACCAATTGCAGCTCCTTTGTCAAGGACAGGAATCAGGTGAAAGAGTTGTTTACAAATATGGGCAATGAAGTTCTAGCTATGAAAGTGGAAAAAAAGCAGAATTTCTCTGAAAGTGTTGCAGTTCTGCAAACTTTTATGTTGACTTACTGTTCAAGAATGATTGCGTTTCCTGAGCAGCTCAGCAAGTGTCCAGTGCTTTTATACTGGTCAGAGAGATAAGACTCACTGCTTCACCTTCCCTTCTATTGTTTGTTTTTTTTTAAATAGTGTCTCAAGTTGAAATTATCTGTATGCAAGTGCAAATCTATCCTTTTTTAAGTCCACTGTGCTAACTTGTAACCACCAAGTAACGTTGTTCATGTAATATCAATTTTCTCATTTCAAACACAAGAAAAGGAGGTAATTTTCTATGTGTTTATAGCTCTGAGTTTTTCCTTGGTGAAGACAAGAATGTCTTGTAACATTTGATTTTTAGCTGATATTACCTTAGGCCTCTATAACATATATAATTTCCTCTGTAGCACCAAGTAAAATAGTGTTGGTTTTTTTTTGTTGTTGTTTTTTTGTTTGTTTGTTTGTTTTTTTGTTTTTTTTTTTAACACAGTCAAGAAAATTGTCGAGGTAAAAGATGTTTAAATATATACTCTGTAAAGCACAAAATGTTCTACAGTGTTTCTGTTGGCTTTTGAGATACACAGTGAGACCACAAGTAGTTGATGCTGTACAGAGTCTGTAGTTTAATTCATGTCTGATGAGACCACAAAGTCTGGTGTTGCTGTCAGTTACCTTCAGTTCCTTTGAGATCAGAGTCTTACAGAATCAGTCTTGATAACTTTTGATGCACTGTCTCTATGCTGCATGCATACAGAGGAGAAAGGAGTAACCAGATCATAACTACGTGGTCTAGTGTTTGTAGTAACTAAAACCAGTCACCTGAATTTTGCTGAGAGCACTCACTCCTTACTTAAAAGTTATCTTCACTTCATGCACTGCACAGATTAAAAAGTTGTGCATGTTTCAGAAAAAAAAAAAAACACTGATACCTGCACATTTACAACATGCATTTTTAATATTCTTGAAGTCTTGGAATAAGCACAACTTATGTTGTCAGTGGGTGTTTAACTTTGCTATTTCCCAGGTGCATGTATTACACAACTCTAAATTTAAATAGACTGGAGTCATCCCCAAAGAAGACCTACGCAGTGGCCACTGGAAACATTTTTGCAAAACAAAATGTCTAAGGTATTTCTGACAATAGCAGGCATACCAAATGCTTCTGTCATGTGAAAGCAGTTCTTCTGGTATTCCCTCAATTACTGCTTTGCCTGTCTGTCTCCATCCCTGCTTGTAAATCATACTATGAATGAGATTATCTGGATAGTTACCAATCAAAAGTCTAATTATGAATGGAGCAATCTAGATAGGCACTGACTCAAGAAGCTGTGTAATTTGCAAACACCTACACCTTATTGCAGAGAGCTGTTTCAGCTATCTTGAGAAGACTGAACTAGATATTCCCATATGGTACTGTTGCTCTGAAATGCAGCAGTATGTACCATGCATCTTTATTTGAGAAAATGATGCTTATGCATTCTTATTTGATACCATAATTATTTTTGTTTCAAGATTAAAAAAAAAAAAATCAAATAAAAAACAACTTGAGTCTAAGTTTCTTATTTAGATAGTATTATTTACCTATGATATTTCTTTAATTTTACCCCCAAAGTCACAACTGCCATACGTGCAATGCCATAACAGGTTCTAGCATTCAGGTCTCCCATTCTACCACAATATGATTCATAAACTATAACCCCTTGAAAAAAAAGCCTTTGGTCCAGCAGGAATGATTCCTTGGCAGGAATCATTCACATGTAACAAATAAATTACTAATTCAGTGCTACATTAATCAAACATATTTCACTTGCATGAAGGAGAATAAGCGACCTACCCAGCCACAGCATCTGCAGATCTGTGACTTTAAGGAGTAATGCCAACATTATTGACCTCTGGTGATTAAACATACCGTGATGTTTTTCCAAAGGGTATGGTTGCTTCTTTCACCGTATTTTGTGAATGTACCCTTGCATTGGCCTTTCTAAATTCCACCTCAACTTTTATTGGGTAAGACATGGTCTGCCTCTTGCCCAAAGCAGCAGTGTTGAAAAATCAAGAGTTCAAGGAGATCTTGAGCTTAAAGCCTTGGCTTGTCAGTAGCTGACAGGTGACCTGAGTGAGTTATATAATCCTGCTGACGTCAGCTTCCTCTTCTGTGAAATGGGGAAAATAATACCTGTCAGGCTCAGAAATCTTTGGAACAAAATGGTTCTAAAGGGAATATAACAATTCAGAATGATTAATTTGATTGACTGTCCCTGGAGGTGCTCAGGACCAGGATGGATGGGGCCCTGGGCAACCTGGCCTAGTACCAGACCTGGAGGTTGGTGGCCCTGCCTGTGGCAGGAGGATTGGAACTTGATGATGCTTGGGGTCCATTCCAACCTAAACCATTCTGTGACTCAGTCAAGCTACACACTTGCAAGATAGTGATTTCACAAATGGAGTAAGTTAATGTAGTTGTGGTATTTTATTCTCTGCACTGACCAGAAAATTCAAGCTGTGTCTCTTGAATATAAATGGCAGAATTGGTGCTTGTGAGCATCATGTTATATGTGAGTTGGTAGGTCCTTTTTAGCTGTCTTCCCTCAGTAAGCCATGTTGTACAAAATTTATCCTATGCGTTGCATCTGTGGTGTGATGGCATAACCACACATGCATGTTTGTATATCTGTATTTATATTGCCATCAGGGAATATTATTTGATATTTGTTGGCCTTTTATTTCTGGCCAAACAAAACTGTCACCTGCTCAACTGGTCTCATGGAGAGATTGCAACAAGTAAATTCATTTAAAGGTTGGTTTTTGTTTTGGTTTGGTTTTTTTGAGGCACATGAAAATCGAAAATCTTGGAATATGTGCATTTTTGAATCCGGGAGTTTTATACTTACAGATAAAACTTGTCTTACATATGTGTTATCTCAGGCAATAATTCTTTGAAGTGAGGAAGGATAACGGAGAACGATGTTTTACTTTATGATTCTCTTTGAGTAATGAAAAAATGGTGTGAAACAGCTCAATTCAGGGAAGTTCTAGGCAGCAGTCAGGAGAGGCTGTTTTCAGTACCTCTCAAAAGCCAGGCAGAAAAAGAGCTAGTTCTTCATAGGAGCTGAAGTATTTGGATTCTTTGTCATCGGAGAGCACGGCTTAGCCTTAACAATCAAGGCTATGAGAAGAGCAGTGTAGACCTTGCCTGGTGATGGGTTTCAGTGACTTTTGGTGAAGGTATTGCTCAATCACATGTGCTGGACAAGGCACTGATTATGAATTCAGTTGAACAAAAAATGTGGTAAGGTGAAATTAAACTGTTTTTTCTTGTATGTGTTATTTGGGAAGACACTGAATACAGACCAATGTTGCCAATTTTGTGTGTCCTCTGTTGCTGTCATATTGCCTTTTTAAAAAAGTTTTTCTCCCTTATGTCCCAACTTCTAGAATCATGTGATGGTTACCTTTGCATCTAACGTTTTGAAAGGTATATTTATAAATTGTGGAAAAGGACTGGAACAGGAGTTTCAAAGTAAATGATTTAAAAGAATAGCAAGCCATTAAAGCTGGAAAACAAGTAAAATTGTTCTGCTTTTATTTTTAAAACCTCTTTCGCCTTCTTTCCTGATATCATTAGACACTGCCTGTACTACAAAGGTTCGCTAGCTCTGGCACTAGAACAGCAGCTCTTCTCTCTCTGAGCGTTGAGCTAAATCACTTATAGAAGACTTTTTTTTTACTTTAGTTGTTTATTGTTTTAGCTGTTCACCTTTCTTACATACACTGCTTTGCCCCTTGCTCAAAAGCATGTGTTTTCAGCTGGTCTTTCCTCATGTAAAACTGTGTACAGAAGTTATTCCCCTCATTAAAATTAGCATCCGATCTGAGGAACATTTGTAACTTCTCCTACTACCAGAGCTATAATCAGACTTTTATTTCTATAACAACTGCCCAGCCCATTTCTTTTGCACAGCCTTTGCAGAGGATGCAGAAGCTATGAGAAAGCAGAATGCTTAGCTGGCTGGTCTGCAAACATTCATCACTTCTCCTGTGTATATTTGCATATATGCATATATACACAGTGACTTCATGTTTTGATGTAGATGATGGGCAGGATTTCAAGTGAGATTGCATTTTACCTTTTCTGAACTACTGTTTTATTTTTATATGATGAATGCAATCCAAAATATTCTATGAAAACTGGCTGGCAGATACTGTTGTGCATGCATGAAAATCTGAAATGCCCCGTTCTGTGGATCTTCTTTCACAGGCTGACTCCTCTGGGTCAGTTATTCTTAGCCTAGTTATTTTCATCTTATGGCATTACAGGTCTAAGATTAGCCTGTTAGGCGTTATCATGCCATCTGAGTTACCTCCTAATATAACTGTACACCGGAATGATTATTTATAGACAGAGCATTCTGTCATTTTTGCTTTATTTCTGGTAGTTTAAATAAAGAAGAGCAACATTCAAGAAAAACCACAGATTCCTTCCTGCTGCCAAAACAACATGATAGCTGCCTGCAAAGGGGCAAGGATATTGTTTCAAATGTAGCAGATCCAACATCCTTTTTATCTCCTCCACTTCTACTAAAAAGAGGTACCTGGGGTAGTGTTCTGATCCTCTGAGGAGGTAGCAGGGGGCAGGATTGCTGCCTAGCCGTGCAGGGGACAGGCTTGTGGCTGGTGATGAGAACAAGGATATCCAGGATCTATTTTTAGGGGCTGGCACTGTCAAGCTCCATGTTCAGCGTGAACATGTCACATATGCACACAGCTCCTCCGAAATGGACCCTTCTCGTTTTGTTACGTAAAAGCAGTGCCTGCTGTTTAATTAGCCTTCTAAATGCATTTCACGGACATAACAGGAAGCTTTGGCAAAATGACACATTTTTAGCAAACCATTCTTCATGGCTGCTTCACAAGTGTATCTGCTAGAAAACCTTAATCCTGAAGCAGAGTTGTCATTCAAAAACATGGTAAAGCACATCCTCCCCTCAGGAAGTTTGCTGCGATCTCAGTGGCTGTAACTAGAAGCAAGTTTTCAGTAACAGTTTGATAAAAAGCAAGACAAATAAGAAAGTGGCAGATTGTCAGCTAGGTGTTGGTGCAGCCTTTGAGTATAGATGAAGCTGGCCATTTCTAAAACAGTGAAATGTTAATAGATTAATGAACTCCATTTTTTCTTTTTCACCTTTCTCCTCTAAATAAGTGTTATATTTCTCTTTGTGAACATTCTGAATATGATCAGGATCTGCTTCAAAATGTTTTTGGTGTAAAAAACATGCAAAGGCAGCAGAAACCTTTATGTGGTTGAGGTACAGTGCTAGTTTAACTCTCCTGTTGCATAATAAACAGCTCCTGTAGTTTTGTCAGACTTGCAGTTCTGTACATTACTCTAAAGGTACTCTGGCATTTTATATAATCTGAGCACAGCCAACACATATGCTTTATTAGCTTTGTGTCTCCTGGTTGCAAACTCCTTCCTGCTTCTGGAGTGTACAAATATGACAAGAGCTCCAAGAATTCAAACCCTTTGTTGATGACTGTGCTCGAAATGCAGGATGCTCCATGCTAATGGTAACACATTCCTTCTGGTAATGAAACTGGGTATCATCAAAGAGAGACAGGAGAGAAAAAGAAATGAATTATTTTAAAATGCCATTTTTATAAACCATGTTTTTACAGTCAGAGATGATTTTTCTCTTTTGCGATCCCTGTGGTTGAAGGTATGTGTGCCACAATGAGGAATAACAGCTATTCAGTTTCTGTGAAATCTGGAATGGAATAAAGAGAAAGCTTAATGTTAATGTAATAATTTCCTCCCATTGTTTTGTTCTTAATCCAAATTTTTCTGTCTTGGTGCCCAAGGCCAAAACCCTGTTGGCTTTGCAGAGTAACATTTTGAAGAGGAATAGGGAACACAGGCTGCTAGTGCTTTGTCTCCTATGGAGTCTTTCTGATGTTTATTCCTCCTACTCCTAACTGCAGTAAGATGTGGTAGGGGTTGCCTTATACTTACCTGTTCACATCACCCCTCCTTTTGGAGAACATGAAATCTTTATTCTGTTCATCCACTTGTTTGATCTGTAAATTGACATGATTACTGAAAAACACGTATTTTTCCCTACCTTTGTCATGTTTTTGCTATGGATATGACTGAGATAAAACTCCTGGACTGTTAAATTTTTATATATTCTTATTTGGTTCTGGTTTTGAAGATATAAAATGCATAAAAGAATTCCCTCGTGAGGATCGCACCAAGAAGTATGAAATAAAACCCCTGTTTTGTGGGATGATTTCATGTTGAGATGAATAGTGACAAAATTAGTAGTATTTTGATGCACGTAACAGCATAGGAAATAGCAAAAAGAAAATTATCAGCGTGTTTATATGAATATATATACTTCTACATGAAGGTATTTATTAAAAGATGTATCAGAATTCTCATCCAAAAAATCCTTGCACAGCAGTTGCTGAAATCTGTTGGGACTTGAATTCGAGAGAGCATTTTACCTTGGGAATCCAGTAGATGCTCATCAGCCCATGTGCATGTGCTCAGCAGTGTTCCAGGCTCAGAAGACAGATCTACTCATTCCCTTGCACATGTCAAGAAGTTTCCATCCTTTTATTTGCTGTTACTGATTTTCCTGCAGGATCTAATTCAGAAGAATGAAGTTTTATTCTTTTGTTTATTTGAAGAATTGATACTACTATCAATTATCATTGAAGGATTTCTATTGGAAACAATAAGTCTTACCTGTGTTTCTTCAAGTTGTATGAAGGAAGGATTGGCATGAGGTAAAGTGATTTGGTGGAAATATCAGAGAGTGTTATAAATGGAGGAATAGTGAGAGATTATACAGGCATTTCCTGTATTAAAATGCTTTATGAGGGAGGATGGAGAAAGAATGGAGATGCAAGGGAACCATGTAGGAGATAGAAATGAGGGAGACTGGAGCACATGCCATGACAATGAAAGTAGTAGGAAAAATATGGCTGAAAGCAGTTAAGAAAGTAGTCACATTTGATAGAAATGAGAGAAGCTTCTGTCAAGAAAAGAGAAAAAAAAACACTAGAAAGAAGACATGGAGAAATAGCATTGTCTTTAGAATCAGCAGAAGCTGTTAAAAACAATATAGGAGTGCTTTACTCTACACAGTCACATAATAAACCAGTATTCGGGGATTTTCCAAACAATCCTAAAGACTGTTTTTCTGGTTTTTGGTTTTTTTTTTGCTCGTTTATTTGTTTGGGTTTTTTTTGTTTGTTTTCTGAGAATGAATAAATTGTTTGGGAGAGGGAGAGTTGTGGGACGCAGTCTATTTATGCACATGCTACAGATTCTGTTCCATCCCACCATCTCTAACTCCCATCCCCCAAGTACAGCTCAGCTTTCCTACAGAACCTGCAGAGCAATCTCATCTGTGCTTTGCAGTGAATTACCATTGGCCTGACACTTGCACCATCCTTGGCTTTGCCTTTTCTGGTTGCCCTGATTGGCAGCTTTCTCAGCTCTGTGCATATTTTCTGGTGTTTTTGTTGTTTTTTTTTTCCCACTCATTCCAATGAATATATGGATAATGGGGCAGCTGAAGAATTTACTCGGGAAAGAAGAGAAATTATAGATGGCAACATCAAAGGACTAAAAACAAAGAAATAAACAAGGAATGCTACTGTGGATGAATTAAGTAATAATGATGCGAGTACGAGTAAGGATATAAATACTGACACAGCTATTTTGTTCAGAAAATGAATGGCCATAAATGGAAATATTTTTTTAAAAATGCCCGTAGGCTAGAGTTCTGAAACTTCGTGTAAGAGAGAATGCATCTCTCCTGTCACTGATATATAAATTTATTATTTTATTAATTATTTATTAATAAAATTTATTATTAATAAAATTAATATATTTATTAATATATAAATTTAAATCAGATGTATATATAGATTTATCACTGATCCTATTCTGTTTTCCAACTCTTAATATATATTAAAATTTGACAAAAATTTTAGGATGTGTTGAGTTTCATGGATTAGTTGGGGTGAGCTTGAATGCATGTCTAAGGCCAAGTGCTGTTCCTCACTCTGCGCACTTTGCATCACAAAAGGTGGACTTCTATCTCACAGAATCTTGCAAGCTGCGAAGGGCTGAAGGCACCAAGTACTTCAGTAGCTGATTCTTAAGACTCATTTGTGTTGTTGCCTCTATGAAGTACGTTGCTGTATTGCTGTGAATTATCCTTGATGTTGGAGGGCCATGGAGGGAGGGAGGAAGCAGAACTTCAGCCATACTTCCATGAGAAACTTCTCTCAGCATTTAAAGGACAAGGACTAATGTTTCACGCCTAATTAACACCTTATAAAACTCCGGTTTAACTACATAGTACTTTACCATTGAGTAGAATGTATGTTAATACTGTTCCTGTGAAGCAGCCCGCACTTCTCATCCGCTGGGCTAATTTCGTGTGTTAGAATAAAAAGAAAAAATCTGACAAGTGTGCATCGCTCATAATCAAGAAGAAAATACCTATGCTGGCTACAGCAACCTGCAGCAAAATGAGATGTTATGGAAGCTGTAGCAATCTGCACCCCAAACCACGTCAGCGCCGGTTCAGTACCATGTAAACAGTTTGCTCCAGCAAAGCTTACATGGCTCTTGGATGCAATTTCTGCTTCATTCTTTCTCTAATCCTCCCTCTGTGGAGAAAATGTTTTGCCAGACATTCTCCCACTGATAACCCCTATTCTCTTTTATTTTTGTAACCTAAGAATGCTCCTATATGCACTTATCCTTCCAAGACAACCTGGAAATCAGTAGAATTCAAGCTATGGGAGGAAAAATTTTTTTCCTGTGAAGCTACTCCCTTGTTGCTACTTACAGAAGCATTTGATACTGGGATTTACGTAAGCCAAAACCATACAGTATCTCTAAATGATGCTGGCATGCTAGCAAGCACAGGTCAAAAGGACCTTAGAGTTATTGCAGTTTTTGCTGTTCATTTCTTACTGAATATAATTTTGAGTTTGAAGCACAGTTTGATTCTCATGCCTGTTGCTGTACTGTTTGTAGCTCAACTGCACTGCATCCTTTGGATCAGAACTCTTCTAAATGATTCTAATCTTCACAATCACACCTAAGGTAAGCAATCTGAAAGCAGATTTCATTGCTGCTGCTGTGAAGGTCTGTGATCCTGAACTGGGGACAGCCACAGATTGTCATAAGCAGACAACAGAGTGTAAACCCAGAAACATCAGGGATTAATAACATTCAGGTAGGAAATATTGTCTTGCATCCAGCTGTCAGAACTTCCAACTGATTGTCTAAAATATCAGTAGAGAAAAGAAAACTCAGCTTTCTTGTTAGATAACGTTTTCAGATGTTTGAACTTTGTGATTGTAAATGCAATTATAAAATCATTCCAGAAGACAGTAGTTAGTTTTTGAAAAAGAGAAAGGCTGCATAGATTAATCTTACTTTTCTTCACTGAATCTACTTTATTATTATCTAACCCTTACTTGCACTCCCCAGAAGGCCCATAGTTATGCAAATATGCTCGTTTATAATGTGGTTGTCCTCTTTTAGTACAGATGGATGGATGCTGAAGTAGATATAAATAGTGGTGTTCCGTGCAAAAAAAAAAAGAAAAAAAAAGAAAAAAAAAACTATAGAAGTGCAAATCAGACTTTCTTCTTGTGGAAGTCCTTCCAAACTCTTAATCATTTTAAATCCAATTAGCCTTTTCCTGTTTCTGACTTGGCTCTTTTTGAGATAGGATAACCAAACTGTAAATTCTTGATGACAAAGCCTCATTGAGAAATATGAAAACTTTTATCCTAGATTCTGTACCTCCTGTTTTCAGTTTTGAATCTTGATTTATATTGACTTCATGTTTCTGCCAAGCTGTCTACAGTGACAGCCATCTATTTTGGAGGTTATATTAAGGTTAATAAAGTAGTTCTAAGGTATATTCCACTCGTGCCTCCCAGCAGAAATTACTGCGCACATCTGAAAGAATGAACGAACCCTTCTATTTTGCTTCCCAATCACAATGGTTTATAAGGACCTCTGGCATTCCTCAAAACCTTCCATGAAATATCCTAAAGAGATTTGTGCCATCTGCAGTTTTAACCCCATCAATCTTTTTTCCATTATTCTTCTTTCCAGACCTCTATTAAAAGGGCAATTACTATTGCCTCAGTGCACTATCAACCTTCTCCTAATTCAAAAAAGAGTATTTATTTCCCTTCTGCTTTTTATCTTTGAAACTGTTTCTGATCATTGAGAGAATTCTTGTAACTTCATGCAAAGCCTAGAGAAGCTAACAGCACAAACTCCTGTGGCACACCTTATGAAGGACATTTGAAAGCCCATTTGAGTCTGTGGAACATATCCTTAACTGGTTCCAAGTGTCGCAGCCCCACTGAAGATTGGGCCATTATTTTGATCCCCATTTTGTTAACCCTTTGAAAGAATTTGTTACCCTTTCAAGTCTCAAAATGCATGCAATTAAAATTCACAGCTCATAACTGCATCCTACACAGTCTGCATCAGACTTGATTTATTCCCTGAATGTCTGTGAGATTAAAATTTAAACAAAAATTGGCTCTGTTGTTGCTATTAAAAGAGGATATAGTCTCTGAGAGAACATACGGGGAAAGAATATCCCTTTCCCTTTCTTCTTTTGAAACCGTATACATTGCTGTCTTTTGGCTAAAATAATGTTTGCTCTGTTTTGTGAAATTAATCAGTAAACTCAGACAAAGCATATGAAATTGTAAATTCAATGCAACTTGGTTTAAAAATAAAGAGATGAAAGCAATTAGAATAGTTTATGCATTTCAACCTGGGCTAATGTGTTCACAATTATAGTGATGTAAGATCATATTTAAAAGGAACAAAAGATTTTGGCTTCACCACTCATTTACAATACAGTGTGCAGTTGCAGTCCAAAGAATTTAAAATGGAGAGAAAATACAAAGATTACAATTCTGGTACAAATAGTAGAGGATAAAACATATGAGGAGGGATTAAGGGAGCTATATTTATAGTCTATAGCAGGGAGAGCTCGAGGGACATGGGCACAAGCTATAAATAACTTCAAGGTAACAGTATAAATGAAGGAAGGGAATTATTTGTTCTCAAAAGATGGTAAAACATGGAATAACAGCCTGAAGCAAAGAAAAGGAAGTTTAAGTTATGTGTTACAATATTTTCTAGCTGTAAGAGCTGTTGCTAGCAGAGACGTAAATAACTAAGTTAGGAGGAGGCTGAGGCGTACCCAAAGGACCAACTGCAGCTATTTGGCTACAGATCAAAATTACTTGTAGATGGAGTTGTGATGTAGATAACAAAATTCACAGTGTTATACTCAGTGGTGCAGACATCTTTTTTTAACCTGTTGTATTTTCTAATGTCCTCACCTCAGGGTTCTTCAAACAAGTGATGCATTTATGTTTGTGTGCATGTAGCAGAGAGATAAATCAACTGGATAAAGGTGAAAAATTGTACAGAGATGTTTGTACCTTTACAAGTGACGCAGCACTTTGAGGACATGAATGACTTTTCAAGTACTAGTGCTTTTCACTCACTGTGACAGCAATGTGATAAAATGTTGCTTTATGACAATGCAAATGTTGCAGCATGGAAACATTCTGGCAACTGTATTGTTTTCATTTGCCCAGCATGTAATTTATTAGGCAGTGATATTTTGGAGAGACATTCTTCTGACTTTAGGTTTTATAAGCAACATCTGTAGTAAATATTGTTCCAGTTAATATTGACCAGATCATGTAAAACTGGCTTGTGTGGCTTTGTGGAGTGCATGTGTATTTAAACAGGGAAAAGAACGTAATTAATGCTCATTTCTGCCCAAAATTTCATGCTCATTACTTTGTTCACTCCAGCCTCATCACAACTCTTCACTCAGAGGCTTCTGGACACACCTGAGCCTGAGATTTCTAATCAGTAGTGGATTCAATCCATTCTATAAATAGCTCAGAATATGAGCCTTTAATCTCTCAGCTATTTGCATCATGTTTGGTTAGTATTTGGTTCTTTTCTGTACCCATTTTTTCGATATCACTTAGCTTGACATTTTTTCAGCTTTTAAAAATCTCTCTTAATAAAATAATCAAAAATATTGCATCATGTGGGTAATACAGAAAAATGAAAATGCAGTAGTGCAGTAGTGGAGGGCAGCGGTGGTAGAAATTTGATTTTACACTTGCCACCTCTTTTTTCATCCCTTCTTGGGTGCACTCTCAAAGCCATGTTTCCTCTTCCATCAGATGGCAACTCTGGAAGAATATATCTTTCTCAGTTCCTTTTGGAACAAGGAGTGCCCCCAGGGCAGGCAGTTTGGTGATGTGCTGTTGAAATAAACTGTCTAGCCCTCTTGTGTTTGAGGTAAGGTCTTAGAAGCGTGCTGTGGCAGTTTTGGAAATCAGCAGTAGCTGCTTATCATCCCTGGCTACCTCTTGGAGTAACTTGCCTCATTTCACTCCACTGATTTAAAATCTTAATTCTTGATATCAAAATATTGACTATTTACTGAGTATTGCTAATTTCACTCAGAAGAAACGCGTGCAGTTTGGGAAAGCTCCAGCCTTTTGGAGATTTGACTACTAGGAAATCTGAGTTCAAGTTTAATTTCTGTAAATTTTATGTTTGCAGCTGTATGCTTGTGTCCTATATAAAGCATAGTATTTCTTATTTTCTGTTTCTTCACCTAACTTGCTACAACCTTTTCTTCTGCTTTCTCATGTCTCTTCTTGGGATGACCCATCTAGGATATACCAAAGCTTACTAACTCCTGTTCATTGACTTCTTAGCTTTGGCAGAAAAAGCTGAGGATGTCAAACAACCTAGTGGCTACACTGTGGTCTCTGTACACACAAATGGACTCTGTAAAAATTTTCATAATCTGGTTTGGGATTCTTTGGCCTGGAGGATATCATGTATGTGTAAAATGTATATATGTTAGGTATAAGACCCCTATGCATTAAAAGAAAACAGAAAACCTTGTGGCATGCTGGAAATTCGAATCTAATTTAAAACATTAATTGTTAATTTCCCAAGAATAATAAGCTGGTATTTGCATGCTTACTGTGACTTTTTAGATCAAAGAATAAAAACAAAATCCTGCGCTCATGAAGTTTTCAATAAGTGAAAATGGAGTAAGATGAGATGTTGAGGTATTTGGCATGGATAGTGGCACATTTCAGTGCTTAATGGCTGTTATTTTCTGAAAGAGCTGTCCATAAATATTTTCATGTATTTTTCTGCCAAGAGGCATCTGTCTTCCCCTGTAAAAGTCCTTATCACTTTGCTTATTCATTTCACCTTCCTGACTGACAGTATCCTTGTTTCACATCGACTTTTCCCAAAGTTAAAGAAGTGCGAGTCAACTTTTTCTTAATTTTCATTTCTATTGGCATTTTTCCTTGTTCTTTTTCTATTCATGCAAAGCTATGGATTTCATAATAACATCTTTGGGAAACTAGGACTCTGTCTTGGTGCTATGAAACCAGTCCTCATGAGAGGGCTATCAGTAGCCCAAGGAAGCTGCAAAAGCTTTAGAAAACTATGTAGAATCTGGGGACCAATTCCAACATGCTTCATTTCATGACTTTATATCTAAAGAATGAAAGATGTTGATCAGTTATTCACAGTGATATGAATAGATATACAACTGGTCCAAAATCTTACAAATAACTGCTTTTCCAGAATTAGTGATCTTAAGTTATGTCTATTGGCTGCTGGTCAAGTCTGGGATTAAATTGCCATCTTCTTTAAGATGGCTGCATTTATACAAAGAAAAATATATGGGAGAAAGTTACTCTCTGATTTGAAATTTAATTTGCTTGAACATAGGGTAAAAGTAAATATGCCTCTGTGAAGGTTTATGTACTTTCACTGACTTTAAAGAAAAGTATAAAATTTAGTATTCTTACTTGTTCTAGAAAGAAGAAAATTGTATGAAAATGTTTTTCAGTCTCTCAGGAAATATTTTTTTGGTAGAACTGAGGCCTGCTTCAGGGCTGCCATGCCTGATTGAGCCTGAAGCCTGTGAAAAATTCCATATTCTTACACACCTTTTGGCACTTATGTCTATACTGCAGCTCTTACTGCTTGAGAAGTAAAGAAATTATATAGGCTCTTAGGCTATGCTGAGCTCCATGCTGCTGAAGTTACTTTGCCACAGGTAAGCTGAGAAGTAAATAAAAGCTGTTGTCCCTGTTTTATTGCTATGCAGTTATCATGCTATTGGGAAGAGCCCAAGGCTCATTGTGGCTTAAGGGGCCACAATTTTTTTTTTAGCATTCTTAGTCTCTGAGTAAATTCTTAATGAGTAAGGTTATGAATAAAGTAGTTCTGCCTAGTTAGTACTGCATGTTTAGAGACCCATAAATTCCTCATCAATCTGAAGTGTTATGCACTGTATGTGAACCTCACTCCATAATTCTGTTGTATAGAACACCTTTTGTTCACTGATTCTGAAAATGTCAGGTCAAGAAAAGTGCATCTAAAGGTGAAATGTATGGACTATATGAGCAATTTGTAGTAGTTGCATGCTAAGAATAGTTACAATAGTAAAATTATGAGTCCTGTACTTTCTGGTTTCATAGAAAAAGGCATCAGATCTTTGCTTGAACAGAAAATAGTAGTCCTAAATGATGAAATTTTCTTCCTTAAAAGAGGCTTTATCTCTGCTGCAACTCATAACAGAAAAGCTTTTATTAAAAGATCTGATTTACATCTTGTTTTAGATACTGCACTAAAATATACTGATTCTGTAGAAATCTATTTATACCTTGTGAGAGTAAGAACATTTAAAATTCATAATAAAGTAATATTGGTCAATTCGTAATAAATATTAATAAATAAATATGGAATTTTCTGAGTGTCATTGCTGACTTGGTTGGATGTTCATTGTCCTCTTAAACTGATTTTAGTCTTTGAAAAGTTTGTAAAAATTGTATCCCTTTAACCAGGAACATATTTTGAGGAAGTACATCTGGTAGGGAAAGAAATAAGTTTCTACTTTCACGGTTACAAAGAACTTGTAGGTGAATTTATTTGATTATTTAGAAAACAGCAGGACTCAGTTTTATGTGGTGCCTTAAATTGGGTGGACGAGCTGTCAGTCACCTGGAATTGTTGCCCAAGCTTTTCAACAACCATGGGAAAATGTGAGTTAGGACAGCAAGGAGAACAACATTACCAGATGCCACGAGTTACATCTGTTAAGTTGTATTTTTAGCCATCTGTTAATAGCAAATAACTGATAAGTCTTCTTTCATCATCAATAACTTTTATTCTTATAGCCGACGATGTATCAGTGTGTTGTTTTGCTTTGTGAATGAAAGCTAGTCATTTGTACCACATTAGAACAGAATAGCGTTGAAGATATGGTCAAAAATGATGAGATTGACTTGTAAACAATCTGAGATTTTCATACTAATGTGACGTGCTACTAACATTTATGATTTAGAATGACAGTAATTATTTATGAGACTTTTAAAGGTGTCATTCAGCTGTCTGCTAAAATATGGCTTTCCCTCACTCTCATTATTGTTGGGCAAAACATTTCAACCATTCTTGAGGAAAGGACTGAACAGAAATAAACTGTTCTGCCCTTGAAAAGTTCCATCAGTCTTCCGTATTCTACAATGAGAAATTCTGTTGCTTTCTGTGCCTTAAATCAGGAACTTGGCATATGATATTTGTAGCTGAAAGGCAACTTTGTGCAAATCTTTTTTGTTGGCCAAATTTAAATTGCAGATCAAGTTTTACTGTTGTATTCCTGATAAAATGTTCAAGTGTTCTGTCTCCAGTTAGCATGTTGTATTCTTATCCTTTTTACTGATCTTTTTGCTTACTCATCACTGGGCAGCTAAAAGCAGCCCACATCCAAGTGCGGGTACCTGAATGAAGGCGGGAGTCTGGTCTACCCTGAACCCATTCTTTCTCCAACTGTAGATGTGGTAGGGAGTAGATTTTGATGAAACAGCAGTTGGAAACCAGAAGCATCAGATAGAGGGGAGAAAAACAAATTGTGAGTGGGGAGGAAATAACTGATCAGCCAAGGAGCCAGGGCAAAGTGGGAACAGTGAGACTGACTGAGAAGTGGGAGCAGGACCATTTAGGAAGGAGGTAACAAACAGTGAGTAGAAAACCTGAGAAGAGATAATAGGGCAGGAGGCCAATACAAATAGGGAGTGCATCACATTTTCTTCATACTGGGCCTCTGCTTTATCTAATGAATGAATGAAAGATAAATTCTCTAAATTCATTGTTCTGTGCCTGCCCAACTGCAGTGATTATAAAATTCACTCCATTTGTATCCTACTCAGCATGCAGTATTATTGATTTCTTCAGGAGGTCACATTATGCAACTTTCTTTAAATATTAATATATTCACATGATTACTTTTGTGAAGTGTGTGAGCTCTGTGCTATGGATGGGAACTAGAGCACACAGCATAAAAAATACCAAATGTCTATGAATTGCCCTCTTTAAGCAGATAAGGGCTTGAGGTTTCAGCCCTTACTTTATATGCTATTATTTAAGGCAGAACATGGGACTTAAAATTGTGTTGCGAGTAAAATTCTATTGCTACAGTCAATTAACATAAAAAATGTTGAAATAATCTTCAAAAAGTCAAACTTTTATGTGAGGCAAAAGATGATTTATCTAAATCCAGGGTGAAGTGAGATTCACTACAGGAATAATTAGCTGAACCTTCCGCTCTGCTTCATGAATATGTTAGATATGGTTTCTGGGAGTTGTAACATTTTCTTCCAGCATATCATTTCTTTGAATTTTACTGAAGCCTGATCAAGTAAGACTTGCTAACAATAAGTAGCTGATACAAACCAAGTACATAGGATAATATTTCTAAGAAATGCTATGTATTCTTTTTGGACTGTCTTTAGTGGCTCTTCTTTGTTTCCAGCTGCTTTTCGACAACTTGTGAGCCATTGTTTTATTGGTTCACGATTTTATTTTATTGGTTCTTAACAATTTCAGAAAAAATCTAGGAACAAATATTATCCTTCTTTATTAATCAACATGTTTTCTATTGTTTTGCATAAATTTTGCATAAAAACTATAAAGGCTATAAAGATTGCAAAATTGGGAACTAGGGGTATGGTAAAATAAAGCTGCTTGTGCAGGAGGTTATAAGTCAAATAGTTATTCTAGAGAGCACTTAGAGATTGTAAAAAGGAGATAAAATCATTTATTATAGTTTGCCATTTGGGAAACACTTTGCATTTTCATTAAAATGCCTTTGAGTGTACATAATGCCCACATACTTATTTCAAATCTGGTACCTAAAGGTAACAGAAACTTGTCCTTTCCAGTGTTTTGGGCAGTGACCATGGAACTACAGAACTTCAGTATCCTTGTGGCACTTCTCAGTGCCTTACTAAGTTAGGACAGCTCTGGAAAGCAGCAGATTAAGTGTTAAATCTCACCAGCTGATTCCAATAACCTGACAGAGCTGTAAGGAACAAGGTAATTCTGATATGGAATGAGGAACGGAGGAAATGAGGAAAAGGAAGATGAAATGTTCTTCTGGGAACCTGTTGGTGAAAACTCCAAACATTAATGCGGAAATTATTTACTGTCAGCTTCTCACCAAGTAATCAGCATGGTTTCAGATGCAAACCTGATTGTGTTCTAAATCATACCAGGTTCATGTGGTTAACAGCCAGGAAAACTGAACAACAGTGGCTCGCTATTGGTATCATCACTGCAGTATTGACGGGAAGAAGAATTTTTATTTATTTATTTATTTATTTATTTATTTATTTTTAATTGTTTAGCAATTGTTTCCATTTTAAACAGAGAGTATCGATACTGTTTGTACATCTTATTTGGAATCACTGGCTAATGAAAGATGAAGCCTCTTGATGTTTTCTTCTTACACAGTGTTCTTTTCCAGTGAAGGAGGCTGGAGGAGCTCAGAAGGCCTTGATGCTCCTCTGAAATATGCCAAACTGACATCTTACTGCTTATCTTTCCCTGAGCTGTGTGGTGAAGTTGGGCTTTAGAGCAGCTGGCACATTGCATGTGTGTGTGTGAAGGTATTGAGGAGGAGTAAGGATAAAGACAGATGTATTCTGATTTTGTTTCTTTTGAAATATTTCTGCTTTGTGTCCTTGCTTTCTGTTTAGGAAGCAAAACTGGCCAATTTTTTTTTTTTTTTTTTTTTTTTTTGCCTTCTATAATTATCTTCTCAAGCAGGACATTGAAGCTTTGGTCTTACACATTGCTTACCTGGAGGGAGGAATGTGCCCCTTTGAATAAGCTTGAGTCAGTCGAAACTCAATTAAATGTTTGTTATTGGCAATACTTGGGTCAGGGACTACTGATTCCATTTGCTTAGTAGCAGAACTTTATCTGATGTGGTTACTGTTCAGAGCTGCTGCACTTTCTGAATTAAAATGATCCATGCAGTGAAGTTACTGGATTAAATTTGCTCTTGCCGATTCTGTGCTCACATACAATAATTTTTAACCAAATGTAGATTTTTTATTAACCAAATATATCATTTGCTGAGATGTGAGTGAGCCTTGGCTCTTTCTTTGTATTTGATCCTTAAAGCATATGCACTGACGTAGGGATTCCCATAATGGGAGTGTGATAAGAATGGCTATTGCATATAACAAGCCTGGAACAAATACAATAGGCAAGCACATATGTAAATTAAGTACAAAGATAAGTAATTTTGCAATCCATGTACTAAATTGCCTTCTTGATACTTGGACTAACTTGTGAAGGATATCTCATAGCTTTACATAGGCCAGCTTCATTTATGGAGCATGCTACATTTTTAAAGTAGAGTTAAGATACTGATGTAGATCTTATTTAGCAAGCTGGAGTTGGAACCATTTGTGATTTGTGGAATTCCTTCATAACTTTGCACCTGTTGTTATTACATTTAAAATTTTTCATTTTGTAAACTCCTGATTTATGTAGTTTAAAAGAAGTATTTGAACTGTGAGCACTGATTTGAACTCATAACAGGAATTGCAGTGATGATTCCTTATAGTGTCCACAGCTTCTAAGCTCCAAAGGAAGGGGAAGGGAAACAGAGTACAGGAAGCTCAATTTTTCTGTTTTCCCTCTCTTCCATGTTCAGGTGATCTCCTACCAGGGACATAATCTAGTTATTAGTCTAAAGCTTTATGGACAGACAGTACTATGAATTAATAACAACTGCAACAATAGTAGTAGTGATAATAATGCATTTCAACTGTGTTCCTTCACTCAGTGGTAATAAGCTATAGATATGAAAGCTAGGTAGAAGGGAAAAAAGCATAGTTGGATTCCCACTGGGAAGTCTTTTTCCAGAATAGTATTTTATTTCTGGAGCACTAAGCAGTTCTCTTGTTAGCATAAGTTTCTTTCTGTGTAGTTTTAATGTATGGTGCAGAATGGAAAGGGAGCATGAAAAATATCAAAGATAAGAATAGAAAACAAGATTTTGTAGATAGATTACATTGGAAGAAAAGGAATAGGGGAAAAATAGCAAAGGGGAAGTGAATAAAGAAAATAATGCAGTGTGGATGGAGATAAAGGTTAACACCGAGCTCTTGTGATGATCATGTGAAATCATCAACGAGCAGGAATGATATTCCATCGAGTTCCATAAAGCACGTGGACAACAAAGAGTTAATTAAGTCACAGTCTGGCAATAGAAAATCAAATGTGAGATGACATTTTAGCTGTGAGGCCCACTTTAGGCTGTTGAAAAAGTAGTGGAGTACTAACCATGTTCTATTTTTTCCACAGCCTCAAGAAAACCTCATGGCTGCAGTGTCACCGCTAATTTGCTTTTATGTTTCATCACACATTCATTTTCTAAAGCTCATTTTATGTTTTCTTAAAGCTTTTGTTAGATGTCTTTACATTTTAAAGGTAGATAGCCTTCAAGGGGGGTTGCACCTTCTTTACACTATGGGTATCACAGCTTACAGCATGATTAAGTGCCTTAGCAGAATTAGGAGCAGTCTGCCTCAGTAGAATGAATTCTATAAATTACTGGGACTTTTACTGAAACAAATGCCACTAACAGAGCTGAAGAGCTAAATGAAAACACATGGTCTGAGCTTCTCTTACGTAGTTTGAGGGGATATATTTGTTATGTTACGTCTTCTCTTTCATTTAGGTACAAGATTGCTTTTCTTTATCCATTTAAAAATGAATGAGAGAGAGAAGGAAGCCTATATTGTTTCTACAAGGACAGCTTATAAACAGATTATCAAAACAAACATTTGTGCCGCTCTTCATTCCATGAATAGAGGGCTATCTGATAGTAGTCAGCATGGTGCATCTCGTAGAGAACTTGAATTTAATACTGGTGTGGGGCTTTATGTAAGGAGATAGCCTATAAAGCTGCAGCCCTGCTTTGCTGTGTCGACATGTCTGGAGCTCAGAATAAAATGGAGTTTCCTGCTCTAGCTATAACTTGGTCTTAAAATAACCTGAAGAAATTATAGTTCTGATTACAGAGAAAGTGAAGGACTTAGAACATTCTCCTAATAAAGCCACAGGATGACACAAGGCTTAGTCATCTGTAGTCTGTCTGTAATAAGCATTTCAGAGAGGGAAACAAGCCTTTGAAATTGGATAATTTGATTTGCAATCAGGTCTAATTATTTTAAGAACATAGAAAACCTTTGTTTTTCTGGCAAAAATAATCATCTGGAATCCAATTAGAGGAGCACAAACTATTTTAAATATAATGGATGCCACACAGCATCCGTAGGAAAACTGATGTCTCGAGGGAGAGAGCTATGTTTGAAATAAACTCCACCTCTCATTTTTCTTATTGCCATTTCTGAGAAAAAACAGTTATGCTCAGAAGTTACATCACCATAAAGGATAAATAAAATGTTTGTTGACTGAAAGTATATCCTAAACCAATCTCTTGACAGTAATTTAAAAATCCTAGGGAAGTCTTTCTAGCATCTTCTGAATATTGTGGAGCTATACTGTAGCAGAAAATTCAAGAGAGTAGATAACACCAGAAAAAAATCATGACTATCCTTGTAAAAAATGCAGAGAGCAGCACCAATGAATTGAAAAGAGTTGTATAATGCATATAGGATAACTAATGTCATCTCGAGATCCTTTGACTCTTCTCTGCAGTTTCTTTTCGCATGATGGAATTTTGGTAACTTTTTTTACTTTACTACTTTCTTAGTAATATTTAAAGGCTCTGATGAGCATAAATAATATGCAGAAAATAGCTAATCAAGTGATCAACTGATACTCCTCTTCTAGGTTCACTATGGGAGAATGCCAGTGCAACTTTGTACCCATATAAGAATCATCTTGTATTCAGTGTAAGCCTGAAGATTGTTGCCTATATAGTTTTTCTGGAGAGGAGCCAAAGGCATAGTATATTATTTACATAGTGAATAAGCTTTCCTTATTTGCTCCACTAAATATGGGTAATTACCAGTCTCTTTAGTCTATTCTCTATAAATGACACAGATGTCCAGACAACATATTTATAATTTCACCCCATCTGTGCTAATTTTTCTATAAATGTCCTTTTAGTGCAGTAATCATCCTGTTTATCAACAGTATCCTCAGTGTTGAGCAACATATGAAGATGTGTCTCATATTCAGCCCTATTAAAACAAAACATTTCCACCCCCAAACCTGGTGTCAAGGCCCTGTGGAAATAGTCAGGAGCATCTTGATTTTTTTTCTCCAGCTGTTTCTTGGGTCTGCTTTCCTCAGCCCAAGATGCCCGAGCTAATACTGGTGCTGCAGGGTGATAGGCAACAAATCCCTCCAGCTTCAAGGTGTTATGCAGCTACTTGTATCTGGCTATCCAGAAAGAAAGAAAAAACTCTCAGAAATGGATACGTATGTCTTCTGAAATAAGAGCTTTGCTTTAGAACGTCTCTGCTCTACATGCTGTTGGATGGAGCAAGATGACCTATAGAGTGTTGTTTGTGCTTTGTTTGTTTGTTTTAAGTCCTCACATTGTGACCCAACTTTGCATGACACCAATAGGAAAAGAGCATAGTGTATGGGGAACACTTGGCGGTCATTCATTTGCACTGTGCTATAGGTGGTTGGGTTTCCCCTCATCTCTCAAAAATGTCAGCTCACACCTGCAGAGGCAAGCTCACGTTGGAATAGATTTGGTACTTTTTGAGGCTTGCTTACATAAAATGGGTCACATTTGTTAACCTCAGACTCACCAATAAGATGCTGTATATGCTATAATTCTTAGGAAGTTTCTTAGGAAAATAATTAATAGAAATTCAGAGAAAATGTATTCGTAAATGAAAAAAACTTGGTCATGTATAATTCTTCCCCCTCCCCGCCCCCCCCCCCCCCCCCAAAAAAAAAAAAAAAAAAAAAAAAAGAATTACTGAAAACCACTGCTGTACTTTACAGTTTAATGACCTGGAAAAAAACTATTTCCAGAAACATGGTCATATTAAATGATAGGAGAAAAAGTAAATAATCCAGAATCATAAAAAGCTAGATATTTACAGTCCAAACCCTAAAACCATTTCTGTTAAATTAGCAAAAGCAATTGAGAAGATGGGGTCAAGACCTCCAAGCTTACTATTACTTAGGAGCAAAATATTACAGCCCTGGAAATTCTAAATAGGGTACAGTTTAAAATAGAAACAATTCTATCAAAATCACAGGCTTCTGAATGCCCTCTTGCTTAAAAATGCATCGTAGGACTTCCAAGCAGTATTAAAACACACTTTTCAAGAAAAATAGCATAAGTGTTTTAAGGTAAGTTGCATCTGTTTCTGCAGCTTTTTAAGTTATTGGATCAGTTATGTATGAAGCACATTCACTGGAACTTTCCTTAGAAAAGAATAAACTGTATTTCATATTGTTGTTTGGGCTGATAGATGAAGAAGGAATAAAACTGCTGCTGTTTTTTCCAGTTTTGAAATGAATATTGTGCTGCAATGTTTCCAGTGTAATCTGAGCTTTCACAAAAGAGTTGTAACTATACCAACTTGTAATTGTCCCGATGGAAATGGAAGATTGTAGAAATTTCTTTTCTATATGTAGGCATGTAGCATGTAGGTATCCATTTTCTGTATTCTCCTTGGGTATGTGCATGCTAGTTTTTACATGCCAGTAAGATCTGTAGCTTCTGCTCTATGTGAGCACTAGAATTGTAAAATATTGCTGAAAGGGTAAAGCTGCTTCTTCCTTTGTATATTAAAAAAAATCCTTTCTATCAGAAAGTTTTGGCCCATAACAGGGTCAGAGGAAATTAAAGTAGCCTTTCATTCTGTGCTAGAGGAACTTCCTCTGAAGTTTCAGTCTACCAGACTAGCACACTATATTCAGCAGCAGGGATGCCTTCAATTAACTGTATCAGTTCTATTTGTAGTACAAAGGATATGAACGGCCTACATAGCTTAAAAGAAAGGAGGCTAAACAGAACTTAAAGAGATACCCGGCATATACCATGCTGAAAGGGAAGCAATAGGATCTCTACCAGTCAGCAGTTTAAGATCATAACTAATGCAGAGGATTGGACTAAATTTATACAGGTGTGCTGTCTAGTCAATAAGGCATTCAGGAAGAATTTCTGTAGGAGAGATTGCTTAGAATGTAAAACACTGCTGAGAATGGTGAAAGAAGTGGGCAATGCAAATGAGTCAAAGGCAGAATTAAGCAATTCATTTTAGAAGAATTCATGATTAGCTCAGAGGACTGGTCATCATCTTCAGATTCTTGTCTCTAGGGGATTTGAATTTAACTAGATTGTTGATGCCAGTCAAAATATATTGTCCTTGTTATTGAGCTCTGTAAAATGGCTCTCCAATGTCTTTGAAAAAATCCAGAATGTGCAATAAAAGAAGTGTAGCAACATGGTGATATACCTTCTGTAGACTCACTCGGTCTCAGACTGGCAAAGAGCATGGGGAGTATTTTCCTTGCCTATTTCAATTAGTATATTTTGACCATAATATGGCAGAGGAGTGAGATAAAAATTAAGCTTTAAATAAAATTAAAAATAATGAAGGTTGTATTTACTCTGTGTCTGGATCTGATCACTCCAGGATGCATTGTTTTGCAAGGCTGAATTGCTAAAGAATGAGATGCATCCATCAGACGGAAGGGATGGAATCACCACCCCAGCCAGATTATTTACAGTCTTCAATTTAGCAATCAGTTTGCTTATCTCCTTTACATACACAGTTATTTACAGGTAGTAGAATAGATGCGACTGAATAAAGTCTGCTATTCAGAAAGCCTGGACTGTTCCACAGTGAACCAGTGGAGCTGCCTTTTCTACTCTGGTCAAAGAAGAGTGGAATGGATTTGACTTGCAGTACTTTACAAAATCTCCTTGAAAGAATCTCTCAAACTTGAGACTATGAGGGCCTTTGTCTCTTTTTGTATGCAGAGTGATTTCAGAACAAGGTTGCTGGGATTCAAGTGGCCTTAATACTTTGGGTACTAACCGTACTTGGTGTTGGAATGACATCTAGCTTTCTTAAGAACATAACAGATGCAATTTTTTCATGATTTAATGGCGTTTGCTGATCTTAAATGTAGGTGTGAAAGACAAATACTTTCCTTGGTCACTATGCCCCAGGAGTTCCAAAGAATAAAAAGGAAAGCTGCTTCAGAAAGCAGTTGAAAGGCTAGCATTTACTCTAAGTACAAAGAGAACTGTAGCATACAACTCTGAATTCACTTATGATTGTTCAGAAATAACACGGCAGCACCAGTGATTTCACAGTCCCTTTTACAGTGCTGGGAAGTGCAGAGATTGTGAAATCTGGTTTTATTTTATCTAGTGAAATGTTAAAGGTGGCACAGGTTGCCAGGGTTTCCATTTCAGTCAGCACAGCTGACTGTTATCTGGCTTGAGACAACTAGGCATTCACTGATGTCATAAGTTAAAACAAATGATAAATATGCCTTAATTTTTATGTGTATTCAGTAATTGAGTAAAGGAGGGTTTCACTTCAGGGAGGAACAGGCCAAGATCAAATTAACTGTTTTCAGAAAAATAAAATATTTAGGATTTCTGTTAAGTTAGATTTATATGACTATATTTAAAATAATTTTACTTAGGAAATTTGTGAAGTGTATTCCATGCCTAGTAGCATGAAGGAAAGCCCAACATATTGTCTCTCCTAGGTAGGCAAACTCTCACTAAATTCTATTTGTAGGAGACGGTTACTCATTTCAACTAAGACAGTATTCTTCAGTGGATTTTATAGGATTGAAGAGTAAAGGGCTCCCCCCAAATTTTTATTTTTTCATGAGATCTCCAGTCTGTAGAACTGCAAGACTTCCTCTCAGTGGGAAGAGGAAGGATTTACCAATATCTGCTGAAAAGCTTTCTCCCACTTGTGAACTTCTTGCAATGAGAAGGACTGATGCTGCTAACTTTCAGCTGATATAGGCCAACCCTAAAGATGTATGCCAGCTAAATTCTCACTAGAAAAATGAGAACTTGGCATCCTACACTGCCAAGCATTTCATTCTTAGAAACAGGATTGTGTGAGAAGATTTCATAAATTCAAGTGCCTTGTATCAACTGATATATCCACAGAGAGCCTATCTGTTTTTAAGTGCAGCATTGCTTCACTTGCATTACAAGTGGAATCCTCCATATTTTTTGTGTTAATGCTTGCTTTTGAAAGAACAAAATCAGCTGAGGATTTTTGAAGGATTTAGTTGTCTTCCTAATTAGATCCAAAATAAATTATTTATAAATGGAGAATGCACACAGAGATTTCAAACATATTTGATTGTTTCTTTGTAACACATAAAATTGTTGTGTTTTTTTTTTTGTTGTTTTTTATTTTTTTTTCAGCTACTGTAAAAGATTTGCCTAAAGGAGTGAATTAAAGTATTTTCCATGACAAGAATCATAAAAGTCAGATTTTCATCTTGATTAAAAACATTTACCTCCATATATCTATTACCAAATTCTCAAAAAATAATCTATGCTTTGGATGTTTACATTTTGCCTTAATGTGCAATTCATTTCCTCCATCAAAGGGGTTTCACTGAACTTTCAGTGTGTTTTGTAAGCTCCATCTCTGCCAAATCAAAATCTCTGTGACATCTGAATTATATTTTCCACTCAGTTATTCTGAGCCCTCCAAGATCACGTATTCTATTCTTTGATTTTAGATCATCTACTTATCCAAAGACTTATTAGGCAATATAATGCCCTTGATAAAATCACAGTCTTTGTGTGATGAAAGTAGTAGAGCTGTGTAGAAAATCTGAAAATTTCCTCTGCACTGAGTGCTCTCTGTTTCAGATCTCAGCAGTGTAATACTTAGCTGCTGTGGGCTGAATCTGGACCTGGATCCAAGTGCTGATGGGACATCTGTCATTCCTGTGCTCAGTTATTCTTCCTTCTTTTCTCGGGTAGGAAAGGGACAAACCTGACAGTATAAACTGGAACACTGAGACTGTGTTGGCTGAGTGCATGGAGTGTATCTGGGAGCTGGAGAACAGCCCTATGGAAAAAAAAAACAAAAAACATTTATGATTCAGTATTTGATGTAGACTAACAGCTGTAAAACTACTTTTTTCTATTCTATGCAATTGATTAACATTTTTTTCTTTAATTCTGTAGACCTGTTGACTTCTTACAAAACAATACAGACACGATTAGCCAAGTTGAGTACTTAAACATACAGCCAAATTAGACAATGTATTGAATCACATGGAGTTTTTATAGCTGTCTAGGAAGTCTCTTTGGGAAGAAGCTTTTAAAGGGTATCAGTTGTATTCTGTATGAATGAACAAATACCTTTAAAAGAATAGATTGTCTCTGGAACATTTTTCAACTGGCAATTGATCTCTGGTAATGCTTATGGTTTCTGCATTCCACCGCATAGTTTCCTGCCAAAGACCATGACCATGGCATCGTGGCTAGTGGCTAAAAGGTAATATGAGGAATCTTTCTGCTCCTTTAAGAAATGTGTCTTAAGGGCATGTCTGCATAGAATCAGAATTGCTCAGGTTGGAAGGAACCTCAAGGATCATCAAGTCCAACCGTAGCCTAACCATAGTACCCCAACTCTAACAACCCTCTGCTAAATCATATCTCTGAGCACCACATCCAAATGGCTCTTAAACTCATCCAGAGATGGGGACTCAACCGCCTCCCTGGGGAGCCTATTCCATTGTTTAACCATTCTTTCTGTAAGGAAGTGTTTCCTAACGTCCAACCTAAACTTACCTTGGCGCAGTCTGATTTCAACTGTTTGTTAATCATTTTGGCTACAAATGAGTCTGTGTAAGATTTGGTTTTCCACAGAACAGTAATTTCTTGGTTTTCTGCATATTCCCCTTGTATATTCTTCCTTACAAACAAACAAACAAGGAAGGAAGGAAGGAAGGAAAATGAAGGAAGGAAAAGGAAGGAAGGAAAATGAAGGAAGGAAAAGGAAGGAAGGAAAAGGAAGGAAAGAAGGAAAATAACACCAAAAAACAGAGGGGAACTGAGTAATGCTATTTTTTCAGTTTTAATTTGTGCTTTATTTTCTCTTCTTTAAATCTGTCTATGGATACTTTCATGGTGGCAAATGCTTTGTACAGATTGTTGACTTGTTTCTTCCATTCCTTCCCCAGAAAGCAAAAGTGGAAGGAATGAGGAATAAGTTGCCAGCTACAAAGGACAAGCTGTTAATTCAAAATTATGTGGCTGAAAACAACAAGGGTTTGATATATGAATTTTTTCTTGATATTAAATATATCAAACATTATGAGTGATAAGTTAACTGGCAGAAAAACAAACTTTCATCTTTCACCTGCCAAAAGTGGGGCAAATATGTGATTACTTTCAAGTTGCTAATTTGGTGTCGTGCTCTCCTTTTTTGCATTTTCTTTAAAGAGAAAGGGAAAACAAGGACAAGGACAGAAGAATGGTTGCAGACAACCAGGATGATTCTTTTTTCATGCCTTTTAGGAAAGCATCTAGTCTTCTTTGGGAAGTGAGGTGGCTGTCATTTATCTGGTGTACTGTCCACTCTGGGTAGATGAACAAGTGCTGTGCAGCTGAGGTTCTCATGAACAACCAGCTACGCTTGGCTCTTCACCACTGACTTGTAAGCTATACTTCCTTGGGGAAATTAGTCTTAGAAGTGTTATGTATATGACTTGTTTGAGGTCTGACCGTGTTGTCTGGGAACTGTTACTATTTTTCTCTTATTTTTTTTGTCTGTGGAATTCTTTGTATTCTCTTACCCAATGCCTCCAGTGGTGATGGATATGTGATCTCATCTTATTCTGGGCACACCTCACAGTGCTGCTATTCACACACAACCCACATTAAACATGATTTTGCTTTCTGACTTTTTACTCCCTTGAAATATAGAAATATGTCACAGAAGACAACAAAACTGTGTCAAAAATGCATGCTGTGCCCTGAAATGATATGAATTTGTTCAGTACTGACAGCAGCTCATTTGTGTTGATGGAGACTTTCCCATTTTGAACATAGACACAATCTGTACTTGTTCCAGAAATCATTGTTTCCTACCTGTACTGTATAATCTGCTCCTAATGCCTATGACCTATTTTTAAGTCTTTCTCTTTATAGCTGCTTATGTACAATATTTATAGAACCACTATTGAAATGGTCACAGTCAGAAGTGCAGATAACATCCATTTATCTCTCCTGTGTATCTCTCCAGATTTTGCAGTACGTTATTAAAATAATCGTGAAGTTGTTTGTCACACACAGTTACTATTAACAGGAAAAAATGTGTCTTTTGTCATTTTCCACAAAGATAAGTTGTGCTCAGAACTGTTTGTAGCTTCTGCTGTTTTTTGCATACCTATCTGAGCAAATGATATCTGCTCTCTACTTTCACAGTAGAACTGACTGTTCTGTAGTTGACCATCACAACTGCAAGCAAAAATGTGCTGGGAAAACACCGTTTACAGAGGAAAGTGCTTATAAATTAAATATGCCATGCAGCAGGATATTCAGATTGCAGAGTATTTTTTTTTAGATTTAAAATGACTTTGCAATGGATATGACATTAAGTTGCACACAAACTTCTCTGAATTCTTCTAACAAAACAAACCATAGTAGTTTAATGTTTCATTGAAAGATTAATTAGTATGATCTGAAAAGTAAACCACATGGTGGTTTTCAGAAAGAATACTGGCAGTAGAGCAGACTTGTATATATGTGACATTCCATTATAGCATTTCTGACTAAGGAACAGATACAAGACCTACTGAGGTATCACATTAGTAGATTAAACTGGTAATTGAAAGCTGCAGTTGAAAATCTAGACAGACATTTCATAAAATCATTTCCAGAGGCCACAAATTACTGTTTATCAATCCAAATATTAAGATGCAATTGCAGAGAAATTTCCAGTCTGATTAGCCAGATTATAGTTTGGTTATGTGCAAATATATGTAGATCACTCCAAAAGTTATGCCTCCTACTACAACATATACGAAGAGCACAATAACGCTATTTGACAGAGCAAATTCTCAGTTATAAAATGCTATTTTTCAACACAGTCACTACAATTAGCTATGCATTTCCACCAGTGATGACCAAGAGCCTGCGTGTCATGCTCATAACAACCTGCACCAGTGGAGGTGACCCACTGTTGCTGTCTTTCTACTGAAACACATCACCCACTGCCTCACTGGGCTTACATGCACTGTTTGAGCTCCAGAAATGTTCAGTAAGTGTTGATGAATGTTGTTGGGTGTCATTTTTTCCCATGGAGAAGTTCAGTTCCACACATTTGCTTCGTCTGTACTTCCATGTAAGGTGTCATTCTGTCAAACTGCCCCTCTGCTGCCATCTGTCGCACGGCAACAAATTGTCATAAAATGTTGGCTGGTGTTATTGCCATACCACTAACATCTGCCTCTGATATCCTGGGCCAACATAATAAAATAGAAGGCTTTTGGAGCAGCCCCTGTATATGCTATATAAGACAGAGATTGCAAAATACCTATGTGAGGTATTCAGTGAGAATAAATATGTTCCCCTGTTCTGTCTTTGTGGAGAGAGAGAGGAAGAGAGAGAAAGTGAAGAAAGCAACTGCAGCATGCACATGTGGTATGTGCCTGTCTTCCTTTCTGAGCACAGAGTAGAGTTGCTTTTAGGAGCCTACCATAGTCTGGAAAGCATTAGCAGACTCTAAGCAGAGTTTTTTTTGCTGAGAGCATCGGTCAAAGGGTACAGGAGAAGGGTTAAGAATTAACAGAAAAGGCACAGGTTTTCTTTCAGATGCTTTCATCTCCATAAATACTATAAAAATTTGCAGATCTTTGCACATCTGTTTTACTGAAGTCCCAACCCATTTTTGTATGAGATGGGGTTAAACGCATGACTTCCCTCAATGCCTCTTCATCCGCTGAAGGTTTTCTCTCGTAAGAAATGATCTACTGTATGAAAATTCATTTCACTTCTGCTAACAGAATAATAGATCTGCAAAATACTGTGAGATGGCTGTTGCTCTAAGATGATGAGCATTGTACTGGTGAGTACTCCAGTAAGGGCTAATGGCCAAATGAAGTTGGCCAAAAAGAAGTGAGCAAAATCTAGGAATATCAAGCGAAAGCAACATATATTTACTTGTCATTTTACTTTACATCTTTAAGCTGAAGAGAGGATTAAAGCTCATTGTCTCTTAAATGTGTAGCTATCAGATCAGAAAAAGAATACTGACACATCAGTGTAGATAAGTATCTGGTATACATAGGTTATTTCAGTCCAGTTTACCCAAACTTCAAAATCCACCTCAACACAGGAGTTCATTAAAGCCACAAGCCATGAGCAGTTTGGAGTCCTATTCCGTTAGCCTGCCACAGTAAATCGCAGCCATTCCTCACACTTCATCCCTTTTACTCCAACTCATTGCCTTCTAGTGTGCATCCCGTGTGGATTGCAAGGGAAGAATTTTGAGCTGTTCCCCTGTGTTACCACATGTGCTGTTGCTCTGAGGCCAGGTAAGCAAAACAGTGTTTGGAGGGACCCTAAAAAAGCCTTAGAAAGACTAAGAGCCATTTAACAGCCCAGTCATTGAATGACAGAGAATTCTTGCCAGATGGTTTTCTTTACTTAGATTGAAACTAGCTGAGGACTGTTAGCTTTGGGTTGGTGGCTTTGTCTTTCACAGCCTGCAGAAACGGTCAGTGAAATGGCTGTGAGGTTGCTGCTGGGGGTTGTCAACACCAGTTATCATGTGCTATTTTTTGATCTCAAGTGGTGCTACTGTGCTGTAAGAGTTCTGCTCAATAGAAGAGTGGTTTTATCATTGCTGAATGACAGCCGTTCCCCAGGCACTAGGCTACCCAACTCGATACATTTTCATATGGTTCATATGGTGTTAATTGGCTTAATTGTATTAAATGCAGTGTTATGTTTTACTAGCAAAGTGAGTGACGTAGGAGTCATATTCACCCCTGAAGAAACAACTCCATGCACTGTCTGCTTCCACAGCTCCTGGCTGTTTTGCAGTGCACGTGCTCAGTGACAGGTCCCGATAATGCAGATGGGTTTAGTGAGGCATTCTGGGCTCTCACTCGGTATATCTCACATGGCTGACATTGTGGCTCACACCACGCATACTTAGTGAAACTTATCAAGTCTCTTGCCTCCTGTCTTAAAATTAGAACAGGGAGCTCATACTTGTCTTCAGAGACAACATTATTAGAGCAGATCTGGTAGGGAGGGCTGGCATGTCCTGCAAGGAGGAAGAGGGGAACTGGTTTATGGTGTGAAGAGGCTTAACAGCCTCAGGGTTGATTTTAAGGTCTCACATTTAGGAGTAATGAATGTACTTGAGCCATTTTTCTTTAGGTCGCCATTCTAATCACTAACAAGAACATTATGCAAGAAGAAATACTCTGTTCTGGTATGATCAAGTGATTCTTTGGTTTGCAGCCCTTGACACAGACTTATAGTAGACAATGCTTAGTCCAGCTATTCATACATAAAAATATGTATATGCAATTCAAATGCAAATAGCAAATAAAGTTGAGTATATCAGTTGTGCACTGGATTTTGCATCTAAAAGTTTTCAGTAAATAAAATTGAGTAAGCTGCTAGTACCCTTTCCTTCAATTGTTCTTTCTTGGTGGCTTGGTTGTTTTAGGATAGCAGTGGTGCCAGTATTTCTGTAGCTGTTGACTTAGTTGTGAGTATAGCATGTTTTAATAGTAAAATACAAGAAGGAAGTTTTTCAAAAAAATAGAATACAAAATTATATGTATACTTATTACATACACATTTTAAAAATTCAAGATTTTCATTTTAAGGGATATATTTTGCATACTTTTATTTTAAAGCAAGTTGTTTTAATGGCATAAAAAGATGTGATTGAGTTTATATTATGGCTAAAGAATGCTTCAATAAGAAACCTACAGTTGGTTTGTGTTTTTATTGTATTCCTTTATGGTGGTGCAAGCTTTAGATTCGTAAGGCTAAGAAAATCATTAAGAACATACTCTGCTGGAAAATACAGGTATTTTGATGCATTAATCATTTTACTCAGCAACTGCAGTAGTATGTTGATATTTCTGTACTGAGGAGACTGCGGTTCTGTCCCTGGTGCCTAAGGTCAGGCTGAGGACTGGAACCACAGTTATTTAGCAGGAAATTTATACTGCTTCAGACCATGCTGTGGAATATTGGGTAGCCTACTGTGGAAAAAGAAACCACAGGAAAGGGATAAAAACAAAACCACTCTGCATGTCCATGCCAACATACACCATGAGTTCAATGGCCACAACCAGTGAAGTTTCACAGTGGGAGGTGCCAGCAAAGATTGCACAGCCAAAAGTAGTCCCTGGAGGTGATGATGAAGTGCTTATGAAGAGCATAGGAAGGAAGCAAAATATACAGGATCTGTTCAAAACACAGAGAGAGTCCACTGCATTTCACTTCGTAACCCATTTAATTTTAATTTTTTTTCCTTCAGTTCCTTTCCTTTTTTTTTCTTTTTTTCCTTTCTGTTTTTTTATTCCCTGTTTGTGCCACTGTATTCTTTCAGAAGATTTATATTTATTTGAACTAAATTTTTGTTATAAATGTAAATATTGCTGTATGAAGAACATTAGTGATTTAGCAGAGCAGAAAATAGTTTTCATAATGAGGCAAGAGTAATAATTATGCACTGAGTGGATTTCTGGGAAGTGGATTCCCTTCACTGGCTTTTTTTTTCTTTTTTTTTTTTTTTTGGAAATACAATATAGCATCTTAAAACTATTTTGCCATGAAGTCCATTATATTAAAAGAAGCAAGGAGCATTTTTAATCTAATGTGGTGGTAGTAGATGAAGGGGAAGATACAATAATCTATCATGATAAAGTTAGGAATGATTTTGCTGTTGTTGGAAGAAGGTCGATTCTGACATTTTTTATTAATGGTAATTTAGAAGTGATTTATAAGGTAATACAGTTATTTCTAATTATTCATTTTATCTTGAACATCTTTTGACACTTGACAAGATCAGTGGCTCTTGAAAGGCTGCATTAATGTTGGTCTTTGAAAGTGGTTTTTTTTCAGTGAACGTTATAGAAATCAGACTTGCTTTTTTGAGACATGTTTGTGTCTTTCTACCCTTTGTTAATATGATTCTCATTTAGAAACAGGAACTGTGAGATGTGCTGGGGAATAAATAGTTCTCTTCTAAATAGCTATTGTCAAGGAAGAGTGAAGGAAATGAATTGTGTGAATTCTTAGAACCAAGCAACGTTTATTTCAGAAAAAGACATACTTCTCAGGTCAGAATGGCTTTTGCTTTGCAGATAAGTTATTTTTTCTCTGTCTTTGTAATAATGTAATAACGATAATAGGGAAAATGGCATTTTCTGCAGAAGAGATATTGTAGAAGGCTGTTTGATAACCATTTGAACCAGCTTGATACGAAAATTGGAAACTCTGGCAGAGTTTTAAGTTTTGGTTGCATGGAAGCATGTATCATGTGAGCCTGCCTGACATTATCGGGGTAGTATCAGCATTGTAGCAGTGTTTTGAACTCAGAAACGTATGGAACTGAACAAACACAAGTGGAGAAGATGCATGGTAAGATTTCAGAGAGGGCTTTATTTAAAGGCATGGATGGTTTGGTGGGTAATTTTCCATCTAGTCTCTCTCTTTTATTTGAGAGAAAAGTGGTCAGCAGGTCCTCACTAGAAAGGCACAAAGCAGATTTAAAAAAGATGAATATCATTTTGATATCCCATTCAGAAATAACTGAAACAAGCACCAGTTTCTGTGCAGTGCTCTAAATCATTTCAATGTGGGCAGTTGTTTTTGAGGAACTGATTAAATTCTGAAGATTCTTTCATGTAGTTTGCACACAAAGTACTTTCTCAGGGTATTTGAAATGTTTAAGATTACTACTAAGAATTTTCATTCAATTCTGGAAGTTTGGGGTCTTTAACTAGATTTCATTTTCAGGTCATTCTGAAAGGACATCATTTGGTGATAGTCATGGGATGCTGTTTCAGTGGGTCTACTTGGGGGTTTTAGTGGCAGAAGGAATTTTAAATATTGTTTTTTGTATTCAATTTATTCTGATATTAAATTGTATATCTGGTTATGTACATGCATCCTTTGGTTTGTATATGGATTTGAAAAGCTGAATATCCAATTGGTGGATATATTTTCTAGTCAAAAAATTTTTCAATAAGCTCAATTTGACTGGCAGCAAAAATAAGATGAGGTGATTCAATAAAAATATCTCAAATGATTCCTAATGATTTTCTTGTAAACTGTTCTCTGTAATAGTTTACCACTGTTGATGGAAAGGGCAGTCCCATGCAATAGTATTGGGGGAGATCTTCAACTTATGCCAAAATAATATGCTGTCGTTATGAATGTGTTTGAGCAAAATTATGTCGTATCTATTAGGTCATATATGTCACTGTTGATAACTAACGCTCCTTGATCAAAGAGTTTGGGATCCGCAGTTGTTCAACATTTTGACTAGAAGACATGCAGCAAGCACTATGGCATTGGATTTCCATGACTCTGTAGAGGTGGCTGATAATACAGTGTGGTACTGTCTGAGGTCAGAGTCCTTATAATTACTAGTGGGCTCTCATCAACTTTATCCCAGTCTGAAGCCTTCTCTTTACTAGAATGACCTGTAAGGTGAAATGAAGCAAGCTAGCAAAAGCCCATAAAAGAAAGTGCAACTTCTGGAAATGGGTGAATTAAGAGGCTTGTAGAGTGATAGGTGATCAGTTCTCATATTTCAAGAAAGACCGTCTGCTAAGTTTTTATGGTCTTTGACATGGGATTTGTTTCACCTGTATTCAAATGACATTTAAGGCAAATCCTTAAGTAACCCTTTTCCCTTTCTATTGACTGTCAGTTTACATAATTCTTTTTTCTCTATGGAAGATGTAGTTATAATTGGAAATGAAATTGAATTTTATGGATGCATAAGTGAGTTCTTTCTGAACCAAGATCTAGACAGTTTGTCAGTTTGGTATGCTGAGTTGTGGAGAAAGTGAAAAGTGATAGTATTGGGTATTGTGCTGTTTTGTCAAGTGCATAGCTCTAAACTGTCAGATTGTCAGAGTACATTCATGTACTTGGTATGTATAAAATCACTGACACCTCCAAACCTCCTATGCTTCAGGTAGGCTGACTCCTGGTAATTCTCCAAATATTTATGCCATGTCCAAACACCATTATTCCTTTACTTTCTGAAGGGCTTTTCTGTCCACAACAAGAAGGAGCTGGTAATTGTGTACATTCTGTGGTAATTCTAGGAAATGGTGTTTTATGACATTGGCTAGAGGGAAGTCAGCTTCATGCAATATGTTCTTTAGCTTCAGTCCCTATGACATTTTGCTTTATGGATATACTACCATGTCTTAGTGTTCATTTGATCAATTGAACTTTACAGTCAGCAGAGTGTGCTGAGCTGGAGTTGGCAACAGGGAACTCCATTACAGTGTAAAAATTTGTTTGGATATTTACCATCAGATACTAACTCATTAGCAAAAATAAATTCCCATTTCTTATCAGTGTAATTCATATGAGTGTGTATGACATAAGTATAAAAAGCTGTAGAAAGTGAAGCTGTACTTTCTGGATGCAGAATTATTATAAAATTATTTGCATTTTATTCTTAATTTTGATATAATAATATCACTGTAGTTTCTTCAATAAACTAAAACCACTGAAAATCACTATCTGATAACACTTGTAACATTTTGTTTCAAAGAGAGAAGAAAACTAAAAATTAAGCAGATGACTGCAGTCAGGAAGACTTTTTAAACTATGAGTAGGAGTGTGTCAGGCTTGTTGTTTAGCTCAGAGAGCTGAAAATGCTTTGCCGTAATGTTTATGGGCCTGTGTTATTTACTTGTATTCTTGGTCTATTTTGTAATTTTAAAAATTGCTTTGTAGAGTACAATATTCAGAAAAGAAAGTACTTCCTTTAAAACTGAAGTTTCTAATCTTTTAAATACTTGATTTGTCAAATGCAGAAAGGAAAAGAAGTAATTTCCAAAATGTATCAGATATGGACATGGAAGTAAAAGAAAGATGGAAGGACCATATGCACATTACTGAGGAAGAAAATAAATGAGATTGAACAGAAGAACCTAGTAAAGAGCACTGCTGCTCCAGCTAAGACACTCTTGAAACTTCAGCAATCCTTCTGCAGTGCACTCTAGTTTCTTTCTTACGACACTCAACGTTTTTGAGTTCTGTTTGGTACCACGCTCTCTCAGTGATTTGTCATGCCATTGGCATGGCAAGTTTTCAGTGGCAAAACTTTAATTGTGCTCCCTTCTCCCAGTCCTTAACATGCAGTAGTTCCATACCATGTTGTGAATCCTCTCTCACTAATCACACAAATTTCTGCTTAAAGTGCAAAAGCAGAACAGTTCTTTTCACGTTGCTTTTTGCATTGCAAACTCTCAGTTCATGAAGTCGTTTACAGCCAGATTCAAAGGCTCAATCAACAGAACTAAATGTACTTCGTAGTGCAATGTGCCAAGTTTTTTTTTACCTTAATTCTGTTGAGAGGGAACTTCTACTCTGAATGATTAATTTACTAAGTGTGGAGGGCTGAGGGTTTCAATATGGCTAAGTTCTATTTAAATGATTTAGTCTGAGATTCTCAAAGGACCCAAAGTGTTTCTTGAAGAGTAGTTTTGAATGCTTGACACCACTTAAGCAGTCATTCTAGTGTGCATGTTCCACACCTGATCTGCAAATTTCTAAAATTTGCATTTAAAATTTGAGTAAGGTTCCCATGGATTTTTTTTAACTTCTTAGTGTGAAATTTAATTTCTGGAAAAACTTTTTTGGGAAAAAATCTCTTATTTGAGGTTGAAGGAATGCCCACCTGACTGGCCTTCTGCTTGTCAAATGAGTTGAGATGAAGAGAAAAGCAGCCAACCCACTAGTAAGAAATAGACCTATTGATATATAGAAAAAAAAAAGGGGAAATAATTTTTGGATTTCCAGTTTTTCTGAAATGTGCTTGCTACATTGCATCAAAAATGTATGGAATTTTTCTGTTGCTGTTGTGGATTTTTTTTAAAAGAAAGTAGAGATGTATTTCTTAGCTGTCTTCTGTTGCATTATTTTTTTGAGTATTACAAAATGTGGAACCTTTATTCAATATTTATATAGAATAATAATAATGGAAAATGTATTCAACTAAAATAACAGTATTATACAAGTAATTCCTATTGTTTTCTTTTCCACTGCTCAAAAATTACAAAGACAATTGTTTAACAGATGATAGACTGACATGACAGTCTACTCTACATTTCGGTTTCTTTCCAATGGTCACCATCATGTGTTCCTAACTCTACTTGTTGATTGAGGTAAATTAACTGTAAATTAGATGGACAGAGCTTTCTCTTTTTGCAGTTTTGAGTTCAGCCAGCGTTTGTCTGAAATCAACTTAAAAGCATGGTAGTGGCTTGAAGTCAAATAAAGAAATAATATTAAGTTGGATAGAAGTATAATGTATCATTCCAATGATGTAAATTATTAGTATTAGGTTGGATATCAGGAAAAACTTCTTTACAGAAAGGGCTGTTAAGCACTGGAATTGACTCCCCATGGAAGTTGTTGAGTCACCACCCCTGGATATGTTTAAAAACCGTTTGGAAGTAGGACATGATTTAGCAGAGGGTTGTTAGATTTAGGGTACTATGGTCAGGTTGTGGTTGGACTTGATGATCTTTAAGGTCTTTTCCAACCTGAGCAATTCTATGATTCTGTTATTCTATGAATTCTTAAAATATAATTAATCTAAAAAGTCATCCAGGGAAAGGATACTAATAGGAATTTTGTTAATGAACATTTAAAGCAAAAAGATTAATTTTATTATATCAATAAACAGCATCTCAGTTAAGCTATGTTTTTGTTGTGTTTGGTATCCACATATACCTGGATATAAACATGGTATTTGTTAGTAATTACTTATTTCACACTGCTTTCTCAGTTCATGCTAGCTTTCTGATTGACCTGATAAACAAGATTTTCCCCCCCCGGTGGTTGAAATTAGGCCTTTACATTTTGGGGGATGTTTTCCAGAGTTCTATTTAGTCTGAAGAGTACAACCCATGAATACATTTTTAAATTTTATTTTTAGTATATTGTTATTTTTAAAATAGTGTTATCATTCTGTTATATGTATTTCAGTGCTCGTGGTAAGTTGCTGTTGCCATCTGAGATCTTTTGAAGTCATAGCAGATATCTACATCTCATGGTTCCTAGGAACCCAAGTAGATAGTCAAACTGAAGTAAACAATTGTATGGAGATTGTAGGGTTAAAATAATTTACTGCAATGACATGAGTCAAAATAGGAGAAATTGAGATAAGTGGTGTAATAATGATATTATTATGTGTGTCACAGAATTACTTTTCTTTACTATGAGAGTGGTGAGGTTCTGGAACAGGTTGCACAGAGAAGTTGTAGATGTCCCATCCCTGGAGGTGTTCAAGGCCAAGTTGGATGGGGCCCTGGGCAGCCTGGACTAGTATTAAATGGGGAGGTTGGTGGCCCTGCATGTGGCAAGGGGATTGGAAATTCATGATCCTTGAGGTCCCTTCCAACTCTGGCCATTCCGTGATTCTATAATTTCATGAACTAGATGTTATATCTCTAGTTTGAAATTAGCTCAAGAACATCATTTGATCTTAGAAGTAAAAATCTGAATATATGTATTTATGTGTGTTTATTTTGTCCAGGATAGCCTTTTATTACAAAATTGAGGAGTTGTGTAATACCTAGGTTACAACTGTGAACTTGAGATGTCTGTCTCCTTTTTTCAAGTAATTCCCCCAAATCCCAAATAGCAGAATATGAGAGAGATACTTTTTTTATTACTGTTATTTTCTGCAGATGGTTATTGTTTGAATCTATTCACTACAAAACGAAAACTCTCTTTGCATTAATGAGAAGGGGGAAAAAAAAGTAAGCATCCTAGAAGACTGGAATTTCCTTGATTGTGAGTTCATAATGCTTTTTGTATTCTTTATGTAATCTCTTTTACGAGAGTGCCTGCCCTGTGTAATGGGGAAATGAGGCCATCTTCATGGTACTCAAGGTTGTTTTTTGAAAGATGTACTCTTTCTGCAGAAAAACAAACAAACAAACAACAACCCGACAAAAAAACAACAGATTAAATCAAGGCCTTTGAAATACTCACAGCTCTTTCATCAAGATAATTGGATCTTCCTCAGGAACTCCCCCTTACTGTCATTACAGCAGCCCACTGTCTGCCTGTTGACATCTTAATCCATCCAACTCTGTGGCTCAGTAGCTGCATAATATTCTCCTCATCTGCATTGCCATTGTTTCTGTCCCTTTTCGTATTCTGCCACTCCTAATTCACTTCTGCAGTCTAGTAAACTCTACCTGATTTGCATTGAATCACCATTATGATAATTTCTTCTCTTTTTCCATGCTTTTCCCATGGCTTTTTCTCTATGCATGCTTTAATCTCTGACCTGAGATATCAGTATTCCAACAAGTACAAACTAATGATCTAATAGTACTTATGTACTTTATTTTAGTCACTATGCAGATGTACTGGGAGCTACCTATTAGCAAAGGAGAACAGATTCCCCAGACTATGCTATAGTCCAAGGCAAGGTGGTATGAAGGAGAGCAGAACAGGAATAAATACACAGGAAAAAAAAAACCAAAACATTTCTTCGCTAATAAACATCTTGTTAATTAAACACGTTAATTTTGTATTGAACGTATGTGAACTATGTTTCTGAGCTGACATAGTAAGTTGTAGTATATTACCAGCCCCTGACTGTTGTTTCCCTTAATCTCCCACTAAAAAGTTCCTTTAAAAGCTATTGTTATTCTTTGTTGGACTTTTCCCCTCCTCAGTGGGAGATTTCAGTTCAGTCCCAATTTTCTGTGCTTGGATTTGAAACCGTGTTTAGCCACATTTGTATCAAAGATCAGGATGATCCATAAACACTAATTAATAACACTGGAATAATAGAAAGTCATTTCTGATTTCCCTTGAAAAATGACTTCTAGAGACATCATAAGCTTAATGAGCTACAGCCACATGTTAGCTATTCAATTGAAGAAGAAGAAAAAAAAAAAAAAAAGGCTAGAAAGTGGGGGAAAAAATGCTTCCTGGTTATTTTTGGTTCATTCATTTTTTTCCCTAAAATACCAGTAGAGTTGCCAGCAAGAATTGCCAGTAGTCCCTTGGAAGATTTGCACCAGAGCTTGGCTTCCAATGGTGTCAGTCTGAGCACTGGCTGTCACGCACCTGAAACAGCAAAACTATTTGTGGATACTTGTTCAGCAGAGCTCTACCCACAGCCTAATTGGCTTGAGCACACTGTCCAATGATGCTAAAGATATAACTGCTGGCATACCCGAATGGTATCTTTGATATTTAAGGGAGAACTTTTTGCCCTCTCATCTTTCTTTGTATCACCCATTTAGGACTAGAGTAGTGACATCCCCACTGTTGGGGATTATTCAACTGTTGTAGATTCTGCATAACCACCAACTCACCTACAGTATTCACAAACAGAGAACAGATGAAAGCATAGTGAATGGACATCTACATTCTGGATGTATTTGGTACCTCTTGCTGCAGCATTATAATATCTCTGAATGGGGTATCAGAAAAAGCAGGTCTCTGGAAAACCCTGTGGAGCCCTCTCAGTCATCCTCAGCTTCCTGCTCTGTACACTGTCTTCTAATGTGTAATAATACTGACACAAAAGTATGTTGCCTTTTATTAATTTGTATGTGACATTTAGCATTATATCTGTTTTTAAAAGGGAGGTGAGAGTAATAGTTTGTCTGCTCTTTGCATTTTCTGAGCATTTCAGGGTATGATGCAAGAACAGTATATTTAAGCGAGTGCACACCCACGGTTTTATATCACACATGGTTCCATTTGCATTAATTAACTAATTGTAAGAGTTTAGTGAATTGACCAGCAGATAAGCTGGCATTTATCGATTTGGAGATGGTTTGTACCTAATGAATTCGGCAACTGTCACACAGTGTTACCACCAAATCAAACCTTAATTGTCATCTTTATTATGATCTTTTTAGGGGCAATACTGATCCATGCATAGAAGATGAACTGCTAAATTAGTGCTATTTTATATTCTTCTCTCTTTTTTTTTTTTTTTTTTTGTCACAGAGTGGGCACTGTGTGCCCAAATAGACTAACTTGATACTGTATACCAACAGAATTATTAACACTGAAGTATCATCATTATTATAGTGTTAATAATATAGGTAGTCTTACGTGCATTATAGTAATACTAGTGGTATGTCATACGCTGTGGAACTGAGAAGAAAGATGTGTAGAAATTCTATTTTTTTAACTATACACACATTTGTCTTTGTCGTGTTTCTATATTGTCTGCAGCAGAAGTATCCAGAGTTCCTTATATCAAAAAGGCATTTTCTGGAAAGTGAAGATATGCCTGTGTGCTGATGGGTGTAGAGAACACATGTATAAGAACTCTCTAGCTGAAATGTAAAGTAACCCAAAAGCCAAATATAGATCAGCTTGAATTTCTTGATAACAGATCATCCCAGGTTTGAGTTTAAAAGTGTTTCACATTCTAATGTGACTTACTGGGCACATTTGCTTTTATTCCTCTGACAGAAGTGGTTGGCCTGCTACTTGCGTGAATCCTGGCAAGCTAATAAGTAGAACTTTTGCTCATGTGTTCACTGTAAAAGAAAGAGCAAATGCTAACATTTTAAAACTTCTTCATTACAGCAAATTAGATGGCTTTTATGTTTGTGTTTGTTATGACTGTTTGACTCAAAGGCATATTTGCAGAGAAGGAATCTGATTTTTGTAAATCAGTATAATAAAGCCTTTGATTTTTTTTCACCAAAGCCAGCTAGCTATAACTTCAGTGTTGGTGTTTCAAGGCCTCTCACTGATATTTTAGAAGTCTGTGGTTGTTCGAGCTTCCTTTCCAGGCCCTGGGGAAATAAGAGAATGGTAAATCAAAGCACAGATCACTGTTTGCATTTATTTTACTTCTCATTATGACATGTATGCAAACACTTAAAATAAATAGGGAAAAGGTATAATCATGATAAAATCCCTTTTATAGAACAAAAGAGAATACGTTTATAGTCTAATTTATTACACTTCTCCTTAATACCATAAAGTCAGTTGAGTGCCTCATCAAGTTTGACAGTTCATTTATACTTCTGTGATAGTATTGTTAAAATAATTACTGACTTTTTAAGTATAATCCAAGAAAATAAGTAGAAATTATTTTCTGTGATCTGAAATGAGTTTTAATTTCTTGTGTTTTTTTTTTTTTTTTCTAAGAGAGGAAGTTTTAAAAGTACAGATTGCAGCAGAGTACTTTGCTGTCCAAAAAATCATTGTGCTGCCTTTGAAAAGCATCTTTCATTTTTATTTGCTGTCTTGTTTTTTCTCTTGCCCGTGACAACCAAAATCCAGGCTATAATTGAAGAATTGTAATTAACCAAAAATATTTAATATATATAAAATTTGAATATATAAATGTTTGAATTGAGTGAAATCTGAAGGACACTGTTTGCTACTTGGGTGCATCCTTTTGCATAATTGGAGGAGAAAAAATTTCCGTCAATTTTAAATATTGAAGGAAAAGTTTTATTACAGAATCCAACTACCATCCACAATTTGGTTTCTTTTGTCTCATTGAAGATATTAAAATACGATACTTTCAAGCCCATCTTCTTTCACCACTATAGTCATGAGAGAGAATCTGGATCAACCTTCTCGTGTGGCATAAAGAAGTTTCGCCTGTATTGAAGTCAACAGAGGGATGACAGATTATACCAGCTGAGAACTGAGGGACAAGATTTTAGCCACCAGAGGTGAAATGATAAAAGCATCCCATGAGAGGTATCCTAACCCTTCACAGCTTATTGATCATCTGACTTGTACATCTGATTCTGTACTGGTTATTCTTAAAATGTCAACTTCTAAAGTGCAGGTCTTGTAGAGAGGCCCAGCTTCCACCTTAAGGTTATGAAAATCTCTCCTTTGCGGAGTAAGCTCCAAATTAGGAAATTTGTCTTGGTTTGTTGAGCAATTGCTCTAGAAGTTTTCATGCCAGACTCCATCCTCTTTAGTCACGACTATTCAAAACCATGTTGTTCACTTAATTTCCAAGCATCCCCATAGCTGACACATTGCTCTGTTTTTGTTTACACTGCCTTTGAGGGCAAGCAGATCCTTATCAGTATGCCAGGACTCCTCTTAGATTACAGTGAGCAATGTTCCTGTAATGCTGTTTCACTGTGAAGAAAGCCCTGCCCCAGTTAGCCCAGAAATTTTAACTCCTTTCCTTGTGCCCCATCTCTGCTGTGTTATTGGTGTTTCACTGACTGGCCATTCTTTTTCTGCCCCATTCTCTTTTCTCTTATCCAATTGCCAAAATTTCCCTCCTACCTTTTATTCCTTAATTCTGAAACTTCCAGCCTCCTGCAGTATTTCATCTTTTCAGTCCTTTTCCATCCTTTTTAGACATCATTATGGCTTTTCAGATATCAGTGCTTTTCAGGTCTTGAATAAGGTGGCACATAAATTCTAGGTATAAACTGGAAAGTAAATGTGATGTTCATTTTTGATGGATCTTCTACTCTTTCCCCTATTTAGAAGTATTTTCTGTAACTTCTTTACTTCTTTGAATATGTTGTGATTTACTGATGACTAATACTGAAAGGGAAGTTTTCTTCACTTTCTCTGAATGAAGAGGTAAAAATGGAGGCAGTCTCTTTTACACTAAGGTGTACAGTAAGGTTGTTTTCATGAAAAACATGAAAACTATGCAAAGCACTGTAAAACCTAATAATCATTTCAAGAGGGGTTATTTTAAAGAAGAGAGTTCAAAAGAGTAGCTCCGGTTTAAACAGCTCTCCTATTCTCTTCTTTCTTTGTAACACTTCACTGGATACTTGGGATGAGGAGTGCCCATTTCCTGACAGGATTATTCTTCAAAACTTTAGTTGTTGTTTGTCTGTTTTCAGGAATATACTTTTACTGACAAGTACTGAAATTTCCAGCTGGGGGTCTCTTGCCAGATGTGATTCTCGTTTAGCATTGCAACTTTAGTAGTTGTCCTTGGTCACTCCTTAAGCTTTAACTGCTTCTCGAGTAAAACACTGCCCTAGATGGACAAGCAAAAGCAAGAGCCAAGCTGACTTTCTTTGCTGCTCCTCTGTCCCTCTCCTGGTCTAAAAGCACTATTGACGGCATGAGAAGTTCTGCTGTGAGAGGGTTAATGTGAATCTCCACAGTCTCAACAAATTAGCACAGTTTCCCTAACATAAGAACCATAAATGCCCTGCACATGTTCTCGTAAACAAGTGGACGAGAATTCTTCGGTACATCTCAAATTAAGAATGGCAACACTTCAGCTGATGGCAGCGGCCCTTCTTTAAATTCCTGTTTTTAAAAGTGACATAAATGTCTGCCACGAAGGGTAACTGCTAATAAAAAAAAGAAGGTTGCCCCTCTTGGGAGATGATGGTAAGAAAGCAGGCTATATTATTTGCTGATATTTTCCTTTAATGTTTGCGGTTCGTAAGACTTGTATATTCTAATATACCAGCGTGCAGAAATTAGTCACTGAAAACCAGCTTGAAATTCTGTCTCCTAGTGAAAGTTTTTCAGTGATTCCCATTTTCAGACATGTTTTCAAAAATCAACACACTAGGGTAACTAAGTAACTAAGAAACAACTAAGCTCTTTTACCTCTTTTCATTTGCGCTACAAGCCTTTAAATATACTCAACAAGCATGCCATTTTGCAAGTACCTTATTTTCTTTCCACAGAATGTCAAAAGCACTGCAGGCAGTGCAGCTATGGAACATAATTGATATGGATGTTCTCCTGAGACTGTGTTTGTTGTTACATTTCAAGAGAAAGGCTCTTGAGATTTTATATGAAAAACAAATACATATGCCTTTAGCAATTTGTTGTAGCTGAAAATAAAATATTTTTCTACTAAAATGTTAGTATGTTTCCTGGAATCACTGAGCTTTCAATAACATTTTTAGTTAATATTCTGCAGCTTCCTGTGGTATTCACCACAGCTAACTTGAGCTCAGGGAGTTCAATTTCAGTTATTTGTAGGGAGGACTCTCTGGGTGTGCCCTGCAGTCATCAGGGATGTCGAGAAGGGATGTCCAGACCACAGCTCAAGGAGCACAGGGCAGGGTCCCACCCTGAATCATACCTGCTACAGCTTTTCTCTGTTGGGCACCAGAAGTACTGCAAAACAGGGTTCCTCTGAGTGGAGATAACCTTTAGGAAACTCAGACTCATATGTTCTTTCATTATCCATCCTTTTCCTTCACTGGCTAGTAGCTTGATGAAACCTACTGTTGGAAGTCCTGCTTCCCACTGCTTCATTGATGTTTGGAAGTTTGTGTGCTGATTAGGGCATTCATTTTTCTACTGCAAAAATACATATCTCTTTGTGTCAAGGGGGTTAAAACATAAAGCAACCTAATGAGAATAAACATCCTGCATCACCTTTGGCCTTTTTAGAGTTAGTTAGTGGGTGGCGAGGAGAAGATGCTCCAATTGAAAGTCAAAGTTTTTAAATAGACTGGTTCTGATTTTGTGCTCCATTACACACTTTTTCACACACCTTGTTCGAACTCTTGGTCACTTCCTTGTTAGCTGATAACAAGTAATAAGAATGTAAAGGGCATGTGGCATCAGGTTTGTGTAACAGACAGTAGCTCAGTGTTTGGTTTGGTGATTTTATAGTTATGTGTGTGGAATAATTTGGTTGAGGAGGTTAACTGTTTTCAATGTAACTATTAACTCTTACAGTTTTGAAACAGTAATTACACATAAAAGATAATAGCTATGTCAGCAGTTAGTGGTAGTATTGGAGGTAACCTTACTGTTAGCAATATTTACAACAGGAAATAACTGTTTGTCTTTATTTGTCAGTAAACATTGACTTTAAAATGAAAGAGTAAGTATTGATTTCTGTGGGTTCAAGAAATACTTTAATGTTTATTTTCCCCTGTGTTTCTGAATGAGGTAAAGTTGAACCTGATGAAGTAGGTGTTCCGGGGTTAGATTTATTATTTGGGTCTGTAAAAATTCTTGAAAATATGTTTCTTACCAAACTGATTTCAGCTCTCCATTTTACTAATTGTGGAAGGAAGTTTTCATTATTGGAAAAATAAGGAGACTTACCCTCACTGTTTAGAGAAGCGCTCTCAAAATGAAGAAGTGGGATGCTCATCAGAGGTAGGAGGTGTAATCAGACTGAATCTCCACACAGACTTCTAGGGGTTGTTTTGCAGCCAGTATCTGCAAAATAAACTGCAGGATTCAGTTTGCAAACACTGTTGCAAATCAAACCCTGCAAGGTTTGCAGGGCTCCAGTTACTATTATTGCTCTTAGCAAGGCTTATTATCCTGTCACAGAACTGTAAGAAAATCCATCTCTCCACTTTAAACATGATAAGCCTTTGTCACCTACAATGCAATTAATGTTAAAAATAGCAGAGAGTCTGTGATAAGATTGTGACTTGCAGGCAACGAGCCATTGTCCAGTGCTGGAGACTTATCCAGAGGGGCAGCCAGCCTGCAAAGCTCTGTCAGCTTGCTGATTGCCGTTTCTCTCAGAGTTGGATGAAATATTCATGTCTTTGCTCTGCTCTCTGCAAGCACTATTGATTTCTTGTATAAACGCAGCTATATTTAGTCTAGACAAATGGAATGTGGATTGCTGCTGAATAAGTGGGATGAAAGGCAGGGCTTTTGCCTGTCCATTTCTCTTGGTCTGAGGCAATTATTTATAATCAAGAGCAGTTTTTGTAAGTTAAAGGTGATTTTTTATAATTTAGCGATTAATCTCAGAACAAAAGCAAGCACTTATACACAATCATTCTGTTGGGATAGCGGGTTAAGGAGGCAAATTATGCTCTGAGGTTTATAATAACAGTTACTAGGATTTAAAAAAAAAATAAATGCAAAAACAAACGCAGGAAATGTTATGTTTGCAGAATGTTGACAAGAAAAGAAAGAAAATAATGTGGTCAGTGAAACAGATTCAGTGCCTCACTTTTTTTTTTTTTTTCTTTTCACTTTTTTTTTTAAATATCTGTTGTATATTTTGTGCTGGTAGATGTTGTGGTGCAAATAGAATTCAGTTCTGTCCATCTACAATTTTCTCTGCAGCTCTACTGTTCCTATTTGCTAGACTTCTTCACCATCTCATTTTGGTTTTCTCCTTGGAAATAAATGCAGTTTCAACAGGAATAAAAGTAGAAAATACATATACAGCGTATTCCCTGTTTGTTTCCTGAAAGCATGCTTGTTTTCAGTTAATAATCTTATTTTTCTAATATAATAGTAGGAATTCGTTAATGTGTTTGTATTCCACTGTCCTCTAGTGGGTGGAATCAGAACTGCTAAGTGCTATCGCAGGCCCTGTGCTATTTTCCTGTTGTAAAAATGATATTAGTTAGTTTTTATTCTATTTCAACAGGTAGAGTTATGTTCTGTCTTGTCATTTAATATGAAAAGCTGGACTTTAGAAGTACCATGGTGAAAATCATCAGGTCTCTCTTTTTTGTTCTGCTTTTTAGTCCCTTCTATTTAAATCAGGAGATGAAAAACTACAAGATTCTGCAGTAACTACTTTAATACTAGATTATAAGTATATACCATTATGGCAGCAAATTGAAATAATGTGTTTTGATTTTCTTGAAAGTTATACAGAGGGTATTAGGCCTAATCCATTCCAAAGACAGTGGTCACTTTTTGATGAAGCTTTATCGTAACTTCTCATCTTTTATGTCTAATTATTTTCCTATTTCATGTGACTCATTCCTGTGTGTTTGCTACAAAGCCAGATATATGCAATAGCTATTTATGCATAACACAATCCTTGGATAATCTACGTCCTAGCTTTCACTTTTTAGGGAAATCTCTTGCAACCCAGTGAGAACTACTGCCTTCATCTCACTTGAAGAAATGCCTCAAGTGTTTGTGGTTAAGCTGTCGTAGTACCTATGAGGTTCTCAATAAATACTGCTTCCCAAGGCTGTGACATGGTTTTAGACCTTGATTGCTTGTTGATCTATTTAGCAGAATATTAATCTGGAAATATTATTGCAGAGAACAGAAACAGAATAATAAAATAATTTGGAAAATCTCAGGTTGCTAGTAGAAATATCAGAAGGTTGCATACAGTATAGTTTGCATTCTTGTTGGCTCTGTAAACTGAGGGAGTCTATGAGTGAAACTGTCTTTTTTTCATCAGTAAGAGTCATCTCTATTCTATTTCTCTGATTATATTTAAATGTAGATATGTTTTGTTGTTTTCTTTTCTCAGTGGATGTGAAGTCAGAGGTTCCTGTGGGATTAGAGCCTATCTCACCATTAGACTTACGAACTGATCTCAGGATGATGGTTCCCATGGTGGACCCAATTATGCGTGAAAAGCAGCTACAGCAGGAGCTACTTCTGATCCAGCAGCAGCAGCAAATTCAGAAACAACTGCTGATTGCAGAGTTTCAGAAACAGCATGAAAACCTGACCCGCCAGCACCAGGCCCAGCTCCAGGAGCACATAAAGGTAGCAACATTTCTCATTTATCCTTCGGTTTATTGCAAACCGTGTATGTTTAGGCAGACCTGAAAAGAGCGTGTTCATAAAAGATTTGCTGTGTCTGAGAGATGGACAGTGAGTGCTTACTCCTATGTGTCTGGGTGATATAAGCCTTTTCAAGAAAAAAACATTACCAGCAAGTTGTACCTAGCAAACCAAGGTAGTATTATTAGACTCTCCAAGCTGATGAAGCTGCTAAATGCACTGAAAGTCAAAATACCAATTTCACAGTGTTATTTTTTCAGCCAGACTACAATATGGCTGTCTTCTCTGTGTGCACAATTCTGAGCACATGAAAAGACTTATTTATTTGGCTGCAATCTGAATTTGTGCCCACAAATCAGTGGACAAGTATGTAATATTTGCATTTTAAACAAAGGTAGGGCCTACAAATATTTTCACTCTTCTGTGATCTGCCTCACATGACATTTAAACAAACAAACAAATAAATATATGTATGGGGTTACATATGTTATGGTAGGATTGCTCTAATGGATTTTGGCTCGGAATTTATGTTCTTCCATTTAATTTTAATTTTTCTTTCTGATCTACTTGTCATTATACTACTTTGCGAAGCTTCTGCTGGCTGAAGCTGACAAATGCAACTGAGTACAGCAGCCACAGTTTGGTAATACTTTGGCAAAGACTATTATGCAGTATTCATGCATTTTTGGCAAAACAGAAAGAAAAGAAAGCACAGCAGTCAGCTGCTACTTGATGTTAGAGTTCATTTTAGTGACAGCTGGTGATGCACTGTGCTGATAAAAAGTCTGGGGAAAGGCAGTTAAGAGATAAAAATAAGAGTAAGCACAAAAAAAAGCACTAGTGCTCTGTTATTCAAGGGAGTTGTTTTGACCAGGACTGACCTACAAAACACTGCAAGCTGCACATTCTCATGTCTTTTTGTTTTGTGCAAGTTACAACAGGAACTCCTAGCCATTAAACAGCAGCAAGAACTTCTCGAAAAAGAGCAGAAACTGGAGCAACAGAGACAAGAGCAGGAACTGGAGAGGCATCGCAGGGAACAACAGCTTCCTCCCCTCAGAGGCAAAGAAAGAGTCCGAGAAAGTAAGTGCTAATGTACCCTGAATTCTAATACAAAATTAATATATTCCCCTTTATCTTCTCCCAACTGAAGAGACCTGAAGCAAGTCTGTGGCAGTTGAAGCTGTGCTTGCAGAAAGGCAGAACCACCTGTTGCACAAAACAACTCTGCTGTTTTGTGTGCAGATTTGGAGAACTGCAGGAAAGCATATTCTGACAGACTTGTAGATACGTGTCTCTTTTTATGAAATAGGAGGGAGTTTGAAAGCCTAAATCTTCACTTGAATTTCTCTCTGAAAAGCTTATTTCCTAATACAGATATCACTACCAACCAGCAATCTATGTTAATAGTGAGGTTATTTGAGCATTTTTTCAAGACTGAAAATATTATGAAGTGTTTATGAGTATCTTCACCTGAGACATCTAAATACTTTTTTCTTAGTTACAAAGACAGCACTTCTTGAAACTGCCTTATTTTTCTTCATATACCTTTTCATGAGACCCAACAGGAAGTTATTTCTAGCTCATATATAGCTCTGAGATAAATGACAAAAGATACTGTTTGAATTTGATGCTCACTAGAGGGAGACAGATACAAATAATTCACTTCAGTCAGGTCAGCTTAAAAGTCAGGTCATGAAGATACATTGTGAAGGTATTTAAAATGAAACTGCCACATGTAGATATTGGTATCTGCCCTTCTAATTGAGCAAGATTCTAACTAAATAAAGACCAAACAAGAAAAGAGTTGTACATAGTACTCATGGGAAACATATACACCTGCTTTTTTTTTCTTGGAAAACTGTATCAGTTCAATAGTTTGCCATACTGTAGACTTTATAATTTAGTGTCCGTAGGGCTTCCTTTACTTTGGTAAACATTGAATCATAAAAGCATCATATTGCCGTGATGATGTTAGTTTTACATTCTTTGGGGGAAACTGAGGAATACCTCCATTCCTTTGTCTATGGAATTCCTTTGTCAATGTTTTCTGGTAGCGCATTAACAGTCTGAGGTTGTTCCTTTAACCTTTTCATCCTAATCTAGATGGGTTACTTGCTCTCTGTAACATTAATAAATTATTTAAACCACCCAGAAGGAGAAGGGTAACAGAAACTCCAAGCAAAAAAGGATCCTGTAAGGGATATGAAAATCAGCATTCATATAAACAGTTTGACTTTGTTCTCACACCAAAGATGAGCAGCTCAATGGTGCCTTTCTCCATTTGGCTTGCTCGTTACATTGCACCAAGCCAAGCAGCACTTATGACCCCCAGCCCTAGCATATGCTGCTACTGATCTGCTTAATGAGTAAAGGAGGGAAGGAAAGTACTAAGGCTGCCGTTAGGGTCTGAAGCTGAGGGGTAATAGAAGTGCTTTATGGGAATCAGGTCACAGGGAGACGTGCTCACTGTCTAACTATGCTGTTGGGTAACCAAATACTTAGAGTATCAGTATTCCTGAGTATGGCTACTTTGAGAGAATCACTTCTCTTCCTTCTCTATCACTGTTTGGGGAAAACTGAAAGATTTTTTTTTTTTCTTTTATGTTCTATTTACAAGGAATATTATGGCTATGAGTAAGAAAGCATTCCCCATGTTGGAAGAGGGAATCAGTTTACTTGACACTGACATGCACTGCCCTACCATCAGTTTACAGAAAGAGCAAACATTCTTCACTGCTACTTCAAAATGACCTTTTGTCAATTGCTTTTTAGTTTTTTCATTGTTTTTGGATTTGGGTATTATTAGGAAATGATTTAAATTCTTTGGATATATCTGGCTCTGGATAAATGGCCTCATCTACTGATGTAATATTCTTCATGACTTCATTGATTTTCTGGTTTGTGGCCAACTTTAGTTTTCTACAAGCAAACAATCCAAACGATATTTCCTTTTGACTGATTTCCACCAATTCTTTTTATAGTTTACAACTCTCTCAGCAGTAAGGACATAGATTGTTTTTTTCCTGTTTTTTGTTGTTGTTTTGTTTTTTGTTTTCTTAAAAATAAAATAAATAAAGATGAGATGTGTTTGATTTTTTTTTTTTTTTTTTTTTTGTCTTAGGGGCAGTAGCCAGTACAGAAGTGAAGCAAAAACTTCAGGAGTTCCTGTTAAGTAAATCAGCAACAAAAGACTCTCCAGCAAATGGAAAGAATCATTCCGTGAGCCGCCACCCCAAGCTCTGGTACACGTATGTTCAGTGTTCAGCTGTTTCCTTGCCTTATCGAGGTATCTCCTAACAGTAGACAGAATGCTTCTTCAGTGGGGATGTTGGGAGTCTAACTCCAGAACAAGATGGAAGAACAAGCAAGAAGTTAGCAAAAAATATATACATGATATATGTGTGTAATATATCTAGCTGAGCTGAAGAGTACTTGGTAAACAGTAATGACATGAAAGGTATACAGCAGAATGGTGTCTGAAATTTATATAAACCTTTTATTTCAACTGCTTAATCTCTTGATGCCATCACAAATTTTCCAACTACACTTGCCATTTTCCAAGTCTGTTCAGTTTTTACACTTAGAACAATTTGTGCTTGACTTACTCGGATTTTGAATCAATCACAGCTTGTTTCTTCTTGAAGAGATCCTGTTTTCCAGTGAAGTTATTTATATCCTGTAAGTAAATCACAAATATAATGGATCTGTTAACATTTTTTACTCTGATAGAGTAAGAAACCTCTGATTCAAAACAACATTCTGATGATGGCTTGACATTGATAAGAATATGCTTAGGCACTGAGACAAGTGATTTTTTCAGATTCTTTTATGGATATATTACTGTTCCAAGAGCTTACAGTGATTACTCCCCCTTTTTTTTTTCTTTATTTTTAACTACTTAATATATTTTTAAATTCTTTATTACAACAGACACGTTTTTAAAAGTCAATTAAAAAAAAAAAAAAAGAAGAAGAAGAAAAGAACTTCGGATGCATTTCTAAAAGAATTTCAATATTATCCCCAAACTAATCTTTACAGGTCAGACAAACAGAAATGCATATGGTACACTAGATTTTAACCTAGTACTTGTTCTTTTTAAAAAGCATTACTGAAGCACTTCCATCTGAGCTTCTCCTCTAGCTGATCAGAGCACTGTGATAACATGATTTAATACACAATTACATTGTTTCTTCTAGAAGTAAATAATTTCCAAATAATGTGTAAAATTCTCTTGAGTACGCATGAGTTCTGAACTAATGGTCTGAACTTATTCTGGTCTTCAGATGTATGAGAATTATGCATTCTACAGGGAGATGTCTTCTGCTACATGAGGGAAACGTTCGTGTTAGTGCTTCTCTTTGACAAAAAACACAGCATTACACGATTAAACATTTAAAAGAAAGGGAGAGGCTCTGTAAGTAAAATGATGTTTAGACAAGCACAAAGTACAAAAGTTTCCCTCTTTTCCCCTCTCCTCCTCTAAACAAAAATATCAACCAAACAAAAAAAACCTGTCATTGAGCCAAACGATGCAATTGCTTTGCAATGTACTATTTACATGTTCAGAAAAATCTGCCCATACTCTTTCCTTCATTCAGCATTTGTCAGAAAGTGCTCTTCAGTTTAGAACTCCTCTGCTGACGTGTTGTGTTCTGCAGAGTTGTATGCCCAGAAAACTTATAAAATGAACTTGAATGCAAGTTTTAACTTTCCTGTCTAAATGGTTTACATTTTTTTCAAGAGATAGTAATATCTCAATATTTTTGATTCATTTCATATAACACCACCACCATCCCACCCCACAGAAGTCCCCCTGTCTTTTTGTTGGAAAAGGCTGGGTCAATGTATATCTATTTGTACGTAATAAACAGGACTTTAAATGGCTTTTGCTGTGCCTCAGCTGGTTCACATTAAAATACAACAATCTGAAATGGTCAGTTTTCCAAACTGGTGACAGATCCTGTCTGTAGGTCAACATGACTCTTATCCTATGTGACTTTTATAATGAGTGCAAATAGTACATTCTTGGGAATCCCGAGGAGTTCCATAACTTACTGTAAAAGTAAGAAATTTGTTACATGAGCCTGTGGTTTGTGCACACTTAGAGGAGCAAGAACATAAACACAGCTGAGACATGTGTACAACACGTGTAGATAGTTACTGCTGGTCACCTCAGTGCCTGCTAATTTGTGACCTCTCTGTGTCTGCTGCAGGGCTGCCCACCATACCTCACTGGATCAAAGCTCTCCACCCCTGAGTGGGGCCTCGCCGCCATACAAATACACTTTACCAGGATCACAGGATGCCAAGGATGATTTTCCACTCCGTAAAACAGGTGAGTTAGAGTAGTTCATTCAATCCCCTTACTGAGATTTCTTTCACCCTTTATTTTAACCAGGCTGTCCACCAACAAGGCATATATCATAATCCGCAAAGCCTGTTCAGGATGTTACTAAGAGTAATCTCAAAGATCCTGACTGTATCTTTACAAGGTTGGCTTGACCACATGGTATCAAGAGTCATTATTTCCCACTCCTAACAGCTTGTGCAAGCTTCAGTCCTGATGAACTTAGTTTCTAAACAAACTGTAATTTCATGGATCTTTTGTGGTATTGTCTTTATCTCAGTATTACTTCTGGGTTTAATAGCTCTCTCTCTCTCTTTTGCATGGTAGATATAGTATCTACTTCAGATGATATGCTGCCTGAAGGCACATTTTTTCAGGATGCTGTGAAGAGAATTCATGAAAAGAGAAAAAATTGGGTTAATGTTGAATTTTGTGACTGGTTGAAAAAGGCTATATGCATATCTCTATGAATGTGCATACATGCATATGTTTGCATATGCTTTTTACTCACGAGAATGTCAAATTTACAATAAAATGTTCATTTGAACATTTCAGACTGTTTCAGAGGGTTTAGCAAATAAACCTTTTTTTCTTGACAGCAGGTGAACTGTAGACTTGTCTTTTTCTGCACCATAAAGCTAGAAGGATGATGGTGGAGTCCATGTGGCTGTTACCTCAGGTCTTTGGTGCAGTGACCGGTATCCAGGAATGCAGGGAGACACTAGGAGAGGAAAAAAGAAAAAGAAAAGAAAACATTAGGTCTCTTATTGCATGAGTCTGCTGTTGAGTGATATAGTTACATTCAGAGGGAAAGTCTGACCCCCTACTGTGCTAACAGCCTTTGAATGTAATTTAGCCACTGGGAGATTGAAAACTAAGTGCAAAACTGGTACTGACTTGAAAAGAAGTGGCATTTGGAAGCACTATACATTCTGAAAGAAAATCCAGTCTGCATCTAACACTTTAGAGTAGATTCTCTAAGCACGTATTATGTCCCCAAATATTTTTGTAAGAATGAAAAGCAAAATGCTGATTTATTCTGTCTGAGTTATTCAAAGTGATCATTGAAAAATATGGTGGCAGTATAACAAGATTCCATGAAATCTTGCTCAGGCTGTTCAGTTGCAATAAACCTGTACTTGGTTCTCTTCTTAATTCCACTGTACAACATACATTTCCCGTGCCATTAGGCTATACATTTTCATTTTTTAAACAAAAGAATACATTCTACATCTTCTAAATGCTATGAATTTATCTAAGTTTTTGAAAGCAAGTTTTAATTTTTCTTCCACGTTTATGTATCTTAAATGTTGTGATTGATATTTATGATGTGTCAGACTGTTGATCTGTAAAACAAAACATTTTCAAACACTGTAATAGTAAAGTTCTCGTGCAGCTGCTAATACTTTTATATCTCTGTGGGGGTTTCAAAATATTCCTTAATTCAATTCCCATTGTCTGCATAAGAGGACTATAATATAATTAAATCCAGATGTTTTCTATATGTTATTCCAAATATTTGGGCATGCAATGCATCAGTTACAAAGCTGGACAAAGGACATGATGACTCTCTGAAAAGATATCTGCAGAACATATAGGCAAATACTAATATAATCATTAACGTGACTGCTTTTATGAAATTTACATAGTGATTCTGATAAGCATATAGAAATGAAGTGTAAAGCACGCTGTGTGTTAGCAAGGGAGTGTACTCAATAGCTCTCTGCATCCATGAAAATAGCAACTGTTAAATATCCTGTTTACATGTTCAGTCTCTGCCTGTCCTGGATTTGTAATTCCAGCCTTCAGCTACATCCCCACAAAGGTTCCAATGATTGCTCATCAGGTTGAGAGTAAAAGCAACAGGAACCAGACTGACACAAGTCAAATGACCCTAAACTTATCTGAGTGGTAATAGGGCCATCCTCCAGGCAGAGGGGACATTGTGGAGCCGGTGTCATCCTCAAGGGACAAATCTAGACAAAGATGTCCCACGAACACTCATATCTACGGGCAAGCTATAAGCCTGCAGAAATCTGACCTTTGCCATAAGGGGTGAACCTCTTTTCCTTTCCTTAGGGCTATGAACGCTTATTGCCACTGGCTCCTGGTAAACTTTCTGTGCTGCTGAACCTGCATGAAGTCAGCAATTCATATGAAAGTGAATCTAACATTCCTTTCAGCCTCCAGAAGGGAATACCTTTTATAGGCTTTAATCGCAGTTTTGGTTTGCTTCTCAATTTTATTTGCCGTAAGCATAATATGGAATACAGAGGTATCTTTCATTTCAGCTTTAATGTAATGCTCGTTAAAGACAATTCTGGTTGAATCTGTTACTCTAAGATCAGATTTAATGTGAAGCAAAAAGTGTGATTCCCTCATGATGTCCTGATATGTTCTTCCCTACCAGAGAACTCCGAGCGTTACACAGGCATTGCAAGTCCTGAGACTTTCTTGCTTACTTTCTCAGTAATCTATATAGCCCAGTCCTGATGTATCAACTCCTTGTTAAACTTTTAAAAATTAATGTGGAGGACTGTGGCTAAGGAGAAAATATTCTGTCCAATTTTTATTCTTCTGACATCTGGCTACATAGGTAACTAGGGTAGTGCTTAACAGCTGTGCTGTCTGTATGCTTACAGTGAGGTACCAGACTTAGTGTACCAGTGCACTGGCTGTAATTATTCAGTACCTCTCAGGCATGTGGATTATTCCTTCCCTTACAAGATGCAGCAGAACTTGCTAGCAGTAGGCTTTGCACAGTTTAGCTGCATGGAGCACTGGGGCTGTCCTAGGGACTAGAGGCCAGGAGATGCAGCTCTTTGCACAGCTGCATTCAGATGCTGTGTGTTGACAGACTTTCAAAAAGAGCAGAGCAAGGGGAGTTATTGCTTCACTGGACAGATAAATATACCATAAGGAGAAGCTATACATCTGTAGCTGAGAATAGAATTTGGCCGAAATAGACTAAGAGCAAATTTTAAAAATGCCCAAGATTTCACCATGGATACCTGTTGTAATGTGTGAGCTTTCTGCAAAACACCCAAAAGTCTTGAGCAGCACATGGCTCATTAACTTCCAATGATACTAATGTGTCTAAATTGCCCAGAGAGGTTTGAAAATTCCTCCCCATTACTAAACACTTTTGAAATTCATACTGACTGCTGTAAGAGCTCTGATGGGAGCTGTGCACTTTTTAAAACATGATCATTTAATATGGAGAACTTTTGATTGCTGATCTCCATAATTCAGTGGTCTATTGATCTGGGAAAATATTATCTGTTTGAAGAGATTGCTGTAAAGCTGACAGAAGTGTAGCAAGTCACATAGGTTTGATAGGCAAAAGGTTCTCAAGGAAAGCTTTTCCTTTTTTTTTTTTTTTTTTTTTTCCACTTTGTTAAAATGAACACAGAAATTCTGGCAACTGCCCATAATGTTTGCACTGTCTTCACTCTGTAGCATTTCATTTTCTGTGTGAGGTGTTGCTGCAGAGCTCTCTAAATATCTCAAAGATATGTGCTTTTCAAAAATATTCCTAGTGGTGGAATTTCTACATTTTGCTTCATGCTTTGAGTTTTGAAGAGATTTCTGGGATTATCAGCATATCAAATATAAAGTGTTTTTTCTTTCATGAATTTAGCACAGTCATTGCAGAATGGGAATGTCAATCCCAAACCAATTTATTTTGGTTTTATGCCAGTTGAATCTTTCTTTGCTCGTGGACTTTATAAGCTTACAGTTTGCATTTTTGCTTAGATATATGAGTATCACTCACAGTAGCACTATTTAAGAAGATGTTTGTGACTTGCTTACCAGAAACTGGAAATATGCTCAATGGAAATGTAACACAGTTTTTTTTTTCTTAAGTAGCAGATAGTACAAAGTTTTAGTTTGCAAGGGGGAAATTGTGTAATTTCACACAGGAAAAAAAGAGGAGATGAAGGATAGTTTAATGTTGTGATGAAAGAAAGGAAGAAGGCTGTACTGCATAGTCATGAAAACAACTTTGTAAAAATGACATTATGTTAACCTGATTAGGCAGTAGAATAACAGCATAGCTCTCATGTAATTAGAGTGAAAGATTCCTGAATAAGAACTCAGTAGATGCAATTTTTAAAAAAAATTAATTTGAACATTAATTTGAACATCATTCTTTCTGCACTTAGTGACTCAGTAATTTGCTGGAGTGGTTGAAACTGAGAAGAAAAACATTTTGTGTGTGAAAGTTTTTTTCCCTTTCCCTTTCATGTCACCAAATTCCATTTCTGTTTGCATTTTCTAGGAAAACATTCTCCTGTGAAGTAATAGTATACGAAAAAGCTGGATTTCTTTTGGTCTTCAGTGAAAAAAAGAAAGGCTTAGAGAATCACAAACCCTCAATTATTGTGTCTGCCAAAATGAAGAAGTCAGTCTCAGTAGAGAGTCATTATTTTTCTCTCTGTTTATGAGCAAGCACAGCAAATGGGAGAGGCACTTTGCTTATTGAGGCAGGGAAAGAAGGCAAATTTTATTTCTTTTTTTTTTCTTTTTCTTTTTTTTTTTTTCTGATTTTATCCTGTTTTTCAGAGATGCTAAACATTCCTGCCTCCTAAACAGTCTTGGTAAATTCAGACTAGGTGATTTGACTGAAGAAAGTCACCAGCACTTACTGCAGAACAGGAAAATAGAAAGACATATCCTCCTTTCCAGCCCTTCTTTTATGATTTCTGTTCCCATATAGTCATCAGACTTCTGTAGCCTTCCAAAGTTCATTATCAGTACATAGAGAGGGCATAAGAGTGAGTCTGAAGAAACTGTTGCTAACAGATTTTTCCAGATACAGTATCTGGAAACCACCAGCTGTTGGGAAGTGTAACACCACTGTAACCACCATGCCATGCTGTAGCTATCCCAAGTCTGACTGCATTCTGTAACTTCCTACGGGGTGCACAGGAAGCAGTGCCATGTCACTCTAATTCCAGCTACGTGGAAAATATTCTGAGGCACATTAAGACCAACTAAAAATGAATGACACTGTTTGAGAGTAAAGAGCTTGCATCGGTATGCTTTAGTATGCATGCCAAGGTCTGCACTGGGATTTAACAGGAGTCATCACTACAGTGATGACCAAAGGCCATCTTCATCTTTCCATCAACACTTGATTGTTCCTCCTGTATCCTTTCTTTAACACTTACTTTTAATCCAGGAAGCCAAGGTGTTGTGCATGGGTGACTAATCTTATTCAATGATGACCTAGATAAAGATTTTTTGTTGTATTTTTGTTTCGGCCCAAATTTTACTACTTGTATGTATATCACCTTCTGTCCTGCCAATTATCACTCTGTTGTGCTAGAAGCTGAATCTTCTTGATGGCTTGACTAATTATACAGTCTTATTCTAAATGCTATCTTCATTTTCCTTTTGCTGCCCTTTGAGTAGCCAAAATTGATTTGCAAAGTTCTCTGTCATGTGTTTACCTAAAGATTTTGTAACACAAACTGTGTGTTTTCAGAAACACTTTATAAATCAGTACTGACAAGTAGCTTGCATCATTTTTATAGGTAAGTAATTAGATAGTAGCCACCATTTTTTACTTTTGAGCCTAAAGAAACTTAAATAAAAAACAATCCTAAAATCTGGAGGATTCTAAGAGCACAATGTCTGTTGAGATTTAAGTGAAGTGATTGTTATGTTATTTCACAAAGTCTCTTCTGTTTGGATAAGTAAGTTGCAAAATATTGCGTATAATATCTGAAATTCTTTGAAGTCAGTAGCAAACTTCAGTTAGATTTGAATGAGCGATTTTTTCTTCTACTGTGTTGAGGGCAGGGACAGTTGAAAATTTTCAGAAAAGTAAACAAGTCTAAAAGATGGGAAAAAGAGAGAAACAGAGAGAAGTGGTATCATATCATCCAAAGTAGAATATGTTGGTCAGTAAAGATTGCACTTCTCCAAACTCCTGCAAAACACACTTTCACTGAAAAACCTCTTCAAACCCACAGTTCTAATTAAAGGTTTTAGTTGCCAAATAACATGTTCAAGCTAAAGCCAGATAAGTATTACAGAGCCATTCATGAAGATCGGCATAAGCTTTGTACTTTGCTTTTGATTTTCTCATGGGAAAGTAATATAAATGAGAGTGATACCTCCCTGTTGGCTTTAACTGTTAGAAATGCAAAGCATGCTGAAATTGTACATAATTCTCTTCCAAAGGAAAGGAAATAGCATTTCAATGGTTTTCCTCGGTGTCTCGTTGAGTTATGGTGGTGCACAATTATTCCTGTTAAATTACTCTACCAGATGGAAGGTTACATTGTATATTTAGCTAATTAAGTTGTTGGAGACTGGAATTGTATCCCAGAGCATAAAGAACCTATCAAAAAGTAAACTTATATTAATTTGGTTTTGTTGTTAAGATATAATATCAATTTCTAATTAAGATTTTAAACAAGTGGGGGGTTTTTTTGAGACATCCTTTCAAAAAGTCAGCCTTGCCTACAAAAGTTAGACAAGCAGGCTTTTAAGCTCCAGACAACTTTAGGGCCAAATTCAGCTTCATTTGCCTTCATACCTAGGTGTGCTTGAGAGCAATGTTGCCCAGAGTTCTTATCTGTTAGGGAAATAGTATATACTGCATTTTGGTGCTCCTGTTTTCTTGGCATCCAGTACCATTGTAACAGAGTCCCTCTGCTGAAATTCTGTTTTGCTTTTGAGCAACCCCAAGTAGTATGCTTCAGCAAACCAGACCTGTCCCACTATCATCTACTAATATCTACTCTTCTCAAAATTGAGGGGAAAGAAATCACGCTTAATCATGAATTTTTAAGGACTGAAAATATACTTCGTTGTGCTAACTACCATCAGTGAGTTATCACTGCTGGATATTTTTGTAGATTAAAACCTTTGGGATTTAGTGAGCCTATTAACCAATTCCTTTTTTCTATAAGGCTTGGGGAATAACCTTATAGTGAACAATCTGAGAGGAGTGACTGATACACCAGGAAGCTGTGCTGCCATTCAGCAAGACCTGAACTGGCTGGAGAGTTTGGCAGAGGGGTCCTTATGAGTCCAACAAGCACAGATGCAAAGGAGGAAGTAACTGAAGCACCAGTACAGGTTAGGGGATGACCTGCTGGAAAGGAGCTCAGAACAGAAGGACCTGGGTATCTTGGTGGACAACAGGTTGACCGTGAGCTAGCAGTGTGCCTTTGTGGCCAAAAAGTCCATTAAAAATAGCATGGCCAGTAGGTTGAGGGAGGTGATCCTCCCCTTCTACTCTCACCTTGGGAGGCCACATCTGTCGTACTGTATCCAGTTCTGAACTCCTCAGATCAAGAAAGGGAATTTCCAGAGAGAGTCCAGCAGAGGGCCAGGGATGATGAGGGGCCTGGAGCATCTCCCTTCTGATGAAAGGCTGAGAGCCCAGGGATTGTTCAGCCTAGGATGGCAGACTGAGGGGAATCTTCTTAGTGCTTGTAGTTTTCTAAAGGTAGGAATCAAGTGGATGGTGCAAGGCTCTTTTCATCAGTGTCCAGCAACAGAACAAGTGGCAGTGGGCACAAACTAGAGCAAAGGAAGTACCATATGAACGTGAAGAAAAGTTTGTTTACTTTACAGACCACTGGAACAAGCTGCCCAGAGAAATTGGGGAATTTTCTTCTCTGGAGATATTCAAAACGTGTCTGGACTTTTTCCTGTGCAACCCAGTGTAGGGAACACACTTTAGCAGATTGGTTGAATTACTACATCTGAGATTTCTTTCCAACCACTAAAATTCTAGGATTCTGTGATTTTCTAATTCAATTATTCTTAAAAATGAAATAATGTGTCTAGGGATTACATTGTGGTCCTGAAAAATCTGACACTTATTCACTAGAGAAAGTAACTTTTCCTTTGGAAAAAGTTAAAGATTCAATGGATGTTGAAGGAGGATTTAAGGTGAAGAGGGAGATTTGCTGTATTTACAGAAAATATAGTATTATATTCTCATTGCATCTTTGCAACTAGAACAGACTGGTGTGTATGGTCAGAAGTAGGGGCATGAATAATCAATGAAGCCAATAGGGCTACTGGTCATGCACAACTAAATTTGTTTTTTGTTATTCAAATGAGGGATGCCTTCTGTCAAATGGCCTGCTTCACCTTCTTCTTCTTTCCTACCTCCTGAGAACTAAGATACAGTTTGGCTACCATAATTACTATTAAAGTGCAAAAAAAATTACAGACTTTGAAGATGGACAGCAAAGATGAGAGTTAATTTTAAATTATAATTTTTCTATTAGTCTGTGTGTCAAGACACCATAGTATTACTTATCTTTTAGTCCCTTATTTATTGTTGTAAAAGGAGTATTGTTTCATATGGGAGAAGATTAAAATTGACCTGGTACGGAAATAATATGCTGCAGTTTCATTCTACTTGAAACGTAATGAAGACTCAGGAGATCTCATTGAAACAATTATATAGCCCAAATTGATGCAAATGAAAGGAGATAGTGCTTCTCTGCTAAGAAAAGAAATTATTAAGAATTGTATTAAGTCCTCACTTCTTTTGCCTCACAGGATACAAGCAGAACAGTTCTCAACAGGAAATATCTCTTATTGGTCAGCCTTTCATGAACAGTGTAAAGATTTCTAATTCTGGCTAAATGGACACAGCACTAAGTTATTCCTACTCATAACTTAGTAAGGCATTCCTAGAAAAATAATACTTGTTTGCATGGATAATCAGAAATTTTATATTTTCATACAGACTGCAATGAATAATGGGGAAAAGTTAAATATTCAAAATGGCTTCAGGGAATATTTCATTTTTGAACCTTTTTTAGGAAATCAATGAAAAATTGCTAATCTTGTTAAATTGGCTTCCTTAGCCTGAAGAGAGCTAAAGAGATCCTCTCTAATCTAATTAGCTGTTTTACCATGTGTTTCACTAAACCTGTTTTTTTATTTGGGGAATGGATATTTTCCTTAGTCTGAATAAATAAAGTGTTCTACCTTTTACAGAAGTAAAATAAAGCAAAGGACTAAAGGGTTTCACATATGAGCAACATTCGCCTTAAAGCACATGGTTGTACAGGAAACAGTTTCTGTATAGACTGAAAACACATTAGGTGATGCAAGCCAGAAAAACAAAGTGTCTCCATCCTATACCTCTGTATCTGGTAACTCCCTCCTGGTTGGGACCACCCAGCGGTCAGGTCCATGTAGTTCTTGGAAGAACTTTAGAGCAGATATGTAAATGACTTTTTAGTCTCACAAATCTAATGTAATACTCTTTCAGAAATATATTTTTTAAATGACCAGAATTTAAAAGTCAACGAGCCTAGAGAATTATATTATGTTCTGGTATCTTCCAGCCTGTCAGCTAGTGGAGAGAATGTTTTGTACATTTATTGTTTAGTATTGTCTTGCACTGGAATGTGGCTCTCTACAGCAAAAATTAATCATGTATAAAACCAAAAAGTATCTACTTGTCTTGCCCAGCTCTAATATATTCAGTGCTGGGGAGGTGGCTGCCTACAGGAAGCCAGACCAGAAGTACAAATTTCCAAGCAGAGCAGAGAAAATTTATGTGTCTGCTAGAAATGTGTGTAGCAGAGGAATGACTGGGAGACCATCAAGTCCCCTCCCAGAAGGACAAACTCATTCACATCTCTCCACAAAGCAGCTGGGGAAGCTGGAAGCAGGTTTGGTCCCTGACCTCTGTTCTTTGCATTTCTAGCTTTCTACCTGCATTCATATTTTGATGAAGAAGTCCAGATTATCTCCTCATTTATCCTTTCTGGTGACATTAGGAATATACTGCCTGCCTCACTGATTGGGAAACTGGGAAAATTCTCCCTAACACCTTGCTTTGAGGCTAAGATCTTGGAAACTTACATATGCCTCTTCTGATTGTTTTCATCAAAAACAGCAGTAGTGAGGGGGGATTTGATGTTTTCTTTGATCTCCGGGTCCTGGCATGGCATGGATACACAGGCTACTTTCTTAAGTGTATTACCATGGTGAAGGGAAGCCCACAGCATAGACAAGGAAACTTGTGCTATGCATTGAACCCACAAAATAAACATGTTTTCACAATATGTTTTCTTCCGTTCTGCTCCTCCTTCTTCAAGGGAAGACACCACATATACCTCAGATTTATATAACAATCCACATTCAGTGTCTTCTAGGCAATTCTCATTTGTCATAGTACTAGAAATAAGCTTGACAAAGGTTAAGCCACTGGCATGAAAGCAATAATACTATCATGCTAACCAGTGTCATCTCATCATTTTCTCTTGTAACTCCAAAGATCTATACCCATACATATTCCATTTGTCCTGTAATTTACACTTCGAGCTTTCTCAGGTACAATCTTGTCATGGTCGTGTGTTGGAAAGCACATAAAGCTTGTCTGTGCGTGAATCTCTACTAGAATAATACAAAAAATAACAACATCAGTGGGAAAAAGAAGGACAGATACAGAAATAGAGAATAGCAGTGACAAGATAGAATTACTTCATAATCATGAAGTCTTTGTTTCATAGTTTTTTCTATTGGCTTAAATACTTTAGAGAAGTATGTGTTATTGTTTCAAAATGATCTTAGTGATAACAGTTGGAGCTTGAGCAACAGGGAATAATTTATATTTCTCAAGTAAAATGTGAAATTTTGCTGCTGATTCTGCTGTTAGAGAAATCGTTGTAGCCAAATTTAGTATCATTTACCTCAGCTGCCCCACAGCTTTTTTAAGCCAGCCTACCAGCCAAGAAAAGGAAATGCTTTCACTTTAGAGCCTTTGGAAGCCTGGACAAAAGCACACTTTCTGTTCTTCAGGTTTCCTATATATGGCTTTCTGCTGGAGATGGGGACCTGCTCACTACGCACTCTCTCCCATCCCCCATTTCCTGCCTGGGTTCATTAAATGCTGATTTGGAGTTGGCACACACTTTTCTGATACAAAAGTAGCACTGTGTTCCTGGAACCATCAGAAAGTAGTGCATTATTATCTTTCACATTCCCTTCATATATATGCAGTCTCTCCTTGCATAGAATGGATTTTTATCCCTTCTTCTTAAATATCTGTGTATTTAATAAAAAGAAGCAGATTGAAGCAGAGCTCTGTCAAAAAAGAAAACCTCAGCTCATTTGGGAGCAACTTTGCCCCAGGCTGTATTCTTTAATGCTAGTATCTACAAATTGCTAGTATTAAGCAAAGTGGAGTATGTGATGTAATGACTTCATGAATCATTTTCATATCTCTAATGCTTGTGTTTCAATGTCATGTTACTCAGGAGAGAATACTTTCCTATCTCCTGAACAATGATAGTTGTTGTAATGAAATTAGTGTATATCCATATAGAAGTCTGTGTATTTTCTGTTTTAACAGTGCAGTTAGTTACTTCTTTCTCAGTAGATGAAGCCACCATAAAAGATGAGAAAAATCACAAGATGCTATCTTTTGTCTTCATCTAAGAAGAATTATCAACATTTTCTGTTCTGTTGAGATAACTACAAGTCCTAAAAGGAGTTAGGTAACTGATTCTTGGATTGCTTATAAGATCTTCTGTTGTTGTCCCTTTACAGTCAATTAAAGAGTAACAGCAAGCACTAAAAAGAGGCATTAAGGCAGTAGTGCTGATTCTCTGAATAAGCCATATTACTGTAGCACTCGTTATTCCAAATTAGCCTGCACAGTTGCATAAACAAAGTCATTCTCAGGTTCATCTTTCTTAAAATCCATTTGACTGAATCAGTCAAATGGATGACAACTGATTCCCATCAAAATACATAACATGGACTTTGATGTCCTTTGAAGAAAATCACTGTTTTCTTTTCTATTAAATACTTTCAAATAATATATTTTCCCATTTTCCATGTGGGAACAGATTATTGCTTGTCCCAAAGTGCTAAATTGTGTAGAAGCACAAAGATTTGCAGACTGAAGAGGCTCGGCTAATAATGACCAGCCAATATCAGGTGTATACTGGCTCTAGGTGAGTAGACCAATCTATCATCTTACTGCCATGAAAAAGCGTAGCCCTGTTTTCGTCATCTGCCATGATCCCAGCTGTGTGCTTCTTTTCTCTTATTTCATGCACTCTGGCTCCTTGGTCAGATGTTTCAGCTCCCTGTAGTTGTAGGAATCTAACACAGCAAACCTCACCTCAGCACCTTCAGCAGTGTAGAGCAGTTCTATTACCTCAGGAAGATGAGATACAGGACATATCCTTTATCAGTTAGAATTAATTTAATCTGGAGTATTGGACCTTAGTGGGATGCTTAGTGATGTGCAGAAAAGTAGCCACATGCAGTAACAGCTGCAAGACTTCATGAAGGATTTTTCAATGATTTTGTGATATTAATGGGTGAAAAAAGAAGGTTAATTCTTAAGAGTTTGTACCTGCCTGAGGAAGCTGTTCTGAAGCAAGCTGGTGAGTAAAGTTTAAGCCTCAGGAGTTATTTGGCACTGGCTCCCCAAGTGGTGCTCCTGTTCCACACTGACAGTGATTTTCAGTGATGAGCATAGTCAGATTTGCTACTGGATTAATTATACTGAGCAGAGATTTGAACCATGTGCAGCAGAAATACTTGTGGGATAGCTAATGCAGAACAGTTATTTAAAGCAATGTCCCTCTGAAGACCAGTTCTAAGAACTATGAGTTGAAGTATCAAACCAAATACTCATCTAAATCATAAAGCAAATTGATTACTATAATTCTTCAGCATTCACAACTAAGGCTATTCAAGCGCCATGCAAATATTCAGGTTACAAATTAACAACAGTTGTTTTTAAAAAAATTATTTTTCACTTTGTTCACTTATTTGCATTCCAGAATTTAAAGGATTAGAATCATTCAAAGGTATTCTCATATAAGCTTCGGGCCAGTAAATGAACATTAAGTGTGTATGTGCCTATTTATAATTTTAATCCATTGCTGTATCTTTGAAGCTTAAAATACTTATTTTTGCCTTTTTGACTATCAGAGAAGTGTTGACCATTGTAGGTTTGTTACTATTGCCTTCATGTAGGAGTGCACTGAAGAACATAAGATTGCTGTAGCGATCCAGACCTCTTGAAGCCAGCAATAATTGTGCTTCAGCTTCAGTGGAGATGTTGGTGGATGAAAAACTTAACAGGAGCTAGCAGTGTGCAGCTTGGAAAGCAAATGGTATCCTGGGCTCCATCAGAAGACAGGTGGCCAGCAGGGAGAGGGAGGTGATTGTCCCTCTCTACTCTGTCCCCATGAAGCCCCATCTGAGTACTGTGTACAGGTCTGGGGTCCCCAGTGCAAGAAATACAGGGAGCTGTTGGAGAAGGAGGAGGGCCACAAAGATCAGAGGGCTGGAGCATCTTCCTAAGAAGACAGGCTGAGAGAGCTGGGCTTGTTCAGTTTGGAAAAGAGAATGCTGTGGGGTGACGTCATTGCAGCCTTCCAGTACCTAAAGAGAGCCTACAAACAGGAGGGGAGCCGACTCTTTACAGGAGTAGATAATGTCAGGACAATGGGAAATGGTTTTAAGTTGAAGGAGTGAAGATTTAGGTTGGATATCAGGGGGAAGTTCTTTACCAAGGCTGCCCAGAGAGGTTGTGGATGCCCCATCCCTGGAGGCGTTCAAGGCCAGGTTGAATGGGGCCCTGGGCAGCCTGGTCTAGAATTAGATATGGAGGCTGGTGGTCCTGCCTGCGGCAGGGGGATTGGAGCTTGATGATCCTTGAGGTCCCTTCCAACCCTGGCCATTCCATGATTTTATGATAGTGGCATCTACACTACTCAGCCACTGACAGGTATAAAAAAAACACTTTCCAGTTATGCTCTTTGTCCTTTGGAACAGACCTTCTCAAACTGGTTAAATTTATTTAGTGCACTAAAATACAAGTCCTTATTGCCAGCCATCAAGTCCTAGCTAGTACCATCTTAGAGGTCTGTCATGGCAGACATTCAAGAAAGCAGTCATGGAAGCTAACAGTTCTCGAACACTGTTTTTGTCTTTTTTTGGGAGGTTTATTTTATGATTTAGAAGCCAATCTTCCTCATGCTTTTTCACTTTAAAATTGATGGTTTCCACTTAAAAATGATTCTTCGTTTTTTGTACAATGTCTTCTCAGCTAGCTCATAAATTCAGACATCGATAACAAATTCTGCTTTGTCTGTTTCTGTGATTGATTCACATGCAGAATTATGATGGGAATATGGTAAAAAATAGAAAGACAATCACTGTGAGCATGAAACATTCATGCGGAAGTAAATGTTGTGGTAATAAATGTTGCAGAGGATCTGTATCATGAGTCTGTTTTGGGTATGGAATTATTTTCTGAATTTAAAGAGTATGGAGCAGTATAAATAGAAATAACCATAAGTGCAAACTGAGTCAGCACCTTTTCTTCTGAATTTCCTCATACTTAAATGATCTCTGTGATGACAGTGTGTTGTATAATCTTATCCTATTTCTGTGTTTTCATACCAAGAGGTACCTCAGCAAACAAGTCATCTCCGTCAGTAGAACCATTTGTCTTAATTATGATAGTAACAGGTAAAACTGAAAATTCTTTTTAATATTTTTTGTCATTAAAGATTTCCAGTGTTTTTTAGCTCACGTACCTTTAAATGTACTCAAGACATAGGATGCTTAAAGGGGGAGCTTGGCAAGGGTGTCAGAGTGTGATGAAGGGAGAAAGGGTACAGCTGATCACTGCAGCACTCAGGCAAATGGACAAATGCTGAACTGAATGAAACCTTCGTTTATTATTTTTTTTCTGCTAATGCATGCTCCTTTGGAGCTTTGTTCAGGTCTGTATGCAGGAGGGAGAATTGATCCCAGTTTCCAGCTTTCTCTGTTTTGAGATATTGCTTAGCCAAGCTTCAGTTCCAGAAGGAGAAATAAAAACAAATTCTGTTCCACAGTTATCTTTCACTAGCTCTTAGTAGTTTGCTTGATAGAGGGTTTACTTATAAGAACAGATAAATGACTTAATACAGCATCAAGGTAAAATATCACAGAATAAAAAACAAAGTAGAGCTTCATCTCTGACCTTAGCATGAAAAGATTGTGTCCAAATGGAAAACAAAGGTGGAACTTGCCCAAGGTGCATTAAACATAATCCTAGGTTTTCTGGGAATCAATCCTGCTTCTTCATTTTCAGAGCATATATTTTTCTGTGTAAACGTTTCTAGGACACTGTAATAAATCTAGTTGTTTGGTGTGTTACTGAAAAAACATTGAAGATCTGGGCCTAAAATTGCTGACCAAGAAATGTTCTGCCAGCAAGTCTTGTCATAAGTTATATTTCTAATAGAAATCGAAAGGCACCAGTGGAGGCTATTTTCTATTTCTGTCATCAGACCATAATCCAGTTATAAGGTTCCAAGTTCCAAGCTGTATTTCCATCCAAGTGTTCACCTTCAAGGGAGATAAAAATGATGTAGAATGCAAGTTTCATTCATCTATTATTATTACCAATATTAATGGTAATTAACAGGTAACTTTAGATTTCAAATGGGATGAGAAAAAACCATAGTGGTTAGTTCCTTGGGGAGAGAAAGAATTTAACTCAGTGAGTTACAACTAAAATTCATTTCTAACTCTTGCATATTGCTCTAGTATTGCATATTTTGCTCTAGTAGCTTAGTATCTGCCCCATGAATAAAAGACTATATAAGGAAACAGAAATGTTTAGAGGCAGAGAAAAGAACAAACCAACATTAACTTTATAAACTATATGTTGAATGTATACTTTGCAATTTTTAAAAACTCTATTTCACTTTAATGTTAAGGAAATAGCATAAAAATACTGTTTTCTCCTCTCTGCTGTTTACTGCTAGAGTTAAGACAGGTGGGGAACAGAGTCATTCTCGTCAATACAAGTTCATTTTGAAGTTGTTACTTTGGAAGAGGATTAGAGGAAGGTGAAATGGAGGTGAAGTTGAAAGTAGTAAGAGTACTGGCATTCAAAACTTTTCAGTGCCCTTCCTCTCATTCCTAGGCTGTAGTCTATGATAGAGTTGTATGAGGAGAAGCAGAATGAATGGTGACGATAGCCAATAAAATCACTGCTTCTGAGCCCTACTTGGATCAGATGAGGTCCTGTAGGGAATTCCAGTGGTATCTGGGCAAAGCAATAATTTGTCTTAAAAACATTGATTTTGTTCTTTTCATTTCCAGCTTCAGAGCCCAATTTGAAGGTACGCTCAAGGTTAAAACAAAAGGTAACAGAAAGGCGAAGCAGTCCTTTACTGAGGAGGAAGGATGGAAATGTTGTCAGCTCGTTCAAGAAGCGACTCTTTGAGGTGACAGGTAATGGAGAAGGGAGAAATTCTGTCTTCACTGCAACTACTTGCAGACATGAATAAAATGTTTCCTAAGATAGTATATTGGATTTTTTATTTACTATTTCTTTTTCTGCTGCTGAAAAGAAAACAATATTAAAGAAATTGTTGTGCATGTGTAAATTGTAATTTCTACCACTTACTAAATAGTTATTGTCCATTTGAAAGCCATAATTTGCAATCTGTTTCAATGCTTTACAACAGTCAGTAGTAGAACAAATAAATGATAAATTATTGGTGGTATAAGTAATGAAATAAGCAAAGAAAAGTAGGGCTCACTAAGCTGTTCTTTTCAGCAGGAAAAGTTGAAATGTTTTAATAGTAGCATATACTTGACCACAGCTGATAGAATTCTTGGTAATTAAAGGGGAACTGCTAGCACGTAAAAATACAGCATTCTTAATATAAAGAGATTAAAGGGAAAAAATGCAAATAAAATTTTGTTTTCAAGTAGTTTTTCTTTCAGTATTATTTATGCCCTTGAACTAAAAAGAGTGAAAGGCTGAATGAATAGTGGATTCTAAGACTTTCTTCCACCTGCTTGTCATTGTAGAGTTGTTACTTATGTTATGTATATTATTTTGTTGAATCACACCACAGCTCCCAAACAGTTTGAAATCCCCTCATTTCAGTGCTGAGGAGCAGCATGTTGCCCTGTTCTTTGATCTGAAAGAAAAGAACATTTACAGCATTCAGTATTTCTTGCTTTGACTTTACATTTGTATTGAGTACCTTTGTTGCTTATTTAAGTAATATTACATATGTTTGTACAGTGAATAGTTAAACTGTCATACTTGTCTGAATTTATTTGGAATATCAGAATTATGTCACAACAAGATGGAAGTATAAAACAAATGAGTGAATTCATTCTGGTGTTCCCATCAATGCAATTCTCATGACAACTTTTAACAACTTATCAGGTGTAAAACCGAGACACATATTTGAATGTATCAAAGTAACTAAATAAGGTGATTTGTCTATAAATTCCATGTCAGATTTTTTTTTTACAACTGATTTATTATTTCTATTTGCTGAAAGAAAGAAAGGAGGAGAGGAGAGGAGAGGAGAGGAGAGGAGAGGAGAGGAGAGGAGAGGAGAGGAGAGGAGAGGAGAGGAGAGGAGAGGATCTGGCAATAATTCTGAGCATTACAGATCACCACTTCAGTTATTAATATCTGTTAATATTCTGCAGCTTTATAACCAAAGCTTCCCTAATCTAACTTTCAGCTGAAGCCTTTTTTTTGCCTTTATTTTAAAATCTCTTTTAACTGAAAATGATTACTTACATAAAAATGCTATTATAGTTATTCAAAAACAGAAGAAAAAAAATTGGTTTTGTAGTGCTCTATGAAAACTAGTGAGAAAATAATGAAATAATGCAGGAATCTTACCTGACCAGCTATTATAGCTGGGCACTGATTCACTTCAATAAATTGAAGTCAGCTCTAACAGGAAACAACAGTACATCCAAAATACTGCCAAGAAATCTCCCCTTACCAATGGTCACAGTGAGGACGTATTTTTGGAAATGAATTGAGAAAGAGAGAAGTAACCATAGTGTATTTACTACCACATTTAGGTACTTATTATTTCAACTTCTTGGAGATTTGCATTTGAAATGTATCCCATGAGACAGTCTTATCTGTGCTAATGCCACACTGTATCATCTTTAACCTCGTTAGTTGTTACCATGTGCAGAACTTTTGTTTATCTCAGTAAAGAATTATAATAATGCAGTACAACAACACACAGCCCTTTCTATTAAACAGAACTAAGGACATTTTAAATCAATGTAACATACAGACTTTAAAATGCTGTTTTAAGGTGTTTGTATACTGCCAATATTCTTTTATATCTGTACTAAAGATACAGTGAAAATGGCGTATATTCTGTCATGTCATGGTACTTGCATGTGTAAAGCTTTGCCTGCCACGGGCATGTCCAGCACTATTTCTGTAGTCAAAGAATGGCAGTAGGCCTCATGAATTGATGACACATTATTGTGACCTTTGTAAGCCTTCTATCTCTGTCATTTTGATCTTTTACAGAGGCAGGATTCTATACAATTATAAAGAAAAGACTATCTTTTCTTTTTACTTTTTACAAATGATATCTCTACCTAATACTAATTATCGTACCATTTTTGTAAAAGTAATTAATTTAAATCACTCCTTGTGAAGCAGAGAGATCAGAAGGGAAAAGACCAAAAATATATTACATTAGCACTGTAAAAGGAAAAACAAAAGAAATTGAGAGTGAAATAGAAATCTTCAGTGTAAGTAAATAGCTCATTCATAACCGGTAGATACAGCCAAAAATCCCACCCTGTGCCATACAGTATATACAATTAATTGAAGTTCTATGCTGTCTTTCTGGTGCAAACCATGAATTCATGTATGCTTCTTCTATTTTTTAGAATCCTCAGTCAGTAGCAGCTCCCCTGGATCAGGTCCCAGTTCCCCTAGCAATGGTCCAACCAGCAGTATAACAGAAAGTGAAACCTCGGTTTTGCCATCTAGCATTCAAGCTGAGGTAAGACTCTTTCTTTTCCTTGGGTAGATAGTTGCTCAGACTTCTAGACTGGAAAGATTTGAAACTTCACTTTGCATATACCTACAAGCAGAATTATTGCAGCAGTTATAATTATTGGGGATATCAGGACGCTGCATGCTGACAGCAGAATATGTTATGAATGAGATGCACGTTCTACAAAAGAGGCCAGCATATAAAGAGATTCTGGTTACAAAAGCAGCAGTGGCACTGCCACAGCAGTTGGAGGAAGCTGTGGAAGAAACTTGAAAGCATCTATGTTGAAGGACATTTGGAAATAAACTGGAGAGGAAGGACACAGAGAACTAATGAGACAAAAAAAAGTTAACATGGAATGAACAGTCACTGTGATGTCACAGTGTCAGTACAGCCCTCTTACCAGATGATACAGAAAAGCAAAGCTTTACCTATATTTCAGGATCTCAGATTGCTGTGGGTGGGTGGAAATAGGGATCTGGCTTACCTTTCAGGATAATTTGAAGAAGTGCACAATGCTGAACACTAATGAAGAATTTCTGCAAGCAAAACAGCGACTTCATCATCAGTGACTAACATGTAGGAAATGAGGCATTCCCAGGTTCAGATGCTGTCAGAGTGCATTTATTTGAGTACAGAGTCAGAGTTAGGTGACTAAGTCCTTTTTCACATCTGCCTTCTATTTCAGTGCACCTCAGTTTCCTTATCTGTGTAGTGCTTACCAATATAACCAATGTGTGAGGAGCTTTTGATTCTTGTATTGTGAAGCTAAATTGTACATGAAAGGAATCTTAATTACTCATTATTCTGTTTCATTCAAACGTGCCTATAATGACAGGAACGCCGATGGTAAATCAGTTTTGATAAACTTCATTTACCACAGATATCATACATAAATCATGCTTTTCATGGTAATTTTGTAAAGGTACAAAAAATCAATGCAACTAAACAGATTGAAATTCAGAAATATTCTGTATCCAGTGCCTATATCTATAGCAATTTTTACTTTTGTAGCAAAATGTTGTAATTGTTTGTTTATACTGTTTATGTTAGAAAAAAAAATTGCATAAGAAAACGTGATTTAACAGAGTTTTAGCTAAGGGAGCTATTTCTTTAGGTCAGTGGCAGGACATTCACCTCAAAAAAACCTGGAATGGGCAGTTCAACCTCCAGCAGTGACTTTTCCCCATAATGAATTAATTGTGTGTGTGAACTATGATCCAGAGGGCAGGTGGGTGACCTCTGCACACTGATTAGTAGCCTCTCTCTGGCCCGTAACCAAAAAGAAAAAAAAAAAATTGCATTGATGGCTAACATGTGGTCTTGCCTCATAGCTCCTCTGTATGTGATTGCAAAAAAAAAAATTAAATGATGCAGAGCAAGATCCATCATTTGGATTAGATCAGATCCTAATTCAGTTGTATTAAATGATACATTTTTAGGAAATTTGTCGTATATCACTGTTAATGCTGTATTAAACAGGAAGTCATATTCAGTTGGATTTTGTCTTGACTTGAGGATACTACAAAATTCAAAGGGAATACTGATTCAGTGTTTGTTAGTTATGGTGCATATTTTAGTTTCTGGCCATTTGCCCACAGCATTGAACCAACATCAGAAAAGCATTCAGTCCAGTCAGACTGGCATTCTGTCTGGGGAGATTTGGAAAGACTATACCAAACTTTAGTTTCTGTTAATAGAACGTATCAGTCACAATTGCTATGCCAGATATCCACTGTTTTAATTCCATACAATTAAAAATTTTCAAATGAGACTAAAAAGTTCCCTTTAAATTTAATTTCTGTATGCTGGAGTCAGTCACTTAGCTTGCTGGGTGTGGGCTAAGAAGCTGAAACTACTGACTTCCATTTCTGGGTACAGTCAGAGATTTCATTACCTCTCTGGTTACTTGACTGTTAATACTGTGGTCCTGTGGGCTCAAAATTTTTCCATAAATCTCAACTTCAGTGCATTTTGATTTCAGTGGGATTTTCTTTGGTAGTTCAACAGCAACCAAATTGCTACATATCTCTTTGCTAGTTTAGCACTAGCTGCCAACTCTCAAAGGCTATGTACCTAATCAATTTTTCATCAGATACACAAAGTACTGAAGTTTCTAATAACAGGCTATGCGTTCCAAAATCACCCAAAGTATCACTTGTTTTGCTGTAATCCTGAATGACTCACATTGCTGTTGTTTCATAATAATCGGTCTGACATTTGCAGTAAGTGTTGTGCTCGTATCTGAGTGGGTGGATAGCTGTGGTTTTCGTGGCAGCAAATAAAACTTTTTGCTGAGGAAAACCAGGTTGCTATGACGAAGCCATTTACCAGTAAAGCATGAGTCAATACCATAAATGATTACACTCCAGCACATAGACAAAATTAGAGCATTATCAGTAATGAAACAAATTTTTGAAGTAGTTTTGCCGTACCCATTTGAACAATTAGACTTCTATGTGGTTTACCCTCTGGAGTACAGTCTGTTGGGCAGACATTTATATATTTTTGAATGTACAAAGGTGTACTGCGTTTGATGCACTTAGGCGGATAATATTTTGCTATCACAGTTCCCCTAATGGTACTTTCAGTAACATTTGTTAAAACATTGGTTTCATTATGTGAAACTTAAACTCAAGATCTTAATTGCACCTTATAAATAAAGTGGTTTTTTGTATTAGGCCCAGGTTTCTCCAGCAGCATCAAGGTTCACCGCATTAGCTGTTTGACTCTTGTGGTGTGTCATATGCTTTCAGGTCTCCTGCTGTGCTTGTGCTAAATCTTACTTGCATGAGAGGTGCAGGCAGGACTGATCCCTGCACAGCATGTCCTTTGAGTTCAGAGAGACAGTTTGCCATAGTCACGTGAACTAATTCATTTTAAGAATGCACACCCCGGTCAAAAGCCAATGAAGGTAATGGGGAGTCTCTACTTGATGTCATTGAACTTCTGGTCATTTTATTTCTCTTTCATTTGCTATTTGGAGAGCAAAATTGCCTAGAATATCACCTTACACACAAGACATAAATGACATGTATGGCAGATATACACATATTTGAGCTTATAAATAAACAAGACTGAGACTGAGTTTTTACATGGTTTAAAAATAAAAGAGAGAAGAGTTAGTCTAGATGTTAGGAAGAATTTCTTTAATCAGAAGGGAGTAAAGCACTGACACAGGCTACCCAAAGAAGTTGTGGGTGTCCCCTCCCTGGAGGCACTCAAGACCAGATTTGATGTGGCCCTGGGCAAACTGATCTTATGAGTGGCAACCCTACTCCTAGCAGAAGATTGGAACTGGATGATCTTTAAGGCCCATCCAACCCGAGCCATTCTATGATTCTATGATTATATCTCAACAAGTTGCAAGTATTTAAAGCCAAACCATTTCCTCTTCCCCTTCTAATGTATAAATGGGCATATGAAGTAGGTGTTCCCACTTCTCAGCAGGCCCTGGCAACAAAATAGAGCACGATAACTAAATGTAGGTGATAACTTATTAACTAATCCTGGTGATAACTATTCGCTGTTACATTTAGTTATCATACTTCTATTTCAAGAAAAAGCATAACTGTGTTGGAAGGCTATTTTAGGCACATCAGGAAACAGAATCCATAGATTCAGTGAGTAAATATACGGAGGAGCAATAAAGTAGTTGCTCTTCGGCATAATTTAGATTTCAATCCAACCCATTATGGACCACGACTTATCGGTTGTGCTGCCTCCTTTAACAGTCATGCATGATCTTAATGTGGGAATACATTTTGCTGTTATAAACCCTGTCATGGTTACATTTGTTACTTCAAATCATAAGGAAGTAATAGCGACATTCTGAAAACCAAAAAGGAAACGCATTTTTGCAATGGCTCTGCATAAATACTGCAGTGGATGAATAGAAATTTGACATTAGAGTTGCTACAGCATCCATTTGCAGTCAAATCTTCATAGTCTTCCTCAGTTCTATCTCCATTGTCTTGATTTATTTGGCTTTAATGAGAGTCAAAGGTGGATCTTATCAAGGCAAGACGCTGTTAGCTAAGAATTAATGTAACGTACAAGTGAAACTTCTTTATTTCGTATGCTATCTGTTGACATTCCCTAGGTACCAAAAGAAAATTACAGAGATAGACTTTTCTGTTTTTGTCTCAGTGATAGGTCATATCTCCAAACAAACTGTATGAGGAAGGTTATGTTTTGCAATAACATCCTGTGTTTTTGTGCTTAACCACTTTTCATTGATGGTCTGTAGTTGCATTGTATTAGCACAAAGTATTTTACAGAGTTAATTGATATTCCAGGTTTGTCCAGGGGAAAATCTACAGCTCCCCACAACATGCTTGACAAGTTATTATATTTACTTTAGTCAAAGCCCGAGTGTGCAGTATCCCTCTTGGAGGTGGTCTATTATTGGAGTCCCATATGCTTTTTGTTTGGGAAGAAAGCAGTCACTGTGTCATACTGTTACACGGGGTATTCTTTTTCAAGGATGTTGTTCCCTTGGGGACCATATCATGCCAGAGTTCCTAAGTCTAATAAGACCTTTGTAGGTCTCATTGTGTTAAAGTTCTGGGAGGGAAGCAAGAGTTAAAGAGAAAACGTAAGTCAAGCAACTATCCTAGACCACATGTTGAAAAACAAGACTGTTAAAGCAGAAACACAAGGGCATTAAAAATATTCCTATTGCAGTAATGTAACTTTTTATATTTCTTCCCAATGAATCTAAAATGGAAAGATGGAGGGTGATCTTTGGAGTATGCCTGATTTTACTTGACATTAACTATATCAGCAATTCCATGTCCCTTGAAATTATATCACGAGGATTTGAAACAAGTGTTAAATTTAAAGGAATTACAAAAGTTGTGAGGGGGTATTCCACCATCAGAGAATGACGGGATTCTATTCTTTGTGTTCATGCAGAGATAGACAAGGTATATTTTTTAAGGGCTAATGTGCCTTTCTTTCTACCCCTAATTCCCATGTCAATGGAAATTAATAATGTGCTTGAAATGTCTTCTTTCACAATATGGGTAAATAATGCATAGTCCAGGTAGGAGCCATTTTTCGTATTTTATATCAACAATGTTATTAACTATGGTAGAGGTCTAATACATCTGTATTCATGACACTTTTGATTTGTCTAGATGTAATCCATAATTCACTGGCTAAAATCCCAATGATCTTTTAAGTAGTAAAAGTGCAGTTGCTGAGAGAAGAGATGAACTAGGGATCCTCAAGCATTTGGATTTGAGTAGAAATTTGACTTATTAGCCAATGCATTAGCTTAGGTGTATTTCAGATGTTTTCTTAAGAAAGAAAATATCAGTACTTTCTTTACAAGGACAGTACCTATTATCTTCAGCCTCCTTGTGATGGAAGTCAATCCACAGCGCATAACTGGCTTTAAATATAGCAGCATAATAGGCATGAAGTTGCCAAGATTAAAAAAGAGCTTGGAGGTTATATGTATATTGTTTTTCTTCTTTATTTCAGCATCTGGTTTCACAGCAACGCCTTTTGATACAGGATGAATCAGTGAACTTGTTGAGTCTGTACACGTCCCCTTCTTTGCCCAACATTACCTTGGGACTTCCAGCTGTACAATCTCAAATCAGCGTAAGTGATCAATCTTAAGCCTTTCTACTTTTTCTCCTACCTTTATTTTGCTCCTACTTTTTTTTGCCCCCTACATTTTCTTCCTACTTTTTCTCTGAGAAAAGCTGCTTTCTGCCTTTTCTCCTTTTTGGAGCATAAGTGAAACAGAGTAGGTGCCATACCTTTCTTTGCACTGGGCACTATCTAAAATTTTAAGGGAACTTGAAAGCAATTCTTATTCTTAATCTGAAATAAGAGCTGATGTGAAGTTTAGGTAAGTATGGGCCATATGTATTGCAGTTATATCTGTAAGAATGATAACAAACTTCAGATATGATAAAAAGTTCTTGAAGGAGACCATTGAGCATAAAAGTTCAAATTATATAATCCCTCCTACCTGGTAAAGCACAGCACCTGTAACATTCTATAATGAGATGCCAGTGGAAATCTAAGCTGGGCTGAAGCATAGCAGAGGAAGAATCCAGCATTCCTGCAGCTAAGTTTGTTTTTCTTTGGGGGGCTTAATCATATAAATCAAATTTGTAGATACGTAAGCAACATTTGATGACTAGTTACATTCATATATCCTTTGTTCAATCCACAGCAATCAAGTCTATTTAGAGCTAAGTGTTAAATTAGGGTGTGAAATGTATGACAAAAGAGATAAAACGTATTGAAATCATGTTGATGGATGTTAAAGGATCATTAGATTAGCCAAATTTACAGGAATCTAGAAGTAAAAAAAAAAAAACAAAAAAGTACTGAGGCTCAGTAAAAGAACTTTTAATTTTTATCCTGGTCAAAACTTAGCCTCCTTGATTTCCTGCAAAAATCATCATCATAATATGTTATTTCTATACATCACTGTATATATTTTGAAGAAATTTTAGTAATTCATATTCTACAGAAAATGAATTGGTAACTTATATAAAAATTCTAGATTTCCAGTGTGTAAAAAAATATATGTATTTAAACAGTCTACTATGGTTTGTTATAAGTACTGCACAATTCTAGTGCTAAATGTAGTTTCAGGTTAAAGTTTCTTGCCATTTAATGGCTTTTTTTAGTACCCTTAACCAATAGCATATTGCTGCAGTGCAGCATTTAAAATCAGACATAGAACTTTGAAAGGAAAATTGTGTAGGCTTTAAATCATTTCTCTAGAAGTCTTTCATGAGATATTTATAAGCAAATTATTGCTTTTAAGGGATGGAAAAATTGAATTGATCATGAAAAGTAGTAGTTACTTTTCCAGATCATGTTGTCAAAAATTTCATAGCTATTTCACAAACAATAAAGTAAAATAAAATCTAACTTCAAAGTAATTTTAGAACATTAAAAAAGGAAATGAAAATGTATTTAATTTTCTCACTCAAGTGATGTGAGCTTTTTGATATAGTCAGCTGGCCCCAAATATTACTTTTGGCACTTGAAAAAACAAAAGGGTTGATTTATGCAAATATTGTCTTTTTCTCTTAGCAGAAGAAGTAGTTGCAAACTGGATGTAAAGTTTACTTTGGTGTTTATTCTTCAGGGAAAGGTGATGGCAGAGTATAAAGTAAGCATAAAGTAAGCCCCAAAAAGTTAGTTGCTTAGTTTCTTAGCTGCTCCTTCTTGCAGTGTTTGTTCCTCCTCCCTTTTCATCTCACAGTCAAAATGCAAGAGAAAGATTTTAACTTTTTCTTCTGTATTCAGAAAGTATATATAAGACCATCTAATCAAGTGGAGATAACAGTGGCCAAGATGGTGAAAAGCAGTTACCAGTGTCATTGTGTCTTGACAGGCTTCATCATCATTCAAAGAAAAGCAGAAGGGAGAGACCCAGACACTCAGACCAGGAGTGGCCTTGGCTGGACAGTATGGGGGGAATATTCCCCCATCTTCAACTCATCCTCATGTTGCTTTGGAGGGAAAACCAAACAGCAGCCACCAGGCTCTCTTGCAACATCTGTTACTGAAAGAACAGATGAGACAACAGAAACTTCTTGTAACTGGTAATAATCAAAGTTTCAACACAATAATCATTTTAGATGTTTTTAATGACATTTCTATTCTAGATGTTATAAAAAGAGGAAGGGTGGGGGAAAAGAAAGGATAGCATGTTTGTTTTCCCACTTCAGTGATTCTGCTCCATTAGCCTCAAAGGATTCCGTGATTACAGTAAAGAGAAAATGATTACTTCATCACATTCTTTTGCAGCTGCTGAACTTCCTAGCATGGCTAGGCATATAGTACACTTCCCACTGCATCAGCATTGATGCAAAGTTCTGCAGCATACACCCCTCTTCTTACTCTTCTATTAGAACTAGTAGTTTATTTTTCTTCACACTGGAGTGAAATGTCATGGTTTTGCAGGAGCGGTTCCTCTTCATCCCCAGTCTCCTTTGGCAGCAAAAGAAAGAGTCTCACCTGGCATAAGAGCTGCCCACAAACTGCCTCGCCACAGGCCTCTGAATCGAACCCAGTCAGCTCCTCTTCCTCAGAGCACTTTGGCGCAGCTGGTCATCCAACAGCAACATCAGCAGTTTTTGGAGAAGCAGAAACAGTACCAGCAACAGATCCACATGAATAAGGTGAGGTCCCAAAGAAAGTAATTTTTAATGAATATACATGTTGAAAAATAATAGTGAAGTGTAGATCCTGGGGTCATGTGGTAGATGAGAATAAACAAGCTCTTGCATGAGTACCTTGCTTATGCATACTCTGTACACATGTGCATAGGTCTTCAATTTTCATTTTTCTGAAACGTGGTACAAGATTTGTTTATGCTTGCTGGCGTCAATAAAAATACAATTCAATGAAATAGGGATCAAAGAATCTTTTAGGTTTAGACTGCAAATGCTTTCCTGCTGACTGTCGAATGATGTCTTACAGATACTGTATTTCTGCTATCCAACTTTTTTTTTTAATTTGCCATTTCCAGTTTCAGAGATCATTCAATTCAGCTGCTGAATCATAGTTTAGGTTTACTCACAATGGAATTTTGTGTGGAGTAAATATATGATTCATTTGAAGTAAATCAAGTGATCAAATTTATCTTGTTTTTATTAAAAATGTATTGATCATCTGAAGAAATTTTAACCAGCTTTTATCAAATCAACTTCTCTGTAAATTTAGCAGTAATGCAGAAGCTTGTTATCTATATCGCAATATAAAAATACCAGTGATAGAGAAAGAGAAGGATTTGCTATGGCTCATATCAGATACAGAGTTCAACTATGCCTGTTTCCCTGAAGAGTAACACATTTTTCTGAGTGAAAGAAAGAAAAAAAGGACCAGCCACCATTAAACAAAGTACAGCAGTATCTAGATAGGCTTCTCTGGGGCAAATGTTTCTGCAACAGATGTGATATCATTCCCTGCTCTAAAATGAAGATATGCAAGTAATTAAATACTTTTATCTGAAAAACTTTTTTCTTCTCTTACTACATAATCTCCCCAAAAATGTTTGCTCGAGCTGCTTGACTAAATCAGTGTTGTAGCAATCATAAATATTTACTTTTCTTGTTTTTCTTGAGAGTTATTTAGAAAATATACGAAAGAACTAATTGCAAAGGAGAAAAGATGAAAAGCAGGACATTCAATCTTTGTACCTATGAGAAAGTAAGAAAAAAAATCAATCCACCTTACAGGGTGAACTTCCCAGGGGGTACTGATTCTTTGGAATCTACTAAGAATTCCCAACAAAATTAGAAACAAACCTAGAGTTTAAGTACATAGTTTGTACAGTGGTTTGGTTATTAAATCTTGCCTTAATTAGGAAAAATGAAGACCAGAAAACTTCAAAGTTCAGTGCTGATCCTTGCATGTTAACCCCTCTCAGCTTGGGTGTTTTGATTACTCAACTAGGACTCCAGTTGGCTTTTCTTTGAGTATGCATTCCATATGTTTAATCAAGATGGCATATGTATATCTTGTAGCCTCAGGTTTTGAAAATATTTCACCTGCCCTCAGTTGTCTGAAAAGGATTTTTACCAGTGAAGTACTGAGTCTTTGTGCTGTTTGTGGGTATTCACTGCAATCTAGTCAGTCACTGGTCGTGCATTCTTCACAAAGCAAAGAACACAGTGACATGTTTTTGTCAGGTCATATGCTTACTGACATACTTTCTACCATAGCATTTGGGGGTACATGCTGTGGCACCTAGATCTATTTGTCTTGAAAGTGAAAATTAAACTTGAGTCACGTATATATATTAGTCACATATGACTAGAACTGCATTGCACCTCACTAGATTTAGGCTGGAAAAGAACTAAAAAAGAGTTCAATTGGCATGAGATAATGCTGCTTTAGTAACTCTTTTTTTCCCTGTGTTAAACTGCAGTGAAAATAAATGTTGAGAACAAAACACACTAGAAATACGCTTCCATTTTCATGTGGTTATTTGCAGTAAAGAGACAATACAATTCCTTCCCTTAAAGCCTAGTAAACCTAATTTTTATCGTCTACACTGTAGACTATATACATATGTAGATACTAGAAATTTATCCCAGGGCCTTTTACTGCCTTGAAATATCACAGCATACTTCCTTCTTCCAGCTAGCTCAATTTCCTCCATCTCTACTCCCAGAGCAGATAGCTTTCATCAGGACCACAGTCTCTCATCAGAGCAGCAGACACCTGAGGAGGAGTAGGATCATGCTGCACCTACAGAAGCAGTGAATTATGTGTGGATGAGGGTAGTTTATCAGACTTTTTATGGTCTGCAGTAGCAAGGTTCTTCTACTATACTGTTCCCTTATCCAATCTGCTGTGTAGTCCTAAAATTGACCATGCTCCAATCACACGTCTGTTCTCTGCAATAGAGAAAGCAAAGTGCTTTCTTACTTACCTAAAATAAATGTAATTTTCTAAAAACTGGCATTTAAAGTAGTCAGAGAAGTGGTGAGAAATGATCAAATCAGGAAGTGGCTATTAAGAACTGAATTTAAAATTATATTCTTTAAGTCTTTAAATTAAAGGTTTAGATTGAGCACCTGTGCTTGCATAATGTTTTTGAACTCCTGCAGCAGGATAGACTGTACTTTGTTCATTCTTGAACCTTGCCTTTATTTGCAGTTGGTGTTATTTATTCATTACCCAACCTAACACATTTCTAGAGCTCTTAAAATCAAACCTGAACTCAAGCAGAGTTCTCTGATTCTTAGAATGAGATATTCTAGGCCATATAGCAAAGCAACTCAACATCTCATTTCTTATAACAAGTTTGAGCATGTATTGAGTGAATACATATATTTATTTTCCACTTCTCTATCCCTCACTATTCTGTACATAGGCCCTACAATGAAAACTCATAGAGGTATATATTCCCTGCTTACAGTCTTGAAAAAATATTTTGTTTAATGAGGAGTACTCAGACATTTTTTTTAAAATGTTTGATTAGACATACAAGGACCATTTTTAGCTGACAAGACTATGAAATGCTAGTTGATCAAGAGCTTAGAAGAAGTTAAGATATTCTATTCATTTTCCATTTCTTTTTCATTTTCTCCTTGTGTTTAGGACTTCGAATGCTTAAGGAGTTAAGATATATTTAATCTGAATCTGTTATTTAAGTTATTTCTCTGAGCTGAGATGATGTGGCATGTGTCAGCAATCCTTGAAAAATGGATTTGGTCAGATCTTAGGTAACAACAAAAAGAGGACAAGTGCAACAGTCTCTCCCCACCCTATGGATCTTCTATTTATCTTCTATGTATCAGTGATTTCTTTTATACAAGCTCATATACTTCAACTGCAAGTCATTGCTGCTGTGAGGGTATAACAGGCAAAATCTAACACAGGTCGGGGTAAAGGATCCCCCTGGATCATTTCCATTCTGAATAGAAACAAATCATTGCCAAGAGGTGTGCCTCTGTCCTTAATAACAAAGAGAAGATCCCCTATGGATTATTTCTGTTCAGCTGTCAGATGCCAGGCTTTTGATGTTGGAAATGGGATACCTGAGGGATCTAGTATGCTGACCTCCTAAAAACATGTTGCATAAGTTGACATCATGTCCAAAAGTAGGTAGAAACTTGCATCCCAGCTTTCTGGGGAAAAAAAAATGAAAATGAATGTGCAGTAACCTGAACTCTGCTTGTCTCAGGAGAGCTTGACTTTGCCATTGTCAGCTTTAATATGCTTCTATCCAACTTGCAGCTTATTTCCTTGTAAGACCCTTTGATCACCATTATAGAACTCCATTCTGCTCAGTAAAGGGAGACCAAAGACTGAAACCTCTAGCTAAAATTATTGCAATCAGGTACCAAAAGACTGCTGCTATGATAAAAATCCTGAAATCTTGATTCCATTTCTGTATCTCTTTATCTAAAAAGTTTTTGTGCTTCCACTTGCTGGAAAAAAGAAAAAAAATATGATTTTGAGGTAATGAATGTAAATGCAAAGTCCACAGGTGAACTCTGAGTTTAAGAAAATCTCAGAAGTTGTAATGTAAGCAGCATGTAAACAGAACCCTCAGACTTCAAATGCTGCTTTTTTGTGTGTGGTTTCTTTTCTTTTTTGTTCTCTATGTGTGATGAATAAAATCATTCCTCTGCTGAACCTAAACTTGCACCATCTTCATTGGGACCAAGATTTCATTTGGTCAGTATGGGAACCCTACAAATGTTCTTAAAATAATGTGTTTTTGTGCCATTTGCAGTGTGCATTAAAGTACAGAAACAGTATTGACAACATTAAATATTAAATGAGAAGTGCCTTAACATTCCAGGCTGTTAGTCAACTTAAAGATCTTTCACCGGGCAAGACTGCGAGGTAAAAATTATATGACAAAAAATGTATAGGAGTGAATGTTCATTAGTGCTACAGAAGATTATCAAAATTGACCAATGTGTATTAATATAAAAATGAAAAATAATGTGGGTTATTTCTATTGATTAATTGTTGGAAAATACTAGGAAGATTATTTGTTAGGAATATTGAAAAGAGCAGTTAACCAAAGGTTCATCATTCACTCTTCTGATATTTAATGAAATAAGAAAGACTGTTTTGATCAAGTTCAACTTAAGTAAATGAACCTAGTTTCATTAATCATACTGTAATTGAGGTCTGGCTTTCCAGCTTACCTTTTTGACTTACATCCTCAGAAGATGAGAGCAGAAACACATCGCTTCTTTTAAGTATTACTTATAGTAGGGGATTATATGGACAAGACTAAAGCAGTGATTAAACATGTTTGTAACTGAAAACTGCTCAGAGCATTTTGTCCTTTAATAAGAACTAATGTTTAAGCCATAATGTAGAAGAAAGATCTTGAAAGCTAAATGCATCCCTTAGAAGTGTACTACATGAGTAATGAGAAAACAGTAAGCAGTTTCCAAGTTATTTCAGCACAGCTAACAACTTACATAGCTGGTCAGGGTAACCTGAGAGCCGTGGCACAGAAAGAGAAAAAATGTTTCCATAAGCATGCAAATGAGTTCCTAGAAACAACAGCCATGTATTTAGGAAAGGATCAGTTAATTAAGGAAAGAAATGTATGTGGTGGCTGCAGCAGGGTTTTGTGCTTTGTCTCTTTGTAAGCACATTTTATTTTAAATCCATTTTACAGGAGCTTGTTATTACAAAAGAGACACAATGACAGTGGCTGCAACTGGAGGCCCTATAAAGTGGTCTGTTTCAGGGTCCAGATTATTTGTGCTTCATCATCCATTTTCCTGTACAGCCAAGCAGGTTTGATTGTTTTTGGACTTTGTGTTTGTCCGACTCTTGCAGTTATACAATGGAGTTGATGTGTATAAATGCTTCATCTCCTGCTGCCACTATTTACTTTGGCTCATGCCAATCCTTACAGTTTAATTTCCTGAAAATAAAAGGGAAAAAAATATAGGTTACATTAGCATGTAAGCCTTTTTTTTTAGTAACTTTAGTTGGAATAGCAATAGCTGGAATGTATATTGGTTTAAGAAGACCAGTCTGTACAACTAATTTATTCATGAAGTAAACCACTCCTTTGTTATCATTTTTAAATGTAGCCTTACTAAAAATCAGATTAAACAATCACATTCTCAAAATGATAAATGTGCATTAAAAACAGGAGAAATTCCTTCACTGTATCTGCAGATAAATTCAGAAAAAACAGTGGTAAGTGGAGATTTAAAGTGAAATATTTAAATGTTAAGTGTAAGCAGAAGTATCCAGCTGCATTGTGAAAGGACTTGGGCAGTGCTTCATTCAGGGTTTATTTTCTGCTGTGTAATCCAGCTTTAGATAAAGAAGATAAGATAGAAATATTGACTGTAATCTGCTATCTTTGTGTGTCTCCAGATATGTAATTTTCTGCAGTAGGGCCAGGAGATAAAAGTATATAAAAAAAGATGCTGCTGTCTTAAGAGAATTGAACAGCGTCCATTACTAATGTAATTACTGGAATAAAACAGGGGCAAGCTGCCTTTAAGAACCACACTAACAAATACCAAGGTGTGGTGGTGTTATGGAGATACAGTGATATGGGCTTGCTGTAGCTTAGCAGGCTGAGCAGCAGGAGTGCTTTTTCAGGTTTTCGGGTTTTCATTGTTGTTATGCTCTGCCCTATGAGAGGACAACTGTAGTGCCTCCTAGCCCCTTGCCTGAGGCTTGCTTTCATTCTCATTTCCACCATTAAGTCACAATATAAAGGATACCCTTCATAAGATTTTGCATGAAAGCTGGTAGTATTTATGCACTTTGTAAAATCTCTTGTGAAAATAAACACTTTAATCTCATAGAATTTTAGAAGATTTAATGTGTTTAGCTCTTCCTGTCATCAGTCTGGAGCAAATCTCCTACTGATTTCCATGGGTGAGGGAGTAGGCCCCAAAACAGGCACACTGCAAGCTGAAATGCATGCAAAAACCACGCTGGTCTCACAGCCCCTTAACATATGCTTGTATCTCCCCACTGATTTCACTCAAGAGGAATTTAAAGCATTCTATGTATAGATTATATACTGTAGGACATCACATGTTGCATCAGAAAGCTCAGTGGTACTGAAGTTCTGTGCATATAGCAGCAAGAAGAAGAAAGCATCTGACATTAAAGTGGAAAAGCATAAAAGGGCAGCAGCAATGAGTTAAATATGTGTCTTTTCTGTGGACCTGCACTCCTTTTCCAGAATAGTGCACCTGATGTCAAGTACCTGGCACATGGAATGTTTTACAGATGGATCAGCATTAGCAACTCTTGTGGCTGTATATGATTATCTGTCACACAGATGTTTTAGTTGTATTTGATCGCCGGCCAGGCAGCCAGGCTTTCCTTCTTCTTCATGCCAGAGGAGTGGAGAGGGATCACCCACAGATGTTACAGAATAGTGTACCTGGTCTGAATACATGTAGCTCACTTCAGAGCCTTCCTGGTCAGTATCATCCCCCAAGAAACAACTGAGTCTGATCTGAGAAATTTTCCAGATTCTCCTTATTAAAAGGAGATGCTCTGCACTGGTTGCAGTATTGAAGTTTCCTCAGCTTAGAGCATACCACCTGCAGAATGAGGGATGCATATGTTGTGATTCCGCAGTGTCCACAGCAATTAAAAGGAATTTTTACTTAATTCTTTTTAGTAAGGCATTTTTGTTCCCATTACCCCTAAAAAAAAATCCATACGCAAAATCTTCAGTGAGAAAGCGTAAACTAGGTTTGATTGCAGCACCCAGGCATCTGGTGCCTCAGCAAAGCTTTACAATGGTTAATGGTGTAAAACCAGCATTTTCTGAGTGATTGTACTATATCATTACTGCTGAGACAAAAGAACCTGTACCATGCATGACAAGGGCTGCAGTCTTTCAATCAGGGCCAGACATCCTTGCAGTCTCTGTGCCAGGGAGCAGTGACTGCTCCTCTGTGTCTATTGGGGCCTGCATACAGTAATTAGTGGATAAGCTTGTAGGAACTTTCCCTCATTTACTTATAGCAAAATATTAACCAGATTACTAATTCACTTATTTCTTAGAGCTCCTTTATTATTTTGGGTTGGGAAAAATGAACAGTAATATAGTTAAATAAATTTCTGCATTTTTGTTTGAAGAGTATGAAGGGAAGCTAATTGCTCTTGATTACCAGCAGCAACAATGTAATAGATGTGTTACGATGCTTTCATTATTCTACCCAATTTTTACTTAAGTATTACCATATAGCACTCATTACAAATACAGTATTTTCTATTGCAGCATAACAAGTGACCTTTAACTTAGGAATTTTGGTTCTTTTTTTCTTCATAAACTAATATTTTAGTGATGCAGAGTTTGCACTAGAAGCTGTAATTTTGTTGGTGTCTAGTACTTCCCAATGTTCTACATTGGTGAAAGCAGTCAGTAACTATTCCTCCTCCATCTCTTTCCAGATGCTCTCCAAATCCATTGAGCAGCTAAAGCAGCCTGGCAGCCACCTGGAGGAAGCTGAAGAAGAGCTGAATGGAGACCACTCGATGCAGGAGGAGCGAGCTCCCGCTAGTGGGGCCAGCATTAGGGCTGAGAGCAGCAGTGCTGGTGAGGATGGCAGAATAGGACAGCAGGCGGGGGCTGTGAAGGTCAAAGAGGAGCCACCGGACAGTGATGAGGATACTCAAACCCAGCAAATGGAATCTGGGGAGCAAGCTGCTTTTGTGCAACAGGTAATAGGCAAAGATTTAGCTCCAGGATTTGTAATTAAGGTTATTATCTGAACATCACATGCATTTTCTAGGCTTTGACAAGCAGTTGTGTTTTGATTCACTAGCAAATCCTGATTTACTATTCTAAGAATTTAACAAAAGCAAAGGTGTCATATGCACACTTCAAAACATAGCGGAGCTCATCCTTATGGCCCTAATGAAGCAAATACCCGTTGCAGACAATTGCTATACATAAAACTTTGCGTATTAGATGATAGAATTTGTATTAGGCCAGGATTATATTACATCGCTTAGTTCTAGTGCAAGACAGCTCCTATCACCTAGCTTGTTGAGATCAGCTACTGCTGGACTTAGTTTCCAGATCTGATTGATGAAACATTCTTCTCTGATTTTGAATCCTCTGACTTTTGCTTTCAGCTATCTGTATATAATGTATCATACCGTAGTCTTGAACACTGTTAACAAACAATAGGGTAATTTTCCCCCATAGACAGGTACTGACTGCTACATCAGTGGTCCTAGGTTGGAGTACAAAGTTAAAGAAGTATACCAGGTGGATGTAAACATGCAAGGCAAGGCGCTGTTTGAAAATTGCATTGTTTTCATTTTTGCACTGCTTAATTCATTTTTCATTCTGTCTTATTTGATGATACTGTCCACAAAGACACCCTTAAATTAAGCAGATGCAAATACTGGCAAGAAGGAAAATGCAGCATTAGGTTCCAATCAGATATTGCAGTATTGAAGGAAAGGCACAGAAGTGTTATCGTTATTATCTGATATCCAAACACTTGCTTATTGTTTTAAAGAAAGACTAATCATACAATATTGCTTAACCTTTACCACTAGGTCTCATGGACAAAGCTTAAAATAAGGACAGTGTAAATAATGCCAACTTGGCAAAAGGAAACTTCAAATTGTCTGACAGTGTTTTGCGAATGCTGCAGAATGAAGTGCATTTGTGCAGCCTGTGCTTTCAGAGAGCTGCTGTCCCTTTTGTTGCTCCAAAATCAGACGGAGCAATGCTGGATGCAATGGCAGGCACTGTTTATTTAAGTCAAGACTTTGTCAGGTCCCTGCTGTTCTCCTCGAGAAAAGTGATTCTGAGAGGGGGAGCAGGAAATGCCTTATGGAAACAGGAAGCCCAAGTGATTCATGTGCTGAGGAATGTAAGGCAGGGGGAACGGGGTAGTGTTCTCTCTGTTTTTAAAGGCACTCTATGAATTGATTTATTGTCAAAGAAAATAACAAAGTGAGCAGGGAAATTGTTAAGGAAGCTTTCCAGTGAAACATTTCCTTCATATTCCCTTTTGATATGTTTACCTTGTTTTATAGGTTTACTTTTGTTAAGCTAGTTAAAGATTCATTGTATTAAGATCCCCTTTAATATGGATAATCCCAAACTGACCTGGAATCCTTGTCAGTTTTTTTTCTATTAAAAAATATTTATATTTCTAAAGCTAAGGTATTTTAAGGTGCAGTATCCTGTTTCAAAAGAGATAGATGTTTTGCCAAATGTAGATATTGTTCTGACATGTTATTAGCATATGTTGTTTACATGATGCTCTAATACTATTGAAGCTCTTATAAAATGTTGCGACCTATAAAGATACATTATCCTTTTTCCTAAAAGATCTCAAATCAACAACTAAGTAGTTGCTGTATAGCGAAAGGCCTCCTGCAACTTAATGATCAACTTAGATAGGAAACACGCATTAATTGACAAAATGTAGACAACTTTTATGTGTGCTTTATATTGGTCTTGGATGGAAAAATCACTTTGCATTCACAATGAAAAGCATATAAAACTGAAATTGCATATTTTTCCCATTCTATATAACTGTACTTTTCCTTGAAGCCTAACTTCAGCCTCATCAAAAGGGATAGTGCATCTTTTAAAATACATTTTATTTGGGGAGAAACTTGCAAATGAGAAGACTTTTGTACAATATCATTTCCAAAACAATGTATTCACAAAGCACAGAAGATATTTTTATAATGTTCTGCAGGTGAGAAACCCCACTAGATTAGTAGACTTTCACTTCAGAATCTCTCAAACTTGGAAAAAATTGAAATAGAGAAATTACCTGGAACCAGTGAAAAGGAAAACTGGGTTTAAAAAAATCCCACATTTCTAATTGACAATTGTCTCCTACATTTTAAATCTACTGTATTTATTAGAATTTACACCCTCAGAGGTGATCTCTTGTTTTGTGTTGTAAATATATTGTTTGTATGTTCCCTTTTTTTGCCTTCTGATATAAGTCTCTTCCTTTCTCAAATAAAGTTTTTTTTTTTAAAAGATCCCCTTTCAGATATCTGACTTTGTGTAAAGTTGATACCTCAATTGTGCTTTTGCTTTGTATAATCAAATATGTTTGCTACACATTGTTGAAACAATTAAAGCTTTCAGGAGCAAGGTTTTTATTAGACTATTCTTACAATGATTACACAAAGTCTTCCTTTTAGTCTTTCATTTTATCCTATATCAGCCATTATGAGTTCTAGTGAATGTGAAAATAGTATTGATGCATGCTCATTTTCCCATCACAGCATTTGTCTTGAACATGTCTTCACAGTGTCATGTTAAAAAGGTAAAGGTAAATCCCATTTTATTTGCTCCTAAATTATAAAAAATATCCCAAATGTGGATGAATGGAAATAACTTCTTAGAACACAAAAAGTATTGAACCTGAGCATATACTGACCTTTTTGACACTCCTCAAGAACTTTGCAAAACTAGAATCCATCTGTAAATATATTTGGAAGGAGGGAATCTGTAGACTTCACAGAGTTTAAAGCAATTGAGGGAGAAAATGAAGTTCTACCGTGAAGAAACACCTATGCACTTCCTTAAAGATGTTCAGTGCTTCACTGGTTAGTGATATTTCCCCAAATTTGCTTCAGATCTGCAGAAAGAAACAGTCTGTACTACATAACTGTCTCTGTTGCTAAAATACGAGCGTTATTACTACCAAGAGTTCAGAAAATTGTTGCCATCAAACTCCTTTCACTGTCCATTTAAGTAGCAAAAGATTTTAGCTGCTTTGATTGATAGAATTTTAAATAAAATACAATTATTTAACAACATAAGTTAGTAAGAATAAATATTTTGTAAATCAAAAGTTGTTATTTTTAGTGATATAACAGCAAAGTATTGTTTTGCCAGTAATACACACATAGACACAAAAAAGTCAAGTTTTAGCTTAGGAAATCTTAAGTAACATTAACAGAACAACATTTTATTGCTTATTTAGTTGATTATTATGTATTTAGAACCCTATGCCTGTAAGTAAATCATGCTTTCATTGGTTATTTTCTTCAGATGCCATTTGTTTAAATACTTATGTTGGAATTAGAAGAGCAGCCTTAAACATTTTTGCTTTACAGCATTCCTGGTGTGGAGGCTACAACTACATTTTTTTCTGAATTATTTGTTTACCATGCATAAAAGCACATATAATGCAAAAAAAACAATCATAGTGTAATACAATCCACAGGTCTTATTTTTTTCTATGATAAATATTCATGTCTGTCCTGGGCAGCTTGGTCTCGTAGTTGGTGACCCTGTCCATGTCAGGGGGGTTGAAACTGGATGAGGTCTTTTTCAACCCAGTCCATTCTATGATTCTATGATTCTTTTTTTTTTTTTTTTTTTTTTTTCCGAGCAGCAGATAACATAATCTGTCCTGTTGTCCAAAAAGTAAAGTCAGCATAGATGCCAATTTAGACGTAATTACTACCAAATGAGGCAAAATGTTTTGGAATATTTATATGCTTAAAAAATACACTTATTGGAATCGCTTATTGGAATGTAGATACTGTAACACTGGCCTTATTTTCATCTTCTGATGTTAAAAAAATAGCATTAAGAGCCAAATGCCACAGCAAATCAGGAGCACTCCAGACACTACCACCACTCATCTTTTCTTTCAGCAATTCATTCATGCACTACCTTCATTTTGTCTTCATTGTCATCAGGATCACTAAGACTTCTCTGTGTTATGTAAGCGAACTATACCCCGTTTTTGTCTTCACTGGCATTCTGAGGTACAATCTATAAACGTCAGTCCCCAAACATCAATCTAAAAATGTTTACTTATTTCTCCCCATTATAAACACAATTTGCAGCCAAAATTAGCTAAGCCAAGTTAATTTCCTTATTGTATTCTGTGCCACTAGCAGCATGTCCTACTTATCCACTTAAGAGATGTTTGTTTGCTTTTCATTTATTTGTTTAGTTTCTGATTTCCTTATGTAGTTCCCATCATCTGGGTCATAGCAGTGCTTCTGTACCTGGTTTTTTCAGTGGAGAAATATGCTGAACTACTATTTAGGCAATCAGAAGAAATATATATCTTCTATATCTATCTTCTATAATGCTCTAGTGAAATCCCACTGTTCTGTTGCATTTTAATAGACTCTGTGTTTTGCATTTGGTAGACTTTGTGCTTTGCATTTTCTTTATTCCTCTTTTAATTCATCCTAATTAAGAATTAGAACAAAAGGCGAGTAAATACAATCAGCCTAAGAGGCACAGCCAGTGACAAGGCTGGATGGCAGCACTTCAGGCTTCCTGTCCATGTTACCACACTCAACCATGCAAGTAGATCTGGGAAGGACATTTCCTATGCAGTTCTGCTTTCTGGTCTTGGTTTGCTGAACCCTGATGACATGCTCTTCTAGCATCATACATTTTATTCTGGCCTCATACATCTGAGCCCATGCAGGCTAACTTCCCAGGCTGTTTGTGGGTACACACAGCTATTGGAGACCCCAAATGTTACTTCATTAGCAGCGTAAAGTTAAAGGCACTAGCTTACTAACTTGAAATCATTCTTCATCAGTGTGTGATTCTGCGTGATGATTACGTGGGGACCTTAGTAACTAAGAGCTGCTTTGGCAGACCAGATATTTATTTACAAACAATGCAGTGTCTTAGCTGATTAAATGAGATGGTTTGAATCTGGCTGTGACACCTTTGTGGGTTTTGTTTTACCTTTGCATAGTTGCCTTGGAGTAATAGACTACTGTAACTGTGAAAAATAAGTAGGGTTGGTTGGAGATGTACTGTTAAAACTCCTTGGTCCTTCTAAGCTGATGGCAAATTACAGCATTTTTTGGCTTTGATCAGTACTATGAAGCCCCAGAAAGTCTTTTTACCTGTACTATTTCTATGCACTCTTTTTCCCTTCCCTAGCTACTTTCATCATATCGCTGAACTATGCAGCCAGTAAGAGAAGGCCAACTTTGTACTGTAATGACTTTCCTCATTTCTGTCACTGCACAGGCCCAAAACAACCCTGAAATAACACAGGCTGGCGTTATGATTTCTTGATTCAAATTTTGGCCTTAGGCTACTGGGGGAGGGTTGGAGAGGTTGGAAGGAGAGGGCAGTGATGTTGGATTTGTTTTGTGAACATTTTTCATTCATCTACATGAAGTCTCTGAGTATTTAGCCAGCTTTCTCTTTTTGCTCATAAGGGTCTGTCTATCTTTATTAAGTTTTTAAGCGTGGTCCTTAAAAAATGCAGTTCATTATTAAATGCTACAGGAAGAATAACTCATTTATCTTTATTTGACAATTCTGTGTGAAATTCCACAAGTGATTTGCCCTTCCCAGTTGGATGTAGAAAATGATCACATTTTTCAGAAAGTATTGAATCCACTTTCTTAATGAATGCCAAGGAGATGACTGTTAATTTCATTTGTTTCTGCTGCTGTAAACCTTCAGTTACAGAGTGCAGTAAGACTTATTTTATCACTTAAATTGAGAACTGAAGTGTGTGAACACGATGTGACATTACAAAACAACATTCTTTCATTTCATTGATACCCACATAGAATAATCTTGACAGTGCTTATATTTTTTGATTCAACATTTTTCACACTTTTCCTTCTTCTAATACTTACAATATAGCAATTTGCTACTTCTGTTACTGCTCCCTTTTGTCAGCAAAAGCAGCATGTAAGAAGACCACTGAGGCAATGTGAAGCAAAATTACTTAATTAGGGGTACATAACTAACATGAATCAAAAGGCTGTAAGTCTAGGTCCCAGTAATTATCGCTTCACATTTTGACAGTCAGTTGATGTTACTTTCATACCAATGGGCAATTTATCATTTCCTGTATCATACAGAATGGGTTTATTATTATTATTATTGTTATTGAAGTGGATTATGTGGTCTTGGGAAGCTGCTTCTTTAAATGCTTTATGTTTGACTTCTGAATGTTGCTCTCTCTGACAGCCAGGCAAGTGCACGCATGCAGGTTTTCCTCGTTTCCTTCTCTGAAAATACACAAATGAATAAATGTGCTCCTCAGTACACTGCTGGCTAAGTCTTAATAAAGCTCTGTTGGTTAATGTCCTGGAAGAGCAGTTCAGCCTGAACGCCTTTGAGACATAGGTGCTCTAACGCAGAAAGCAGTTCATAATCTGCCTCCTTTCATGGTCTGGCCTGTGACCTTTGAATCCAGGAGTCTGAGGAGGTATTTCTCTTCAAATTGCCTGTATTTCCTCTGGAGGAAAAAAAAAAAAAAAAAAGAAAAAAAAAGTGAAAGTTACAGTTATGAGAATGCAGCAACACTATGGGATTATGAAGGCTTTGCTTGAGTTCTCCATAAAGAATATAGTGGAGCATCAGTCTCCAGTGCTTTTGTTAGTTAGTCTTTTCCTTTTGCACCCATCAAGAAGGGTACTGTGATATTTTCAGTTGGTAGTTAGCAGATATGGGGGTAAAGTGCTGCTGGGAAATGCTATCCCCTCTGAACAGAGGCAGTCAGAGAATAGTTGTTCCTAAGATTGCTTTCTTCTACTGACAATACAAGTTTAAGAGTCACTACACATCATCAGAGAGCATGGTTCTGCCACTCAGCCACCTCACTGCACAGGTGATAACCAGGGTTCTTCAGGGTTGTAATCCTCTTAGATAGCTTGCCTTAGGGTATGAAAGGTTCCCAAGCTTAACAGACCATCTCTTCATATCTTCCTTTCCAGTCTTTTTAGAACTTTTTTGTTCTCACCATTTGCATTTGTGCAGATCTTTTGTCATTCTGCATGAATTTTAGTTTTCTTAAGGTATTGACTTTGTACAGAGAACTTCAAATCTGTTTCTGTTGGTGTTTCCGACAGCAAAATGAATGCCAGCACTGAATACTGGTACCAGCCAGAGGCTAAAGGCTTTTATTTGCTGCGTAGGTTATTCAGAGAACTTTCTCTAGCTTTTTGTCCTCAGAAGACAACACTGTAACAAGGGATTAACTGCTCTGCCTTTTAACTGTTCTTTTTAACCTATTTTGTAGGTTTATAGGTAGGTCAGACAAAACAATTTAACTTGAAATTCAACCTTTTTTGAACCTCCCAATTATTGCTACTGCAAACACAATTTGTCAATTTTCACATTCCTCTCAATGTTACACATTGTGTAACACTGAGGTGAAACACAGGATTTTCAGATCAAATAATGGAGATTAGTTATTAAAGAAAGTATTCAAAGGAATATAAGAACAAAAGTTTCAATTCCTTATTCCAGGCTGAATGTGGCTCTAGGCAGCCTGGTCTAGTGGTTGGCAACTGTGCACATAGCATGGGGGTTGAAACTAGATGATTGCGGTCCTTTTCAACCCAGGCCATTTCTGTAATTCTGTAATTCCATGATTATTGTCCATACCTATTATATCTTGAATTTTCTTTCAATAGCTTGAGAAATATTTTAATAAGTAAAGACTGAGACAAGAGCATCAATTCTCTTTGTTATCATCTTTGTTACATACTTTTAAAACATAAATTTACATTTATTTTTCCACCTGGAAGACTTTATTTCAATTACATTGTATTATTATTAGTTATTAAACTTAATACTTCAGTGAATTGAAATCAGGAGCACTGAAGTTTCTGTTGTTTTTTATCTGAGCATTCTGGGTTAAGGAAATAGATGAAGTGAAGATGAAATATCTAAAATGATTATGAAATTATCCACTACCTATTAGACCAAAAGCTTCCAGATACATTTTTCTGTAGTTTAATTTCAAGGAGAATTTTTTTTATGCTCTGAAATACTTTTCCCTAAATTCGTAATTCTGTTTATATTAAAGAGTATTTCACAGTTTACAGAATTTTCTATTTATATTAAACGCTCCTGTGTGTCATCTCCTAAAAATCTCAAGGACTAGATGTTTAGTCAGAGACATCACTGATTAATTGTTCCTTCCAAACTGATTTGCAACCTTGTCCTTATTGTGCAAAATAATTAAAAAAAGCAAAACAAAACAAAACAAAACAATGATTTCATTTGGCATTATCAACCGCTGAAAGATGAATCAGAAAGAGATGAATAAGTTCTAGCTGATCTTAATGGGGCAGCAACAAGTAAATTCAGGGATGACAGATGATGTTGCTGACTGGCAATTCTGACTGTATTATGACATGGATAAACACACTAACTTTCTTAAGAACCACCCATGAAAACAAAGTAATTTGAAATCATATTGCTGTGGAAAACAGAACTCAAAAAAATTCCTTTTTGGATACAGATTTGGAGAGCCTGATTATTGCAAAAGCTTGGGAGAAGCATATTAAAACCTCACATCATAACATAACCAACATGATTCTCTTAACTTTATGGGGAGAATGTTGTTTTTTTTTCCTCTGAATCAGAGCAGCAGCACTAGCCACCAGTGTAAGCCCAGTAATGCTTCCTGAATGTTCACATGCTCAGGGCATTTTGAGCTGCACCTTTACAAATAAATAAATAAGGAATGAACTTGTTCAGCATTTCAGGCCTATGACTAAAGCCAGGGAGCCAGTTGAGTGTGCTACTACATTCTCTTTATTTTTGTGGGCATCGTGCATTTTTAAGATGGCTATACATTTCCTTGAACCAATGCAATATAAAAGATTTACTGTTACAGTTTGTGTGTGGCCGGGCAATGGCATATGGAAAACATGTTTCCTGCTATTTAATTTAATTACTCTAATCACGTGCCAGCCCCGGGCATGTCATTCTGGACCTCTGAGGCTCTTTGTCTGTCAAAGAGATGGACAATATCTTGGCTTTGTTTAGTTGCTCTGCAGTCTACAGATAAAACCACTGAAATACTGACTGTTTGTTTAACCAAAACTTTGCATTTAACCATTTGGCTTTGATTTTTTGTTTTACAAGGGAAGATGACATTTTGGCCTTGGTGAGCTGAAAAGTATGACGAAGAACTGTCACTTTCAGGCCTTATTAGATGAAAAAGAATACTCAAGCCTTCTGGTCAGAAATTGGCTTTAGAATTAGAAACCTAAGACATACATTGCTGTTATTTTAGAGTTGCCTGTTAGCAAGGGCAGCTGGAAAAGTCCTGTTTATAATTGCTTCATTCTAATACGGTTAGCCCTTCATTCGCCTGTTTCGGTAGATTTGAGTTTGTTTTATTTTAGTAGATGAAATGGTAATGGATGAAGCTCTCATTTAAATTCCATAGCAACTAATCATGCCAATAACATTGCACTGAGGTACAAGTTAGCTTTTATGTTAACACCCTATAGTGATTTTTATTTAAGACATAGCTGTAAATTAGAGCTTTAAGTCTTTTGACAAAAAGAAAAAAAAAACAACAAAATCAAAAGCAGACAGTCAGATTACAGTACTCTGTTCATGTTATGAACCCCAAATCTGGAGAGAAGAGAGAAATTAATCACATACTTAGCTTTAAGTACGTGCTTAACACCACCATTTCCTTCAGCTGTGAGTGCTCAAGTCCTTGTTTTCCTGAGCTCACAAGCAGCACTAAGGAGTACTTAAGACTCCATGAGGACATGAATTCTAGCAGTCATATTGTAAGAAGGAAGAATCAGAACCAGCTTTGAATAGAACTGAGTTCCAACTCATAAAGAATTATTATATGTAAAAAGACTAGTCTGTTCTTACATTTTTGAAGGCTGAATTAACTCAGTTTCTGTAAGTTTCAGCAGTGCATGTATTCACCCTTCTATATGAAGTCTATGAATGGTCTGGACATTCAGAGGAATATGTTGTATGGGATGGGATAGGATACAAAAGAAAGGAAAGTGCCCTTCTGAACAGGATATGGCAGAGCTTATATATTTCTGAAATATCAGAAATACACAGCTTTACTTTTTTCCTTTTTTCTTGATGAATCAATGAGACACGAAGAAAAAAAGATTTCTTTAAGTTACACAGTACAAGAATGTATAGAAGTATAGAAGAATGTATATATACTGAATTACAGCTCCCACTTAGCTTTGAGTTAACCACTAGATGACACTACTTCCCACTTACTGAACAGGTGCGAGCATACGCTGTGATCTTCTGTACCAGTTCATATATATTTTCACCCTTCTCAAAAGAACATAAAAAAGAAACATTGTACAGGAATTGCCTTCATCTTTCTATATTTTGATGGACCTTCTATTTCGTTCAGGCAGATCTTTGCATGTTTCTTTGCATGATATACAGACAAAAAATTGAATTATAGCTCACAATGCAAGCCTTTAGGGTGCTGTAACTTAGCAAGCTGATGATAGCTCTACTTAGAAGAAACCGAAGGAACTCCAAGAAAAACTGAATAGGTTGGAGTTTGTGGAGAACATTCCCCTTGCCTCTCCTCCCTGCCTACCACCCCCAGCACCCTGAAAACAGGGCTGAGATGTTGGCATCTGTAGTGTGTGATCCTGGAAAGACAGCATAGACAAAAAACATGAGAGGAGTTAGGAAAAAGCAGGCTGTGCTATTCAAGTCCAAAAATGACAAACTGTGAGGAGAGGGAGAAAGACACAGAAGCATGGTCATACATAACCATGAGGTGGCTGCTGCTGCTGCTGCTGCTGTGGTTTTTAAATTAGGAACAATGAACTTTCCAGAAGGATGTGTGGAAAGAGTCCCACATTTCTGAAAGCCTGATTTTCAGAATCCAGAAGGTCCAAACTACTTGAAAAACAGATCTTCCAAAGCTACATTTATGCAGCTAAATATAGTATCATGCGCAGGGATGTGAGGATATGCAGTTGGAGAAAGAGCACCTTCAGATGTACTTTCATTTTCATCTATGTCAACAGGCATCTTGCTCTGTTATGATTCATCTGAATGATTTACAATATGCATGCTATAAGTGTAACACATACTGTTTGTGGTATACTTCATTGAAGGAGCATCTTATACAGCCATAGTAAAACAGCTTTAAAATCTGCCTGTCTCCTAGTAGTGCCATAAGGTACTACACGCAGACAAAAGAAAAATGATTATCCTTTGGTTTAGTAAACTGGAAAAAAATCTTTGTCATTGGGCACTCTAGCAGAAATGCGAGTCACAGCTTGAACCAGTGATTGAGCACCTGGTGGAAAGGCTGGGCCAATCCAGAGGAGTTCAGGTGCATGCAATGCTTCTGAGTGACTGGAAGGGCTGGAGCCAGGATCTACCCTTTTGCAGACCTCATTTGAAGGTTGGCCCTGGAGGCAAGGGTATCTTGCTGGAGATCTTTGCCTACGTGAGGTCTTCTAAAGGTAAGCGGTTTTTCTTCTTTTGTTTCTATAGCTGCAGAGATGACTTGTTCTTTGGTTTGTTTTCGCTTGCTGCATCCTGGGATTGTGCCACTCTGCTATTACTGTTGTACTTTCCATCACATTATGGCATTTCAGGCATCGGTTTAAATCTTGATCCCCAGTGACTGTGATACTACGGATTAAGAAAATCCTCATTTTCTGTCACATTACTTCTGTGCTCCTTTTGTAGGGAATCTGAAAGCAAAGCAATGAGACTCCTTGCCATCATGGGATGTGTTGCCATCATCAATCTGTTTAAGTTTCACATTCTACTATGACATATTATTTTAGTTTTATTTTTTCTGTTTTCTTCAAAGAGCTGTGACTAAAATATTGATAAAGCTTTGCAGTTTTGAAATATGAAATCAATGCTGTATATATGCAGGAAGCAGGGTACTTTTGCTAGTAAGCTATTTTTGTTGTATTGGGTTTTGCTCCGAGATGCAGATTCAACTGTTGATTTGTAAGATTTCAAGAATTTCCTTAATTATGATAGTTCTGTTGTATTTGTGTGACAGTGTAGCTAATGTTTCCTGTAGTACTATTGAATATTTGGGAATTACTGGAATCATTTGGAATCTGTTATAGCAGAAATACTGAGTCATGGCCTGAACTAGTGATTAAGCACCTGGTGCGAATGTAGGGCCAACGCAGGGGAGCTCAGGTGCATGCAATATTGCTTCTGATTGACCAGAAGGGGTGGAGCCAGGATCCACCCCTTCCCAGACCTCATTTAAGGGCTGGCAGTGGAGGCCCCTTTTTGGAAATCCCTGCCTGTCTGAGGGTTTCTGAAAGTTAAGCAGTTTTCCTGCTTTCCTGTGTTTCTTTGTCCATAGTTGTTGCTGCATTTTGGCTTGTTCTCACTCGCTGCAGTTTAGGATTGGGACGCTCTGTTATTATTGCTGTGCTTTCTGTCACTTTATAGCGTTACAGCATTACACGTGTAAAATCTGTTCCATTCAGAACTCATTCTTCCAGCTTACAAAAGTGTTAAGTCCATAGTTCTTATAAAAGTGCGATGATACACCAGATATATGTACCATATCTGAAAAATTATGCTTCTGAGTCATCATTTGTCAACAAAAAGAGACGTGTTTATCTATTTGCAGTCAGTAATTTAGCTGAGTCCGTGTAAGAACTGAGAATTTCTTAGCAGTTTAAGGTGTCCAAGTCCCCAGGAACATGTTTGGAATCAAGACTACTTAAATTGCAACCATTAGCAGCACAATCAAAATCAAAGGTATAGTTTTATCCCTGTGCATGTGCTGTTTGACCAGATTAATTTATTGAGGATAAGGGATCTGAAAAGAAAATACATCTTATTTCCAATATAAAACAAGAGAGAGACTGGGAAATAACACGTTAGCCAGAGATTTTCCTTCTGTATCACAATACAGTCTTGTAATTAATTTTAACAAGTATAATTACTTTTTTTGCAATTACAGAATTACTTAATTTCTATTTCCTCTAACAATCTTGTGTTCTTGTATTTCATTTTAGACAGAACATTTATGCAAATTGCTGCTTTTATGTTGGTTTCCTGTGGTTTCTAAAATTTGTCAGTAATATACTCTTAGCTTTCTCTGAAAACTGTTTAGGAAAGGAGCAAGCTCTGTCGTTTGTGTCTAAGCATGAGCTCCAGGAAGTTTAGCTGGAGCATACAAAAGCAGGCAAGACAAGAAAGCAGCGTATTTTCAATCCAAAGTCCATAACACATTGAAATAAATATATCCTGTTGCTACATATACTACCCTTATCTCTGTTCTCTGCGAAGTGTTATTAAACAAGGATGCTCCAAAAATAATGCCTCCTATTTCATTATGTTGGCCCATAACATCAGAGGTGGATGTTGGTCTTATGGTAATAGAGTTTGAACATTTCCACTAAAATTCCATTACATGTTCTTGCCATCTGACAGATGGCAGCAGAGGGGCAGTCTGACACAATGGCACCTGCTGTGGGAGTGTGTATGAGCCAAAGATGTGTCATTGAATTCCTTCATGCAGAAAAAAATTGCACTCCTTGACATTAATTTCCACTTGCTAAATGTTTATATAGACCAAACAGTGAATGTGAGCACAGTGAAATGGTGGGTGTGCATTTCAGCAGTGATAACAGTGACATGATAGACAAGCCACATTCTGCCATCCGTATCTGTCAAACCACAAAATGGAGAGTGTCTCAATCAGCTCATCCACACAAATTCAAAGATAATTACTAGGGAACTGTGCACTGAGCTGACTATCAATTTCAACGCGTTGGTAATTACAGTGACTCCTTTAGAATGTCAAAGTTTGAACCAAGTGGATCCTGCAAATTCTCACACAGGAACAGAAAGAACCTCTGTTTCAAGGCTGTCTGACCTACAGAACCACTACAAGGCTGAAGGTGATGGTTTCCTGGATTGTATAATTAGTGGTAACCACATGTGGTGTCACCACTATAAGCTGGAGTCAAAACAGCAGTCCTTGGAGTGGTGACATGTGAGTGCCCCACTGAAGAAAAAGTTCAAGACACAGACCTCAGTGGGTAAAGCGATGTGTACTGCCTTTTTGGGATAAGAGGTGATCTTTCTGGATTTGCTGGAACCCATACAAACCACAAACTCTGACCACTACATTGTAATGCTGACTGACTGACGGCACAGTATCACCAGGCCCCATACCAGTTTGAAGACCATGGAGCACATTGCCAGTCTTGGCAGGACTGTCTTGTTATACCCATCATGTAGCATGGATTTTGCATCTTCTGACTTCCATCTCTTTGGTTTGATGAATGTGGACCTGCATGGGCAACATTTTCTTAGCAATGATGCTGTCACAGCAGCTGTGAAACAGTGGTTCACATCTACTAGTATAGCTTTTTATGATCATGGAATGCAGGCTCTTGTTCATCGCAGCTGAAAATACACAGGTAATGGTGATGACTATACTGACAGACAGTGTTATGTAGCTGGGAATTTTCTCTATCAAATAGTATTACTGTGCTCTTGGCAACTGTTGTAGTTTCTACAGGAATAAATAGGAGGCATTACTTCTGGAGTAACCAATGTAGAATCATACTGTGCATCCTTATGCATTGCTTTTGAGGGGAAAGAAAAGGGGGAGGGAGGGGGAAGAAGAAAAGAAGAAAATCACCTTTGTTCTCTCCTTCTGAGATAAGGACCTAAAAATACAGTGACAAAAAAAAAAAATGCTATCTTTCAGAGCTAGTCTTCTCTCTTCCTCTGGTCTGTGGAGCTTTAGGAGGAATGCAGCTTGGTCATACCTGCTACGCACACTTAGTAGTAGTGCAAAGCATGACTGAAGGAACAGACAGCCAGACAGAGCTGTTGGTATGAAGCTGCCTTCATGCCTACCTGGGACAAACGTGCACCTTTTGACAACTGCTGTGAAAGCTCCATGAATAGATTCTAAAATCAGTGTGTTTGGATTATCATTTTAACTGCCTTCTTAAAACTTTTGTTTTTGTAATAACACAGGATTTGTAGTTATTCTACTACAACTACCTACCCTCTTACAGCCTACGCTAAATTCCAATGAATAATTCAAAACAATGTTTCAAAGCATTTATCCTTTTTCCAATAAGGAAAAGCAACAAAAAGTACCCTCCCATGTGTAGCTCTTCAGGCAGTTTCCACTGAGGAGTTGTTAGGAGTTATTACTTCCCCACACCTTCTGTAGCATCAGGAATTCCTTTTAATGTATTCTGAAAACAAAACCAGTTGGGGTTAAGCAAAGTCCTAAGACAACTTGGTGATATTTTGAGATTCAGAGGTAAGAATTTTCTCTTTTGTTTTCAAATCTACATTTTAGCAAAGGCAGCTAAGGTGATATTCTTCTTGACATAGAGTCACGTATGGTGATAATTCCTGCAAATGGAAATACACATTTCTGAGCTCACAAGGAGACCACACAGGCAAAAGGAAAACACTCTTAAAGACAAACAAAACAAAGAAAGAGAATGAGGAAAAAATATAGGCCAAACACTGAGGAAAAAGTGAGCAGCAGATAGGAGTACAAGAAAGAAATGACTTCAAACTTGATAGAAGGAAGCACTTGAATTGGGAAAAATAAAAAAATAGACCTGTATGAAATGAACCTAGTGAAATGATTTACACCTACAGCACAATGCCTTTCTAGCAGCTGATCGTTTTACTAAAATTGTTGTAATAGCTAGTTTTTACACTCGTGAGGTAACAACTTTTGTCTAAGGCAAAAGATTTATAGTTTGCTCTGGGTATAATGGTATGAGGGGAGCTGGCTGCCAAGTGTGTCTGTGATTTGTATAGGGTGCCTTTGGTTTGGTAGGTGGTGTGTTTGTTCTGTGGCTGGAGTTCACTAGAAGTTGTTTGATGCACTGGCCAATGATAACTATCTTGAGAGAGGGAGAAGCCCAAATCCTCCAAGTTTCAAGGAGAGAACAGAACAAAGTACTTGTGTGGATGGAAAAAATGATGACAAACTCCATGGTAACATGAAGTACATCAATTCATGGGGACTTTGTGGTTTATCACTTGAAAAAAAATAAAAATAAAAATTATTGACCCCAAATTGTGGTAATTTTTAGTATTAAACGGATCTCTTTTGAAGACTAAGCTGTAGGAGTAGACGAGACAGTAGTTTTGGAACAGAGCCCCGAGCCTTAGAAATAACACTGTTGGTTTGGCTCTGCTTCCTATATTGTTGCCTAGCTTTAAAACTTTTCAGCAGGACTTCACTGCGGGCTGGTGATCAGCTTGAATCACTGTGGAGTAGATTAACACAGTGTTTTCCCAAGTGTCTAATCTCATCTTGGGATCAGAACACAAACAAGAGCAAAGCATCCTTAAGATCCAAGGAGTCCTCAGAGCAAGCTTGCAGTTCAGCCCTGCCAGCCTTAGCATTTCCTCAGGCTCCTCAGCATACCTTCAAATTCCCAGAATTCTTCGAACGTTCTGACATTTCTACTCTGACCAAAAACTTTACCTTTGCCCATAGTACAGCACTTGGCTTGCCAGTGAGAATGGTCTTTTATTTGTAGCATCTTATCCTAGAAATCCTGCTTGCTGAATCCAGCCTGCTTTTTGTTGCTAGAAGGCAAGTTTCTGGAGTAGCTATGTCTGTACTGTTGTTTTTTTTTTTACTTATTTTTTTTTCCTGCTATTGTAACATTCCTGAGATCAGTGAAGAGCCTTTCAGATCTGTACAAGCTTCAGAGGTAGTGGCTGACACTGCTTGGAAACTTGTTAACCTGCCTGCATACTGCTGCCAGAAGGAGAGAGGGTGAGAAAACTCATTGGGCTCTTGTCCAGTTTCTAACCAGTAAATTAATTTATTGTTGCTGGATTTGGCACTGTGGCATAAAGAGACTGTCATTTAAAATGTCCTGTGCTGTGTGTGAGGATGAGGAGATGTCAAAGGCAATAGGAAATGTGGTGATCTCTGATGCCAAAGGGAACCTGCACAAGAAGGGTCAACAGTAAAACCTGTGGTAGAGAACATCAGAGCATGCAGAAATAAAGAAGGACCAGTTAGACACTAAGCATGCTTCAATTCAGTTCGGGTCACTGGCTATTGCAGTGTGTATGAACATACCTTAAGGTTGAAGTAAAACCACTGATGTGCTTAGGTATCCATTCTAACAATGCCTGCTTGCCTGTATATATGTGTGTGATTTCTTTATAGATCAATGCAAGTTAAATGCAGGTGTGCTCTCTGATATCTAATGAAAATTGCTGTGTATTTATGTATGCACAAACCAGAACAAAAAGGAGCTCACAAATCGTACAAGAAATTTCTATCCATGTTTTAAATATATTACAAATTAAAATAAATACACAAAATATTTTTGTATGTCATTCCACCGCCTTTTCTTGTGTTACTGTTAGGTCAGAACTACAAAAAATACAGGGACTCTAGTAAGTACCAGAATATGAAATTATATGTTGATTTTTCCATGGCCTATTAATATCTTGTTACTATGAGACTGTGCTGCTTGGTGGTTTCTGGCTTAGTGGTGTTTGGCTTGCAGGTAAAGGAAATAAAGGGGAAAAAAAAAAGTACAGCAAGACCTCCTGCAATATGAATACTGACCTCCAACTACTATTTTACGTGATTAATTTTTGCTTATTTCCATATATTTACTGTTAATAGAACCTGGAGAGAGTGTCATCTTAGACTGTACACATTTTTGTACATGAGCAAACAGTACATGCAGAAATGCTTTTGTCTTGCTTACAAGTTTCACTGGTATCAAGATCAGGCCCCTCTTAACTTCTTGATGCTTGGTGGAATTCCAAAGGACATTCCAGTGGGTAATATGGGTAATATAGTAGAAGATGTAAAATTGCCGGCAAGGAGGAGAAAAAAATTTTCTACTGCAACCATTCACAGGAGAGGGTGGGAAAAGCAGTGGAGTAGTGCCTGATATGTTCTGCTAGGGCAGTGCTGTTCAGACACACCTAAACCACAGATCAGTCATAATCCACTGATTTCCTTCTCCCCCTCTTTCAAAAATAATTCTACTCCTAAATATCTAACAACAAGATGTTGATATTTATCTCTAACGCAAGCTTGAATTTCCCTCTGCTCATGTAATGAATCAGAATCAGGAGAATGAAAATGCTACCGTACAGCTTGTAAAGGTTGGTGTTACTTAGTTATTGATGCAAGTACCTCCAAGAGGGACTGCACTGGTAGGGGTTTGCTAATCAAACACAGAACCTTTCGCCTTTGGGTCATTGGATCAAATCTGTCTCTTGTGGATAGTGACCAAAGCTTGCTACAATTTAAGATTTCAGTGCCCCATATAAATGAAATATGTAGAAATTAGAGATTGAAAAGACCTGTTACAGTTTGCAGCCTATTCCCCTACCAGTGTAGAGTTATTCTCTCTAGCGTATTTCCTGATTATGGATTTTTCCAGTTCCTAGTATGTTGTGGGCACATTGCAAGTCAAAGCAGCTGGTATTAATTGATACCTGAGTCTAACTGGGTCCTTGCGGACTCTCTACACTGGCACTGGAGGGCAGGAGGGCTCTGCAGGCACCTCACTGCTGCTGCACTCAGTGGGGTCATGGAGGAGGCGAAAGCTTCCCACCCTGTTGTAAAATACCTCAGAATACAGGAAGATTACTGAATCTCATTTTCGTTGCCTCACTTATCTTTAAAAGTCCTACCAGTGTCCTTCCCATAACCAAGCAGGCAAAGGTTGTAGTTCTAAACGGTAGTTCAGGTAGCTAAAGGAAAGGCTAGATATTAATTTAGATGTTGATATGGACAGAAATTTTCCCAAAGAATGAAAGAGATCAGTACAGAAAAGCTTGCTTGGGTCTTCTTTTTGATTTAAATGAAAAGGTTTGAACCCTATTATCTTTTACGACTTCCATTTGCAAGTAATTAAGCATGCTGCAGAATTCCCATTATTGAGTGCTAAGGAACTGCATACTGACAATATTAAAGTTAGTTGTGTAAGGTATTTAATGACACCCCAAAACCAGCCAGTAACAGTGACACATTTCAAAGTGATGTAAACATGTCATAACTTAAACCAGTTCTTATTCTCTCTACAGGAGTCCAAGTGGGACTACTTTTACACACCCACCTTGAGTGCCTCAAGGTGCAAGTTACAGCACAGTGTAGACTGTAAGTGGGATTTCCTCACCACTTCTAATTTTGGCCATATGTGCCTGTCCCACAGCCTTTATAATCCAATGTTTCCTGCTAGAGATGCTGGAAATACAAAGGCAGCCTTGAAACCATGAGAGTGTTTTGAGGAAGAACGCTGAGAGCTGTTCTTCCCTCAGCACAGCAAAGCCTGTAGTGCCATAGGAGGTGATGTGGTGGGGCTGCCCTGCATATGCTGCGTGGTGCCCTGCGGGTGATGTTGGGGCTTGCTGTCACCTCCTGTGGCATCATGTATTGTCCCTATCCAGGATTTCCAGGTATCCCATAAAATGCAAGTCTCTTCATCTGCAGTTTTGCTAACAGCTGCTATGTTACTGGAGTCAACTCATCTCTGATATTCACAGTACAAAAGTTTCAGCTGCTGAAAAATTCAAGCAGTTGTAAAGGAAGATCCTTTGGGCTTCAGGAATTTTACAGTTGGATAACTTAAGAAAAGTTGCTAAGAAATTAGAACAAAAGAGCACCAAGCTGGAGTACAAGTAGTCCAAAACATTGCAGTGAATTTTCAAACTGACACTCCACTTCTATTCTGGGGGGAGGGGGGGGTGTGGAGGGGGAACAAAAAAAAACACCAAACAAAAAAACAACCCTGTGTTGTGAAATGTCTTTTTGAACACAGATTTAAAGAATGAAATTGAGGGTTATAAACTAATAGCCAACAAAAGCAAGAAAGGCTGGAATGTTGGTAACCAATTGCAAGCGCAGGATCCAAGCAAAACATCTTGAATTGCTAGTACTGTAATAAATTATAGTTTTCACTTTTGTATTCTGCAAGTGAAAACAGCACTAAGTCAGGCCTGAGAGAAGAATAAAGGTTCACCCTTCCAGTGCACCCACGCCCCTGCATGTAGGAGGAGCTGCAATGCGGAGTAGGGAATACTGATGATGAAAAAGCAGCGCCCATCACAGTGTGAGGGGACAGATCCTGCTCTCATAAAATGGGGTTCCTGTGTCACTGAAGAGTTAATTGTCAGGTAGCAATAGATGAAAGCCAAACTAGGCTCAGGGATGGTCTGCTATGGTGGCTGTTATCTCATTTTCTTCCTCAGATTAATTTTCCCCTCTTTAACTTTAATTAGATAAAAGTCCAGGGGTGGGATGTGGTCCTGGAGTGCTCAGAGGGCAAGAAGTGGTCAGGAACTGGTTTCTCTCAAACTTTGATTAGCCTATTTGATAACTGATACTAAGCACCCCAATTGGTTAATGAATGAGGGGTTCTCATGAGGTAAGTGGCTGGGAAATTCAGCCTCCCCCACAAGGATCACGAATATGTAAACTTCTGTCCTTCAGTTGGGTGTCTACTGTGGTTAGGAGTAAGGGTGATTTATGCCCTATCTGGGTCCTGGAGTGTATCTACATTGATTGACTCCCTTGATCTTGACATCAGTCACTTGGGCTTTAAGAGAAAGGGGGAACGTAGGAGATAATGAAAGCTACATTAAAGAAGACATTGCTATTTATGTAAATGCTATTTTATCTTCAAAGGCAGAACTATCTTTCAACAGAAAAGAGATTTATTTCCTACTTGAAAATATTAGAAAGAAAAAGTTGCAATATATTTAGTATTGCATAATATGAATTTTGAATCTCTAGCTTTGATCCTGTCTCCATCTTGGATTTTGTTTTTTTTTCCTCTTACTGTATTGTATTATACTTACAAATTGTATTGCATAGGGCTTGCAAGCACAAGTGCAAACATACCAATTGCTTGTGTAAGGAGGCATCATCCTCTCTTATATGAGTATAATCAGAACAAAATGAAGAGAAGGGAGGAAAGAATTTAGAGTTTGGAGTGTAGAGATGTAGAGAAAACATTTGGAAAGCTCTATCAAGTAAATGTGGCTCTTATACATGCAAGTCCATGGCAGTAGAAACCAGAACATTTAAATAAAACTAAAATGAATCTCACAAATACTCCCTTAGTGAATACCACCTACATAATGAGATTTCCCTGACTGGCTGCCAGGCTCTCTTTGGCCCCAAGAGCAGGGGGCAGATGTGGGGCATGCTGGGACTAGGAGGAAGCTGTCCTCACCCCACTCAGCAGGTAACCCACCAGCCTGACTGCAGCACAAACATCAATTAAAGCAGCTTTGTTGGAAAAGTAGTTTGTGGAAGGTTAATAATTGCACAAACTCTCCTGGGTAATCTTCTCTAATTCTCCTACAGAATATCTAGCTTTAGAGAGATGTTTACAAAATTATGAAGGCATCACAAAAGGGTGTGAAGAATTGTTTTTTTTTCAGATCCTGCAACATCAGATGTGGGAGTTTTTTCTGAAATTACAAGGAGCTTAGCTTAAAACAGACAAGAGTTTTCCTTTGCACCATAAGTAGTGAACTTCTGGAATCAGCTGCCACAGGAGACTGAGGAGATCATAGTACAAAATGATATAATATAATATACCATATAAGTATAATGTAATGGGTGTCATAAACAGATAGTAAAGAGGAAGGGATGCTTCTCTAACATCTACAAAGCAAAAAATTGGGAAGCTGTCATTAAATAGCATCTCCTGTTGCCGTGGTCTTAGAGAGTATTCATCACAATGGGCTGGTCTGATGCAGTAATGCATTTCCTATGTTCTTCTCAAATTGATTTGGCTCTGTTTGGAGCTATAGTCATAGCCTAATATGAATTTTGCTTATAAATTTATGTATTTTTCTGTCTAGCTTGAGGGGAAAGCTCCTTTCTGCTTTCTTTTTCATGGGCTGTGAATTAATCTCTTCAAGACATGCTGTCAACGGCCCCAACAAAACAAATCTCCTTCCTTCTTATTTCAGTTTTCCTTAGTTTCAAATTTGTCTACACTACACACAAAATGTAGTAGTTATATTCCTGAGACTGACTCAGTTCTTAAAGTCAATCTGAAAATGCAATAAAGTTCTCAAATCACAAGGGAGGGAGTTTATAGTAAGGAATCATCTTATTAAATATGTGAAGAATTAGGAGAAGAATATAAAACCTTCAAGATAAAAAAAGAAAAATCCATGGCAAATCTTCGCATTAACTAATATGTTTAAAGGAGAAGAAGATGTGAAGAAATTCTTAGTTGCTAAGTCCTTCATGGTGTGTTTGCTAACTGGCAGTCATAATATTTTTAACTCTAAATGGAATATGATCCTCTGTCTGGGACAACCAGTCATTAATATGTAACATGTAGAGCTAGGATATGTCTGTAGTACTGAATAACTCTTGCATTGAGAACATTGGGAAAATGATATAGATCAAGGAGAGAAGGGAAATGAAGTTTTTTTCATCTTATGCTAAAAATTTTCCAATTCTGAGCATGGAAACATAGAATTTTACTATTTGAGAGAGAAGCTTTAGTTTAGTAACAATATGAGGACAGTAAATTGTAATTATGTTAAGAGAAACCCCCAAAATGAAGTGATATTAATATCTCCATTCAGATCACGATAGCAGGCAGTAAAAATTGTTTCTGGACAGATAATACCTACAGTAATAGATGTAGCATTACACTAATTCTGCTATGTTCCTTGATTTTTTTTTTTTTTTTTTTTGCACTACTTAAGTCTACATGTGTTATACTCCACACCTAAGAACATCTTAAAAATCTAATAACTGAAGCACAGTAAAAAGAGCATGAAAAACAACCCTCTGTCCAAGGAGCTGTTCTCAGGGTTTCTCCCCTGTGTGCTAGGAGGTTTAGCTGTACTTGACTTTGAGGTTTAAGCTCTCCCACTTCCCTACTCTTAAATAAACAGTAGTTTCTGGCAATCGAAGAAAACCACACCTGACCTTATATTTATACCTGTGATTTCTTTAGGTCTGCAGTGGTATTCTGAGAGAATAGAGAACTTGCAAGCAGAATTCCTTGATGGATTTATTGGCTTTTTCTTACAAAAGTAAACAAATGCGACTCCTGCACTGGAGTGTCTGAGTTATGAGATAAGATCTGTGTTGATAGTCAGCCTCTAGCTTAGATGATGAAGTCTTCACTTAGCGATCAACAATCCAGAGCCACACAGCCATTCCTGAATCACAGTTCCAAGACTCCTGGGAGTTGCTCAGAATTGCAGGCAAATCCCTGTCACCAGCCTTCAGAACATCCACTGGGCAAACAGCCCAGATAAGCAAATAGTTTGGTCTAACATACACACAAGCCAACAGTGCTAGACGAGAATCACACATGTGCACAAAATGTGCTCTAGACGAAAATATCTACAGAAAACTGTGTTCATGGTTTTTCAGGGTGTAGCATATACTCAAGGTGATAAATCATCTGTTTCTCCTCTCTCCCTCCTGTGGCTGCACAGTGATTAAACACCTCTATCAACCAAGTCTTTTAAGTTAAGTCAACCTTATAAAGATTCCTCCTTCTTAATGCTTCACCATGCATGGGTTCACAAAATTAAATTACAATATTTTTATCTGTTTGGGATCAGTACTGTTTCCTCCTCCTTGTGTTTACTTTCTTTCAGTAGCTGACATCAAAATGTTTTCTGGAATGCTGAGACTAAGTAAGTTATGCTTAACTCAATATCTAATACAAATAGCCCTGGGGAAGCTCCAGCGGCTCAATCATAAAAGCTACAGTTTCTTTTAATAGCTTGCCACACTTTGCTGATATTATATTTCTCTAATCACCAATCTTTACGTGCCTTCCTGACCTTGGAGCTCTCTGTCCAAATGACTTTCTGGTATCAAAGGCTTGTGTCACTGGAAGAATGAATGGCTTTCATTTTTCTCCCTGAAACTTCCGGTTCCTGGCATCTGCAAAGAATTATTCCAAGCAGTGTTTTGCTGCCTTGCGGCCAGTGCCCTGTAGTGGCCTGACTGATGGAAGTGACTTTTCCCAAAAAGGTTATTGTGGGCAGTGGTGGGTGGGTGCTGCCACTGGTGCGCAGTCAGCTCTGCTTTCTCAGCTGATTCTGTCCCACCATCACGCTACCACAAACATTGTGACTCCACAGCAATTAATTACTGCAGCTATTTTAAGTCAGCAAATAAAGGGGGTATGTACTATTAGATAGTGGAATATAGCAGTAAACAAGAACCTTCCACAATAACCACAGGTTCAGATGCCTTAGCGTTACAATAAAGGTGAAGTCCTAAGTTCAAAAATTCTTAAAGAAATAATCATTGCAGGGAGAGCTAGGGAGCAGGACCTTCTGTATGAATGTCCAAAAATTACACTTGTGTTGCTCTGACCATTTCTAGGCCATGCCAGTCAGTGTTTGGATCCAAATTCTAAGATATTTAGCTTGCATGATTTGTCTCTATTAAAGCTGGATTCTTTTTCTCACTATACACACAATAAAACAACCTAAATGAAACTCATATATACATATTTTTCATTTTATTATTCCTTTTTTTTTTATCTTTTCTAGGGGAGAAGAGAATTTTTTATTTTCAGGACGTTCTTTACACACTTCAAGTGTATTATGGCCTTAGCTCCACAACTGCAGTCAGGCACTCTTAGTGCTGAGCACTGAACCCTCATGTTGCAAAGGAAAAACTGCTTGAAAACTTTGTAGTTGGGATAGATAAAGCCAGATGATGTAAGGTGACACAAAGTCTCAGGTTAGAAGACTGCTATAAGCTCATATAGCTGATCAATAACAGATAAAATTTCAAAATCCTGCTTTGTCTTTTAAGAGAGAAGATTAAGACATAATCCATTTCTGCGGAATGTTGTATTTGAATTATTTAAATTAAATTTTAATTCAAAGAATGCAAACAAAACATCATCAGAGATACAAATCCTCGACTTGATCCAAACTTTGCTCAGGGCTTTCACCCTCCAGTGCCTCTCTCCCAGCAGTATGGCTCTGCAACCCTTTATTAAATGGAAAGGAGAATCTCTTCTGACCACTTTTTCCCTTAAGGGGGGGACACGCACCATGCACACAAAGTTTACGAAGCCAGAGGGAGTCAGCCATGATCCCTAGCTCAGAACTTCTCACTCCCTTTGTTCTATTAAATTGTAAAGATTAGGTGACGCAGTTCAGGTTTAGGCATTAAATGTGTGCAATGGTCATCTCAAGCTTTATCCTTAACCCATAGAAAAAACTTGTGCTTTAGAGAATGGTTCATTCAACACATTGCCTACAACAAGAAGACTCATAGCTTGTTTCCCGTCCTTTGGCCAGAGTCCTGAAGGTAAAAATAGATGCCAGTGATGTGAATGCCTAATATAAGCTGAGAGGAATCCAACAATTAGCTCCTGTGTCAGAAGTTCTTCATTTCTTGTGGGCAAAGACTTTCAACAGTCCTAGAATCTCAGTACCTTCAAACCTCTGATAGATGTCAGTCATGAATTAACACAGGTTTCTCTTCATCCCACGTGAAATAATAGAATAGTTTAGGCTGGAAGGGACCTCTGGATGTCAGTTTGTGCAACCTTCATCTTCAAGTGACAGTATGTTATTTTGACTGTAAAACATAAATCTTGCTGTGAGCAATCATTGAATATGAGGCAAAACTTTGATTTCAAAGAGTTTAGCCCTACTAGCTCATGTAACTTCATCTAACAGTTTTCGTAAGGAAAAAGTGTGTTGAATTTACAGGTATTACAAATGGCCTTTCCTCCTGAATATCTTCAATCCTTCCAGAGGCTGGAAAGAAAAGGGCTGGATGTGCTGAGGACTGCAGTGACCCTCAAAACTCAACAGATTAGAAGTTTCCAGGAGTCCTTTGCCAAAAAGCTTCTATGTGAGTAAAAGAGGTGATCAGCCTTCCTCCACTCATCCAGTCCGTTCAGAAACCTTTTAATTCTACCTTAAAGATATGGAGCAGGAGTTCTCCAATGTGTCACCTTGTAGTGCCTTATAACTGTAATATTTTATAATTTTCATTGCTCTGACTTTTCTCTTACTCTTTTCCAAATCAAGCACAAAACAATTCTGACTCTACCTCCACTGCTATCTGCTGTAAGAAGAAACACTGAAAACCACAGTCCTGCATTATTTCTCCATTAAAACAACCAGAAGTTGAGATTATTATTGGTGTAATGCAGTTACTACAGATGTAATAGCTACAGGAAGGACTAGGAAAATGGGATATCTAATCCTAGTTCAATTGGTTTCATAACTCACAGTTTTCCTACGCCTTGGTTTCCCCACATATAAAATTCTCTCTTTATAGCAGGCAAATTACAAATTAATTTCATGATAGCATTTAACAGGATTGCATCATGCAAGGAATGTATTTATAGGTATTTGCACAAAAATTATTACAGAGAAAGATCTTCTGAGTAAGGAAAATGCAAGTGTAACAGCATATATATTCCAAAAGAAAAAAGTGCATTTTGTGTGCCATTACATTATATGTCTATCTGAAGATTATAAAAAAAAACCCAAAAACCTTAAGAAATTCCAGCAAAAAGATTTAAAAACGAATAAACCATTGGCAGGTAATAGGGAAGTACAGCTTTATTTTCAGCATATTAGTAGCTACAGTCTTGCAGCACAAACATTTCCAGGCACTAAATGATTTCATTTGTCAGAGGCCCCAAATCTGAAGTATTTGGGGACAGCTATAATGTTATCTTGAGTGAACACAGGACCAACATAATTAGGAATAAAGAGGTAAGAAGCAGGGGAATTGCCTGCATAACTTCACTTTGCAAAATCCTCCCATGGAAAGTGGCAGGTAGGAAATCTGCATAATAACAAACTTGTCATAAGACAAGGCCAACTAAATACAACAATTAGAATTAACATTTTGCTTTGACTGGTTTCCCAGATTCCCCCTCTTCCCCTTCCCAGGTTTCACTTGATGCAGTTAAAGCTGTGGGTATTGATTGTGTGCAATGTTTTCCAGTACATTTTATTCTAAGCATTATGTGGTTGCAAGATGACTGTTTCTCTTTGTGGACATTGTTTTAAGAAGCTTCTATTGAAGTGCAAAACCTTTCTCTCAGATATCCCAATGAAAACCCAGAATAAATTTCTTGAATTCTCTTTATCTAGACTTAGATCTGTATAAATAAGCCAACCTAGCCCCAAAAAAGAGTATATGTACTCACATAACTCTGACTTAGTAGTGGAGATTACCTTCTGCACTGTCAGGTTCTTTTTTAGAACTAGTAGAAACCCTCTGCTCTCTGGCTGTACCAAAACAGCTCACTAGATGCTGGATTTGATCTTCCCAGCTAGCCCATCTACTACTTCTGTCTGCTTGTGCTCTTCCTGCTCAGACTCCAACACAACCTGTCATGCGGACACCCTGCAAGAGGTGCTGTGGGCCATGCTTGGGGGTGTGGCTTTAGGGACTGAATCATCAATGGAGCTGATCTACTACTACTAATTGTAGTAATGCTATCTTAGCTGGCCTTTAAACCTGATATAGTACTTCTGAGAAATAAGCAGACATCTCCTGAAAAATTAGCCATTTTTTAATGCAGAAAGTGACTTTCATATTTAGGCAGTTCTGAACATTAATAAATATATCTATTCTGTTGTGCTTTCTCTTGTCTCAGAAAGGAAGGAGATCTGATTAAGGAGTGACAGGGCTCAGATTAGTATACACCAGGGTGTGGTCCTCTGTTCCTTTTAGCATGCAGAAATATTTTCCTGCAACTCAATTCTCTATGCTTAGGACTTCTTACTGGAGAAAAATATCATGTTGGCTAACACAGTGGTGAGATTATTTTGTAGCATGATCAAATCAATGAACCCCCTCCCAGAAGTGCTGCACCGGGACAAATATTCTTACTCCCCTCATTTTTCTTCTCTAGTTAGTCTTCTTTTTAGTCTCATGGTTTCTACCTCTTGCAGTTTTCTAACATCTTATGATAGCTGAGGATTCTACAAACTCAAGTTCATACAAGATCACTTTTGGTAGAAAAAGAATAAATGCAAAGAAAAGGCTGTGGAAGACATACAAGCAAAATAGTTTTCAAATTTTAAAAACCATAAAGAAAATGGAGAGCACTGGCACAAAGATGATGGTGTAACGAGATAAGAGATTGGACCTTAGGATGTTTGGTCCTTTCAATTCTGTAATATTACTACCCTGCTCTCCTCCTTTTTAATCCCATTCAGTCCTCTACACATCTCCTTATGATAGCAGTGTAACCCCTAAGTTCTTTTACAGATGGGACATCCTTGAAGTAAATTGTGATAAAGCAAGCTTAAAGTTCAAATAAATTAAATAATCATTCCCATGAAATTTAATAAGCATTATGGTTTTTCTGAAACTTGAGGGCCAAGATTTTCTGAAAGAATGAGAAATTGGAGAATTTATTCTGTAGTCTGCATTATAGAATTAATGCTGTGTTAGCACATATTATGTTCCACATTTCTTTTTAATCCTCTGGTTGTTCTTAAATCAGCAAACATAAAGGTTTCTGCTTCATTTTCAAATTGCCCATTCTGGCAGTTCTCATCCTTGTTAAAAGCAACAAAACCAGTACTGAGAAGCATTTAGTGGCAAAGTGGTTTCAAGAAACATTTAGAAGTAATCTTTAGGTGTTCAAGATGATTTTCTTCAATTTACTTGTAAGTTGATCTTACTATATATATAAATAAAAGCATAGCAAGCTGTACCTGGTGATTGCAGAAATAGACATTTACACAATGCTTTTTATATTTACAGAATAAATATACTCCTTTAAGTAAACAGAGCTGAAAAAATTACTTTGTTATAGTTTCTCTTATTTCATCTCCAGCATCCTTCCTATATTCAAATCCTGCATTTTGTAAAGCTTTAATTATGCCACTGTCTAACTATATATCAAAATTACTCTGTCTGCCAAAAATTGAAGAGGCGATGAGCTAAGCATTGCAGAGATAAAAATATTTTTGAAATGCTTCAGGATATTTGCAAATTCGTGTATGTTTTCAAGAAACTCTGTAGTTGTTTCTACAAACATGTTGGAGAAAGATATTTTAACCATACTGAAGAAAGGTGTGAGGTTTGGTAATCTCTTTCTCTGAACTCTTCAGAGAGGCAGAAATCCTCCCGCAGAAGTCTGGAACCTGGTATTCATCAGGTTACAGCTCTGCTGTCACTCAAGTGACAGCAGAAATGGATGGATTGTACAGAAGATCTGTGGCGTGGGCAGTGTCAGTACAAATGCCTGTTGGAGTTTTTCCATTAGATGCATTTAAGGAGATGATCTATGGAGAGGGAACAAAACACCATGGCTCTCCCTCTATTTGCTGACTACATCATCTGTTGATACATCACTTTCTGACCTGATATACATCCATGCAAGAAAGAAGGAATCTACAGGGGGCTTCAAATGCAGATGTGATATACACAGACATCAACATATTAGTGTGTATGGATTGTATAATGAAGGGCAGGGTTTTCCAAAGCTTTTTCGTTATATTAGACCAAAGTAATTTCCATTTATTCTACAGTAAATCCTGTAGTCAGCAGAGTTGCCTATAAAACCGGTGCATAAGAATGTAGAAAACACAGATCCTCAGCAGGGCTGCTGCTGAATTTAGCCTGGAGGCAACAATTTCTCTCTGTGAAGGCCAAACTAATGATATTTCACTTAAAAAGAAACCATACGGTCTGCTAAGAAAAATGGTTCCAATGAAAAGCAGAAAAACTGAAGTAAGTGAAATGATCTGCATAAAGTAACACCAAGTTCATTTGCTGGTAATGCTGAAGAGATTTGGAAACAGTTTGGATAGATGTTTTCTCATTAATTAATTTTTGTCAGCTGGCAGTTTAACAGAATGACTATTAGAAAGCCACTAGAACTGGATGGTTGTAACACAATCATGAACTAAGATTATAAAGCCAATTTATTCTTCACATCAGTGTAAAAATAAACAAACAATTGATAATACTGAAATTTAGGGCAAGATGTGTGCGACTATATTTTGCTATTGTTATTTATTTCTGTTCTCTTCTGCATTCTTTTATGCAAAGTACCAAATGATTTTGGGAAAGCCTTGTGCTATTTATAGTAAAGTAATTGCAGTATAACGTAACAAGAATCTTCTAAGAGATTTTTTTAAAAAAAAGAAAAAAAGAAAGAAAGGTGCGAGATATTCTGAAGACTCCTTTCTCCCCTTCATTGTACACCCCAATTATTTATGTATTTATTTTAAATCTCTGGGAGATTCAAAAAGGGAAGAAACAATTCAGCCAGGAGTGCAAGTTTTTTAGGAGGTGCTGCATTTACTTTGGATGTGTGCTGCACACACGGCAGAGTCAGCACTTTAGCGGAAGTGACAGAAGTCAAGTAGCTGCCAATGTCAGGAGTGGGGAAGGCAGATCTCACAGGAGTGGGAACCAAGAGAAAAAACAGAAGTTCATCTGGGCCTTTGGAATTTCCCACCAGCAGAAGGTGGGAAGCAGTCTTCAGCGCCCACCTTGTTGCCAGTCCCAGACAAAATTTCGTATCACTCTCTCATCTCTGAATCACACATATTTCACTGTAGTGACTTCACCATTGTAAGTGAAGGTCTGTCAGTCCATGTGGTCACTTTGATTCCTCACTTATACAGATGCTTAGTTTTTTGGAAATTCCCTATATAAGGACATAAACTTGACCATTTCTCTTTGAAACCACAGATCAGCAGTCCATCTACCTTCTAGAGCAGCAGTAAGGGTAAGAGGTAGAGCTCCTGACCCTGCTGCTATCCTACAACCTGGCTGTGATCCCAGCCCTAGCCCATGTGTTTTGTCACATAACTCAAGGCAAGGAATGCATCCCTGCATATGACTCAATACAGAAGCACCTTTTTGTCACTCCATCAGTAGTAGTCATTCTTCCCCTCCTCTTTAACTACAAGGTAAAACGTTGCCATTTTAACGATCTGCTTTGCCAGCACAAAGATGCCCCTGTCCTATAAGGGTGGCATGTCAACTGAGGGGCAGATAACTCTGCAGAGGTGGAAAACAAAGCCATTTTGCGTGGCAATCATGCCCTAAGCAGTCACTGCTGTATGGCCACCATGTACTAAGCCCAACCCTGGCAGCAGCTGAAATAAGTCTTTTTACAGTCTTCAGGAAGGCAGATGAGCCATAGGGTTGTTTCTTCTGTATGCAGCAACCTGTTGCCCAAGGCAGGCCTTTTCTGCCCAGGACACCAGGCAGATCCAGGATACAGACTTCATGCTGGTGTTCTGTATCTCACCCAACACTCAGTTAATAGCACTTCATCACTGTTTCATTATTTTGTAGTCAATACAGAGTTCTTTGGACTACAGAATTGAGTTTTCTGTTGCAGTGAAAGCCTTGATAATTTCTGAACTAATATATCCAGATGCCTCAACACTATCTTCTGCACCATTTCTTCCTGTCTACTCTTCTACTTGCCCTAAATTCATTTATTTATTTTCAATGTGTGTGTCAGTGTCTGTACTTGCTATTTTTTTTTTTTTTCATGGAAATGCTGACTGAATTTGTGGTTGGCTATATATTTCAGATAATAATACTGATTTTTTTTTTTCACTTTTATTGAAAGACTATTAAAGTTTGTGGCTTTACATGCGGCTTTGTCAAAAATAGCATTGGTAGGGTTTCTTGGTCACGTGTTTTCTGTAAGTGATAGAACAATTTAAAAGAAGACCTCAACATCTTCATATTTAGGGACATCTCTATGAATCTAGACTACCAAAATAGAAATAAATAATTTCTGCACTTTCTAGTTTACATGTACAAATATTTTCAGAATATTTTATGACCCATTTTTTCCTCAGCTCTTGAACACAACTGCTCACAGTTTCATTTGAGGAGAGCAGGCAGAACAGTATTTACAGAATTACCCCATCAAAAGAGCTTCAATTTCTGTTAACCTAGAACTCGTCTTGATACTGCTTCCTTAGGAATTCTTTGTGTTCTTCATTTTTTCCTTCACTTCTGGAAGTAATAGTTTAATCCTATTAATACTGTCATAAAATCCATGATTTCTGTCAACAACTTACATGTGAATCACATGAGAAGTTCCTAAGTGCCCAGGACTTCTTCAAGAATCAGTCTTTGGGTGATGATGTTTTGGTTTGAGCCACAAGCTGCCACTGTGGGCATCTTGCAGCACACAGAGCTCAGCTTTACATGAATTAGAGGCTGTCTGTGTGGGTGCAGTCACAGGTCAGCCTAAATATCAATGCCTTGGATGCATCCAGCTCCCGCAGAATTGGAAAGGAATGGCAGAGGATGGCTAACATTTGAATGATCTTTAACATTTCCTTGACAGTACACATTGTATAGTTTAGCAGAATGCATTATAGGTATAAGAACAGACAGCTGTAAGGCTGGCTACAAATACATGGGAAACTATAAGCATTAAACTTGATATTGGGAATTGTAAATTTTGAAGTTTTGAAGAGGAAAGTTCTGTATCATAAAGAATAAAAGAAAAGAGCCAGCCCTGACAAGAAACATGTGGATATCCATACTTAGGATTATGATATAGGCGTAGAAATTCTAGAATAATTAAGTTAAATACAAGTGTATCAAATTGAATTCAATAACAGACCAGCAAGAAAAGTTATCAGTGAATCCCACTTTTTTTTTTTCCTTCTTTAAATTGAAGGGTATTAAAACACAGACCACATAATGATCCAACCATATATATACTTGCAAGACGCCAGTTCTCATAGGCAGTTAAAACAAGAACATTCATTCAAATCTTCTCAATATTTGTATCATTAAATACTAGAACGTAGAAGTCGTATCTACACATAAAGAGGATTCACACCAACCCAGATTTCTTCCAGCTCACCTTAAACAATAATCCCTACAGCAATATGAAAAGAAGAACAATATTTAGATCCCACACATCCAAAATAGTCATTTTCTCTTTAGATACTGATTCTAAAAATCTCCCCCGAAGATAATTACTGAAGGCCTGAGCTGGTTTCTTGGGAAGGTGAGGAATGGCCCCAGGTTTGCTCCAGCCAAGACCCTAATTGCTTGCCTCTATTAATGAACTAATCTTGGACACCTGGAACTAGCAGGCTCCATGCTGGGCAGACAAGGCTCAGGTTACCTAAGAAATGTTCCAAATATATTTGCACAAATCACTAACCCTGCAGATGTGTAAATAGCACTTTTGTCATATTACTGGGGAGATGGACATGTGTTTGCAGTGCTGTAGCACATAAAACCTGAAGATGAATTCATTGTGTTGCACTAATCCCTTCCAGAGGCCAGGTGGGTTTTAGGGGAACCAGATAAGCATGTTGATTATCCACATTACTCTTCGTATTAATCCACTTGTCTACGTGACACAGAATATCACAGACATTCACAGCATAAATATACAGATTGCTGGAAAAAAAAATTACGTGCTGCATAAATGCCTGCTGTCTGTAAAATGTAACCTAATCGGGAAGTTAGCCAAAAACCTTGGATAAAACCTGAACTAGATAAACCGTTAAATGCAAACTGCCAGAACGCAGATTCACCAACCAGTTGATCCTGGAGAGTAGGGAGTACTTTTGCCACAGACAGCAAAGTACCGCTTGTGCCTTCACTACTGAGCACTCAATCAACGCTGTAAACAGTAATGCTAAATACTCATAAAGGAATTTATCTACTTCTGTTCTCCTTTGGGAAAATATTTAACACAATAATGTCCATGCATTCTTTTCTTCTGCTTTCCAGTCACGCGCACCCTCAACAAAGGTCACAAAGATGTGCATACCACAGAGAACAAAATTAATCCCCTCTGAAGATTTATCACAATTAAAATCATTAGTGAAACTAAGTAAAGAAAATAAGGCACTTGGGTATTTCAGGGAAGAATTCCTAAATGTTTTGTTATGCTTATAAGGAAAGGGAATACATAGACCTGTTTAGATGCTTCCAGATATTTCCTGAAATGTTGAAATGTATAACACCATCCTGCCATCCTGTCTTCATACATTAAAAAAAAAAAAAAAAAAAAAAAAGCTTGGGTCTGTATTTAAAGATTGGGAAATGGTTCATGACCTCAAACCAAGAAACTTCTTGTAAAGTCTCTTCTGCCTACTCATATTTTCTTCTTTATTTAGTCATTTATGACAAGGTCTCAGGTGATTTACCCTTCTCATGACCTTACATCTTTTCACTGAAGTGGTGACCTTGGATATTAATGTGGGTTTTGAGGCTGACTTTTTAAAGCATTTGTCCTCATTTCAGATGTTACTAATGTACACTCGTTCTCATAAAGGCCTCCCTTCTTGCATGCAAGGCAGACATTCTAATTTCCCACAAGCTATGGATTCTTTCTGCACCTGGGCCAGGACTACTCCTGCCTGGTTTTCTACAGAAATCTGCTGCCTTGACTTGCAGCATTCAGCAATGCTAGTTTGAAGAGAAGAAAAAAAAAAGCAATCTATACCTTTACAGATAGATCTATCTATCAATATATACCAGACCTGGATGAGAATAAATAAAGTCTGTAATTCTAAGATGCAAGTGTGAATTTCAACTGAATTTGTATGGCAAAGTGGTTTTGAAATCTCTTTCTTGAATTCACTCTCAGTTGAGAATTTGAATTAGATGCACAAAAACAAAAAATAGAAGAAAAAAAGAAATGGGCAAATGGGGAAACAATCGTGATCTGTGGAGTGATTGAACACCAAGGTTCTTATTGACTTCAGCAGGGCCATGGCTTTGGCCTTTGTTGTGCTAGCAAAAGTTGTCATCTGTTGATAAGCAAGATAGAAGATGAAATTTACTTTTCTACTCTGTCTCGATCTTTCACTCTTGCCTATCTTTCTTTAAAGTCTTTGTCACTGCCTACTGCCAGCAGTAGACAAAAAAAAAAGGATGGTCCCAAAGTGGGATCTCATGTAACAATCTCTGAATTTCTAAGTGATTTGTGAAAATGGATGTTCAAATTATTACTGTTTTCCAGACAGCTCTGGGAACTCATAGTTGCTTAGCAAATTTGATACTGAGTAATAAGGACACTGCTCTTTGCTTTCAGTGCTATGGGAAGATGTGATTTTAATTTATTTGTATAGGATCATAAAGTGCATGTTCTAACACTATGTTATGTATTCAAGATATTAGAGAAACTTTGGTCTTTTGTAACTCTCTGCATGTGAAGCTGTCAGGGAGAACTGACAGGTTGCCTGCCATCACCTCCTCTCCAGCTAAGTCAGCAGCCCACACTGTCAGTGTGAAAACATCTGTTGAATGGATTTATTGACTAGGTCTTAGGAGCCTTTTTCTTTTTTTCTCCACACTGTTTATTACAGCCCTGACCTAATGAACTTAATTTGTTGACATGTTTCCCTCAGTGTCTTACTTGATCCCATCTCACGTTTCTTTCTACTGTGCTGTTTTCTTGGCAACAGGAGTTCCTGGCGCATCAGCGTGTCCACCAGTTGCAAATCTACCAGGCTCAGATGGCTACAGTTGGCATGGCGGGATTAGATAAACATCGGCTGGTGTCCAGGACTCCATCTTCCCCCACTGATTCCACATTACCTCACCCAGCCGTGGACCAGCCCAGCCAGCATGTCTACACAACTGGTAGGATTCCCTAAAGACTACTTCTAATAGGCAGGGCAAATGCGTTTGTTCATGTAGGATCAACAGATTTAAATGCCTTGAATACCTCCTGCAGCAATACATTCAGTTTTAGCCTTACTGTTCCTTGGTTTTACGGTGCTGTGCTGGCTTCAAGTCAACCAGTGCAGCTGATAAATCACGAGGTTAATATTCACACAGTCGTACATTATTATCATTGACTGGCTCTGGCTATATAGTAACAGGTGCATTTTTTGTGTCTTTATGTCATTTATAGCTTTTTCTTTCATTTCCCTATCCTCTGGCTTTTTTCTCCATGTTCTTGTTGCTTGTTTTGTAAAGAGGCCATCAATAAGTTGAAGAAAAATCTCCAGTAAGTAGGAAAGCTGCAGAATAATTTTCCATGTCTTCATTTGACAAGTCAGACTACACTACAAGGTTCATTCCCCTATAGAAAAAGCAAAGTTGCAACTCTGACTGGAAGGTAATACTGACTTCAACTCAGGTATCCTCTAGCAGTTATGTGGAGTCTCTACAATAGAAAGTTTTCTGGTCAGATCTGGACAGTCCAATAATGAAGGGAGAATCTCCTACCAGTGTGGTCTAGGCTTTCCAAAATCGAGGGATTTGAACACTCAGAATCATCAGTGAAGGGAAGAAAATGATGACAAAAATTTCTTCTGGGTAAACTAGCTTCTTTTTAGAAGTTTGAATCCCAGCGTAATATTACAATATGCTTATAAGCAAGTTTCACTTATTCTCTGCATAAGAAATGGGAAGCGAGTACTTAGATATACTGTTTATTCAGGCTTTTGCCAGAGGTACTAATTCGTTCACAATAGTTATCAAAATTTGTCATACTCCAAAAGCTTGTATTTCTTGAGGCAACAATGATACACTTAGAAAAAAAAAATATATATATATATATATATATAAAGAGACATCCTTAAAACACTGCAAGTGAGTGAGTGGAAGCAAAGTGGCATTCAGAGATGAAAAAGATAATTTTTATTTTAAATATAGTTAATGTAAGAATTTCACTTGTTGGGTGAGAAACATTTGGACTTTATGGAAGGAAATCTGCTAATTCACTTACCATGAGTTTCTCAAAACGGCAGCTGTGCAGAGACAGTATTATTAGGGCAGGCCACTGCTTGTCTTGATGTGGTTCATAGAGTTCCCAAGACATCGTAAACTCATTCTAAAAGACTCACAGAAGACAACAAAAGGAAGCTCACTGCATATATGCTTCAGTGTCCTGTTCAAAAGTCTGCAAATCTTCTGGAGGTATGGTGTGATATCATATTTCATAGCACAGCTTTATTTGTTACTAATTTCTTCAGGGTTTTCTCATTGTTACTGCTGTTTTCCAGAACATTTCACCATCTTCAAAGCATGCTGTTAGATAACAATTTTTAAGTCTCTTGATCTCCCCCCCTTTGTTCAAAATGTTATTTAAAGTTGATCCAAATAAAGAATTTTAGAAAAGAATGAGTATTAGGGAGCCATAGTGGGGAGATTTTGCTTTTTCTGACTTAATGCAAATTCAGTTTCTTTTGTCTGGTGTCTTCTATTATTCTATGGCTCCGTGTTGCCACCATTTCAGACTGTCATCAGGGACACATTCTGACCTCAGTAATATTGGTGTAAATCCAGAATAAATCCACCAGTCTCAGTGGAGCTGCTCAGCTTTACACAAGGAATCTGAGAGCGCAATCTGGCTCTGTAGACATTTGTTCTGGAGAGACAGAATAACCATCTTTTATAAATATTTCACAGCCGTCTGCAATTGAAAACAGTTGTCTTTCTCTCTTTTCCTTCTGTGGGGGTGGGGAGATTATTGGCTGAATCCTGTTAGGGAAATCCTACAGGCTATTTTTAGCAGTAAACTCTACTACATCTATTGTACCAAGCACATGTGCTCTACAGCCAGCAGCAACATATCTGAATTACTTGCGCATCCTAAATTGATTTAGATGCTTGGAATAAATGAAAACATATCTCAGTCTTTTCTTAAGTTAACCCTGTTTATAAATAAATTTTTGCACTCTTTAGTGTCAATAACTGACTATTGAAAAGTTTTTTGCCATTTAGTGCTGACTTGACCAAACTGAAATTTGATTGGACAAAATAATTCACGCACATCAAGATTACATTTATATTTATATTCTGTTGTCTACGTAACTCTGTCTCTAGCTATATATCTCTATCTTGGTCTCTTATCAGTTTGGACTATGCAACTCTAAGCTTGTACAGAATACTCAGAATAAAATGATTGCTGAAAGAAAGGCAGACAAGTGATTCTTTCAACTGCTAAACTATTTTTGTTAGTAATTAGAAGCATTTATGTTCACTGAAGTCCATTGGGTGTCAGTGCCTACTTTGGCCAAGTGCTTTGAAAATCCTATTGCACATCCATTTACCTTCCCACTTGGGCAGAGGGATGGAAGGGAATGTTTTCTTAACTAGCAGTATAATGACCACTGAATAGTTCTACAGTCTGGGTGTGCGACACACTTTAGAAGTTAAAACTCTGGGCGCCAAGATAAGGAAAGATGAGTATGCGAGCATGCATCTATTTGCATGCATACTTGCTATTTCAAATAACTTATAAGAGCTGATGATAGAGCTTCAAAATTTATAAACTGTGCAGTGCAAATAACTGCAGAGAAAGGAAATTATTAACTTTTTTTGGCAATACCAGCAAAGATTTTAAGCTGCATTAGTTTATTTGTTCCAGATTCCCTGGTTCATTTTTTTTTCTTTTAAAGAAAACAAGCTGAAAAATCTGTACTAGAATTTATTGCTATTGTATTGTTTTGCATGTTGGATCATCTTTTAGCATAAAACTAGTCATGCTACATGTAGGTATTATTTTTGTGTTCTCCTTGTGCTAAACACAATTGTCATAACTTCATTTTGACTTAAATAGCATGATCCCTAAGTATTGGATCTAAAGGGCATGAGATAAGTAATATGGCATATATGTCAGCCTACCTAGAGCAGTATAATTTAAAAAATTTGGCTTCTAACTGAATCATCTCAAAACCTTAACTTTGCATTAGCCAAGTTACAGATTCCCATTCAGCAGGGTTTTTAAACACTTAACATCCATTCAACTTCTTTGCCAAATAGGGGTGGTACTGAGCATGTTCTTGAATCTGTACATTAATATTAATGTATACAATAATTAATATTGTATTTTCTTCACTGGTTGACTCTTCAGTAGCAGGCTAACACAATTCCCCCAGAACTGTGTTGGCATAGCATACTTCTATTGGCATAGAAGGAGGTTTTGAATACAAAGTTTTGCAGCTTGGAGAAGTTGTCAATTTGAGTTCTTTTCAAACATAAGAGGAAGAAAATGTTTCTGAAATAAAAATGGTTGACAGGGGTAAGAAAAATATTTCTGATTCCAGACATTTCTGTGGGATATGCAAACAATGAGTAAATAAATAAAATTATATTTCAGTTCTCAAACTTGGTTTAAGAGCCTTGCAAACTGAAGATTTCTTTAGTCCTTAGCCTAGTTTTTAGAACTTCTCTCTCCCTTCAAGTGCACAGCTACAGAGCAATGTGATATTTATATCTCTGTGTTATAAGGTTGTTCTCTCCTGGGAGAAACGAGTATAGAAAATTCCAAACAAACCTTGCACTGTGGTATAACAATAGGATTTGCTCCTAATTGAGCAATGGATGGAACAGAAAAAGGGCTCCGGCTGCCACTGCTGCGGCTCTGAAATTTCCGTCTGATGTACTTTGAGATCTGGACTAATACATTGTATCAGTTAAGTAGCATGAACACAGAGGGTCATTTTCATCACTAAATTTATTTTAAAAGACTTTTCTGAATGATTTTTCTTAGACCGTCATGAATATATAACATTTTCTTGTTATACAGAGGTTAACCAACCTCTTAAAGAAAAGGAGATAAAGAGTAACACGATTTTTTCTATTCATAAAAGATATAACAAGACACCACTCCATTTTTTCTCTTTTTGACTTTTATGTTTTAGTGTAATTTTTGAGCATCTTTTTTTAACTTTCTTGGTATAACAAGATGTAGATCTAAGTCAAAATTCAGTCTTTGAAATAAAAGAGGACTTAAAGATCCAGAATTTTCATCTTTCTTCTACTGGTAAATAACATCCAATTATGCAACAGTACACATGACACGAGACTGCATTTGTTTTACTCTCTGTTTCTTTTTATGTTGTCTTTGCACTGAAGGTGTTGTGTATGACAGCCTGATGCTGAAGCACCAGTGTATGTGTGGCAACTACGCTAATCACCCTGAGCATGCTGGAAGGATCCAAAGCATCTGGTCAAGGCTGCAAGAAACTGGGCTGCTAAACAAGTGTGAGGTAATAAAAAATAAAGACCAGATACATGACTTTTTTTTCAGGTGAACAGCATATTTGTTAAATCCAAAATCTATCTTACTTCTGTAAGAATAGAGTGAATTGACACAGGAATTATTTAGATTTAATTGACTATATTAAAATAATGCATTTCGGTAAAGCACACTTTCCAAGTGTAAAACAAAAATTTTGCACAATGTATATCATTATCTGCATACATCAGAACATAAAATCCAGCTACACCTGTGTTCTTCACCTTGATATAGGAATTTAGCAAGATACAATCAAACCACAAACACAGACCTTTCAGTAGAGCACCTTTTAATTTCTTCAAGCAGCTAACAGGTTTTTTTTTTTGTTCTGAAGTAGTACAGAGCACTGCTTGTTAAAATGTAGTTTCTATCACTTCATAAGCATGTTTCACCTTGTCTTATTTCAGGCTATAGTCTGTTTTCATAAGCATTCACATTTGCCTGAAGTATGATGGGTACCAAGTCGAAAATCAATACATACAAGTGCAATATAATAAATATTGCAGAAAATAATATCAAAGCAACAGTGGAGCTTTATTCCATTTCAAAATCACATATTAAAATATCATGCTTAAATAAAATATGAGCTCTCAGATTCCCATATCACCTGGGCTACTGAAAAACAGCTTTTCCTGCCACTCACTGCTTCCCACGAGTTGTACAGCACTGTCAACTTCTGCAGAAGCCAGTGACAACTGAAGGTGCTTACTGCACTGCAGCATAAGTCAACAAAGTTCAACAAGTCTGCTTTATGTTTTGCAGGATCCCTGGATTGTTGGGACTCAGTCAGTTAATTTCAGTATATATTTAGGTTTTCACAAAGGCAAAAGAACTTGTACAACAGAGCCTTTTTTTATTATTATTATTATTTTTTTTAGTAATTTTTCTGCATGTAGCCTAGCATACTGGACAGTGAGATATTGCAGGCACTGGAAATGGATTTGTTGTATACACTCATCTAACTAGATGGCAGCACTCTAACAGGGTAATGGTTTCGTGGGTTTTTTTTGTTTGTTTGTTTGGTTTTTTTTGTTTATTTGTTTGTTTTTGTTTGTTTTGTTTTTAGTTTGGATCATTTTTTAAATTTTAAAGACTTTCTTTCAGCAAGGTTCTTAAGGCCAAATATCAAATAAGTGGTTTCATTGATGGGATCACATACTTAAGAAGTAAGTTAAACACCCCGTTGAATGCTTTACTAAATGAAGGCCTAAATACCTTATTGATTCCAGACTCATACAGAAAAGTCAAGAGAGGGCAAGTAAGTATGTGGGTCACTCTTAAAGTAATGCTTCATATTTATTTCTGTAGAAACTAGAATAGATAAAAAGGCCACAATAACACTATTTGGACCAAATTTTCAGCTACAAAACACTTTTTTCAACATAGCCCTCGCCATTAGCTGTGCATTTTTGCCGGCAGTGAACAGGAGCCTGCATGCAACTCTCATAAAAATCTGCACCAGCGAAGGTGACCCACTGTCACTGTTACCAGTGCTAAAATGCACCACCCACTGCCTCACTGTGCTCATATCCACTATTTGGTCTCTATAAACTTTCAGGAAACACCAGTGAATGTCAATGGATGCCATCTTTTTTCTCATGGAGGAATTCACTTCCACAACTTTGCTTCATACACATATCCGTGTCATACACCATTCTGTTAAATTGTTCCTCTATACTATCTGTCATGCAGTAATAAAATGTACTGGAATATTTCTGAGAAGGTTCAACCTCTGCTACTCTAAGACTAACATCTGCCTCTAACATCATGAACCAACATAATAAAATAGGAGGCATTACTTTTGGAGCAGCCTTCTTAAAGTGCAACATGCCACCTTGTGTTATTTTATTCAGCAATAAATAGATGTTGCTAGAACCAATTGTGTAGCTCTGGAAAAGTTGTTAATTGGTGAAATAATATAATTCTGAAGTGCATGCAGTTCAATACACCCTGTAAGGTTTCTCTGTAAGGTTTCTGCCATTTCAAAAATTGAAATGCAACCTAGTGAGTCTTCCAAAATCCTGAATGAGAAGAAAGGAAGTAAATCCACATGCTGAATGACATTCAGCTTATTTTGACTCCCACTGTGTACATAGAAATGAAACTGGAATGTGAAATGAATTATCAAAATGCAAACTGGTTATAAAACTTTGAGGAATGTTGGTGTGAAGCTCATGCATTGATCTGATGTTTATCTTGATCCTCTTACATAGCTAAAGACAGGATTATATCTGATGGTGCAATTTGTTCTTTGCTTCACTGAATTCTCTAGCATTTACTCAACGACAAATTCGACTTTAAATCCACTTTTAAAATACAGAAAAATTGAAATGATTTGCTTCCGTGTTAATTTGATTCTTTCGGAAAGTCATTCAGACAAATATCTGACTCATATCACCAACAGAGAGGCAGTTGCATTATTCAAGAAGTAATGCATTACTACAGTTAAGCTGCATTCTAGAATATACCACGTTGAAAATGCAGAGCCAAAGCAACACTTGCACTCCACTGTCTCCTTTACTGACTTCTGAATGTCTCCTCATGGACATTAGTATTTCTTAATGTAATTTCTCAATATATGTTTTGTATGAGTTTCAGAAGGAGTTTGGGGTAAGGGAAGGTCACTGGTCTAGTTTTGCCAAGAACAATGCCTGGCGCACCGATTCTGAAGGATTGTTCAGGTAGACTGCAGTATTGTTCTTTGTCTGACGAGGAGCTCCAGGATCAAAACTAGCTCAGTCAGGGGTGGCTCAGATCTCTGCACTTCCAACATGTGCATCCTTAGCCAGAGGAGAGTGTCAAGGGGACCTCCATATTTTGTTAATTTAGCAAGAACCTTTAGATAAATGAGCAATCCATGTCTGTATCATCCGTATTACTTCTATCAGGGAAAAAACAGCCCCTGCCATCAATACATGTGAAATCAGACATACCTGGCTGACAGCTTATTACAGTCAAAAGATGAATCTGGGCAAATTAATCACTCATATTGTCCTCGTAGATAGATTATATAAAATATAACTTGGTAAAATCACAAGAAGATTTGACTGGAGTATTTGAAGCTGTATCTGCACTACAAAATGAAGTATGGCTGGATTTGTTCTCCACTACTATGGCCAAATGGAATTGGAAAGCCCATATTCACATTACCAGGAGTGTACTCTTATGCCTATGTCGATGCCCAAGCCATGTTTGGGATTTTTTTAGGATAGTGCCCATTGCTGCTCAACCAAAATGGTGTGAAGGACCCCATTAACACATAGCAGTACATAGGATTGTGTTCCTCTGCCTGTGAATGTTTCCTAGCACTTCTTCCTAGCACTTCAAAAATAATGCCTCCTATTTCATTATGTTGTACCAAGCATCAGAGGCAGATGTTGGTGGTATGGCAGTAGAAGCTGAACTTTCCTGCCAGTATTTCATTGCATTTTGTGGCTGTGTGACAGATAGCATCAGATGGACAGTCTGACAGAATGGTGCTTGAAGTCATGCAATTTTCTCTTCATAAAGAGTAATGCATAGCTGCCCTACCTTTGGGACAAAAGAAAGGTTGAATGTTTTGGTAGTGATGTCTGCATTCCACTTGTTTTATGAAGAGGAAGTATTTACATAACTCCTGTGGGGCCTTAATTTATGCACAAATGACTGACACTGGACTACCCGGATCAGTATGCTTTTGGAGAAGAAAAGAAGAATGTAGACAGGGTCTCACTTTATGCTCCCACCTCTTCTTCCTGTAGGGACTGTGGTTCAGAACATTTTCCTTTTCAACCTGGAATTTGATCTTGGTTTGGCTAGTTTTCTGTAATGGTAGGCATTACCCCTCCTGCTGTCTGTATCTCATGCACTGAAAGGGAGAGCATGAAAGAATGTAAGGTTTTAAAAACCATTGTTTCTTCCAGATCACATGATCAAAATATATTCAAAAAAATCATATCCTCTGAACCTCAACTTACCATTAATGAATAAATAATCCAGGAAAAGTCCATAAAGACACTTTAAGAGCCAAACTCTACTGTTTAAAACATATTCAGACTAGGCACTGGGAGATCAAAACACGTGAAGATAATAACTGCATCTCTCTACAGATGCACGAATGTCAGAGATACAACTGGAGTTCCCACAAAAAGGAGAGAAAGAGATGTACTGACTGGCAAAATACCTGTATTATCTGTATGTTTTTTCTTTTTAAATATGAGAGAATTGAACAGTGATGAGAATTTCCTGAAAAATAAGCCCTTGTCTGAAGACCTTGTTTATAAAATGGATAGCCTGGGAAAATTTCACAGAAATTCTATATCCATATGAATAGCTGCAGTAGAGGCAATGGACACATACTGAGAGACCTGAGCGAGAAATATTGCTTAAGCTAAGTCAACAATTCCTGTTAGTTCAGCAGAGAGAAACAAGTGGTGTCACCTTTGTCTTTGTGAATCTCTGGCTGTGCAAGAGTTCATTTTGCTGAAGGGCTAACCAAAATCTCTAGGTTAATAGAGGTCATTTGTGTGAAACTTTAATGGTACATTTTAAACTCAAAACCAGATTGGACAGTCCTTTTTACCTTAAATTCTGTGGGAGGTAAAAGCATTTTCCTGTTCTGGGGAAAATAACTTTCTGTTTCTGGAATGTTCTTTTGCAGCACTCAGGTGCATTTTTGCCCACCTGATATGTGCAAAAGTCTCCATTGATGACGGAACTGCGTATGGCAGGGGAGAAAGCACACAAATTGTCACGTATGTTAGAAAAGGATGAGTTGCCCTGTGCTACTGTTGTGTGACTAGTGAAGTCCTTTCAGCTTCCCCCAAATGAAATATGTTCCACAAGTTCTGTGCTATTACACCTTTTTCAGTTGCTTTTTTATGCCTATTTTCTGCTTTTTGGTACACTTTAAGCTTTTGATAACAGCACGGGCACTGAAAATGAAGAAGGATATAAAATAAAAATGACAAGTATAAAAGTGTACATCTAAAGTTATACAAATGCATGTTATATGTAGCTGGGAAAGGGCTGTTTCGTGCTGTTTGATTTCTTCACTGAGCCCATTTCTGCACAATCTGTTTCTTCCTAGAAAATCTGTCAATATTGGATAATAGGTAGCTCCTCAGCAAAATACTTCTCTACTCTAATTCATTTTGGAGACGTCACTACCAGACCCTACTCTGTTAGTGCAGAACCATACGACACCATGCAGCTCCATGCTACAAGAATAACGGGTGGCTGTGGGTCTCTTTATAGTTAGAGTGATATGGCATTTAAGAGCACTTTAAAAAGACCCAGACAATTAACTGTCTTAAACGTATCTTACAGAGCTTTTGTGTAACTTGCAGAAAATATATGACCAGACAGTGAGTATTTTCCTCAAGGTTCTTTGATGTGACTTTTGCAAAATACCACTTTACTTTTCTTTCACATTTGTTTCAGTTGTTCTAGAAACCAGCCTTCCTTTCTTATTTTATTGTGAGGAACTGGGCATACAGATTTTGAAGCAGCTTATTAGAAAGACAGAACTGAATGAAAATGGATGAATAAATAAATATTACCAGTCACCTCACTTGTGAAGCAAAAGACTTCATCTGACTCAGAAGAACTATTGCGGAGTGCACTGATTCCATGAAGTAACATAATGTGATGATTTTGATTGTGCAACTGTGTGTTCAGAGGATGTGAATACATTGCTACAAAGTCTCATATGAGACTGGGAGAGGCCTGAATAAATTGGAGATGAAAAAAGTTTATTAAGTCATTTAGTTCCTGGATCATTCCCTAAAATGTTTTTTCCACTGCTGTGTCCAGACAAGCTTTTAACACTACAAGGAATAGGGCTCCCACTATAACCCTGCATGGAAGCTTGTTCCACAGTTATCTACATCCAAATTTAGGGCACTTTTCCTCCTTTGTCAGAAAAAGTTGCTGCTGCTTAACTCTATATAAACAGGGCATGATTCCTCTGTCTGTCCCTGGGCAACTCCTTTCTTCCTTACTGTGCTTTCTTTAATGTTTATAATACTGCTTTCTTCTCCTAGTAAAGATGTTTGTACTTCCTGATACGCATGAGTGTATGATGGATATAATGACAGCTTAACCTGTAAAAAAATTGATGCGAGCAATATTTCTGTAAAAGGTTGATCAGTCTAGTAAAAATAAGATGGTCTGTTTAGGTAACTTCTTTACCTATTTATTTGTAGGCCTTGACAGTCAGAAAGATCCACATTCTAGATTGTGACAGGTTTTGCCCATTGGTTCAAAATGACCAGCTCTTCAAACAGAGACTAAGACCTTAAAAATAGTCTGCTTTCTCTTTTTTGTTATCCAATATCAACAGGAAAGATGATCTTGGGACCAGAACTTTGTTGACAGTGCTGTTTATTACGCCTGAATCTGAACAAAATCTGCTTCATGTTGTTGTTTGCAAAGGCACTTGCACTGGCAGATAAGTAAATATTTTTATGACAGGCTGTAACTCCATATACATACAAGGAACAGATCTACCGAATAAAAAGAATTAGCCTTACTTTTTCTCCCTTTTTTTAAAGTGATTAAATGTGCGCAATTGGTTTACAAAAATAGTCCCACCCTTTTTTTTTTTAACACTGTTAAATGAGGAGACTGCAAGCTGGTGAAACAGTTAAAGAGACAAGTCTCACTTATAAAAACAAAAGTAAGTAAGCGGGTCAGTATCTGCAACAAGAAAAATGACCCTTAGAAATCAAACATACATTCTAAAAATAAAAATACAGAGAAATATTTTTACTTAAGAATGTAAATGCTAATTTTCTTCCTCTCCCTGGCCGTCTTCAAAGTGATCATGTTCTCCCAGCAGCATAAATTGCAGTAATTACAAAAAAACATAAATCTGCATTCAGAACACATCTGCAGCTTACAGGTGTGAATAAGGTTTTGTTCTTTAAACAAGACATTTTCTAGTCAACTGTCTGATTTAAGAAATATCTTCTGTTTTGGTTTGTATTTCTTAAAATAATATATAGAAGAGTCAGGATCTTTTCTTTCTCTTGTATTTGAAATCCTTTATTAACTCTGCTACAACTTAAGCATTTGTGATAAACCACACAAGCATTTGTTTTTCATATAGCATTACTTTAATAAACAAATCAGTGTCACATTCCTGCATGACACAATTTCAACCCATTATTAATCATACTAAATGTTATTTCAAACCTTTACTTTTTTCTTTTTTCTTTTTTTTTTCCTAAATATTGTCAGTGGAATATTGTAGGCCTCTGCTGTTTTCTTTCAGCGAATTCGAGGTCGAAAAGCCAGTCTGGAGGAAATACAGCTGGTTCACTCTGAACATCATTCACTGCTGTATGGCACCAGCCCCCTGAACAGACAGAAGCTGGACCCCAGGAAACTCCTAGGTCTGTACAGGCCTCTATTCTACTGAGAACAGCACATTCCAGCACTGTCATTAGTCATAGCTGGTGTCAGTTTAAAATACTTGGCAAGCAGTGTGACAAAAATTCACTTTTTCCAAATGCATTGCTATGTGGAAGGAGAATGTCACAATGGAAGCCAAATATAGATTAGCAGAATGCGCAGGCTGGAAAGCACAAAGAGAAGTTTCTTCTCATTTGCTTCAAAATTGTCAAAACATTAACCCTTTATTGTAATTTGTTCTCCATCAGAGATCGATGGCAATTTTGAACATGGTCTTCAATCTCCTTGTGTTCTCTGCTTTGAAAATGAGAGTTTAAGATACACTTGCTTGTCAGAACTGCTTGTTTGCTGTTCTCATTTGCTTTATTTCAATGACTTCAGCCATGCTAAGTGCAGATACCATGCCTGAGTCTTGTTATGAAGTGCTATGAACTTTATTTTAATGCCTTCCCATTATGCAGAATATCATATATTTCTGAAGAATGGGGAATAGACTTATTAAAATATTAAATGGACCTATGAATATACAGAATGCCATAAAACTGTCAAGATTTTCTTATAAAATAACTTCAGGAACAGGGAATGCTCATCATAAGCTTTCATAGTAGAGAAGTAAGGTTAAACTGGGCACTGTCATGACAAGTGCAAGAAACAGAGCCTCTTCTCACACCTGCTACAATGATGTGAAAGGAAACACAAATAGAGCATTTTGCAAATAATCTGTGAATGAAATCCTGCCTTTTTTATCCTTGCACACAAGATGAAACACATTCTCTGCTATTTTTAATACATATATCCTAAAATGTGGAGATTTGCCTAAATGTAATAAAACTAAACCAAAAAACCACAACATTAGCCGTCAAGAAATTGCTGTTCTAGTTTTATTAATACATAGCAATTATTTTGCTTTGGAAAGAGTTCCTTCCATAAGGTGAACTGTGGCTTCAGTGAGCCATAAATGTAGATAGGAGAAATATACTGATCGCAGTAACATCTAAGTTTATACATGTTTGACAAAACAAGATCAAAGCTAAAAAATAATTACAACATGATAGATTATCAGAAGCTAGAATTTTTAAGGTAGGAAATCCCCACTAAAAACAAACAAACAAACAAACAAATAAGCACTAAATACCTGCAAAATGAAGAATTGGAAACATTTTGATTTGGGTTCATCAACATTGTCAAAATGTTCCATTTTGATAGAGTCAAGCGTTTCATTTAGTTTTTTTTTATTTTAATTCATGTCATTTTAATTTTTACATTATTTAATATAACATACATTTATATGAAGTCTTGTTCCCATTTTGGACTGTTATATGGGATGCAGTAGTAGTGTAGTTTCAGTTATGGAGGAAAAAAAATAATGAACCCAGGTACTCTTGCTGTGTTTCTACCTATGTATACAGAATGCAGAAGGCTCTGTTTACTGAATCTCAAAATCCATTTATTTGTTCACAGTTCTTTGCTCAACACTCTTTGCCTTTGTCATCTGGCACTCAGTCCAAAACATTTACTCTGAGTTTATATCGAGATCACACTCATAGCATATATCCTGAGTGTATCTTTTGCTGAATACCCTTTTCTGTCTCTGTAGGATGTTTTCTTGCTGCTTCTTGCAAGGCCTTTTACGAAGACAATGGTCAATTATACACCCTTCCTACATGCTTTTGCATGTGCCTGGTTTTTTGGCTGGAAACTATAACCATTTAAGCTTTCATTCTCCTATATAAAATAACTTACTTTTCTTTTACATTTTTCCAAAATGCAGTGTGACTTCCATCTCCCATTGTCCCCATTTCAGTGTGGTTGAACCTAAACAATGCTGACATTAAAATTAACATCTTGGTATGGTACAAATATTCAAAATGATGTGTAGTGAAGGAGAAAAATCTAAAGGAAATGTTTCTCATCAAAAATGTCATCAATAACAACACCATCTCATAACTTTCCCATTTCAAGTAAAGTGAATTTTTTTTCCTACAGCAATTGTTCCATCAGATTATGGTTTTGCATTCTAATGAAAAGGGTTTTGTTTTCCTTCCCTTACTCCTCTGCACACTAAAAAAGACAGAGTCACACTTCGTTCTTCTTTTAAGCCTCAGAAAAACATTTGTTCCCTGTCCCTGCTCAGAAGAGGACACTTGCATTTTCTTAAGGTCTTTTCTTGCTCACATGAAGTTTCTGTCTCTTGTAAATAGAAAAAAAACACCTGAAGGAACAAAATATATTGAATGACTAGAACTAGAAATGTGCTACTTGTCAATAAGTGCTGATTTCTCTGTTAAGGAAAACTCTCTGTTCTGGAAGGCTGTGAAGTAAAACAGCTGTGAACTACTGAAGTCAGTGAGAATTGTGCACATAGATATTGTTCACATATTCTTCATGCTTTCAGAGTATAAACTGTCTTGAACTCCTGGCTTTATTTCTCCAAATCAGGGGTTGCCAAAGCAGCTATTGCAAATGATTGCTTCAATTTTTACACTATCATGCAGTTTAGCTTTTAACTGATCATATTTCACTGTGGTGTGTTAAACAACATGTTATGTTGCATTACATCTTCTTGATGTGAATGAAACTAATATGGAGACTGTGTGTCACATCACATTATGGTTTCATGTGACAGAATACAATCTTTCATACCTCTCTGAATGACCTCAAGGGCAGAACAGTTTGATTGCTTTTTACCTCCTCAACCATAATTAATAAAGTGTTTCTAAAAATCAAGTTTCCTATGATCACAAGTTTTTAAAAGTGGGAAATACCCTGTCAACACATCCCTGACAGCGAGGCAATATTTAAAGTACAGCTAAGAGATGCGTTTATAGAGCATCTCTGCAATTGCAATTACTTCCTTAGAAAAAATGTCTTCGTTCTTAAAGGATGACTCTGGAAGCAAGTAGATTCCTCAAACTGACATTGCTCTTTATTAAATGGTGCCTTTTAACAAGTAGACGCATTGTTAGTGGATTTTTTTTTGTTGGTGGGGGTGGTGGCTTTTTTGTTTTGTTTTTTCTTTGTGTGTGTTTGTGTGTGTGTGTTTTTGTTTTTGTTTTTCCAGAAAGGGAGCGTTTTCCCATCATTTTTCTTGCTCATCAGACTCTCATTCAGACTCTGAATAGCAAATCTCAAAAGTGGTATTCTTGGCTTCTATAGGGGCTTCCTGCTTGGCCACCCAGTTTGAATAACCAGCTCCTACTACCTTCATGGGTTGACATTTTTGAGTACAATATTTCTAGCTCTACCTATGAATTTTTGTGGTGAATCTTCTCTAGATCTTTCTTGTAAAGTGATTTGCTTGTGACTGCAAATACTGACATGATACAAAGCCATTTGTCTTTTACATGTCACTCTGAAAGCAATGCTTTCTATTTATTTTGATGAAAACTACAACAGATACAAAGACCACACTAAAACTACTGGATAGAGTGAATTCTCAGCTACAAAACACTATTCTTCAACATATTCATCACTGTTAGCTATGCATTTTCTTCCAGTGATGTGCAAGACCTTGCATGCCATGCTCATCAAAGCCTGCATGGCCATCCAGAACATGGCTTGTTTTTCACATCTCTGTCACCTCTGCTGAAATTCACCACCTCTCTGTGCTCACCTCCACAGTTTGCTCTCCACAAATGTTCAGGAGGATAGGAGAATGTCAGTAGGTGATGTTTTTTTTGAGCACAGAGGAATTGAGTTCCACACCTTTGCTTCATTCCCTTTTCTAAGTCAGATGCCATTTTATCAGACCGCCCCTCTGCTGCCATCTGTCACAGAGCAACAACACGTAACAGAACATTGGTAGAAAGGTTCATCTTCTTAGTGCCATAGCACCACTATTTGCCTCTGATGCTGTGGCCAACATACTAAAAGAAGAGATATTATTTTTGGAGTTGTCCTCACCTACTGAAGTATCTCAATATCTTCTTTCTATTATTGTTTTATGCTGGATGTATCCTAAGTAAGAAAGGGTGACACTGGGAAATATCAACTATTTATCAAATTCAGCTGAGGCAACAACTCCAAGCACAGTTCTCACTATTCATCTTCAGGGTTTTCATTTTCAGACAAGTGTTGTGAGCTCCTTTCTTTCTTAGAGGATAGCCAAGTGATGGTCTCTCCCTCTCTCTGTCTTACTGCAGATCTTCCCGACGTTCTTTTAATGAATTCTTGATGCTTTTCTTATTTTGAAAATTCTATCATCTTCGGCTTTTTTGCTCTTGTGCAATAAGAAGTTAGTATCCTGGCAAATTTCTTGATGAACTGAAAAGGCTTTATGATTGTTTTTCTCTGATTTAATGCTATCCGTTGATTGATTTTAGTGTCTTTCCTCACCATCTGCTTTTCTGTTTCCCCTTTGTGTTTGTTGTTTTTAATAGTGTTTACCATGTACAATGTGCCCTGCTGCATGGAGATAAATGAGAATTCATCTGTTCTCTCTTATGCAATGGAATTTAAGAAAAAGTCTAATCATTCAATATTCTAAAAACACCTCCTTTTATCTCGAATTTCAGTCTGTGTTTCTATTAACATCTGTCACTTTAACAGCACTAATTTTTTAGTTAGCTGCTCAAGACTTTTTGATCTTCCCCATAGCAAGAAGTGAAAAACTGCTGCTCACATTGGTCCCTGGATCTGCTTAGCAAGAAATCTGGAAAATCCTTCCATACCTCAGCTCTGACAGTCTTTGTCAGTAAACATTTCCTTGTGTGTCTGAGGCCATTAGGACTCGCAGTACGAGAACTTTGCATAGCCGCTGCACCTGCATTTCCCTGGTAGCTCCACAGGAGGTTTTGTTTCGCTTCTCTAGCACACTGTGCAAACTGATCAAAGGCCTCTACTCTGTTAAAAATGCATCTTGGATTTTACTCAAAGCATAAAGCACTTTCTTCATCTCAGACCTTTCAGTCTGGTCTCCCATACTTCAAAGATGATGGCTTATAATTGTCTTTATACATTTCATTGGCACCTGCTAAACATGAGTAACTGCAGTGTTTGCCCCTTCCATAACAATGGGTGGCTCCTCTTGGTAACTTGAGTGATTCACTGCCTAACGCTTCCTCCATATGGCAAAGCCACAAAACCAGTTCTGTGATATGGCAGAAGAAAAGTCTGCGTTCTCTTCCACAGCTGCCTTAGGATCAGATTACATACTTGAATAAGAACGGAGTCAAGTCCTGAGATTCTTTTTTGAGATCGTCCTTATCAAGAGAAACAATGAGTTTAGTGGTTCAAAAAAAGAAAATGTGAACAAATAAAAAGTGATTATAATTATTAACTTTATCACATTATCTATAAAGCATAATAAGCTAGAAATTAGATTCTAAAACCTATTATGTTCCCTTTGGTAGAATGTATACACTGAGTATTACTGACATAAATAATGAAAAAGATATTTCATGTTATGTTCTAAAATATTAAAACATAAAAATAAAAATAACAAAATATTCATTAATGGGATATAAAAAAATGAGACCCACTTCTGAATAGCTAAGAAGATGAAGACAGCAGTTTTCGAAGGATAAACTTTTTGGAGAGCTGAAGTTAAGAAATAGTCATCAGTTGCATGTGAAGCTTAATGACGTTCCCTCTGTTGTCAGTGAAAAGAAACAGGCACTTCTAAAGTACGATTCATCTCAACAATCATCCAGGCTGGGGAGAGATGCCTACCTCACTCCACAGGCTGTGTAATAAGCTGAGATGAGTAGCATAGGCAAGCTGCTTATCTTTTCAGCAGCTAAAGATACCAGGTTGACTACTAGCCCTAGTTCAGAGTGATTTTCTGCGAAGTTGAGTTCATTACCTATACACTCATTAGAAACCCTTGCTTACCAATCTTAGGATTTGTCACTGTTGCAAAAAAAAGTAATTTAAATGTCCCATGGCTCATTTGCTTTTGAGGTATTAATCGAGTTCTTTATTTTCATTTTGTGATGCTTAAATTCAGAAATGTGAATTACAGTAGAGGTTGCTGATCCAGTACTCAACTGATTTTTTGATAATTGATACTTACTGTTTCTTTTTTTTTTTTTTTCAATATATAGGAAACGTGTCTCAAAAACTCTTTTCCTTGCTGCCTTGTGGAGGACTTGGGGTAAGTAGATGTTTTGTTGTTTCTTTCAAGAGAGGACAGCACATGACAAATGTATTAATTCATAGATTCCACAGCACTGTTTTACTAACAATTCAAAGTCACAAGAGGTTGATAAATCTAAAGAGGAATTCTTGGACATTATCTTACTATTTTCAAAGACATGAGTAAAATATATTGCTATCAGCATATGAAACAGATAGGAACATGTTTTGTGGAAGTGTATTTTTTTTTTTCGCGTGTGATCTATTTTTGTGAAAAGTAACGTGTGCAATTTCTTCTAGCAAAATGAAATTTGATGAAGCTGCTTCATGTATTGCTGAAAAGTAAATATAGCTCTGCATTGCTCAGAGAGCAGAAACAAAAAGTACCGGATTACCAGAACAAATTCATTCTGAAATACAGGCGTTGAGTATTAGTATTCAATGGGCAAAAATTTATAGATAATAATGTGTTGAAACAGTAGGCAAACAATTAATCCAAATTATTGAAAGCATTTAGAATGGAGAATTTCTACTGATCTTGGTGTCATGCTCATACTAAATTCATGGGAAGATAATAGCAGGATAAATCCTTTTTCATGTACAGGTGTTCCATGAATTTTCTTTTTTTTTCCCCCCACTTTCATTCTTTTTTCCCCTACACAGCAGTTTTCCACATATCTAGTTCAGCTCGGTGCATTATTTACTAATGTCAGTGAAATCAAAATGCTGATATTATTATGTATGGATGGGCTGTCTGAGTGACACTATACGCTTTAGGTTTTTGGATGTTTTTGCTCTTTCTCAGTAAAACCACAATCTCTGGAATGAAATCAGAGATATACCTCAACTTCCAATACAAATTTCTAATATTTTATTTACTTTTATCCTTCACAAAGGATAAGTTCCATGACATAGTAATCTTGTTTATAGTTTCTTTTTTTTTTTTTTTTATTAATGAGATACTCGACAAATAAAATACATGTTGTAAGATGTTAACTCCCAACAATAATAATTCCATTTGAGTTTTCAGTATTTAGTAATGTTTGAGGTACTGTGAGTTACAGAGAATGAAAGGATCCCAATCAAACTCCTTTATTGCGGATTTAGGCTTTCTAAAGATTCTAATCAAAATCTGGCACTTGGTGATTAGCAACTTGCTATACTTGAAAATTGGAGATCATTCCTTTGTATGGATCACCTAACATTACATGAAGTCATGCAGACATGCATGTACACATGCGCCTCTGTGCATTTCTGTGTACACAGATGCATGCACACATGCTTGTGTACACAAATTTATCTATAAAAAAGGTGAAATTAATTGTCATCAAGGTATTTTTTCACAGTTACTGCAGTAATCAAGATGTTTAGAGAGGATTAAACAGGAGATGAATGATGTTATGAAAGAATTTTATTGAGACTTCTGAGCAAGGAAAAGCTGGTGCAAAATTTCTTGACAGTTCTTTTTGAGGGCTTTGGAAAGTCAGTTGGACTGGGGTATGCTTTGAAAATAAAGCTATAAAAGATTTTTCCACGAAACATGTTATTGAGACATGGGTGAGTTAGTACTAAAATATCATAAATAGAAATGGAGTTTGAAATCCTTTGAAATCCTTTTAGTAATGAAAGTGTGTTGCCCACTGTAAGGAAAACACAAGATAGTAATGCTCAGCATAAATTAGCTCTTTAAACACTTAAATTTATCTGTACTTTTTTGAGTCTCTTTGCTTTATTTCTGATTTAGAATCATGGAAAATGGATTAAAGAAGCTATTGTAGAAATAGATCCTTTATTTATATTTTTCTAGTTGGTTTCCCTTTCTATGTATTATTATTGTCAGCCTTACTGTGGGCCTCTTAAAGAAATGGGTTGTGACCTTTTTCAAGGTAAATAATCAGATTAGGAGCTCTCTTTCAGTGATATTTAGCTGTCTGTTGGTTAAGATGAGCTCTGGGAAAGGGAGCTGCTTCAAACTGCCTGGAAAGCAATTCCTACATTTACATTCAAAAAAGATGGTAGAGAGAAAGAAGAAACATTGTTATTTAATGGTTTTCAACTTAGTTGAGGGTTATGAAGCAGTAATCAGCATGAAAGCCATAGTTCATGCAAAGACTGTGAGGAGGCATAGAATCATTTAATTTTTTTCTTATCTTCTGTGTTTGTTGTTTTTTTTTTCCTTGCTTGTTTATTTGTTTACTAAATAAGACAGTGAGAAAGGCTATTAAAAAAAAAAAAAAAAGAAAAAGACCTTAGGTCTTGCAGAATACTTTATAGCTTTCTCTTGATTCTCTTGATTCTCTTGATTCTCTTGATTCTCCCACAGAGATATGGGAACCTTGCTGACTCTTATTAGTCAGCCTTTCTATTATTACATAGATGTGTGGTTAAACTACTCAGACAGGAGATGTTCCCATCTAGGATTATTTCTCTTCCCTGCCAGGTTGTATTTAATATCAGAGTTCCCATCTCTTAAGGAATGTTGTTATTACTGAGGAGATCATAAATTGTTTCTGGGTGGGGACCCTCACAGCACACTAAACCTGCACCACTGTTGAAAGGAGCACTGAGCCAATAAGACAGAGCACAGGAGGGAGCAAAGGCCATGTGCCTAAGTATATAATCTATCTATCATACATTAATAAAGTGAAGTCCTAGCACCTCTTTCACAAAGCTTATATATTTCACATGAAAGAATCACGTTGACAAAATGTGAACTATTCTTGGAATAAGAATTAGAATTTAAGACTTCATAGGCATCGTAGGCATAATGAGCCAATGGGCAATAAAGATTATTGGCATGAACTTGGATGGCTTGCCTTGTCCTGAAAGGACTTAAAGGTGCAACTAACCTCTTCAACCCTAAATTCCACTATATTGTTGATTTTGTTGTCATCTTTATCTGTTCTAATAGCACTAATAAATTGCTGCCAAGATGATGAATCCTCTTTTTTTTTTTTTTTTTTTTTTTTTTTTTTTGGATTTTGCAATTGCAGAAAAATAAAACTTTATCAAGAATTTTGATTTTTTTCCAAAAAAAAGTTCTGATATTTTGGAGTGCTATTCCATTGCAATTCTGAATTGTTTGCATTGATACATTTAAAGCTACTGATTCAGTAAAGAATTTTCACCTCTATGAATATATTTTCAAGTGATAGTGACGTTGGAGTCACTGTTGAATTTTACTTGGTATATGCCAGGATTTCTGAAGAAGGAAAGAAAAGTACAAATAAGAGACAGAACAACTAATAAATATCTCCCTATCCAAGAATCCAAAGATAACTTATACTGACAGCAAAAGTGAACAGATCTAATATATATAGAAAAAAGGAAGTCTATATCTGACCTCCTAAATTTACCCATAACAGGTTTTCTTTCAATGACAGTTCATTTTTCATCTGAGAACTATCTAAAGTTAGCAACACGTCTGCTGAAGTATGAGACTTCCTTTTTGCAGTAATGTTTTTTATTCTGTTTTTTTTTTTTTTTTTTTCAGTTTCAACACTGCAACAGGCTTAATTGTTATTAAAGAGTTCTAATACTGGGCAGTGTGATTCCTTGCACTAAAGAGACACTATTAGCTCTACAGCCAACGTTTCTAATAATAACAGATTTTTCTTGTAGCTTGTCAGAGGTTTGGAATGTGGAAAGGTTTCCAGGAGGTGGGTAAATTGCAGGTGAAATGGCCAAATGGGGAGAACAATCACAAATTACTTTCTGGTCCTGCAAATTATCAGAAAATGTCATAATTTTTCTTCTGTGAACAGCCACTAGAGATATAACTGATCATTTGGTCAGTGCATCCATCTATTGCAATTCCTAGTCTTCTGCTGCGAAAATGACAAAAAAAGAAGCAGAAATCTACTTTTAATGGGAGCAAGTTTCATCTCTGCCTTAGTCTGTCACTAAAAATAGTGGTTGTTTTCCTGCCTGTTTGACCTGCTGCTGTGTGAAGAAATCTTGAAGTCATTTCTCAGCCATATTTTTTTGCCTAGTTGATCGGCAAAAAAAACCCACAAAAGCAAAGAAGAGCGGTCTTTTATGATAATGTCATCATCGGCTCCCAGCTTCAAACACTTCTGCGGCTTTTGAATTGTCATTTATAACTTGGAACTGAACCGACCCATAATTCCCTTGATGCATTTAGAGAAATTGATAACAGACTGCTTCTTTTACAGCTCAGAGGAGGCAACTCCAATCACATCACTATTGGCAGTCAATATTATTTTCTGACATGGTTGTAAAAGTATAAAGGGGCTTATGGCATTTGTTTAGATGAGGAATGGGCTCTCAAGCTGTGCTGGGGTTTATGGGTCCAGATTACTGAGTAGCAAAGGGAATATGATGTTTGCAAACAGGATATGATTTTATTTAAGTTTGGGTTTCATACGTTGTTCCCTGGGGATTACTCTGCAGACAGAAGAGAATTTCACTTTTATCATATGAAATTGGGCAGTTGTCCAATCCTCCCCCTCCTCCCCCTCAAAGACACTGCTCCAAACCTGTAATGTGTAAAGTCAGATTTTTAAATTGCAAGAGGAGGAGATGGGGAAGAATACCACCCTGTAATAAATTACACTTTTACAGAATAAATCTTTAGTAGGCTTAGCAGTGTTGTTCATGAGCTAAATACTGAGCTATCTGAGTGGCTAAGAATGGCTTGTACATATTAAGAAAGTCCATTGCATTTCCTTTAATTTTGATGTTGTTGTAGTAAAAGAGGAGAGGTTTTCTGCTAGGATAAGCTGGTCTTGTTTCATTTCTGGAGTACAGGTCAATTATTGCATACTAGGAAATAATTTGGCCTGTAACTATTAAGAAAAGAAATTTAAAACTATGAAACCTCTCTTCTCTTTTCCAAATTCTACAAAATATTCATAGTATCTCTCTAAATATGATGTATGTTGATTTTGGGGTGGCCAAAAGGGACAGGGAGGTGATTGTGCCCCTCTGCTCTGCTCTTATGAGGCCCCATCTGGAGTACTGTGTCCAGGTCTGGCGCCCCCAGTACATGAAAGAAAGAGAGTTGTTGGAGAGAGTCCAGAGGAGGGCCACAAAGGGGGCTGGAGCACCTCCGCTACGAAGACAGGCTGAGGGAGCTGGGCTTGTTCAGCCTGGAGAAAAGAAGGCTGTGGGGTGACCTCATTGCAGTCTTTCAATACCTAAAGGGAGCCTACAAACAGGAGGGGAATCAATTCTTTGAAATGGTAGATAATAGCAGGACAAGGGGAAATGGTTTTAAGTTGAGGGAAGGAAGATTTAGGTTGGATGTCAGGGGGAAGTTCTTTACTATGAGACTGGTGAGGTGCTGGAACAGCTTGCCCAGAGAAGTTGTGGATGCCCTGTCTCTGAAGGCGTTCAAGGCCAGATTGGATGGGGCACTGGGCAGCCTGGTGTAGTATTAAATGGGGAGTTAGGTGGCCCTGCCTGTGGCAGGGGGGTTGGAGATTCGTGATTCCTGAGGTCCCTTCCAACCCTGGCCATTCTGTGATTCTGTGATTTTCTTCCTGTTATTCCTTGCTGCAGTAGTTGTAGAGTACTGCTTTTTGTCCTGACTACACAGGAAGAAATGAAAGAAGGAAGGCAAGACCTCAATAGTGCACAACTTTAATAAGTCAACCAGGGAACAAATTGTTCTCTTCTTCTCCTCATTCTTCCTTCTATCTCTCCAGCCTGTGCAGGAAGATTTCTCAGCCTTTAAATGTTATAACTTTTCATTCATCTCATAGGTATTAACTATATCAACCTAGTGCTATTACCATGGTACCACAAAACAGAAATTAAGAAAGTATTTGTGGTAGTGTTGTCTCTCTTTTTTGTATATTTTAACTTCAGGGTGATTTGAGGTTTTCTCCTCAGATCCATACCCAAAACTGGCTTTAATAAAATAAGACTCGCTATGGTTTGTGCACTCAAATTAAACATCACCTCCACATATATGTTACAATTAATGTGTGTTCTTCGCCTGTATCCCAGATTGTACCAAAATAGGCATATTCCCGTTATGATATCAACCAAAAATAAGTCTGTTTCCTTGGACTCAAAGTTACACAGTTTTGATTGTGTGATGTTTTCTGCAGAATACATCAAAGTATGTAGGGACAAAGGCCATCCTTATGCCACCCCAAGTTTCAAAGTGCAGTGCAAGTTGGTATGGAAATACAATGAGGGCCGGAGGTTTGTCGTCTCAGAGCATTCAGGGTACTGAGTGACCCACTGCTGTTCCAGAGAAACGAATTTAGGCTGGCCACAGGACAGGGCAATAGTGTGTAGTGTACTCGTGGCTGCTCTGCTGGCATTTTTTTTAAGGTGGCACATCCACTGTCAATTCTGACAATTCATAACAACCACTTACTTCAATTGAGAATATTAAGATGTGATTGTGAAGGGTCACTAGTTTGGCTACATATACATAATTTCAGACAAATTACTGAAGCCCTCAAAATAACAGCCTGTCCATCCTTGCTTACATACGTACCCACTAGAAAACCATGAATGACACTAGAGCAGGACTCAGTTTACCTAAGAAGTGAAGAACTAGCTGGAGGAACTCAATTCTTTCAATTGACAGGGATGTTAAGCAACTAAGTTTTTAATTTTAGACACATTACTTCTAGAGAAAAAAGGATAAACATGATCTGAACTAATCAGAAGAGGAAATAATTAGATATTCTTTTGTTAGTGAAGTGCAGAGACTTAATCTGCTCATCTGGAATATGCATCAGTATCTCTGTCAGAGAGGATAGGCAGAATTTAGAATATCAATATGGTGCCCATAACTAAAGGAAACAATTTAATCAGACTTTGTCCTATTTTCGTCCTTTCGTGGCACAGAGATGGCCCTGTGCCACAGAACTTAATGCTTAGATTAGTGAGAGGTGGAACTGTTCAACTGAGAGACACAGTTCTCTGACATTGCTGCAGGCACGTCTATTTTAGAAATGTCCCAATCGGCTTTAACTTTCAGCAAGGAAGGGTGGAAGCTCAGAAGTGGTAATCTGCCAACTCTGGCACTGAAGCTGATCTTGTCAAGCACAAGATTTGGTTCCTTAGTTGTTGTTATTTTTTTTTAACAGATCACTTTTCCTTGATAGTAGACCAGATTCAATTTAAACAAACATAGAACATAGCACACAACATAGAACAAAGAAAAACAATGTGAAGCTAATGAACTATCATCAGGTCAATTCTTCAAAGATCTTATCTAATTTTGTTCATTTCCTAAAAATTGCTGTTGCCAAAGCCAGCATTATGCCAAAAAAAAAACAAACAAAAACAAAAACCAAAAAACAAAAACAAAAACCCTCTAATTTGCTAAGCTTATTTGTATGTACATATCTATATGTGTATGTTAAGTGTACACAGTGAAATAGCATTATATTCAATATAATATATAAAATCAATCTCTCCAGAGTTAATCATGTACACATAGACTTGCTGGAAATTTGGTAAATAAAACATCATTCACATTTGCCTTTAAAAAGTGCACAATGTGTTTATTGATAGGATTTAGCTCTCGAGACAGACAGAAAAGCTCTCTGTAGAAGAAATGTTCACGTGCTACTTGTCTGAATAATCATCAGGTTCTAACAGAGCTCCATGGTGTCCTTTGACAGAAAGATAATCTATGTCCAAGAAGAAAGCTGAAATATCATATACTGCTTAAATGTGCTCAGGCCAGTTTTTTTTTGTTGTTGTTTTGTTTTTGTTTTTGTTTTTTTTAAATAAAGCTTGAATTTGGCACATATTTCTGTAATTGTATACATTTGATTACAAATGGTCATACATTGTTTTATCTATTTGCCCACGAACCCCCTGGAAACTGCAAGATCAAACATAAGATGGCAATTGCACAATCATTTTCACACACTAATCCATTAAAAACTAAAACGAATGTCAAGTTAAATTAATTGAGTACTCAGGGCTAGGTCTGTAAGTGCCGTAACATTTTTACAAGCATCTGGTGATATATGCCACGTATCTGAGACTTGAATCTGGACCTAAGTGTTTTATTTATGAGCTTTTTCTAAAAAGAAGTTCTAATCCACATCTAATCCATGCTATCCTCCCTTCAGTCCCCCTACCAATGATCCACACATTACCATTTCACTAAGATTTTAAAATCTTTGTGGGTTTTTAATGTGTGCTGTGTGAACCAGAGATTCTGAATGCTTCAGAGGTTTAGGAGGCTGACCAAATCAGACTATTTTGTCAGAAGAGATCATTGTATTCTAGCTTTAGTTTGGCTTATCTCCATTATTATTCTCATTTTGAATACAAAGGATTAAATTTTTCATACAAATATCACACATTTATTTGACTTTTTGCAAACATTCTGATGAATTGTTGTACGGAAATAGGAGTGGTGCATGTATTTTAACTGTGCCTAAGCACCACCATCAATAACCATGCCAATAGCCAAGGAATTCAATTTTTAATTTCTGCTTAGAAAAGTTTTGCTAGTATTTTCAGAGATTGGGTTTTGATTTATAAGTTTATATGGTTATATATATAAGTTTACATAGTTACCATTATAAATTAGATCACTGTTGGCAGGTAAAACTTGAAAATCCTATATATCCAATATATAGTATATATAGTAGGTACAGGTACACTCAGCATTTCTTTTTCTTGAGAGAGGGTTTGAGGTCAGATTTAATAGCCTCTAAAATTCTTTTTAAAAGTCACTTTCCATGAATATTATTGCTGATAAATTCTTCTACTGAATTACTCAAACATAGCAGAAAGGCCAATGCAAACTAAATGAATTCCACCTTTTTTTCCAAGCAATGGTTTGTGAAGATCCTATGAACTATTCATACCAGCATGGTCTAAAGATTGCATCCCCTCCACAATTTGTTTTTAAATCACGAGACAAGAAAGTGAGAAAAATTGATATCCTGAGTACTCTCTATGGCAAGCAGTTTTGATTAAAGCAGTTAGAAAAGCTTTTGACAGAACAAGTCTATGATACAGCTGTGAAGTAACAGTAAAAATAAAGGAAGCTCTCAGTACATATTTTTCCTAAAGTAGCCCACTGTTCCTGTAAGTGGGATTTATGGAAGAGGCGTCAGCCATACAAAATTTTTCTTCTTTGTTCCTTACTGAGAGATGTGGCTGACAGGCCATTCATTAGAGATCATTCCTTGGAGATGATGTGCACACCTTCGCTTCTTTAGTCATGGTGAGATGAAACAGCAGCTGAGAAGCATATCGAGGACCTTTTGCTTCTTAGTGGAAATCACAGAGGTGATGAATGAGCACTACTACATCAGTAGGAGAGGGAAGTGAGAGCTATGAGTGTGGCTCCTGGGAAGCTGCACTTCTCATGGTCACAAGCAAAGTGTTCCAAGCTTATGTGCTGGCATTCAGTGGCATCGGATCTTTCCAAGAACATCAGACTCTGCTGGCAGTAAGAGTAAAATGCCACACACAAACTTAAGAGGTTGCAACACTTTAGGAAAATATTTCATTTCTATTTTCATGCCAGAGAAATTTAAAAAATCAGAGATGGAAACATGTTTGCTCTGGCGTGAGTGAAACACTGTGAGAATGAATTCTTTTAAAATGAAAACAAATGAATTTGCTCTCCAATACACAGGTTTTATTCAATTTTGGTATCTCTGAATAGTTCTGGGTCTCCCATATTATTCTCTCAGAGGGTTTAACCAGTTCATTTAAATAGCTACAATGTTATTATCTGCATGGATTTTATTTACTTCCCTATTTTATAACCTTTTATATCAAAGGACAGCATTTTTTAAGTAGTAGTTTTTCCATATTCCTCTCGAAATATTTCAACAGAAATACATATTGAATTAAATTCCATCTAAGAATATTTGAGCCCAACTTCTACTCTTTAAAGAAAACAGAAGCAATCATTTTTAACTACTGTGAAGAAGTGCTGCTTTTTACCTATTTTATGCAGGACACTGTACATGTAGCACAAAGTCACCGCTCTCACTGGTCACAGTTTAGTAAGCAGGTAGATGACAGACTGCATTTTTGAACCATTTTTAGAGAATAAGGAGTGTATCTCTGCTAAGGACATGTGGTAACTCTTGGAGGACTTGTTTTCATTTCTACAATAGCAACAGCTGTGCAGAGAATAGAGGACATGGTGAGAGATGTATTTTTAAATTCCTTTTTGGTATGAAATCAGAATTTCGTTGTGGAATCTGTATTTGAGTTAAATCACAAATTGTGTGTGATAGAGAAATCAATCTCTCAGATTCTGTGTCAGAATCTATCTCAGAGTTATAGCTTTGGCTTATTCTATTACCACTTGGTTATCAGAGAAGATGTATTTAAGATACAGTCAGAGTTTACTGTCAGTTATTTAAAGAAAAAAATAACTCTCACAGATGAATAAGACGTGGCATGAAAAATTGCAGGGTTTGTCAGACTGTCATCAGCAAACTTGGTCAGCAGAACTGTGATGCAGTGACCATTAAACTGATCCTGAGGGGTTTCTGGAAGAAGAACAACTAAAACAGAGAATGAGGAATGCAGTTTTTCTAGCAGGGGAAAAGACAGGTAAAACAAAAGACATTTATAAGACTGTTGTATAATTGTTAATGCCACGTTTTTTTGCCTCTCTAAAGTTCCAGATAAAAGAAATAGCAAGATGTGTAACATTTCAAATTTTAGCCAGTATGGGGATTTCTAAAAGGTTCTTATGTGTGCTCCCTCAGAAGTATTTTGATGTCCTTCCTCTTCATCTTCACACAATGTGAACAGTGTGTAAGGAGTTGTAACTTCCAAACTTTACAGTCAGTCTGTTTTAATATGAAACATTCTAGCACAGAGCAAGCTTTCTACCTGCTTCAACATCTTGGGTGTTTCTTAGATTGTTTTCAGTTTTCAATTTATCATACTGATACTTCTTGCAGAAAACATTCAAACATTCATAATTAGCTGGGTTTTTTTGTTTGTTTGTTTTTAGGAGAGTTTGGTGTTTTTTTGTTTGGTTGGTTATTTTATTTTTATTTTTATTTTTTTTTAATTTATTTATTTATTTATTTTGAGAGATGGAAATTTTCTGCACACTGTGCTTGAAACACAAGTTGCATTCAGTCAGGAAAAGTTACCTACATTTCTTTTCACTTAAGTCATTCACTTCCTCTTTAATGCCTCCATATCCACTTCAGGGACAGGTAGCTTAATTTCTATCATCTGTAGCTTTACAGAGTATTAACTTTGCTACACATGCCAATGATTGAGCTATACTAGATGTGCTTGAAAAAGCCTACACCCTGCACTGCTCATTCAGGAAACCAAGAGTGAAGTAAACCCATATGTGTGTTTAAAAGTTTAGTGTTCAGACAGGGCTTGTGTTTTCTGGCTCTTGCTGATATCATGCCCAATACATATTGGAAGAGCTGCAGTAGTGATGGAGTTTTTGATAACACAATGTATGGCCTGTTCATTCTTTTCTTCTGGCAATGTGATGCTTTGAAAAAACATTCTTTTTCATTTTGGCCCAATGTTAAGAGTATTTTCCTGTCCTGTTAATTTTTAAAAGGATTCTTAACGTAAAATAATCCATGTAATTAAGCAGAAAAAAATGTTTAGTTTCTCTGTTAGAATTAAGCCACGATTGCTGAATTTTCTGCATTTTATTTCAATATCTAAAACATAGAATCAAAAGTGAGATAGATATTTTACGAAATTCTTAGGCTACACCAAAGCACTTAGAAAACAAAAATAAGTGTCTATTGAATTTCATCTGATTTTTTAATAGATTGTGATTTAGAAAAATCACATTTGTCATGCATATTTTGCAGCAAGATAGACTTTTAGATAAACCTGGTCTATCACTAATCTGATATCCTTTCCTCATATGAGATGCAATTATTTCAACTCACATGAATAAAGAAAGGCATGTCTAGACGGATTTTGCATAGCTATATTTCATATACAGCTTGACAATTAGGCCAGATAGTAGCTGTAATTTTAATGGGTTGGCCACGTATATCACTGTATTTCAATAGTAAGTTACAAAGTAAACACTGAATGGTGTTAAAAGGAAATCTCTATTTAAGCTCCTGAAATATCTGAGGCAATACGTAGCACTAATGGAGATGCAAAATGGAGTGGGATGGTATTTTCCAGTCATGACAGCTGAAGTGTTGGCTGTAGGATGAAAGCTCTTCTGAACTTTTAAATAAGCTGTTCTTTACAGTATGCTCCTCAGAAATCCATTCCAATCCAGAAATCTGAATTTTGCATGAACATGAAACAGAATATGACATCCAAGCTTATAATAATATACATTTTCAGTCTAGTTATATTCATGTCGGTATGTTACTTAACTTATAATATTATAACCCTGTACTAAGATATGCAGCTTCATAGCTTGGCTTTGAAAGTTTACATTTTGTTATATGCATCACGCCCAAGAGATCAGCTAAAGTATCCTAAATTTCCTGTGCACATTCAAGTGGTCATTTTTGAAAATTCCTCAGGAAATTCTGTTTTTTGTTTTTTTTTGGTTGCCCATCCAGTCCAGGTACAATTAGCAGTGATTCCAATAGTCTGAGCAAAATTGTGCAGTGGAAGATATTTGGCCTTACTGTCCTGGCTCAGTCTCCTCACACTCAGCTGAAAGCAGAACATGATAAATGCCATATCTCAGCCAATACTCTGTGTTCAGAGGTTGGAGAAATTGCCGTCTCATGTCAGAGCAGACAACTGTCTTGAAGGGTGGGTACTCTCAAGCTGTGGTTACATTTTTAACTTAATCGGCCTTCCTGGAAATGAATCATAGTCCCTTTGAGGATGCAGGCTCTTGCTCGTGCCCTGGTTTACCTAGCAACTGCCACTGAATCATTTTCGTCAGCCACTCCTTCATGTTATCCTTAATTTGTTAACCATAAAAATGGCAAGACAATACTCCTTCCCAGACCTCTTGTTGATATTTCTTTATTTTAAAGTACTGCACTGTATTTTTCAAACTTTATTATGGATTGATTAAATCGATTTAACCAATGACCTCTACTTATTTATTTCCTTATTTGTTTTAAAAATAAAAATTGATTTCACAATTGCTTTAAAGTATCAGAGAGAAAACCTGGAGTTCTACCTAATTCTAAATATGGCATGATTTTTTTTACTATTTGATTTCTTTATTTCTTGCTGTACTTTCCTGAGTTACCTACTGATTCCTGCCTTACTCTAATAACAACAAACGTAATAAATCAACAGATATCAAGCTAATGATGCTTAATTGTGCAATGTTTTGAGATTCTCGGTTGAGAACATAATGTGCTCTTATTATTGTTACTCTGAACTTCGCAATGCATAAAGCCCATGCTTTTTATTCAGGCCTACTGTGAACAGGAACTATTTTCATTAGTTCTGCGCGTGCACACAAAATTGATCAAAATTACAGAAAACTCAGGTCCAGTAAACTGAAAAATAAAATTGTTTTAGTCACTTGAAATATAATACTGTTGTAACAGTAATGGTGAAAACATTTGGCAAGTATAGAGAAGATCAAACTACTTTCTGTTTCAAATGACTAATCAGAGAATTTCTCAGAACCTCCACAGTTGAGGAACAGTTGTATCCATTTTCAAGCTCTTAATTTCTTCTTTTATTTCCCCCCCTTTTTTTTTTTTCTTTTCCTATATTTCTTTTTAAGGAAATTAGGAACAGAAGCTGATGGTTCAAACTGAAAACGTCTCAGTGTAATTGGAAGTTGTCCAAATAGCATCTGCCACAATATTTTGTCTATCCCTAAACATTTTTCTTTTCATGATAAATTTGTGCAGTGTGATACAACCAAATGCACTTCTCATGGAGCATCAAGGAAGTCTGGCTGCCTCTTTAGATAATTTTTTCAGACTGTTTCACACCATCACGTCAGCTTGGCATAATATCGTAGAAAGGATATGCAACATTTCATTTAGCATATCAATAGTTACTAAAAATAGATTTAATAAGTAAAATGTTGGGACTCTCGTTGAAGCTGCAGAGCAGAGCTGCTTAGCTGTATTTACAAGATTTTCTTTGTATTTTGTATTTGAAATATCTTTATAGTGTTTTATCTTTACATAATATTCATGTAAAGTTTTACAATGACACTTTCTTATTTAGCATGTGTGCATGAGTGAGAATTTTTTCTGCTTTAACCAACACTTACTGTTATTAAGTGAGACCTATAACCTTTCAGTCAAAACTCAGCCATCCATCAGAACTTGAAATATATCATTTGAATTCCATTTTATTTTTTTGTCCATGGGAAGAATAACTAGCAAAATTAATAAGCAGTTATTTCAATCATTTAAAAATGATGCCTACCTGGGTCAGAAAGATGAGAGATCTTACTGCTTCTTTTAAAACCACATAATGATCCAGGCCGCCAGCCAGTTTCTGGTGGCACCCTTTTTTGGGATGGCGGTGCCCATTGCAGTGGGATGCCATGTCTCTTACCAGCAGCCCTGTCCCCTCCAGCATGAGGGAGGACTCAGCACAGGGCATCTGCTGGCTGATGAGCAGGACCAGACCCGGCCAGCATAACACTGTTTGTAATAAGAAATCTAAACAGGGAATGGCAGCGAGGCATGACAGGAATGTGTTTCCATTGGAGAAGCCCGTGCAGAGAAAAAGCATAAGCAAAGCCATGTCCAGAAGGCCTTTCAACTGGCCCGGATGGAAGACTGATGTTATTGTACATAGGCTGTCACGCTGCCAGCCCTCCCTCATGGGTTTGTTTTCTCTCTTGCTCTCCTTCTCCCTCTCCCTCTCCCTCTCTCCTCTGCCCTCCTCTTGGGGCTGGCTGTTTGCTCAGGTGGACAGTGACACCGTTTGGAACGAACTGCACTCGGCCGGGGCGGCACGCATGGCAGTGGGCTGCGTCATCGAGCTGGCAGCCCGCGTGGCCTCCAGGGAGCTGAAGGTGAGGTCCGGGCCACGCGGTGGGTGGGAGGCAGGGAGGGCAGGGGGCTGAAGACAGACCTTGTTTGCCTGCTCCGCTCTGCTGGGCCACGGGAAGAGAATGGAGAGGATGGCCACCAAGGTGTGGCAGACCCAGTGGCTACTTGAAGATGCTGGTGGGACTCACCAGGATCTATTTACCCTTGATGCTCTCAAATAACGTTGTTCTCTTCTGAGTGCGGGGTTCTACAGCCCAAGCTGAAGTTACTTTTTGTGTGCATGTAGCTGACAATTTGCTGTGGATCTGCCTTTTGAAGTGATTTGTTTTAAATATGACTTAGTCACATGCATGACATCAGGATACCACCCAGAGTGGGGGGAGGCAATCAGTGTGTGAGCAGGTTGTGGGGGAAGAGGGATGCTGTTGACCAGGAGAGTAATGATCCAGAATACACCTTCCGTGTGGCAGCTCCATGCTGACTGCCCTTCGTTGTTCTTTCAGGCTGCCTCCTTGTCCCTATCTCCTTTCTGTACGATCTGCAAAGAATGATGTACGAAATCCAAATTAACCCCAGTCTAAACAATTTATAAAAGTTCCAGACCTGACGGACTTTGACATTTTATTTGGTATTTTAACAGCCCCATTTAAAGGTACACCATATGCAGCCCGAATAGTCTTGCCCCAATAAACATTGTTGGAGCTAACATGTCTCCTTAATGAAACTGATTGTATTCTTTCCAGTTTAAACACTAATGGATTCAGTCCTGTTTCCCAAGACAAGATACAAATAAATATTTTAGAATTAGCATTATACAATGATTTTTTAAAACTCCAATATGTAATGAAACTTGGGAATTTGCTTCCTCTACATGTCTCATTTCAGTCAAAATATATTAGCTACTTATCAGATGAGGGTCACATATGTTTATGTGTATTTATAAATAGAATATATATGTATGTAAAAGAGCATTCAGTTGAAACACAGTGATATATCCCTGATCCAATCAAACAATTATTAAACTTTTCTATTCAGATACTAAAATCATTAGCCAGGTGCTGCACCAAACCCATTTAAATACTGAAATCTCAGATCCCTTCAGGAGGGGGTATATCAGTATGGGATCTTGTTATGTACCTTCTTTGATTATAGGGATCTCATCCCCGTTAAACTTTCTTAACTCATTTGCATCCAAAACACAGCTCATAGCAAATTATTCTCCCTCAATGGCACTAATGAAAATTTTTAGCCAATTTTTACAGTTTGTGACTGTAGGGCATATGACAGTATTTAAGATGATATACAGCAAGTTTTGATTAAAATTAAAAGATGTGCCCAAGATGTAGTTGGCATAAGCAGGACTGGTGCAGAATCTTTACTGCTTATCTCTGTGCCTTTGTGGTGTCTTTCCACAGTATGAATGCTCTGTCCCTCTTATCTGTGTGAGGGACAGCTGAAACAAATCAAACAGCACCCACTGCAAGACCTTGGTTGCTACTGGAGTTGCAACAATTTCTAAATAAATACTTTAAGTTTAATACTAATTTGTCATCATATGGCAAATTGCATTAAGGATTTTTTTTCAGTGTATTCTGGAACTTTCTACATGGTGTCCAGGTTGAAATTTTAGTTAGCTGTGAAACTTTGGCTCCACAGATGTTCTAATATATTTCTAGGATAACTTTAAATGTTACTTTTCCACCTTGCTGCTATTTTTTTGTCTAGATACATATATTGCACAGATCATCTATTTCTAGTACAAGGAAAATGCCAATTCTTTAGCATACTTGTGAAGATCTGAGGGGAAGTAAGTGAAGAGACTGCTTCTGTACACATTCATTCAGCAAATATGCATGTGAGGCATCCTTCTGGAACATTAAGTGGGAGGATTAAGCTGCGATGGGAATCTGCAAAGATCTGACACATCTTCAGAATCTTTGGATGACAAAAAATGCCTTCTAGTATTGTGTGTAAACTGTAACAGCTCTGCAGCATGTAAGCAGCAAGATGACAGCAGCAGAGAAATGTGCTGTTAGTTTTTCCCTGGAAGTTTATTGCCATGGATTGTTATCAGATGGCGCGCTGTCAGTTTTTTGTCATCTTAAGAAGAAAAGTAAATTATGAGACAGGATACACAGACTTGTTCTGAAATCCCAGAGTTCCCTGAGAAGCACTCCTGCAGTTCACAACATCAGACTTAAAATGCACAGCAGGAACTTAGCACAGGGCAACGCTTCAAACAGCAGCAGAAGAGGCAGTGGATTATCTCTCTGCTCACTGCACTGTAGAATGAGAGCCAACATGAATGCCTTCCTCTGAAACAGCCATGGCAAAACTGGGCAACCTTAGAGTAAAAATTTCTAGCATGTACAGAGTCCGAGTAAAGCAGCCTCAGGAACGAGAAACTGATTAGTTCATTTAAAAATTGCTGTTTTGATGTAAGAACTGTCAAATTTGTCAGTGTAGTTGTGTATAAGCAGCTCAAATGTTTGTTACAGCTAGATGTATCTATCTATCTATCTAGCTATCTATATTTTAGAAGACTAATAAGAATTTCCTAAAATAAAAATGAAGTAGTATTTTATTTTGTAGATATACATATGCAGTCAAATTTAAATAAACAAAAAGGGAGGGCTTACAATATTGGAGAGAAACATCCTCTCAACCAAGATTATAGAAAGTAACAAACATAAACTGCTCTGTATTGACTGGTGTAAGACATTTAAAGTCCATTTGAGGAAAGAAAGGACTTTTCCTTGCTTACTCCACAGTCTCTGCTGATGTGTAGCTAAGAAAAAGAGTGAGACTACTATATGGGGATTGTTGAATCACAGCATGAACTGCTGATTGATCACCTCAGGCAAGCACTGAGTCAGCCCTGGGAGCACAGGTGAAGGCAATTCAGCTGTGTGACCGGAAAGGTGGAGCCTGGCTGCGCCTCTCCTAGACCCATGTAAGAGCTGACTGCCACTAGGAAAGGCTCTCTTTCTGGAGATTGCTCCCTTTGGAGGGTTTTTTTTTTTTTTTTTTTCTTCTCCTCTCCTGTGTGCCTAGGACACAGGTGAGTATTTAATTTATTTTTGATTGTTTCTTTTCATCGCAATAATTTTTCTAGTTATAGAACCTGTAAAATATCAGCCTAACCATGCCACTCTGTCATTTGTGTATTTGTTGAGTGTGCAGACTACAAAATCAATTATGAAAGTATACAGAACAACTGAGGGATTCACTGGGCATTCACATATGAGTCAAACTTATAGTCAAGGCAAGTATTATGAATTTTCTGCAAGTACCAGGCCTATTTTCTCTTCTTAGAACTGCAATGTTTTGTTCATCTAATTTGGAGGGTGTTCAACAACTTACCTAAACAGAGTTGGGGTTCTTTTCACTGTAGTTCAAACCCCTTGAAAGGCATCAGCTTCCATTAATCTCTTTCTCCCTTTCTCCTCCTTATCATATATGTGTGCATAGAAGAGCAAGCCATGTATAGAGTTGCCCTGTTGGTAGTCAGGGATCATTTAACAGAATGAAAGCAGTTGAAATGAGTTTCCTCCAAACCATAATATGATATATTCCTGGGATGGTTTGTTCTGATACATCAGGTTGAATCAATACCAAAATAAATATCATGTGTTTGGCTACTGAGATTCTTCTGTCATCTGCTGAGTCATTCCCAGATAACTAAATTGAACCTGAAATTCCAAATGTGCTTTTTCAAGGCCTTTGTCCCATAAGGCTTTGGATAAATCATTCTAAAATTGTGCTGATCTAGTGAATAAGCAAGACAACTTTAGTACAGCTGCCCCCAACTCTTAATTTTCTACTCTTGAAAGTATTTAGATAAAAATAATCATTCTTTTTTTGAAACTGTGCAGCATTTATTAGAACAAAAATTCTAAAGACAAAACAAGCAGAATGGGCTGAAAACAAATGTCTTCCTGGTCGTACAATGTGCTTCCTCCCATAATATTTCAGGCCAGCAAATCTTCCCTGCCTCCTGGAACAACAACAAATGCCACATAACTCTACTGGTTACCTAAGGAAATCTCCTTTCCTGGGAAATGCCTTGTGCTCAGGCAGCCCAAGGATAACTCTCCTTATACAGGCTCTGCCCTACCTTCATTTCTATCTCCTTGTCACACCCTCTGCCCTGTAGCACTCTCTCTCTGACTTTATGAATAATGTGTAGCAGCCACAAAAGGAAAGCTTTTTTTACATGCTGCCTAGGCTCAATATTATTAACAATGTCTGATGTCTAATAAATAGTAAATGTTTTATTTTGCTAATGTTAGAGGTATGATTGATAAAAGATGTCAAAACCACCAATAAAGTCTTTTAGAAAGTACTTTATTTCTTTGATTTTGCAAGTTACAGAGCTACAAAGTTATATGGAACCATCTCCCAGCAATTATGGCTATATTTATGTCTGAATGACTATTATTATTTCATATAGCAGTACAACTTTTGTTATATGTGGTGTGCAGCCTATCTCCCTGACCACTCTGTTTTTAAAAATGTTTGTCTGCCTTTCCCAGTGTGGTTAGCATTAGCTTTGGCTTAAGAGGCTGTCACAGTTGCATACATGTTAGTCTGTGAGCACTAGCTTTTCATGTATATTCTCCAATACTATTCTCTTGGACCTTCAAAAATGCAGACAGGGAACTCTTTGTTTAACGTTCATTTTTGTGTTCATGATTTCTACTAGCTTCCTCTGCAAGACAAAATGGTATTCCCTTATGTCCATTATTGTTTTCTTGGCAAATACACATACTGCTAACGCTGCTCTGCTAAATCACGGGTTCTTGTTCACTGCATTCGTAGACCCCCAGGGTCAGATACTTGCTCCTGCTCTGGCAGTATGAATACCTTGTAAAATTGTCCTAAAGAGGTACCTGAGGATTGCCTCATTCTTTCACCACCCTTATTCTTACTCTCCCTGCTGGACGGTGTAGTTTGGGGTCTTGTTACAGCAGAAGTAACCTGGTAAGAATATGGTTACCATCTTCAGGGTAGCACTTGAAGAGGTTCTTTGTTGTCAGCTGTGACTGAAAGCAGGCCTGATGTTTGTTATTCTAGGAGTTAACTGAGTCAGAAGCAGAAACAAGGTTAAAGATGGCACTAAGGCCAGTTCGGGGTTTGCACTTTGTAAAGTATACTCCATGGAGCACCTTTTAAATTTAGAGAAATAGGATTTCTTCTAGCTTTACAGTAACTATATCTATCTATCTATCTATATATATATACATATATATATATATATATAGGCATTGCCTTATGTTTTTATATATTATATATATATATATATATATATATATAATATATTAGCATGCCTTATTAGCATGACTTATGTTTTTATATATATATAAAATATATAATTTTATATTTATTTATATTTATATATATATATAAAAACATAAGGCATGCTAATTCTGACAGGAGAAGTGGATACATTTATGTATAATAACTAAACCAGTTTCTACAAAGAAATGAACTGTTAATTTCAGTCATTTGCTCCTGATTCTAAAACCTAACCTGTACAGAATCACAGAATTGCTCAGGTTGGCAAAGACCTTAAGATCATCAAGTCCCAACCTCAACGTAACCATACTACCCTAGCCCTTACAACCCACTGCTAAATCATGTCCCTGAAAACCACATCCTGTCTTTGTGCATACCTGAAAAACACTGTGGACACTGGGCAGTATGCAAGCAGTAAACATCAAAATGCATTCAGCTTTTATTTTGTTCTACAGCATCTGTGTACCTTTTACCTGGGAAAGCTTTTCCTCGTATTCCATTTACTGAATTTCCATGAATTCTGGAGTTGTACAAATACAAAAGCAGCAATACTGCCCATCAGCTTCCTGTAGACCCAGGGACAGCCGTGCTTAAAGCTATGAAACCTTTGCAGGAGGAAGCTGTAAGGCACAGAGCTTGTGTAATGCAGAGTAGGTTTCCCCTGCTTGCTAATTCCCACTACCAATGCAGCTCAGATGACCTTGAAGTATCATCCAAAAGGGCAGTGCTGCCCAGCATTTGGACGGAGTCATCTCTTAGGTCTGCATCAGAAGACCAGGAGCATCTGTAAATCTCTTGTGCACTGACATTGGATCTGGGCATATGGCAATTGACAGGCCCTCAGTGGAGGTACGATCTGAAGGGTTCATCTGCCTCTGCTTTTTTCTGTTGCTGAGCTGCTGTGAGAATATATTTAAGGCAAGTAGCTTTGCTCCACTCTGATGGCCTCTCTGGCTTTTTATGTGAGGAGAGTGGTAATTTCATAGTGATCTTTCAAGAAGGTTTGTTCACTGTATTAAGAGCTTTTTTGTGAATGCAAAGAGAACAGGAAAATATAATCTTCTTTAGTGATAATTTAAGGCATCAGTTAATCCTGCTGCAGAAGGTATGATTTGCTGATTAGAAGGAAAAAAAATTCTTCTGCGTGGAAATGCGTATCATCAGCTAATGAAAACTCCTTCCCTGTTCCTCAAATGCTTATCTGCATCTGATAAATTCCAAATCACTTCCTAGTTAATACAGAATCCCCATGTATAGAGCATAGCAAAAATAAAAATTTTCCATTAAAAACAAGTGAATATCTAAGAATGCCATTTTTGAGCACTGTTAATTTTAAGACCTAAGGGATAGGTATTTTAAGGGACTGAGACTTGTAAAAATAAGAGATTCTGACATCTGATTTTGGATGTAGAGCTTTTAGTGTTGTTCTGAGTTAGTTATCTGATCTCTGTATGAAATAAACAGAGGTTCCTGAGAAAGCTGTCCTTAACATATATAATTGCAGTCAACTAGTGTATGGAACAATGTTCTGCTAAGAAATTTCTCATCCCTAGGGACTACACTTGCCTATTCTCCTGACAGCTTCTTGTACAGGTACATGGCTGGGAAATGCTAAGGATAATCACACAATGATTGAGACTGGAAATGCCTCTGGAGGTCATCTGGCCAAAGTAGTATAAGGCTGGAGCTGGTATGTACTGCTTTTCAGCAGTGCCTAGACTACCAACCTGGTTGGTGGCTTTTGGTGCACTTGGAATTTGGGCAGACCAAGATCTCTCTTTCCAGACAGGGGAAGAGTGCCCACACAGTCACTGTGTGTTGCCCCAGGGAAAAAGATCCCTAGCTTTACTTCTATCTCCTTTTGTCATAGAAATACCGAAAGAACTTTGCTGTAGATGGTAAGTCTCAAACTCTGAAGTAACCTACTGTGTTGTGGTGATGTTTTGAATACTAATGTGGGAAAGGTTCAGGCATTGATATAGTAGATACCCAAGCATGATGTAGTGAAAATTTCTAACACAGCACCATCCGGGAAAGAAACAACTGCACCACTAAAGGAAACAAGGCTGAAATATGGGGATGTATACTTCTATCCATTGGAAAATAGACATCCATCTACCTCTCTGTCACAAAAGACAGTGGGGAAAGAGCAGTACTTTTTCTCAGGATTTTTTTAAGATTTATCTAAGTTGGTCTATCTGCAATAGGTCTTCTATGTAAACTGAATTTCAACAGGATTCCTTTTGTTCCTTCTTCAAATATGTACAGATTTTGGCATGTGTCTGTTTAGGCTTTACTCTTTATCCTCAGATTTTACTAAGGGTAAGTATATAATGACATAGACATGAATTCTGTTTCTAACGTTTATATCAGTCTATTTAATTGTTCTGTCTACCTATAAAGGTGTCTGTATCCTGTTATACATAAGGCTTTATACAAAAATGCTTTGAACTCGTGTATTGGCTTCATTTTCAACATACTCCTCTGTGTTCATCTTTCTATATTTAAAGCAAATTTTTGTCTTTCCATCTACTGTCCTGATCTCACTGTCTGGTATTTAAATATTGCCCAACTAAATGAATTAATGTTCTGCTGTGCTAATACATAATGAATTCATGAACAGCTTGAAAAAAGAAGGAACAAAGTGTTTCAACAATTACTTGAAAGATTCTGTTACTGTGTGTTGACTAGTTCTCAGTGTTTGTTAGACTTTCATTACTTTATGTGCTATATCAATAAGATATTGTTCTCTTGTGAATACTGAACTTATAGCAATATTATATAAATAAATAACAAAAGCCACAAGAAAACATCATATAAATGGTCACAACAGTAATGGAAATATCTTGGGTGTTTATGGAGAACTGGGATAGCTAACTAGAGATCTGATTGCAGAAAATTAGCTATCTACAACAAAACAATATTTCCAAACAATCTTGTCAAAATAAGGAAACAGTAATGAGAAGCCTGTAGTGTAACTGTCATGTTAAAAGGAGAAGGGTAATTTTTTTTTCTTTCTGTATATTCCCCTAAGAAATCCTGCCAGAGATAATCATCTTAGTTATATTGATCTCTTGGGAGTGCTGATAAGCTTACAAATAATGAGCTGTGGGCAGCTTTAATCCTGGTGTGGATTTTTTTTTTCAAACTCTCAAATACTGAGAAAACAAAATACAGGTAGCATGATGCTTTCTTTCCAGAAATGCCCCTTTCCTGTATTCATCTGTACATACCTTGCATAAATGTACTTTGTCTTTCCATAAACCTAGAAGAAATTTATTTATAGAATTATTCTCTAAGTCATATTTTGTGTGAAAAGGAAATTCAAAGAAGCAATCGAGGTATCAGTGCTTTATCCAAGAGCATAAAGCTGGTTTGATTCTGAAGACTAATGCAATCCATTATGCCTTTTTTATTGATGCTGTGTTTGATCTATAGGCAATTTATCCTCCAGGAATGCTTGCCTAAATATGAACATATACATTTATTCTGTCTTTAGTTTCTTTGCCTTTTTCTTCTTGAAGTGAGGACATCTAATTCAAACTAAGGCATGACATAAAATCCTGCAGATTCGTTCAGTGGTGACCAGCAGAACCACTCTTTACATATGTCTTGTGTTTTCACCGTAGTTTAAGTTTGCTGTAGTCTGATAGAAGTTTGGCCAAGGCTGTGCAAAACTTTGCAACTGGCTGCTTAGATTAATGAAATGATAGCATGTTAGTAACTTTTTATAAAGCAGTGCCAGTGAAGTCACATAGGTAGATAATTGTGCAGATACTCACACGTACTCTTGTGTGAGTGAAAGTTCAGAAATTATATTCATTTCATATGAGTACAGACTGAAACACTGACACTTAACTTGCTTGAGTATATCTAACTGTCCTATTATAATACTGATGATTAGAATACAGAAATATTCCGTCCTTTCCATTCCTTCCTACCTGAAAATGTAGCGTTCAGACTTGTAGTCTTCAGCACACATATAGCATTTGCATGAGACTATTTGAAAATACAAGTTTGGCTGGTACAATCACGTGCAGATTTTAGCTTTTTATTTTGGTATATGTGTTAATTGTAACTATTTTGATGTCAAATATATATGTGAATAGGAGAGACCAGCTATTTGGAGGAGGTTGAAATAAAGAGTAAATCTGTTGAAGGTGTTACTCTTGAGTCCGTTGTAAGAGAAATTTGATGAGATAAATCCTCCCGTTAATCTAACGTGGCTATAGTGGCAAAAAATTCCTTCATCACTGTTCCTAGTGTTGCCATCTGTGAAAGTTTTTCTGCAATTTCAGACTGTGTGTTAGAAATTGACTTGAAGTGTTAAACTTGTTAGCCTGGCAGGTTCTCAAGTTTAATTTATACAATGCAGAAATATGGGATGTTCATGGCTGTTCTTTTTCTACTGATAGGAGTTGCATGTGTGTGAGCCTGAATGTATCATTTTTGTCCATATGGAATGTAGGGTCAACAATGAATAATCTTTTAAAATACATACTTCTATTCTACTTTCAGTTTAAAGAGTCTCAATCTAGAGCAATGTAAGATTATACAAATTTATATCAAGAGTAGATTGTTTATCTTTGCTTCCTTTTAAATCTGAATTCTAGGCAGCAGCTTTGATAACAACACCTTTCTGATCCTGCCTTTTCCTGCTCTCTAGGTCATGTTTGTGTGTGTGTATGTGTGTGCTTGTGTGCATATTTATATAAGTTTATATACCACTATTCTCAAACATATTATTTCTGGCACTACTGTGAAAGTGTTATTGAATAGAAAAAAGTGCTCAAGAGCCTCTAATAGATTTCAGTCCAGTCTGTCTGCTGCCCTGTTTTGCACTGAGTCAAACGCTTTTTTTTTTTTTTTTTTTTTTTTTTTAAGCTGATAATTGAAAACCTATCTTGTTCTTACAGAATGGTTTTGCTGTTGTAAGGCCCCCAGGCCATCATGCTGAAGAATCAACAGCCATGTAAGTACCAGGGAATATTGCCCATCTTGGAGCACTAAGGTTACTGGCAATCACCTGTGTTGTGCATGTCTCTGTAGATCTGTAATTGTTAGCAGATGACTGAAAATGCTTTCTAGGTACTCCCAGAAGCAGATTTATGGCCTCAGAGATCATATAGCATTTTTTAAAAATGCTCTGAGCATTATTTATAGCAGTTTTCCTGACTGATTTGCTTTCTTATTTCTGTTCTTCTCTATTCCACAGGGGGTTCTGCTTTTTTAATTCGATTGCAATTACTGCCAAATACTTGAGAGACAAGCTAAATATAGGCAAGATATTGATTGTAGATCTGGTATGTATTCTTGACAAGCATCACATTTTCTGCACGTGTAGATAAAAGATAATGAATTTGTATTTGTCAGACTTTCCTGCTTTTAATACCTACATGTAATAAAGGTGTGCATTTCCTCTGATTTTTGGGAACTCATTAAAGCCAGGATGGCAGTACTGAAACCATAAACATCTATGTTTCAATTTAATGGTGTTAACTGCAATTTAATGAGAAGAAGGCACAGATCAGGGCAACTTTTATGGTCCTTAAATGAATTGATACTTCCACTGTTAAAATAACCCTACAGAACCCAAGTTTACTTCTCCCTACAGAATACAAATTTTAAATAGTCTGATGTGCTTTGAGGAATGCTGTTGCTTTGGTAACAAAATTGGCCATTTCTCCCAGCTAGCAGTGATTCAACTTGTTGTGTATGTTCAATATCATTAAACAAATTAAACAAATCAACAGGTCATTCCTTCTAAGAAGTTTGCAATTCATGTTTGCCAGCTTTTGATGGTTCCCTTAAGGAAGGCTATGTGATTAAAAATCCACTTCATAGGATTAGTCTTGTATTCTAATAGGAGGCATTCTTCCACAATGCTTAATAGTTTTAACAAATGGATTATTTAAATGCAGATGACATTTGGCATGTTGTCTATATTATTTTCATGAATAATGAATTGGAGTTCTGCCTTGCACTGAAAAGATCAGCCCAATGCACAGCCCAAGGAAAGTTGAATGCTGATTTATGAGCACCATTTTTGTTTTCTTATAGTTCATGAGGAGGTGTAATAGGGTGTCTGACAAAGCATAGACAGGAAATGAACCTTGGCATCAAAACCTAACCTGTTACATCTGCACTTAATTAATTTTTGCAGGTGATAAAAGATTTAAAGACAAAATATGTTAAAGGGTTTTTGAAGTGCAGCGCTTAATAGCCTAAATCTTGTTCATATCTGCACTCTTAATTAAATCTTATTGTGAAGTCGTGGCCTAGCCATCTAGAACTTTAGTTCAGTTAACATCCATACTGGTTGCTGAAGAGAGCCAGAGAGGGCAGTGTGAGAGAAAGAGTAGCAAGAGGAAAAAAGAATTGTAAAGTAAATATATGGGTAATTTTGATATTCTTAGGATGCTTTTTAAAATATGTATCATCATTCTACTATCACTTAGGAATATATTTAAAACCTACAAGAAACCAATATTTGTTTTAAAAAAAAAAAATTCACTATACTGTATCCATTTGCTGACTTGAATCTTACAGTTCACTGAGTTTTACTGCTAAAAATGCTATCTAAAAATGAGCTGTGTTTATTACTGATATTAAAAAAAGAAATACTCAAAGTTTGAATTTTGTTAATGTTTCTCTGCTTGTTTTTGTTTTGTTTTGTTTTTACTGTAAGTGTTATGTTCACATAGTCAAGAAAAGAAATCAGTTCAATTTGACCTATGCAACCAGTAAGAACTTAGGAATTCCACTTCAGTTTTGGAAAGGAAGGTTAAATGTGCAAATCATTACCTGTGCAAATGATTACCTGTGAGGTTTCTTATGCTTACGCAGAAAAGTGGATAGGGAATGTTCAGCCTCTCTCTGCCCCTATTCCATTGGCCAGAGTATCTCAGCTGGTGAAAGCAGAGAAATATATGGCTGATACAGATTACTTCATTCATGGAGCAGATGCAGTCCCAATCCTAGCCTGCTCCGTGGTCACTGCAATGATGCACAAAAATTCAGAAGGAAAACTTCTTATATACATAAGAACTATGGATAATTCTCAATCCAAACTGAATGATTGAATAACATTTATGATGATGTCTATGTTCACCAACAAAATTTGGGCATCTGAAAGAAATAATTGAGTTGCAAATATTAGATTTGAAATTGACCTTTGAGATTATATTTTGATAGTGACTTAGCACATCAGGACCCCATGCTGGTTGGCAGCTATGCATGTTATTACAATTTAAGTGTTAAAAAGTAATGTTTAGTCTGACATATTAAACAGAATTCTAGTTAAAAATGGGCTATAGTCTTCATGGTCACTATATGTTCATACAGAAATTCTTAAATTTAAATTTTTTAATCTTTATTTCTTTTCTACACAAAAATAAAAGGTCTCTCTGTCATGTTTTCTTTCCTTATTTCATCTTTTGACTAAATCTTAATTTTTGAACTGACCTATGTATCCTAACTCCTTTGATCTACTAAGGGCAGAATTTGAACATGTTTCCTACGCGATAACATCCATGGTCTTAAACAAGGCATTTCATTGTCTAAACTGAGAAGTTGCTGCTCTTGAGAACTTAAAGTTTATTAAAATTAAGTGAAATTAAAGTTTAGACTAAAAAGCTAGCCCTGAGATTTTAATAGTAATATTAAAGCTCTGTCTGCCCATTTAATTTGTTTTCTTGTTTGAAAAGTATTATAGCAAGAATATATTCTAAGTATGCTTGGAAAAGGATTAATTAAAATCGCAAAATGAAGTACTCCCACATTTTTAAGCATGATGTCTGCAGAAATATCTATATTGCCACCACTGTTCCTCAGATTCTTATTGGATTCCCGGTCCTAATATCATCCATACCCATTTATATGCTAGCAAGATCTGGGTCTGTTTTGGAATAGACCAATTAATTCTGTCCCAGATGAAAACTGGATGTGTTTCTGGCTACAACCCACATTTGACTTCATTTGCCTGCTAATACTATTCTGATTGCCTTCTATCCTCCAACACCATCACACCAATGTGTGCTGCCTTGTACCCCAAACACGCAGTTTTGCTGTGACTTTATCCTCATGGTTTTTTTTTTTTGTTTTTTTTTTTGTTTTTTCCCAAGTACTTTCAAAAGAGAGAAAAGCTAGTCATCACAATGTTAATCCCAGTAAGTTCTACAGCTGACCAAGTCAAGATTAATGCAGTATGGATGAGACTCAGTCTATGCAGAGAACCTTGAGCAATGTGTGAGAACTGTCAGCTACATCAGCTGACAAAGAGAACAAGCAATTAACAATTTTTGCTGTGCTCTTGACTGTTTAGACTTGACTCTTTCTGAAGTCCAGGCATCCTAGAGAAAATGTGACTGTTGTTTCTCTGATACTTAATTTGTTTCAAACCTTTCTGTCTTTGTCAGAAATTTTAAATGGATTAACTAAAGGTAGAGAATGAACAATATATATATAATTTTTCAGCTTCTTAAAAATCCCAAGAGTTTAGAAAAAAGTTTAGTGTAAAATTTTGCATTTCTGAATGTACGTTATGATAGTATAACTGTGGAAAAAAAAAAATAAAAATATGAAAATTCCATATTATGATTCTTTAGTATACAGATACGCAGCCAGAATTTTTTTCTGGTATTTTATTTAATGACAGAATTTTTGTCTGACATTCTATAATGTTCGAAGTATGAACACTGGCCAAGGTCACTCCTTGATTGTGGAAGGCACCATCCTATCGGCCAGATAATTTAATAGCTAATGAGATCATATTCCTATGTCTTCAACTGTTGCCGTCATGATTTTGTAAAAGTGAAGTATGAAGTCCTTTCTGCATCTGGCATCTCTTTTGATGTGGATCTAACTGCTGAGGGACTGCTAACTGAACTGAATGTTTTAAGAAAGCCAATTTACTCAGCTGGTCGCAGAGCCCTTGACCTCAATAGTGGAACTTGGCAAATCAATGAATACACTTATGTTTAGTGTTCTGTCAAGAATTGTGAAAAAGCTCTGTAAACCATGGATCCTTCTGCAAAATACTAGTTTGTAGTTTAAACATTAGTCTTTCTTCAGAGGCCAATGAGGCTAGTTAATTAAGCCTGAGGGGTTATGAACTGTTGGCAGTTAATAAGTCATAAAATTCCTCCATAAAACAGGATGCTAGATTCCATCACTGAGGCAAGGAGTACAAAGAGCTGGTGTATAAATATCTAATTGTACAAAAGGACTGGGATTTCTCAATGACTGCTCATCTGGAGTCTCCAGGGCATGCTCGCTATGGTTTCCTGATTTTTAGAAGCCAGTTTAAAAAATGAGTGCATTAAAGAGTAATTTGCCTGAAAGTTCAGGAAGTATGGGGTGGTGAAGGGAGGGGGAAAAGGAAAGACAAAAGAAGGGTGAAGGAGAGAAACAGAGAGAGAGGGGGTAAAAGAAAGCAGAACTGAGCTCTCTACACTGAGTTGGACGTTATTACATTTGTCATCTGTTTTCTTTCTCCTTTAGGATGTTCACCATGGCAACGGTACACAGCAGGCTTTTTATGCTGACCCCAGCATCCTGTATGTTTCCCTCCATCGCTATGATGAAGGCAACTTCTTCCCTGGCAGTGGAGCCCCAAATGAGGTTAGGTTTATTTCTTTGGAGCCCCATTTTTATTTGTATCTTTCAGGTAATTGCGTTGCATGATTACCCCTAATTTTCTTGTCCTTCTCTGGTTCTTAAAATTACACCAGATTACCAAATTGTCCACTGGGAGCAGGGGCTAGTGAAGAACAAGTGCATAACCCAGAGCAGTCCTTGTCAAATAAGGCTGGCTGATCTGATGTTTTGTTTGATGTTTGTTTCTGAAGCACACCAGATTTTTTTTTTCCAGCCTCCTTTCCCTCTCTTTCCCTCCTTTCTTTTCCTCCTTTTTACTTCTTTTTTGGCATTTTCTTCCTATTTTTTCAGGTTGGAAGTGGCCCAGGTGAAGGTTTTAATATAAATATTGCTTGGACAGGTGGTTTGGATCCTCCCATGGGAGATGTTGAATATCTCACAGCATTCAGGTCAGTATCTTTTTCTTTTACAGTTTGAAACCTGGTGGTACAACATAAACACATGAATGACTATAATTTAAAAAAAACAGGAGAATGGTGAAACCTATGGTGAAATTGTTTTAATACCTATAACCTAGTGTGTGAAATCTTAGTAAAATTAATAAATGGGTTGTTCAGTTGTAGTGGTCACTCACGTAGAATAATAAAAATAAAGGTCTAATGATTTGATCACTCATCTATTTTATTATCATATTATGCCATTAAAATGACTTTGAGCTTCCTAACTTCTCTATCTACAAAATTTAAACGTAAGCAGTGATACCAGACACAAGAAAAATACTGTTCATATTGATTATGGTCATGTGGAAGTATAGCATGTATAAAGCATTACTAAGTATGGTCCAAGCCCAGTGATCCTCGTTAGATTAAAATTTTCATCATGATGCTCATGTGATGCTCACAAACTTGCCCAACTGGTATTTTCTGTGAATTCCAGTGGAAAGCTCGTTACTTAAAAGTGAAAATCTCAATAAGAGTTGTAGGAGATGTTGCACACTATGTTTCTCTTTGCTTTCAATAGCTCATTATAAATGAAATTTAATTCTCTCATAGGTGATTCATCATTAGTCTTTTTCATGGGACTGGAGGAGATAGAACAACTTTCAAACATGCTCTGTTAGACTTTCAGTAGTCCTGTTTTACACACATCATTTCCCTTCATTGTTCATCAGTTCAGTGGAAGGGTTTAGTGAGCACTCACTTCTCATAATTGGATAAATGATACATGTCTGACAAGAGATTTCAATTAGTGAAAGCTGACAGGCTGGAAAGCCAGTGAGACAACTTCCATATCGGATCACATCCAAGAATTTTAGTTTGAAGAAATGCATTTGCCTTATGTAGATTGAGTTCTGTTCTTTACAAAATACATCACAAAAAGTATAAAACACACTTTTGCTTTATTTTCTGAAGTACTCCTGTGTTGTCCACAAAATAATATGCCAAGGATCTGATAAACAGCATACCTGAATTGAAAGTCCCAGACACAGAAATGGCCCAGCACATTCACAGTGTCACACAATCATTGTGGGTAAAAAATCTTTATGAGTTTTATTTACAGCATTTGCCTGCACTTAAAAAAAAAAAAAAAGTGGCAAATTTAAAATCCTATATACCTCAACATTGCCTCAAGCTCTTTCCAAGATCTTTGTTGTCTTTCAGTGTATTATTCTTTGTTGGGATTTTATGGAATTGAGAAGACTACATGGTTCAAATAACTGATATTAATATCTGATATTAATGTCTGATATGATCACCCCAGATTTCTTGGTCTGGATGCAACATAAGCCAATAATGATATAGGTAATGTGACCACGTTAGCGCTGTGGAGAATGATGGTCTAAGAAGACTCATACAAATGACTACAACTGTAACTGGAATCCCTTCTGTCCTGACAATAAATACTTGGGTTTTAAAAATCTTTTCAAACATTCATTGCAGTTCTAGTAAAAGGCACACTTATGAGCAGTTTGAAGCAGCTCATACTACTGTTAAGCATTTTAGTCTGCTTCAGAGTTAAAAGGAATTTCAATCTGCAAATGTTTTGCCTTGCAAAATAGCACTATTCAGAAGAATAAAATACATGTAGACTTCTACACAATGACTAATCATTTGCAGGCATACCACTAAAACAAGTGCTTAATTATACTTTTTAAAAGCAAATAAATTCAATGTAAGAATAAAGTTATCCTTTAAAGAATTGCTGATGGTTGGAAAATTTAATATATTTTAAATTTTAATAATAATAAGTAATAATTATTATAAATAATTTCAAACTTAAATAATTTTAGATGCACAATTAGTATTCCAATTAATGTGGGCAAGAGCTTATTGTTAAATAGTCAACTGCTATTTTTAATTTTTTTCTAGAAATATATGCTGTTGACTAATTACAATACATGCTGCCATGCTTCCATTTTTCCAAAAGTACTTGAACAACAGGAAGTGTTTCCTTATGTCCTAAGCTCCTTTTCAGCAAAGATGGTCTTTGTACCATCTGTAATGCTTTTGATATGGATTTTTTATGACTATTATGGCATCAGTGAAGAAAAGAAATTTGTAGCATGAATACAAATAACTATAAATTATGCAAGATAAACCAGATACCCATTTTCTCTGGGTTTGCTTGTAGTGATAGGTAAATTTACAATTACTAATGATGAGTCAATCTTTCAAACAGAATCTATTCCTTCTATTATCCAAAATACCATAGATGGTGTAACATGCATTATGAATTTGGCCAGGACAGAATTACAAGACTATAGTCAGGAATGAGAACTCCACAGTGCAATCTTATGCCATAGACAGAATGGAAGGTAGAGTCTGGGAGAAAACCAATATGAGGCCTAGTAAACAAGCCAGCAAGTCAACTGTTCAGGAGCTGCAACAGGTCAATTTATATGGAAGTATATAGTGAAATTTGTAGTTAGGAAAATGAGCGTGTTATTTTTTTAAATAAATTTATTTTAGAGACAGAATTATGTAGATGTTCTTAACAAAGAGATGGGGAAAGCATTGGGTATCCTCATTTTTGAGAAGAGGAAAATGAAGAGACAAAATTGAGTGGTTATCTCTTCATATTAACTCCCCAGCAGGCAGAAAACTTATACAAGATTAAGTCCCTAGCAGAGGCAGGACAGTGTGCTGTCTGAGGTCCTTTCCATCATATTGAAGATGTCAGGAAGTTTGCAGGCAGACGGAGCTGAACTGGAGAGCGAGCAGTTGAGGCTTCCTGGTTTCCAGCAACTTGGAAGCTTAATTATTTGAGTCCTTAGGAACTGAGCTTCCAAGAAGGTCCACATAGCTTTTGCTTTCTAACCAGCAGAATCCTTGTATCTTCCTAGAATTGCACTAAGCACTTATTTGAAGTTTCTGCAACCATGATACTAGATAACTCATTACTTCTTTATTGAGTATTGTAAAGATTTGCTGAGGTATTGCTCTATATGTGATGTATTAGACATCAGGAATTTTTCTTAAGGAATATACTTCTTGAACTGTATGAGCATTTATACACACGCACACACATAAATACATGTAGTAAATACATGTAGCTGAGTATTTGTAATTTTCAGCTGCAAAAATGACTAGATAGATCTATTCGAATTAAATCCTGTTGTTACTTAATGAGATTTCACTTCAATGTCTTCCTCCAAACTATCCTAGAAAATATTTCTGCATTTTGGGGGAAAAAAAAACAACAATTGTTGTATAAAAATTCAAGACAGTTGAAGATGAGTTAGAACCACATCACAGAGTAATTACTTCAACAAAATATGGTGGCTTCTGTGGGACACTAGTAGGAAACTGGACACTGGTTTGAGTCTGCCATTTAGTTGTCTGTGCTACATGGAGAGTTCTTCTTGTGCTTTTAAACTAACTTTTTTTGTGTGTGTGTAAATTCAAATTTAAATGGTTTTAGATGTGTTAAAGATTTTATTTATAAAGTTGGATTTCATTTCATTTATGTTCAGTTTCTAATAAGAAAATGTATTTACTCTTGTTAACTATGAGAAGGTAGTAGAAAATGTAAGAGGCAGAAGTTTCTGTAGAATCAAATAGAAGTGCATTATTTAATTTTGCCAGAAAAGTCTTGTTTGATATTTAGCATAGTGAAGCAACTGTTTTATCTTCAGAATTCCTTGAAAAGAATGTTTTTTTCCTGAAGGATATTCATGTCTTCTTTTTCCTTATGATAATAAAAATGAACAGCTTCTTATCAATATTTTCAAGGCCTTTGGCTCTAGAGAGTTATGTTTCATCATTTAATTCCATCTATTTAAGTGAATTTTGTTTTAATCTCTTTGAAAACATACAAGATTGTTGCTGTTTATTGAGATGATGATTCTACACTTCACTTTATGAGAGTGTAATCCACACTCTTCTGCCAGCAGCTATAGAAAAAAACAAGAGGGATGTTCAGATATTAATGTTCAAATAATTGCTTTCTTAAGCTACATGTTATACCATATGCTTTCAGTAAAGGAGGCAGAAGGTCTGTGTTGTACACACATGCATGTGCATGTATGCACTCAGAGTTTACAGATGACAGAAGAAATCTGTTTGTGTAGAGCAAAATCTAGCAGATGCTGGAGGAAATGGAAACAAATGTGAGAGCTGAGAAGGGTGAAGAAAAAGCAAGAGACAGAAGGAAACTGAGTGTGCCTTCCAACTGCTTTGTACTGCTTTTATTCAACAAAGGAGTTGTAAATTTAGTTTAACCAGCCAGTATGCTCTGGCTGTTTTGCTCTACTCGAGAGTAGCGTAAAACAGCCACAGCATATCAGTGAACCTGGTCATAAAAGCTTATATAAAATGAAATGTGTGTGTGTGTTTCTTGGAATCTTTAGAAATAGCTCATGACAATATTATATTTGAGGTTGATTATTGGCAGTCATGTGTATGATTTTAATTTAATACAGTGAGCAAATTTAAAAGGCATAAGTGACACTAAGGAGGAGGTTTAATTGTAAATACAACACAAAATTTATAAGTATTTCAAAATAATTATTTCTTTAAAAAAAGAGAATTCAAAATCAAAATCACGTTTGAAACCAATTATGTTGAAGTCTAGAAATGAAGGAAAATAAGGGCATACAGAAAATCTTCACTTCCTGTCAGATAAATTATTTTGGTAGAAAGTAAATATGTTTAAAAATCACTGTGGTCTAACCCCTGATAAAAAGTATTTAGAAATGTTCGTTTCAGTCTTATAATCTTACAGGGCATAATTAAAATTATTTCAGAAATTACATGGATGTATAATGACCTTTTTTTGGGTGTTAGTTTTGTATTTCCTGATCTGGTGATGTTCTATTTTGATATTTATTGTGAAAAACATTGTAAATACATTTTTGTTCTTTCTCAAATATATTCTCCTTACTAACTCTGTTCTGAACATATACTATTTTTGTTTTTTGTTGATTTTTTTTCTTACTGTTAAAGTCACAAATTCATATATACACTCCAAAAGGAAACTCAAAGGAATATTAGCGTGTTTTATCTATACTGTTTCATGTAAGTACAGATAGTAGATATTTGTATACATTACTTCAATTTTCCCATAAATCTGCTTTTATAAAGTTCTGTTTGCCACAGAACTGGATATAACAACTTTAATCACTTTTGTATGTGTTAAGATTCTGTATTCACTTAATCTTTTGGTATTGACTTTCCTGGTCTTATGTATGTGTGTCTGAAAAGAAAAATTCCTTTTTTATCTTAAATCTCTGGTTTTCCAGTTTCATTAAAAATACATGTGTTTGTGTACTATGTGAGTAGATGAAATGTATGCTCTTGCCTATGCACATCTATCATTTTAAACATGTTTGGATTCCCCTCACATTCTTTCTTATTTCTCTTCTCTGAAAAGTCAGCATTTCTTGTGTTTTCGATCTCTCTTTATTTAGAAATGTATCTAGTTTTTTATGATTGCAATTGCTCATCTCTTCTATACTCTAGAAGTAAGCTTAATGTACCACATGAGGGCGAACCATCGATTTATATTATTTTGAATATTATTATGGCTTTATTTTACATCCCCCTCTGCAATATATTCTAGTTCTCTGAACAGGAACTCTCATTTCTGATAAATAAAACAAAAGAATGTGGGAGTTAAAAATCAACATTTTTCCTAGTGGTACCTAGCTTTATGTATAGTAACTCATTGAACAGTGGTATATTGTTATAAATTTTAATGAATTCCACTAAGAACAATTTTGAGACAATAATTCTAAATATTCATATCTTAATGCTGCCATTTCTATGACTACAATGTCCAGAGACTGCTGATAAGGTTATATTATGGTCTAAAGCCTATGTTAAGATTCAGTTTCTCTTTCTAGAACTTGTAGTGAAAAGAGATAAAAACACAAAATGTGGGAAAGGAAACAAAAAAGATAAATTAGCTGCTCAGCCTCATGAGTCACAAAAAAAACAGAAGTTATAAAGACCCAAGATCTTCAGAACCTTAATCTACTGTGTTATCAGAGAATTCCATTGGCAATCAGCTCAGACTAGCAAAATGCCATGTTTGTATTAACTAATGGAAATAAAAATTTTATTTCTCAATATTTTATAATAGCTGGCAAGAATTACCCCAGAAATTGTTATCTTTAGTCTATTTGTGGACAGCAGTAGGTTCAACACTTCATAAAGAAGAAGGCAGAATCTCAGCCGTATCTGCAAGAGGCAAGTAATGATTTACCCAAATGAAGATGGATGTTATGAAAAGTGCTAATTTACCATAATCCTGCATTCTCATGTGTATAGTACAGCTTTATGCAGAAAAATATAGTTGAATAGAACACAGTTATGGAAGTTCTAGAAATTGTATGTAATGGTATCTGTATGTAGATAGTTTGCTATCATCCACAGCATTCTGCAGAGCTGTAAGTTAGAGTTACAGTCAATTGTAAATTTCTGAGTTTGTCAGCTTCTACCAAATGTTGTTATAAGATGGGTATATCAATCAGAGGACTTTCTTTTCCATTCTGTCACATAAAATGTCTGAGCAGTATTCAAAGAAAGGTGCATGAAACACCAAAAAAAAAAAAAAAAAGGCAGTTTTCTTTTTCCTGAGCAGTTCCATTTGAAGAATTTGGGAAAAGGTTGAAGATTTTTGGAATATTATTTTAAAAATCTGCTTAGAACATTAGTTCCATGTGTAAATATCCAGTAGTCTATGGATCAGTGGCATTGGAAAAGCTTTTCATTGTGACTTTTTTTGGGTATAATGATAAATTTTAATGTTATCTTTATCTTGACAAAAGTTCTGAGCATGCAGATTAGTATTCTATTAGTATTTATTAGTATTGGTATTGGTTTTGGTAGTGGTATTGGTAGTATTAGTACTAGGGTTAGCACTGATAGAGAAAGTCTCCTTTAGGATATTGATAAGCAGAGTTAAAAACACTTGAAACTCAAGCATAAACAGCTTTTCAACATTTTGTTATACTTCAGAGTTCACCAGCAAACTAATCCTGGCAGCACTGTTTATATCCTGCAAACCTTTGTTCTTCCTCCTTCTTTATTTTTATTTGGAAAATCTAACTTCTTCTCACCAAACTCCTCTACATTTTCACCTCTACTGTACCAGGATTTTAAAAACTACGTGTGATGCTCCTTTCATGCACTGGAACTAGAGAAATGAAACCTTTTGTTACATAAATTAATTAGTGCCAACTTACTTTTCTACAGATGCACAGCTTTATTGACATGGCAGAAAAGGGGGTGGAGGAGAAAGGATAATAAAATATGGAATGTGTCAGGTTTATGTGGTTCAGGTTAAAAACTTTTTGATTAAAACCTAAGCTGTGCATGGTCTGTAGTTTAAAAGTGCCAAAAAGTACCTGATCTCTTCTGCAGTAGAAAAGTTTCCCAATTTTTGTCAAGTTAGAAAGATGAAAGAATAAAAGTGCATGGATAAAGAATTGTCAAATATTTTGATGAAAAGATGAGAAATACCACTAAAAACATCCTGGAATAAATTAAAAAGCTGGGAGAGAAGATATTTTTACTCTAACAGTCAAAATATCTGTGGTATTTGAAATAGAGATCAGTCTTAGGTCTGAATTAGAAGTCCTAATCACTCAGCAACACTGAGTGATTGTGTAGATGTCCAGCCTCAGTTTAAATTTTGTTGGTTTATAATAACTTTCGAGAACTACACTATAGCCTGTAAAAAATATCCACATGTTCTCTGCTGGAACAGCTCCAGACTATAACAGAACCACTAGATTGCACCCTGGTGCTTTATGTATTGTTTAATTGTTTTCCTTTGGTGGGTATTTTTATTAAAAGCCCATTATCCAGAATCAGACAGAAGTGTTGTTACAAGAACAGCAGAAACAGAGGCCTTTCAGCTACACAGTTGTTATTCATGTCTTCTTTAGCCAGCTTAGCTAATGAGACCTCCACTATTCTTTTAGTTCTTCAAGAAAAAGAAACCAGAGTTTTTATTTTCCTTCTTTCAAACATAAATTGGATTGTGAGGTTGTGTGCATGCTCACACACTTGGTGTGTCTGTATAAGATTGTGTAGATACCTCTGGGGCATGTCTGTGCTTATAGATGTTCACATACTTTTGCATCAGTAACTCCTTGGATATATTTTTAATGTCTAATGATTTTGTGTGCCTATGCTACTCTTTGCTTGTAAAGAAATTAAATTAAAGAGCAAGTCTTTTTCATAATAATAATAATAAAAAAAAAAAAACAAGAACACATACTCTAGCATGTAAAGTGCCAGTAAAATAGAAAAATCTAGCAAGACACAAATTTTGAAATCCTGAGTTATGCTGAGTAGCACTGCTCAGTGCTGCAAGATCTTATGGGGTTTCATGTTACTGTTTGTTGCTGGAGCCCCAATTCTGAGTATGTTATTACTTTTTTAAGTGAGTTCTTAATCTTGCAAAAGAGATGTTTAAAACTACGAAAACACATATATCTTAAAAATAGATATCTAATGAAAAAGTTCAGGGAGGCCTATGACTCATGATTATGTGGTATTAGCACTGCTTGAGCCACCAGTAATGCCATTAAATCAATACAGCTTCGTGAAGAGTAGATTGTTACTCAGAGTGAGGGAATCTATCAGACTTCAAACTCCTACAAGTAGTATAAGAAAAAAATCTCATTCATGGAGTAAGTAACCATGTTTGGCATGTGTTTGTATTTCTTTTTTTTTTTTAAAGGAAAGTTAAGCCTTTGTCTTGTGATCAAAAATACTTAACTTTAGGTCTTCCAGGGTCTGCTCTGCACACCAGCATTAATTAATTAATGGCTATTATGTAATGTTGCTTATATTCAACAGTAAATTCTTGCAAGAGTCATCATAGAAAGTTTGTGAAACCAAAGGCTGTTCACCAATAAATGTGACAGGATCTGGTCCTAGATAATTTGACTACACTTAGCATGACTGAGTAATTAAATCTTTCAAATTATATGCAAACACTCATGATTTATCATGGCCTGAAACAAACAAAGCTTTTAAAGTTTGTCTGACTCATTTACCACTGTCTTTCTAGTCATAGTATATTGGGTGTCAAAATAAAATTACTAAAATTCTAAAGGTATTAAAAATTCACAAAAAATTAAACCAAAAAGATTACAGTGCATTCATTATGACTGGGCTGAAAATAGTTATGCCTTGGGGAAGGCATAGCTGGGGAAACAGTTTAGTATTTTTTCTGTGTCATGCTACAGTGTACATTCGTGTCAGATAATATAAAATAGGGGACTGAAAGAAAAAGGAAACTTATTTGGTCCTTTTTTCCCCATCAATAAATCCACTGGTCTTTGCTACTTTCTTTCTCCTCTGCTGGGTGTGGTGTGAAATACTGAGTAGAGCTGACTAAAGACAGCAGTTCCAGTAAGTAGCAACTGTCCATGGTTTTGACATGCAATTTTCTTTTACACTGGAACAAAAGCAAAACAATTTGAAAACTTCCAAGAAAACAGCTAAGTGTGTGTTTCAAACCCTTTCATGACTGTGTTCATATCTAGCCTCATGGTGAGGATATCACTCTAGGAAGCAAAAAACTCTAAGTGAAAAAAACTCATCCCTGAATTATTAAGAACAATTTTTCTTGCCTCGTTCTTACAAACCAGGGACTTGAACCTGACCTTATCACATCAGAAGTTAATGCCTTTACTGTCAAGCTATTTGAAAAGTTTTTTTCTTTTCCATGCTCTGAAAAAGGTTGCCCTCTGCAAAATATTAGGGATCCACACATATGAAATGATTCTATTTTAGTAAAAAGATATATGTCATGAAAAAGTTACACATTTCATCATGCATTATTAATCTGACAGGAGAGTGCCTCCCTATTACCAATTAAGAAGTTTACAGAGTAATAAACTACTGTTAAACCTCTGCAAGTGCTTCAATTCCTATGTGACAGTGACTTCTCAATCCCCATGCTTTGTTAACATCTGCTTCACTCCATTTGTGATCAGCTTTCTATGAAAACAGGTTCCCTCTGGATCTGAAAATTACAATTTATCACCCACCTATTTTCTCTTCCCTTATTCATCTATTTAAATTTGAATTCCTCTCATAAGAGGGTATTGTCACTGATGATACAATCATGTTTCACTGAAAAATAGAAGTACTATTAAGCTCTCTGTCACCCTCTCCTTTCTCCATCTCTGCTTCAAAACCACTGAGTTTACAGATTGCTGTCTGTCCTACAGTTCTGCTCTAGACCTTCTTCAGATTAGAATCTCAGCCTTCCTTTCCTCTGAAACAGTGCTATATTTCCTATATGCAAACAGTAGCTGAGTTTGTACACTGCTGAGTTCTCCAGGATGTATAGTCAGGAGCCACTTACACAGGAGTCATCTTTTTGTTCTTTATTTGCAGTCTAATACAATGAGGTTACTGCGCACAACAGTAGTTCCAGTATAATGTATGTTATTATTAAGAATAATAGTAAGATTTATAGAGTTAAAAGATTGATTTGGGAGATGTTTTTGATTGGTAGAAATAAGAGGGGAGGTAGGCTGTCTGCAATCTGTATCGCATTGCATGAGAGGTACACGCACCCAGCACTGGGGACATTGGCTGAATATGGCACAGGGGGTCATGCAAGCTGGTGGCTGACATTATCCCTTCAAGTCCTCAGATCTGATATAGAGAGGGTGTCTTCCTAGGACTTGAAAGGGGGAGATGGAGGGATTGAGACCTCTAGACCAGAAGAAAGATATGCAGTTCTTTGCTTTCCTTGTGAATGAACCGATTTTATGTAGAACAATGTAATGTGGTCCTTTATTCTGGAATTGTTCTTGTTTCAGTGAGACATATGGATATGGTACTGGTAGGATTCAGTCCTCCAAACAGGCTTTGGAAGTGTGATCCTCCTCCTGTTTGTTTAGCTCAAGAACACACATATTGCTCAGTATCACTGCTGCGGTGTCCATGATCTCATTGAGCCCATAAGTATGTCTATCTTGTTGACATCTGGGGAAACATGATGATTATCAACAAAATGTAGAGGCTGTTGTACACTGCAACACTTCAAATACAACAAGATTATTAAGGCTAGAATGTAGAATGTCACTTACAGAGTTTAAGCGAGATATAAGACGTTCCTGACTTTCTATTATAGTTTTATTTCCAGCACTATTCTTTAACAAACTAAATAAATTACTGCATGTATTGGACCTCTGAGGCTTGGGGCAAAGAATGGAAAAATTATTTACAAAAGCTTGAAAATATTTAATCACTAGAGGCAGGGGGCAACTGTGTTTTAATTAGCAGTTCCTCAGGCTATTGGCTGGCTGAAGGCTTTCTCAAACAACCACACAAACGCACTGAATAGCTGTTTGCCAGCCTTAGGGTCAGGCCTGAGATGAAACAGATAAGATAATTGGCTCTAATGAAATCCAGAAGGCCTTGGCTTTCTTGTTTGAGCTTGGATTTGAAAAGTGCGTGTGGAAGTGAGGCTTAATTCAAACCAGTCCTGAACTAGGCCCATTTTTCAGTGACTTTGATATTGTTTGAAGTTCTGAAAGTGTTCGCCACACCACTAGCCTGCTGGGCTGGGCCTCCCCGGTCACCTTAATTACTGAGCTTTATTGCTGACTTTACTACACAGGAAAGGAGCCATTATATGTTCCATCAACATCAGCTCTCCTCAGATTGGAGGAAAGGGCAGGGTGAAAGGCCACTGTAGGAAGGCAAAAACTTCACTTTGAGGTAGTCAGATCATTTACCCGTGTTAAATTTCACTGTGCTATGTGTGTACATTCCTCAAAACACAGAAGCCCAATTTCCATTTTTTTTAGCAAGTGATTACTTTTCAAAACATTTTGTTTGTGTCTGATTAGCAGGAGGGGACATTTATTCTTAGAGGTGGAAAAGAAGGCAAATTTTAACAAACGCCTAATTAATCATCACAGAGGAAAGGAATCTAGTTAAAATCTGTAATAAAGAGAAATTGTTCTTAATGCTTCTTTGAAGTGGGAATAAGTGAGGAAACCCCTACAGTGTGTTTGCAGACCTGACACCCTACAGAACTTACTCCTTGCAACTAGCCTGATATCTTGAGGGTAACTTGTAATGTGCTCTGCAAAAATAGAAGGGCGCCTGTGAAATACTGTAATGGCAAGCAACAGTTGAGGTATTTTAGCAATGTTAGTTCTAAGTTATTCTCTTCATGATAATTACTTTCAGAGTTTGGTCCTAATCTCTCTTTAGCTGCTCCAGCTGGTGGTGCTGCTGGAAAAAAAAGAAACTGGGTGAACCCATGTGCATGAATGAATTTTCAGATCTGGACACTGTAGTGGAAGAGATGTCTGTTGGGTGTAAGGAGTCAGTGTCTGAGACCACGGAAGTTCCTAGGAAGTTCTGCCGTTGGGAAACCTAGGACAGATCCCACAAATGCTTAGCATGTGGCTGAATGTTTTTATGTATTAATTCCATGCTCCCTAACCAGTTGGGCTACTAATCTCAGCGCAGCTACACATGTGCATTAATGTTTGCAGGATTGGGCCTCCCAAGACTAACTGCCCAGTTTGCACCTGATCCCGTATTACCAATACTAATATATAATAAAAGAAATACTGATGAATATTACTTGCTGGTGGGAATCAGTCTGTGAAGTTCAGATCAAGATGCACAAACTGTATTTCCATGAGCTTGGGAGGAAAATCAGAAAAGACCAAAAAAATCAGTTTCATTTCTGTCTCCTTTTCATTTCCTTTGTTGCTTTGTTTTTTTTTTTTGCTTGTTTGTGGTGCTGTGTTTTTTTTTATTGTTGTTGTTTTTAAGAAGCTAATAGTCCTGCTTTTCTTAATAGCTTGAACGTGTCTTCATTAAAATTAGAAATGTCACAGAGATGCTTTCTGCAGAGTATACTGCCCTTTCCTTAAGACAGCAGTTTCACAAAGAAGACTGCTATAATTTGAGATAGTTCCACCTTATGTTATTTTATGAATAATATCTGTGCTATAATGCACATTTTTCGTCTGTATGCCAGAAGATTTTTTAAACAAAGGATTCCTATTTAAGAAGCCTGAAGGTTTCTTGTTTTTCTTCTCTTTCATATGCCCTGTCATTTTAACACATTTTATGTTAGTAGAATGGTGAATTGGTTATACACTTTAAAGAAAAGCAGTGGGTTTTAGTTTTTTTATCAATATTTTGTGAAATTTTACCTGTTAAACCCATAGCTAGCATCACAGGGAGCTAGTTATATGTATATTGACACACATTTTATTAGCACTAGGCTAAGACAAAATACCTTTTGAAATAATCATAATTCATTGCAATTATCAGAAAACAATGATTTCCCTTCTAATATAAATGGTTGTTTCGAGAGAAAATAGTAGTGTAGGTGTCATAGTGTGAGAGTTCCTGTGAACAATATTTCCAGATTGATAGATGTTCTGCTCTTTATTTAACTGTAGAATTTGTTTGCTCTCATTTTTAATAACTAAATCAAAAATGAAAACTTCCTTCTTGATACTGTGCTTCTTAAGAGACAGTTTGCTATCTGAAACTCTTAACAAAACTATGTAGAAAATTTGCTGTTTTGAGAAATCAAGATTTTTTTTTAATGGAAGAAGCAGGGCAATGATGTGCCACTGAGAAGGTATAGGTGTAAGTCTGTGTCTGAGTGTACTTTCAACTACATTTCCCACATTTTGTGGAAATAATGGGATTTAGGGGAGCATATAAAGTGATATAAAGATATTACGGTATTTTGGAAAAGATTTATTGACTGGGAGAATTGGGACTACATAATCTATTAGTGATTTAATTCATGCCTTACGCATATGGCTAATGATGTCTTAAAAAAAAAAAAAAGGGAATAAGAATATGAAATCTACTCGTGATTTAATCTGACCTTTGCACATCTGTCTGCAAACATTATACAGTTAAGCTTGGGTGTTTGCTGTAAGTCATGCAGGGGATAGTGACTGAGGAAGCATTTTATTGCAGGAAAGAATTCCCTGGATGCCTAAGCCACTTATTCTTACTGCTTCCAACAATGTTTTTAAAGTGGTAGAATGTTCATTACTAAAAAGTGTATTTTTAATATAGAGCTGAGGGCCATGTTTGCATCTTTTGGTTTAGTTACAATCATTTGTAAATATGCAATTCAAAAATAAATAAGAAATCCTAAGAAAAGTATTCATAAAGTATCCATTATCTGATGTAATAGTGTTGTGTTATGTATTTCCAAAATACTATAGAGACCACACAGCAATTCACTGGCTGAGCCAAGACTACATCTTTGGCCCCACTGTTTTCACTAGTTCTGTGAAATTTCTGCATTTTTAAAATAGGGTTTAGAAAAAAAAAAGATTGTTAAATATCATTATTTTGTAAATCTATTGCCATTTTCTTAAAATAGATTTTAATTTTCCTTTTCATTATTCTTTCTATGTGTCATTTTAGAAAGCGTGAAGAGGTGACTTGATCTAGTAGGGTTCAATAAGTTACTTTTAGATGAAGTGATCATTACATGTTCCAGCAGCACTGTATTTTGTTGTTCATAACGTTATTTTTTTTAATTCTCTGATAATAAGAAGGTAACTGGAAGATAACTGACACTAAAAAGATTTAACTGGATGCTGATGGTTTATGTATTTACGTTATCCTAGATTGCTTTCATGCAAACCGTTAGTTGCACTGGTAGCAAACAATGGAAGAGTTAATAAGGATATTACCTAACTAGTATATACCTGTGGATTTTGACTGTGACATTTCATTACTGTAATCACTAACAATAGTGAGAATAGTTAACTGCAGAGGACTTTTGTAGAGGATCACAATAGGTATGTAATTCTTTGGCTGAGGAATTCAGCTGGGATCCATTTCTCATATCATGGTATATACTATATTCTCTTAGATTACTTGTGTGTGATGTGGGAGATCAAAGGATTGTACTTTTATTTCTGTGACCACAATAAACTTGAAAAGAATAAAAGGAGATCGTTGTGAATATCATATAAAACAAATGGGGCTTAATATGATTTGAGAAAATGACAATTAGAAGAAAAATGAGGATATCGTACTTCTTTATCCTTCTTAGTTGTAGTGTGAAGTCTTGCACCTGCTTGTTAGCAAGGTCAGATTTAGGATTATGAAAAGAAAGGGAGTGCTTTTACTTGTATTTTTTTCTCCTAATGCCTCTGGTGCTTTAATTTACTTCATATGTACAGTATTCCAAAATAACTATGGTGATTGATAGTGTTGTAATAAAACACAGGAACATACACACAAATTTAATGTTTCTTTAAAGATTTAAAAGCCTTCGCTTTGCATTCTATTTATAATTGAGCTTAAAATATTTTTAGCAGAAATAAAATTCTATTTTAACTATAACATATACCATTGTTTTGAATTTGCAATCAAACTTCTCTTAGTCATCTTTAAAAGTGACTAATATTTCGTGCCTTTGATACTTAAAAACCAAGCCATTTTTATTTAATGGAAACTATTGTATAATTGTAGTTCCATACTATTTATGCCACGTTAGGTTATGCAAGAATTGTGAAATAAACAAAGTGCTAAGTCTTGTCTTGTCCATGTGTTATCTTTGTAAAATTCAGATAATTATTGGTATAAACTATTATAATATTAGCTGCCCAGTTTGGACTATAATTTTTGCACTGAAAAATCAGCAGTGTACAAGTCATTAAGAAGAAACAGAACATTCTGCCTGCTGTGTAGAAACAATTTGTACTAGTACCTTAAAGTAATATGTGGGAGGCAGTCTCAGATTTTGAGATCTTAGTTGAAAAATTTGATTATCCAATTGTGATTCACTTCCTTATGTCCTTTCTACTTTGAATATGAAAAGGCATGACTTTATACTTGGAAGAAGAAGGTTGAGCTCCTCTGCTGTCTGTCCTTGTCTGCACCAGTACCTCAAGACTGGCTGGAGAATAGCATCAATGGAAAGGTTCTTAAAATGATTTATCTGCAGGAGCTTTTGATTTACTCAATAGTATCAATGCAGTTGTGATTCATGGCTTCTTACTTCACTTTACGTTACAAATAAAAGCTGGCATGCAAACAGAGAGGATTTTGTTGCCAAGATCAGACATGCAACCATTTATCTACAATGTTGGCATCTCCATATGAGCAAGATGCCCAAATACCCACAGTGATTCAGTCAGCTAAACTGAGGGAGCTGTGTACTTACATTTAAGCAGTGATATACACTGCTTATTTGAATAATTTTCTAGTCTTCAATGTCTACTCACTAGGACCTTGATTCAGCTTTGAAAACACATGTCCAGTACCATGTGAGAGGTGTTCAAGGAACTGATGTTTACTGTTATGGCAGACAGCTCTGGCACAGGATTTCTGTGAGATCTGTTCCTTTTCACATTGTCAGCAGGTGGCCAAGAAGGATTCCTGTGTATCCCAAAAGCTGCTGAATACCTCTGCACGGGTAACTGAGATGAATACTCTGTCTCCATGAAATATAGTGAAAGTGTAGATCCTTAGCTCACATTTAGAACCCTACATTTGCATTTGGGTGCCATTCCTGGTTAAATCAATCTCTATTATAGGTTATGATTATGGACATTCTTCTAGGAAAATTCAATTAACTGGGATTTCATCCCAGTCTAGTTAAAGATGTTGTCCTAAGGTAGTGTCTTGCAGTATGCCTACGCTTCCATACCTGCAAAGGAGGAGTAGATGTGCTCAATCCAGCTTCAAGCTACCCATGGAATGCCTGCAGCTGTAATTCTCATGGACTACACGTGCTAATTGGTTTTTCCTTTACTACACTGTGCCAAAATGTAAACAAATACCCTGTAACTAGTTCATATCTGTCTCCAAGTTTCAGGGTAATACTGTGCACTGAGATAAATTTCCTTTTGTTGGGAATGTAACAGACTGTATGAAACAGTGCCTCTATGGCAAAAAGTTTTTTGGTATCCCAGCTGTCTCATTTTAAATCTAGCACAGATGTCTTTGCTTCATGCAGCAGTGCGCAGTACAGTCATATCCCTAGACAAGGTTATCCACTTCAATTTATTGATGAAGTGGGAGGTTTGCCACTTCGGCTGTACATTTTTTGTTATATCCTTGTATTGCACCTTCCATAGCCAACACTGTTGGCTGCATTTAGACCTAAAAGCATGATAATAATAGTCATGGATGAGGTTGTACTTTAGTCAGGTTGTACTATATACTCCTAAAGAGACTACCTCTCAGCAGTAACCCTTTCCAGAAATTCAGAGCTGATAATATTTATGAGTGTTTGGAGCAGTTGAAATGTTGGCTAGAGATCTTTTAAATAGCTAAATTTCAACACATTCCCTAAGGAGCTGAGATGGAGATCATTTCAGACCTGTCAGAGGAAGATCATACTTTAATTGTACTTCATTGTACTATAAAAAATGAGACCTCTCCACTAGATTTAAGAGTCAGTGGTATTGTGATCTGTGCGAAATGTTAGAGGAACTCACCTGGGATCTTACAGTGTGTATGAAATACTTTTGTCAGTGACACAAGCTTAAAAATAGTCACATAAATGTGATGGTTTCTGCAATTGATCTTTTCTAGAAGTATCTCCAGCTTGACAGAGAGCATCTTTTCAGTTTGATTTATTCTATAATAGAGTACACTCTGGTGGCTGTCTTCCAAAAATGCTATCCTGAATATCTGTTTATAAGTAGAGCAGTTCCGAATCACTCAGTTCATGACTCCAGCATTTTACTGCAAGATAAATACTACTTTGGCTGTGGCACAGGTGCCAGCCTTCAAAATAGAGCATCTCTGAATGTAAAAGGGGCTGATTTCAGTAGCAACTGTTACTCTTTTAGGGCTATATATTAGCTTTAAAAATTAGAGTACAGTATGCCACAGAGTGTGGAACAACACTACTAGTACTATTTCTTAAAATCCAAGTTAGCCAATTTTTGCTCTCGTTTACCCGTTTCTCTATTCAGTAGAGAATGCATTGCTGTAAGCAGTAGGATAATTCTTTCTCCCGTTTCTGACAGTTTCCACAACCAGAGAGATTCTGTAATTGATACAGCATACAAGCTTCCTCTCTAAACCCATTTGTATGTCCTACAAGTTGTAGAAGTCTCAAAGGGATTTCCAGAAGTTTTCTCCATAGGATGCTAGTTTGCAGTGATTGCGTCAGTGAATTTTCATTCACTGATACAAGGAAGGGCAAGAATCTACTGTTTGTCCCACCAGTGCTTGAAAATGGGCCTTTGGACAGCACAAGACAGGCAGAGTTTGAGGAATAAAAGCCTCAAGTGATGCAGTTCTCTGCTAGCACCACAACAGATGCTAAGTCTCATACAATAAGTAGGGCTTTCCAACTTAAGGAATGCTTATTTGTAAGAGGTGCATTTCCTGAAAATGGGAACTGTCTTAAGGAAAAGGGACGCAGCACAACTGAACACCAAAAACGATAGTTAAGTGTCCAGCCAGTATTCCCAAGTCTGAGACAGAGAAATGTGTAGGTAATCCTGTGAATTATGCACCTGTGTACCCTTTAAATGATGGACCAGATGCTGAGGTGATGACCTTGTCAAAGTTCCTTTCTCATTGCAACTCTGGATGTCTTTCACGGTGGACTGTGCTGAAGGGATCACAAGGAAAAGTGCGCAAATATGAGAAACTTCTGAAAGCCCCAGGAGTGCGTGAGAAAGTACACACTCATGCTTCTGCAAGTTCAGTGCTTTACTGTACTTTTTTGAGCATTTGTGAAAAACTGTTCTTTACTAAGAAAGAAAAAAGTTTCAGTTGACTCTTGCAGGAAGTTTCTTATTGAATACAATTTAAGGATTATTGATTAATTCTAATAATCAATGGGTTGATTATATGTTCACAGCAGGCAGAGAATTAATCCTGCTATGCTGAGCAATTTTCAGTGAATAATATGGGTATTTAGATCCTGATCCTAGAATATTTTAAATTAATGTCTTTTTTCCTTTTGTGAGAATCATACTTTTGCTTCTACAAGGGCTGCTCCAAAAGTAATCCCTCCTATGTTATTATCTTGGTCACAATAATGGAGGTAGATGTAGGTGGTATGGCAGTACAGGTTGTACCTTCCACCAGTGTTTCATTACATTTTGTTGCTGTTTGACAGATGGCAGCAGAGGGGCAGACTGGCAGAATGGAATGTGACGTGGAAGTGTGTATGAAGTAAAGGTGTGTTACTGAATTTCTCTATGCAGAAAAAAAATTGCACACACTGACATTCATCAATTCTTGCTGGACATTTATGGAGACCAAACAGTGAATAAGAGCACAATGAAGCAGTGGGTGGTGCATTTCTGTAGTGGAGACAGTGATGTTTCAGCAGCTGTAGAACTGTGGGTTTTACGAGCACAGCATGCAAGCTCTTCATTGTTGGTGAAAATGCATACCTAGTGGCAGTGCTTGTGCTGAAAAAATAGTGTTTTGTAGCTGAGAATTTTCTCTGTCAACTAGTGCTATTTTGTTCTTTGTATCTGTTGTAGTTTCCATGGAATGAAATGTGAGGCATTACTTTTGGAGCAACCTCTGTATCACTGCAGCTTTATTAAATTGAGTATATTAACATCACAATGAATTTTGTTCAACAGATACAATAATTTGCAGCAATAAATCATTCACACCTTCCCTTCAGAAATTAGTGATGTACTGTGATATTCTGCTTACCTGTGTACAGGTAATAACAATACACTAAGAATACACTGTACCTTAGACAACATTCAGAAAAGTAATGTGCTTAGGTCAGTGAAGGACCACCTTAGAAATAAATAAATAAAAGAAGTTCAATTCTTCAGAAAGTCCCCGGTGTCTATCAGAGTGGAGCTTTTAGGTCTCATTCATTTTCCACCTCAGTGAGATAATTGGGAAGTAAATGGCGAAACAGAGTGCTGGTCTAATAGTAATGAGCAAGTAGATGAGAGAAAACAGAGTAGAAAGAGAATGTAGATGAGACATAGGAGGAAAAGATGAGAGAAAACAGATGGAAACCAAAAAGCCAATGAAGTGTGAAAGACAAGACTATAATGATTTGCTCAAGACATGGTGGAACTTGTCTGAATAAAATAAGAAAAGAAACCTATACTCTCAGTCCGACTTCAGAATAAACCAAATCTTTAGTAGGATTTTAAAAGGATTAAGGTAAAACTCTTTTCATCCTGGAATTAGAGATTCTTTTACAGGATATTCTGATAGTACTCAGACATTGAATAGAAAGATTGAAACAAACATCAAAACATTTACGTTTACACAAGCCAAATTTCACCCTACCAGAGGTCTAATCTTTGCTCGTACGTATTTCCTTTTATGTTGTATAGAACCTAAAATTGATCACAGAGATAACATCAGTGGAACTTACAGTTGTATACATATGTCCTGGAACACCGTTTTTTCTCACTTTACCCTTATCTAATAGTTATTCTGTGATCCCTTAATAATAAATCATTTGTTGCATTCATATAGATAATGGAATTTTTTAAAAAATTGAATGGAATATTTCAACTTACTGGAGGATAATTTTTGAACAGTTAAAGAGCACAACTCTGTAGCAACTATGTATGAGGATTTGGCTTCGCTTGCAGTTAGAAATGGAGCCAAAATGGAAGATGCACATGTACCCTATAGCTGATGAAAAAACATATGCCCTTTTCAAATTTAAGTGATTTTTGTCTGTATGGTTTGTACATGAATTCTAGTATTTTAATATTTTGGAACTGCAGGAGTTTCTGAACATCTTTAAGCCATTCTTGAGCTGTGTATGCCAGCAGTGAGCAATCCTGCTAAAAGGAGTGCTTCTTAGATTGCAAGCTGAAGAGTACTTCTCCTTTGTTGGTTTAGTCGCTGATTTTTTAGTTTTATTTTTATTTCATGACCAGGTCAAAGTTCTCCTTTGGTGATTCAATGAAATTTAAAGAGAATGGAGAAGAGCCAGAGGGAATATGAAAACATCAGTCTTGGCAGGATTAGCTTACTTTTCAGTCCTCTTTGCTCTTTGATACTCCTCATCTCTATCATTGCTTTTTTGGTGAAGGAAGCAGTGCAATTAGGTGGTGTGAAAGTTGGCTTGTTTTTCATCATGGCAAGCAGGACTTGACCCTTCCTCATTCCACAGTCAGAACTCCTCAAAGATAACTGTTTCCTTCCTGACTGCGGGTTTCACTTGGACTGACAGGTTACCAGTATTTCTGCTATCAGGACACCAATTGTTGCTTGAGATTGGAGTTAAATATCAAGATTCACAATACAAACTCTCATATTTTTTGCTAAAACAGAAGTAAAATAAAGAATTTACGAACTTTTATTTTTTTTGAAGGCTATGACAAATTTGAAATTTTGCTACTGCAATGTCTTTTTGAAGTCATACTGGATAAATAATGTCAAAAATGCCCTTTTTTTAGGCAATGTCTGTCAAGTTTATTGAGTTGATTTAGGAATTAAAAAAAAGACAAGTAAATGAGAAGAAAAATACAAAATTCTAGAAATTTATTTTTTTATTCATTTACAAAAGTCAGAAGGTGTTGAAATTAGAACTGCAAAATGAAGAACAATTTAGATATTTATATAACAATTTAGACATTTTCTAACTGAACTTAGCATTATACTAACCTAGGCTTCTTTTTTTTTTTTGTCCGGAGTCTGAACTATCTTGCAGAAAATATAATATAAAAATTACAGATTTTAATATATTCTTTTTCTTTACCAGTTCCTGCTGAAGGGCTGACAATTTCTCTTTATTTAGGTGCCAACAGTCTTCTAACCTTTCTTGAAGAGGCCACAACTTAAAAACCTATTGGATCACCTCCCATTTATTAGCAATGATAAAAACTTCCTCCTAATCACTGTAATTGCACAGCTCCATTTGACAGGTTTGGCAATTTTATGTTGGAAGAGTAATTTTAACAAAGAGTAGATGGGAACACAGTGCCAAATTTCTCAGCTGGTTTAAAATTACTTGTTTTTAAATATAGGTTGGCAAATGGGAGAAGAACTCAAGCAGCAAAAAAAAAACTTTTCAGTGTTTTTGGGACTGTTGATAATCCAAAGATAACACAAAGATGAAAAAAATGTTGCTTTAAAACTAGTAATTTGTGCATTTTACAAGTTCTGTTGGTAATTTTATATAAGGAATTCAAAATGACAAAGGGATTTCCTAAATAAATAGTAACTCTTTTTTTTCAGTAAGCATGCTAGTGCTGATTGAAAGTTGAATCCTTAGGAGATAAATGAATATGAACTTCTAAGGGGGGTTGTTGAATACTTGGAAAATGAATGTTTTATCAAATACATTTTGGCTTCAAGAAAAGTTCAAATTTTTGGACAAAATGAAAAATTTAGATTATATGATAACTAGATATTGTATTATCCATACATCAAAATTCCAAAGGGTTCTAATTTTATTTGTTTAATATGAAGTATGTTTGAATGTACTTTTAACTTACATTTATTACAATATTTTCTGAAATTTTCCTGTTGTTTTCTGATACATCCAATCTAAGTTATATTATTTTGTCTGTCACTCCAAGACATAAGTGCAACAAAAATAAAGGTATAAGTGAAAACTATACTTAGGGATGTTTTTGTTACTAGTTTCAACATTGTAAATTGAGACAGACATTGAAAAAAGGAACTAGGTGATTCAATTCATTCTTACATTTTCTTGAAATTATAATCAATCTCAGTTTCCAAGGCAACTGACTACATGAGGATGGACCAGCCAATAATGGGAAACAGCTTTCTGTTTTATTACTGTAACATATGGTAGAAAAAGTCTTTTTTGTTTCATGCTGTTGAATAGACTCTCCAATTTATCACCCCAAATAGAATAAAAAAATGATTAAAAGAGGTGTGAGTAGTTCAGTATTGAAGCAGAAATGCAGAGACGTAAGTTCATGGGGGAAAGGCAAAAAAACCCATCAAAATGTAATACTTAGATGCTCTTCTGCTAAAACCCAAACTTCATCTTGATTTTTCCTCTGACCTTCCTCAGGGGTCCTGGCAACATGAAGGGTTGGTGTAAGTGATTGTATTGGCAAATGGATTCGTATTATATCAGTATGACTCTCTCAGGGTGAGTGGAATTGCCTTTCTGCTGTGAACTGCCTGGCACAAATAAAGGGCTTCCTCCACGTGCATCACTGAAAGAGGTATGATTGATGGAGGACCACGAGGCATACCACATTTCTTTTGCAGATGTCAGATAGAGTCTATTAGGAGAATTGTTGGTTCCTTGAAGTCAATAGAAGCTTAAGTAAAATATATCATGATATATCTTCATGTTTTGTGTCTCAGTCTGAGATTCCAAGTGCTTTACTACTCACTACTCTTTCCTACTTGAAGCTGTGATATATTTATTCAGTAGTTAAGATATTCCCCTTTTTTTCCTTCTTCTTCCAGGTGTGTTCAGGAAAGCATTTTTGTTTACCAGAATTTACATATTGATCCTTGTTTTCCTTTTTTGGAACTTTTCCTGAAGCTGGCACTGTATCTCTTAACCATGAAATCTTCTGTTTCAGATATTGGATTAACATAGATTCCTTTGCTACTTTCTTATTTTATCAAGCTACCTATTTATGCCACTGCTTCCTTACTATTTCAAGTTATTTTCTATATGAAAGATTTCCATTTGAATTTCAGTATAAACAACTATTTATTTTTCATTTTACCAAAATATGAATCAGTGTTCCCTTTGTCCTCATTGTGCCATTCTTGGCTTCCTATTTCCCTAAGTCTCAGTTTCCTCCTTTCTTTAACTTCACTTCTAACGTTTTTGGTGTAACTTTTGCAAGAGAGTATTTCATATTTTAAAATACCATCCTACCTAATGGTACTCCCTGGACAGGGATGGTTTTGTGAGTTAAGATTTTCTAATTGCATTCACTTCAGTTAATACTTAAGCATAGACACTTACTTATCTTTTGTTGTTGTTGTTAGTAAGGGAAGAGAGGAGATAGAACAATATAGGTTAGGATAATATTCCTCCAAACTGCCCAGAGCCAACATTAGATCACATTTCTAACCAAACTGTAGCTGAAACTGCACCAGAAAAAGTTGTAGTTTCTGACACTGTGTGGTACATAGGAATTATTGCTTTAGATGCAATGTCCCCTTTTCCCACAAATACCTTCTTTCAATTTTGTATGCGTGTTTGGGAGAGGGGAGTTGAGGGAAATGATAGGAATGTAAATATAATACATATATAAGAATATAGAAAAGTTCCCTTCTTATTTACCTCACATTACCTGTAAATATTTCCTCTAAATCTCTTAAAATTATATCACTGTGAGTTCCATTAACTGTTATTCATCTTTGGGAAAGTGAGAAGACTTGATGCTTCTGTATCATATAAAGCCTTGGTATATAAAGGGTGCTGTGATTTTGGCTGTCAGAATGAAGTCCAGCTGGTCTGTTTAAATATAGACTGGAGTAAGGGGATGGGCTAATGTGGTCCTAATTTTCAGTGTCAAAGTTCTTGCAAGCTGAGACAAGTAGATCTTTAGTTATCAATATGGAAATGCTGGATGCTATTGCTGTCTGTTACTTCACTGTCTTTCTGCTTTAGTCCAGAGACACTTCCTAATTTGGTTTGGGTGTAAGAAAATGTCCATATGTTTCTTTTCTACTAGTGTCTGTTGCTGATCAGGAAAAAACAAGAGAAAGTAACATATATCTGTGTATGTTTGAAACAATACCTCTGACAAGCTAAAAAATCAGATTAGACATATGAGCTATTATCTGAGTATTATTAGTTCAATAGTGACAATGTAATATATAAAAATAGTGGCTGTCCAGAAAATTTTGAAATTTCTATGTAAACCACACATGCAGAAAATAACATTAGAAATAGCAATGAATATACAGAAGAAATACAAGATGATGCAAGAGCACACATGAAAGAGAGAATACATAGACACCTCTGAGTAAAAGATGAATTCAACATTATGTGGGTACATCTTTGTATCCACAACCATGTTATGAATGCAGCATGCAAAAAGATTATGCTTTGACAAATGGCTTTGATCTTGATGAGTAATGATTTCTAGAAAATGTTTGTTATCTTTACATTTAAAAGGAGAGAGAACTTTAATACTTCTGGGCAAACTGCTCTTTCCAGAAATGTAGAAAATGTTGTGGTAAAAGTATTTCTTCTAAGGGATTTGTGTCTTTTATCTACTTGCATTACTGATCCCATGAAAAATATGTCATTCCTCTATTATATATCTCCAGGCATGCTGTATTAGATTTACCCCACTGTTTCTCCCCACATCTCACTTTTACACAAGTTGAAAACTGTCTTAAACTTTTGTACTATGACAATAATGCCATAAAGTGCACTGCTGACACTGCAAGCTGATCTGTAGCATGAGCAATAGTCCAAAAGTTCAGGTAGAAAAAGTATGAAAACTATAGAAAAAGTGAGTACTTCAGAGCTCTCTTCTCAGATTCATGAAAACTCTTATGCTTTTTAATTTACTTAGAATACTATATTTTCCTTGTTTTCCCCAATTTCACCATTTCCTAAGTAGTGTAAGTAAAATAAATTCTACAAGTTCCTCTTGTGCTGTTTTTAGATGGCTAAGGAATTTGGATTTGTTATCTACTCTAAAAAGACACTGAAAAATATGCTCCAGTTAATAAGCTTTTTTGGGAACACGGTAAATTGCTAAGAGAGGACACCATGCTACCATTTAGTTTGTGAACTCTATACATCCAACAAACTGTGGCAAGTTTTTACGTCTGAATGTAGCTATTTCCAGTATTTTAATGTTTTTTTCTTCTTTGGAAGGATCTTTTTTCTATGTAATAAGATTTACTGGAAGCACTATAAGTAGTATTATTTTGTTAAAGTTTTAGGCTGAGTCCACTGATTTTCATCATAAAATGCTGTTGAAAGAAGAGACTTATCAGAAAGTTGAAAACAATATTTTGTTATAGTAAAAAGCATACACTGTAGCATTCTCAATCTTGATAGAAATGTACTGTTTTCTAAGCTCAGTGCTACAGACATACTAATTTTAAAACAGAGAACTAAAAATACTCTCAAATGGGATTATTAACTTCCTGGCAGAAAAAATTCTGAAGATCAACTTTCCTTTTGAAAGAATGAAGTAAAAACAAAAGGACACCAAATTGTCTCTTCTGATAGAAACCTGTTACATCATGAAAGCTAAACACTGCCTTAAATATTGCCTGAAAGTAAAATTTGACAGTATGTAGACATATGTTATTACAACTTTCCATATCTGTTAGAATGGCTTTAGTAGAGAAATTACTGAATTTATATGGTGGGATTCCATAGTTACATTTTATTTTTCCAGCTTTGGTGATATTTTTAAAGTCATGCTACGTTATATATTGAAGCTTTGTCTTTGTAAATGAAGTCTGTATTGCTCTTTTCTCAAGCGTGATCTTCAGTTGCATAGCTTCTCAAAGCCGCATTAGTCTTTTAACCACCAGCTAGAATATGTTAAATATGTTTGATTTATGTTGCACAAGATGGCATTCTAGCAAGTAGCTTTATCCGTGATCTAAAAAAAGAAATATAAGTTAAAAAATAGTAAGCTTTTTCATTATTTGACAAATATTTCCACAAATAAGACTCTAAATTTCTTATTCAGTCACTTTTCTGAGTAAAAATGTTCCATAAATAGATATTCTGCATGTGCTGTCTTGGCCTATAAGCCCATATAACATTTTATATTTGCATACTAGACAGCTGGAAGAATTTGATCCTTCCAAGGAAACCTCTCCTTTCAACATATAATAATTTAGGGAGACTTAGGCACAGAGCTTTAGAACAAACTTTTCTCAATTTAGCCACTCTCTTTACCTAACACCTCTGAAGTTTGGATTTTACTCTGTTATCAATGTGGATATGAACGTACATACTGTGTGCTTGTATGTGCATTTTCCAGTGTGTCTAGAAGAAGAATAATTTTGTTTGGCAATACTTTTAAGAGAATTCCCCAATACAAGAAGTAGTATTTTCCTCATGCTTTTCTTGTTTTTTACTTGTTTCCTTGTTTACTTGTTTCTTATTTGGATTCTTTTTATATTAGTTCAAAGACACTGACTTAAGAATACTATAGATCAAACATGGAAGAGCCCTTGTAATTATACTGAAACTGCTCCTTCTAAATAAAAATTTAAAAAAAAGAAAGGAAGATCAGCAGACTAAAGTATTGCAATTCCTGTTGTAATACAATTTAGGACTCTTGCATGCAGAATGCCAACCTAATTTTTTTTTCTTTTTTTTTTTTTTTTTGAGGAACCTACAAATAGTAATCTTGCTCTCTGATATTATCTTCAATAGCCAAAAATAAATTCACCAGTGTTTCAGAAACTTTCCATTCGTTCAGTGACACCTAGATACTCCTAAAATTCTAACATTTGAAATTTCTAAATTGGGGGAATTCCTGGAAGACCTTGACCCTTTAAATACTTTAGCATGTGATTAAATTAAACGCTATGCACAAATTCCCCTGTAATGAGCATGTATTATATGTGTCCATGTTTTGTATTGATGTGGTAACTTTTGCCCCTTGACAAATAAAAGAAAAAAGATTGTATGGGAACTGTTGAGTCACAGCTTGAACCACTGATTGATCACCTGAGGCGAGGACTGAGTCAACCATGGAAGCACGGGTGAAGGTAATTCACCTGTGTGACTGGAAGGGGTGGAGTCTGGCTGCACCTCTCCTAGACCTCATTTAAGGGCTGACTGCCACGGGGGAAGGTTCTTTAGTTGGAGATCCCTCCTTCTGGAATTTTCTATTGTAAGCCTAGGACACAGGTGAATGTGTCATTTTTGTCTCTTTCCACCGCAATTAACTTTCAAATTATAAACCTGTAAAATGCTATCCTAAAATGCCATACCACTATTTTAACTGTACGTTTGTTAATTGTACAAAGATATTTTGCATCCCCAGAAAGCAAATCAAGCAACTATAAATAGTAGTGAGGATGAGAATGTTTATACTGAGAACTGTGCTTATAGAAAGTAGTGAAGGAATAAAATAGTAAAAAGGTATAAAAGGAAAACTTATAAGAATAAAAGAAAAGATATGGAAGTCTATAAAGATATGAAATATATAAAAGATGAAACTAAGATGGAGAAAATCTGAGGAAATTTGACGTGCCTTGGAGGGTAAGTCCAGAACACAACTAGAGATCGGATAGCAGCAAGAAAGGAATTTAGGGGGCAAGTTTTCAGCTATGATCTCAATGAACTTGGGCTGACAGCAGGACAGGCATAAAGAAATGTTAAAAAGTTCAGCCAAAATTTTAGGAAGATACACTACTATAAATTCAATATTACAGATGGAGAAAAGAATCTCCAATAGTTACACAGAAACACTGTGTAGCTTTCTGTGAGGACTGCCATTTCTTGATATTGTGTTACATTAAAACATGTGTGCAAACAACACATAAAAATAATAGATACCATAAGTTCCACATAACCTATCAGGGCGATCTTTTAAATTCTTTCTGATCTACTCATATCAGAGTACGTTCTACAGAATACGTAAAACTGTGAAGTTTTAAGGTAAGACAATGTAGTGATTGTTTGGAACTACATTTTATTTGCAGGATAAGAAACTTAAATACTTCACATAGGTCTAAATTTTTTTCAGACAAAAAACTTGATCTCCATTTGATGGCAAAGCGTCCACTCTACAATCACTTTATGTATATATTTTATTCATCATATAGATCTAATATAACATGATGAGTGCTTTCATAGCATTTGCCAGTAGTTAAAGTAGTGGACTTAGAGAGTTCTGCCTTTTCTGTCTGAGTTTTTCCAAGGACTACTAACTAATTCATTCAAGTCTTTTACCAGCTCGTAGTTCTAGCTGACCCACTTGAGAAGGGGATACAAGAAATGCTTGCTTTAAAGGACTGTGCAATCTGGAACAGCCTCACTGATTTATACTGGCTAAAGTTTTGGGCCATCCTATTTTTTAATGTTCTGAAAGTACTTTGAGGTAATTGGATGAAAACACCGTGGATTTTAGGGAAAGAACCAATAATTTACTACGCAATTCCAGTGTGCAGTTTTAGAGCATTGTGGATTTTCTTTCTCAGTTATATAAATTGCTGTCCTGGGCTGGTTTTCTTGCTTGCTTCCTTTTTAAATTACCAACGCAGCAAAAGAATTGTATCTATTTGCATCGACTTAACTTTCTTTGGAGATTTCCAGCTCTTTGCAGTAGTACTTGAAAAGTCATTTTTGGGCTGGGTATTTTTCTGCAGTCTCTTCTGGGAGAACAAATGTTTAGGAGCATCTTAACCATGTGCTGTAAACGTACAAAAATAGAATGGAAGGATAAAAGGAACAAGATCAAGTAAACAGAGTCCCTTGGTAGAATCTCTTTAATGTCTTGCATCTGATGTTCATATTGGTGGGGAGGGGAGGGTCACATGCTTGATGTTTTCTCTGAAACTACACCCAACTGGAAACCATCCCTTGGCTTCTCCACGGACAGCAGGCTACCCAAATGGAACGTATTAATTCCTTGGGGAAATCTCTTTAGTAGGAGAAAAAGGAATCTTTTCAGTTTCTCAGGCACATGCTCTGTTGCCTGTGCTGTCAGGCTTAAAGGAGGACCTGCGCTACCTGGAGCTGGAGGACACAGTTTCATTGTATCTGCAAGGTTTAGAACGGATAAATAACTTCTGTAGTGCAGCTGCTCAGGCTTTGCAAATTTGACATGTTTATTAATGAAAATGTGACAGAAAAGAAAGAAACAGTCAGCTAAGCAAGATGCCCCTGTAACTCTGCTGTCATCATTAGGTGAATACAGTATACCAAATATTTAAGCTTCTATATGATTCAGGATCAAGAAAATAAATATCTCTTTTATGTGCTCTATTTTCTTTGGAGAAGAGAGTAGAGGAGAGTGTGAGTCATAGTGGAAGAAAAAATTCACTTATTTTCTAACAAAAACTACTTGCTTTGGAGGAGGATCCTAGCATTAACTTCTGTTTGCTGATAACCCCTGCAGCCTGGCTGCTTCTACCAAGAAGCTGACAGCCTGCCATTCCTCAGTCTGTACCTGTCTGGTGACCTATGGCCAGAAGCCAAGTCATATTTCTTGCTTCTGCTGTGGATGAGATAATTGTTTCTACCTAGGTCTGAGTACAGAATAGCTATGTACCCTTGGCAAGGATTTCTGATGAGCAGAGTTTTGACCCTTCACACCATAACAAATCCTGCCAGCTGCAGTCTGACTTCTGAGCATAGGGCTGGTCTGAGGAATTTGGGAAGGTTAATATTAACATCTATTAGTGTATGAACAATACTAGTTCTATGGCTTTTTGTGTTTGTTTTTTTTCTAAGGAGCTTTTTTTGCCATGATCTAATTCGGATGATTCTCTCCTTGAGCAATTAAAAAAAAATAAATGCTATGATTATTGAGCTCCCGAGAAGGCATTTGATGCACGATAACAGCTTTAAGCGTTTTTCTGTGCCCTCCAAAGCCTATATGGAAAAGGAGCAAGATGCAGACTCATAATTCTCTATTCCCAAGAGGCAGAGAAGTGTCAGTGTCCTGTCTGTTTAATCATATTCACTTTTCTGAGGTAAAAATCTTCATGAGAAGAAATGAATTTCATGTTGCTTTGAAGTTAAGAAAAGGAGTCCACTGTGTAGTGTAGTCTTCTATTTTTTAACAATTGATAGCCTCAAAATGATTTTCCAAGGACAGCTATTCAGGAGTAATGAAGGGGCAGAAGGCTGAGAGATGGCAAATGCCAAAGGATTTTACCTCTATCCTTGTGAAATTCGGTCCATATTTAAATACTTATGCATTTAACTTGTGATTTCCTATGGCACTTCATAGGATAGGAAAGTATCTATCACATTTGTGCAAGAATTTACACATGCCATAAAGAAGAACTTCTCAAAGGTTAGAGAGATTCTACCTACACAAATTCCAAAACAAAATGCTGTGATGTTGCCCAAACATTACCCTTCTCTTCTAGGCAGAAATCTCAAGTAATTATTCCAAAGATGAAAAACCTTGAATGCCTGCTAGCTAGTGTAGAGGAAGACTTGAGCAGAAATTTAGGGACTAGATGTCCATCTGGTCCTCTCTGCAATTGAGGGACTTAGTGCTGTCATCTTTTTAAGAGGTCAAATAACAATCCTGTTTGCTGTGACAAAGGTCGCAAACATTTTGGGGTGTTTTAAAGAGTCCCACTTGCTACTGAAGCTTGAAACAGATTAAATTTTCTATATCATCTTTTTTTTCTTCAAGAAAAAGTGCTTGGATTTTATGTTCAATATAAAATCAAGAAAAATGTATAATCTGGATAGGCTCTGGCATTCCAAATCCCTCAGTGTTATGGAGAATAGAAGAGACACAAGTGACAACACCAGTCTTATGAGGCACAGAGGTGAGATGAACAGTTGGACTAGATGATCTTGGAGATCTTTTCCAACCTTGGTGACTCTGTGATTCTCTTCTAGTATGTAGTTTTCAGAAAAGCAGTAGTAAATTCTTCTCATATTTGTAAGAGGAAGAGTATTATAGCAAAAGTAGGGTGCTATTTTTCCGGTGAAATTAAGCATACACTTCTGTGTATTTTAAAAAAGATTTTATTTATTGCACAAAAAATCCTCTCAGGTCTTATTTTGTTACGTAAACTGAGGTTAATACTGAAAGTAGTAACATAAATAATTATATGTGCCACCTCTCATTATTATCCTTAAATCTTTCTCCGTTCTATCACTGAGATCACTATATTTCCTTTCTGCGCAGGTTTATCAACATATTTAATACTGTTAAATATGTTGTTAATAACTATGATAATAGCCTGGTGCTTTGTGCTGGAAGACTTTGCTTTCAGTAGTTAATAATTTTGCTAGTGTTATCCAGCATATCTTGCAGTTTCCTTGTCACAGATCTATCTAACAAAAAATTATCTTGTCTTGACAGAAAACTGACTAAAATATTTTTGTTGCTTGCAAAAAATGAAACTATGGTTTAATTTGTTTAGCCCAAGTAATTAGAAAAATATGCTGACATCTTCGTACTTCAGAGTAAGACCTTAAAATGTGGTAGATGTGTTGTAGGTTTTCCCAACATTGCAAATGACTCAGCTCTCCAAAATCTCATTCTGCTTTAGCTTGTTAAGTTAGTGCTCTGTTACCTGAGCTTCCAGAGTTGCTTTTGGCTTTGAACATGCTACATCCTCAGACACTAATGAGCATTGTCTGTGCTGTACCCATTGTGCTGCCACTTTATTTGACGTAGAGAAGAAAAAAGAGGGTCTGACTTGAATTTGACAAAATGTGAATGAAGAGTAGGAGGGCAAAAGATAAAATGGCTGCAGATAGGGAAGTTTTCCACAAGGTCTCTTCTTCTTTCACTACGTAAGATATATGATGCTATAGGGATAGGTAAAGTTTGCATATCAGCCATAGTCCCCATCAGTAATCAGGATTTGTGCCACATGTGTTTCAGAATTAGGGAAGTTTGGGAATGTGTTGCTTCAGACACTGAACATATAATTAGAGTATCAGAAGGTACGTACACAGAAAGATAAGATGTGGTTACATGGGAGATCTTTTTCCTGATGTTGCTCCCTAGCTATGTGGAGTTTGACCTGCAGAAATGTTTAGTCACTGTAGTATCTAAAGCAATGTACTCTGTGTGTTGCATATAAATATAGAATAAAATACCTAGAAGAGATGTAATCCGACCTCCTGCCTCAAGGCCATATGAGTTTGAACCTATAGCAGGCATAATACATATTACTCTTACCTGTTATTGAAAACTTCAGAGATATCAGTTTAAATCTTCTTAAACAGTTTGAGAAGATTATCTGCTCTTGATATTTGAAAGGTTTTTCCCGTGTCTGAGTTACAGCTTTCCTGCTGTTATGTCTTCATATCCTAACCATACTAGAAATACAGGACAGGTTTTTTTCTTTCCTCTTGCAGCAAGCACTTATATATTCATGGACTGCTATCATATTTCCTTTCATGTTCTGTGAATCAAATAGTTTTTTGTTTGTTTGTTTTTACTTAGGTTACACTTTTTAGAATACTTTTCTTTACTGTTATTCTCTCAGATTGGTCTGAGTCCTTCTGGGAGTGTAACACCTGTTGCCAGAATCCATACTTCAGCACAGACCTACTAATATGTGATGTGTTTTGTGTCATTTGGCCTGTGAAAATTCATAGTTATGGGCTCACTGAAATCGCCAGGAAAATGAAATGGCCTAACATTTATTTTCTAATACAAAACAATTCACTGAAGTGCTGTATGACCTGGTAACAGCTTTTTATTTATTCTGAATTCTGCTTTCCTCTGGCCAACAAGTAAAAGTAACACTTTCCTAGTATTAAAAATAACTTTGAGGAAATCAGAACAGAAGAAAATCATAAAATATGGATCAACAACTGAACTGAAAACAAAGAAAACTACTAAAATGCTTCTTTCACAAAAAAACCTTTTCAGCAGAACAGCATTAACTTTGGCCTAAGGTTTTTTAAATAAATATCTTAACTAATACACATAATGTGACACAGATGCAAAATTCATTTATAAATTTTGAACTGTGTATACTGATTGGGATTTCCTTGGCTTAATAAGTTTCAGAAGGAGAAGTCATTATTTTTCTTTTCTGAATTAACACAGACATTACAAGCTCAAAGCCTGTCACAATAGGTGCAAAAGCTGCCCATTTGCCTTCCCTTCAGAATGTCAGCATGTAAAAAGGCATTTCCAAAGGCAGAGTGTAAGGCTATATCTTCTCCCTCAGCACAGCTTCAGTGCTTTGGATTTGGAGGAAAGCTAAGACAAAGAAAATGCCTCCTGAAGTTTGTCAAGGAAGGGGTTAAAAATAGTGGAATCTTTGTGACTGAGAGGGGCTGAATTATCTTCCTGACACCAGCAGGGGTTGCTGTCACTGGTTTGTGGTTGTCACATTCCTGTTATGCTTGACCTTGGAAAGGCTTGACAACATAATCTGGATTTGATTAAGGGAATTTCATGTTTTTCCTTTGCTAGAGTCACCCCCCACCTCGACAAACATTTAAAAATGTTAAGAAGAAAAAAGTTTGGAAAGCAAACATTTTCCCAAAAGAAATTTATAGTTCAAATTTACACCAAGTTCTCACTAACTGGAGCAGTCCGGGTTTCCACTCAGGCTTTGAGCACTCTCTGTAAACCATTAGTCACTTCCCTGGAAGAGGCAGCTTTTTATAGGCAGCAGGGTAAAACAGGCACAGATGTATGTGTAATGTTAGAGTCTTTCACATGTACCTGCCTTTTTTCCACCCTAAGCTGTAGAAGAGAAAAAAGAATCAAATGATATGACGCATCAGATTTTGTTTGGTGATGGCAATGATTGGCTTAACTAAAAGAGAATGTTTTTGATGCACAAAATCCTACGTTGGATTCTTGAGGTTGTGGCAATGTATAGCATGGAGATGGAAGTTCTTTTAATTTTTAACCAGTTGTTCTTTTCTCTCTACAGGACTGTGATCATGCCAGCTGCCAATGAGTTTGATCCAGAGATTGTCCTGGTATCAGCAGGATTTGATGCCGTGGAAGGCCACGACCCTCCACTGGGTGGCTATAAAGTCACAGCTAAATGTAGGTATAATCTCAGGATGCACTTTTTTGAGTTAGTACTTTTTCTGAATAGAATCTTTACTTGAAGTCCAGGTTACATTCGTATGTCTATTCTGTGACATGACAGAGGTGCAGTGGAGGGCGAGGATTCTGTTCATCTGTGCTCAGCAATACTGTGGCACTGCAGGACCTCACCCAGCTCACGGATGAGATAGAAATGAACATGTTAGCATTTCTGGCTTGCTCCTTTCTGTTCCTTTTGGCGTTTCTGTCTTGGCTTTTTAAAGTATTACTTTTCTGGCATTCAAATAACATTTTAGAGGTTTCATGCTTTTCAATAGGCCCCATTTTCCAAATACTTATTTCTTTTTAAATGTATACTGGAGATTTTAAGCATTGGAGGCCTAGATCCAATCTCATATTGCTGTTTTGTTATTGTAATCTCTTCAGCTTGATGGCACTAATTCTGAATTACATCAGTGCTCATGAAGGCCAAATTTTTCTAAAAGACTGCTCTGTTGGGTCTCAATATTTGGATGTCCATTTCATACCTCAAAGAAGTGTGTTCAATACAGTTTTAATACAGGTCTATCTGATATGTCTCATACATAGTACTCCAAAGTCAAGTCACAAGCTTTACTGAATACTGTGGCTGAAATGATCTGAACCTGAGACACTGAGCATGGCTGGATAATGTAATAATGCTTGTACAGTAATGTGCAGTATGACTTTGCTATGCAGAGAGGTACTCCCATGAAGCAATGCAAAATTTTCCGATACAGTACTGTGAATAATTTTCTTTGCCATATCTCAAGACATACCATATTAACATTAAATTAGTTATTAACTATTGATCCCTGTTGCTAATCCAAAATGCTTTGTGAAAAGTCTGGAGTAATAAGAACTAATGTCGTTTAGCATGCTACACAAATGGGCTTCAGCTCAGAGGAGTTTTGTCCTTCTGACCTCTTGGTCTTGTTATGTATTTTGTTATATACATTGAATGAAGTTGGTATCTACTTCAGGAGGACCAGGGAACAGGCACAAACATTTTTGCTTGCATTTAAACTGTGCAACCTAGAGGTTTCTCTGAATGTCATGCACAACAAGTAGGTGAAGAGTGAGGATGTCTATTCATGGTGATATGCTGTGGAAAGTGAATATGTGCATAGAGCAGTGCAAGATCCTCCTGCACATACTCACATAGGTGCTAGATTACAGCTGGGTTGGAACAGTAATACCCCTTTGACTGCAAATAAGATGTACAGAGATTTTAAACAGTTTTTAATCTTAATGCAATGGCTCCATTCAAGAAGAAAAGCATAGTATATTTGAGTAGTATGCACTTTTGAGCACCACTTTTCTGTGCACTACAATTTTTAGTAAGATGGATGTTAAAAATTGCTCAAAGATTTACCTACTTTAAAAAAAAAAAAATCTGAACTATAATTCATCATCAGACGCACAATTTCATGAGCATTGAATAGTTATTTGGACTTAGCACAGGAGATGGCATGTTAAGTATCCTTTAAGTATCCATGATACTCCAGCAGGATACTCTGGCATACATTATTCCTGAAGATGGGATGTTCTCACATAAGTTTGAGCAACTTTCATATAAATTGCAGTAACGTTCATATTTTCTTCTTAGAATAGACTGAATTTCACATGACAATAAAGTGTTCAATGTTTGAATTAATGCTAATTTCAATTCATTCATGAACTATCACCCCAACATTTTAGAAACTGAGTCACAATACATCTTTAATATGCTGCACATCCATAAGTGGTACATATGTCTGTACGTAGAAAAAAGTAGGTGAGTCTTGTTTAAGTTAAGGGAAACACCAAGAGAGATTCAAATGATCATATACCTGAGAGATGAATAAAGCCTTTTGTACAGAGCCAAAGGAATTTATTATTTCCCCAAAACAAAATTCTCTGCATTCCTCCATGCCTTTGTAGAACATAACATACTATATGTGGTATGTAGAAAAATGAAGTTTATTTTAAAAAGGTCATTTAAACTCCAAAGAAACCTCCATATTAAAAGCTACAAATAGGTTTTTATGCAATTTTTTAAATATTTCTCTGTAAGAATTAAAAATTATGCAGAAGCAAGTAAATGTAAAGATTCATCTGAAAATAATTCTTAAATCATAGAATCCTTAGAGGTGGAAGGGACCTCTGAGGGCCATCTAGACCAACTCCAGTATTCAATTATTCAATCTTCAGCATTTTCCATGCACTTAATACCTTGGATTTTCTGATTCCTGATGTCCCAATACAAATTTCACACATGAAAAATAGGGAGATACTGACATCAAATTTACTAACTTTGTTAGACAGGTAGAGAGACACTGGATTTTTGATAGAAATTATGTTCTGTCTTCAGTAACAGCTAAAAAATTAAAAAGTATTTACCAATCAGCATTTCCAAGTAATAAAGTAAAAGCCAGAGGATGAAAATAACACATGAGATCAACTACAGCCTTGGAGTAACTGTATAGCAGGCCATTATGTAAAGAAAAATTTGGTCTACTTAATCTGTGCAGTTTGAAATGTGTACACTATAAACTGTTTTAAACTAATATTTTAATTTTTTCCTATACTGATGTATGATCTGATTTACTGAACAGCTACCATTTCTGACTATTAAATATATCAGCAACAAATGCATATTTTTGCAGCTGATTCTAATGAATGCATTTGATGGGCAAGGGAAGATTTCTCACAGTGTGATGACCTTCAGCTCCTCTAGTAGAAAATAGCATGGAAAAAAGCCAGCTAAGATCAATGATAATAGCAGAGCTAAAAGATAACTCACTTAATTTATCTCTAGTCTCATTAAGTAACTAAATCACTAAAGGTTTTTTCCACTGGGGAAAAAAGATCTTTAAAAGAGACTGGGGGAGTCGAATCTTTCCTTCCTTTCTGCACATTTTAAGTTATTTTCCACAAGTAAATGTTTTTTTCCAGCTGCCTTTGCAATCCTTCTTTGTTGATTTTTCTGAAGAAAAAGGTTCTCGCTAAACTCATTTAAATAACATTTACCTGTCTGCTGCAATGTGGAAGTGAGAATAAGCATAAACTAAAGCACTCATTTAAACCCTAACTTTGAGGATTTCACAGGCACGTTTTCTTTTGGTTGCTTCTTTTTATCCCTTATCCATTTGAAAGGCAGCATTATGCATACACAACTTGAAACATAAACTTGATCTATGTGCATAAATGTAGTGATGGATTTTATAATCTGTTAAGAAAAACATGGGCTTCAAATACTTAAGAGTAGCATAGTATGTAACTTACTGGTGCCAGGAAGCTTTTAAACATTTGGTATCAGCTACATTTCTAATATCTCAGTAAGAAAAAAAGAAAACTAGCTCTATAAACAATACCTTTTATTAGACCACTTAGATTAGCTGAAAATTGTGTATTTCTGAATGAAAAATCCCTTTTCCCAGAATAAGGTCTTCCCCAAAAAGGGGACATTGTCTGAAAAGGAGTTGTTTTCCAAATAAACCTTTTTTATGATGAAGATATCCTTGGTAACAAACTGCCTATGTCCTTAAGGATACCACAGCTGCACAAAGTCTAACGTGAGGAAGCAAAGCAAAGAAAGCGAGGCATACGCTGGTCCTGCTGACCCAAGGTCTTGGACAGTGATAGGAGCCAAATCCTGCTCAGGAGCTTCTTTAAATTATGATAGGCCTGGATCATGTTGCCAAAGATATTCAAGCCACTTACCTCAGATTTTGCTTTCTGTGACCCTGTCTTATGACTCAAGCTCAACTTAATTAACTGAAACAAAGGAAAAAAGTGGTTTATTGCCAAGTGCACTTTTGGTGCCACAGCTGCCTCCATGTTGCTTGGTTACACTGGTTCCCCAAGCTCCGTTGTGCAGATGTGTGCAGCAGCAGAGCTCTCTTCTTCACAGCTCTCATATCCAGAGTAACTATTGATGTTATTCAGATGCCTTTGTTTGGACTAGGTACTATAAATGTGCTTTAATTTCACTGTTAACTATAATCAACTAAGAGGAAACCTTTCCTTAGTTCCTGACCTAATATTTCTTATTTCTTATTTCTTATTTCTTATTATATTATTTATTTATTACCAGAACTGAGTTATATTTTTAATAAAATAACAGGTATCAGTACAATATGTTACATACTGTAAAAACATAGCTGTATAAAGTTCTTTTTTTTTTTTTTGTACTTGAGTATTAAAAATTGTGCTGACAATAAAACATAAGAAAAAGGGCAAAGAAATAAAGGGGATGAAGTGGTTTTGTACTTACAATAGTAAGGAGGTGCCTGAAGAATAAGAATCTGCTCTTCCATCTTGTCCTTCTGAGCCTTTGGAGGAGGTACTAAATATAGGAATGATATATTTTGTGTTTTATTTTATAATTACTTACAACCTCTGATAAAATGCACTGTATTGTTGTGCCAGTTGAGCGCTGCGAGGTGTATGGGTCTGAGAAAGAGCTTCCAGGTCAGATCATAAGTTTGGAGGTAGTTAGATCCTGTGAAAGCACTGCTTTCAAATTTTGCCCTGCTGACTGTAGAGGTTCTCCCTGTAATATTATCCTGAGGTGAAGTACTTTCTCTTTGTTTTATAAAGCAGCCCTAAGAATAATGTCTGCATTAAAGTCCCTGCTATCACTTTACTGATTAAGTAAATATTCTGCCCAATTGCTCATTAAATGGTAACTATTCAGTAAAAAGAATAAAATAAATAGAGAAGTGTCAGGCAAGACTTAAGAATTTTTCAGGGTACTTATGTTTGTTAAGGGCAATAATGATTTACTGGAGTTTTCCTGTTGTTTTACTCTTAGTCTAAAGATGCTATTTGACACCAGAGTGCAAAATAAGATCAGCAATTAGCACTAGGAAAAGATACTGCTGCAGGCATTCGTGATATAAATCATACCTGTCTAGTATTGTGCCAAATTCATGATACAAGGTAGATGCAGTGTCTAGAATGTAACTGACTGAGCTGATTTGTAACTTACAAAGACTTTAAGCAAAGTACAATAACTCCCTTAATTTATCAAAAGCTACATAATGCTGCTATACACTTCGGTCAAGTGGGACCAATTCAAAAGAACACTAAAGCTATGAACAAATGTCCCTTCTCATGACTTCCTCATCAGGCAGAGCATAGAGGACTTCACTGTTAGCATAATGCAATCCATCTGATCAGTCACAGAAGAGGAAACAATGTTTTGAACATCAAATTATTTCTAAGGTATGCATCACCTTCAGTCGTGGAACTTAATGCATAAAAAGAGTTCCTGAGTTACACATGGAATTCAAGTCTTCTGTTGGGCAATATCCTCTTATGGCATGAGCCAGTGCTTCTCAGAATATAAGTAGGAGCAATCAGGTTAAATTTGGGTATCTCTTTTTGGTTTCTGCTTTGCCCTTCACATTTCTGTTCCAGCTTCCCAAAGGGAAAGAGTAATGATTTTTGATAACAAGGTCTCTCAATGTGGCATACAACTCTGTAAAAGCAACCTAGCATCTGGTGACAGGCAGTTCAGGAGTAATGTGTTCAGTTAAAATAACGAGGTAATTGATCTCTGTAATAAACGATCTAGCAATGTGCATTGTCCTCACTGAATACTTTAAATGAGACTTACAAATAGACTCCTTACAATGTCCTTAAAAATAGGTATGCTGTGGTACACTCTGACATCAGAAGCTTGACTTTGCAAAGTTTCTGTTTAATGACAAGTGTTTTCTTGGATCTTCCCTATTGTTCCACTGTGCATTGGAATTCTGTTCAGCTTCTCATTATGTTTGGTGTGCAATGCATATATTAGAAATAAACCAAAAGAAAGGGCTAAAACTGCACATCCCAAATTCAAACAGAAATGATCTGGGTCTAAAGTATTTAAGATATATTTCTGAAAAAAGGTTTCTTGTATACAAACCTCACTATTTCTAAAACATTCTACATAGCTATTCTGAATATCTCTATGCTGCAAGCAGTCTGAATATAAATGGTGATTCTATATGGTAAATGTATATTGTAATTTTCCCTGAAACACTTAATTTCTAAATCAGTCCCCAAATAATTTTGTAACTACTGCACTGTTGGACTCAGAGTTGTGAGTTATTTAGGATAGGATAAATGTTAACGTCTTTGGGGAGGAACTGCACGCTCGTCTGATGTTGAATCTCTGGTATGAAGGGCTTCCCTGACACTTGGCTCTCTGAAAACGAGTCCCGACTGAGACAACAGCGGCTAATGTAGTATATAAATGTTAAAGGAGAAAAAAGTCCATGCAAATTGACAACTGACTGAACAGAATAGTGGCTTTGATTTGGTAGCTGTTTAAAGACAGTTCAAGTCGCTAAAGATAGGATTGCAGGCTTTTATGATGCCATCTCATTTTTTCCTCTTCAAAAGCAAGAAAGTATTTTTTGATTCAACTGTTAGAACAAGAAGCTATGATCCTGAAAAGGCTGGCACTAAGTGCTTCAAAGTGCTGATCACAGCTGTAGAAAAGTAGGGTCACATGCCTCTTTCCCTTCTGAACTGTCCATTACTTATCTCCCATAGGCACAGATACTTGTCAGATATCTCTGTAAACATATGCAAATTAACTCATCAACCTAACAGAAAACTTTATCAGCCAAATAAATGAACGGATTTCTGTGGGGTTATTAAAGTGAATTGGCTTATGGAGGGAGCAATGTAAGCCAGAACTATGGAAGGGGATCAAGGACAGTAGAGGAAGGAAAAGATAAGGTATGATACCTTTTGCTGCGAAAGCTGTTAAATTAACTCAGTTGCCACAGCTGCCTTCTCAAATGAATCCTTCTGGGTTCAGATATTTGATTGGTTAACGTAATTTGGTTATCTTTGCAGAACTGGAGATAAGATAGTTATCCAGCAGGATAGATTTTGAGTCGTTGACTCAGCTAAAAGCTTTAAAGGTGGATATAGGGAAATGATCAGTTATAACGTTTTCCATGGAGGAATCTCTGATTCATATCAGAAAATTTCCTTGTACATTGCAATAGTCATTAAAATATATGACATGTTCATTGGTGACATAACCTCAGTCATAATTATTTTCACTGTATTTTGGGGGAGAAAAAGGAAAGCAGTTTGTGTTAGTTTTTTTTTCCTCTTACTCCCTAGTATTGATTTCATATGTCTTAGATATTGTCATTGTATTGCTCAGCCTCACAAATCAGATTGTGCTGCATTTACTCCTTTATTTGTACTCAAAGTTTGATCTTGTACTGCAAATTTCAGTAAATTCTCTGCTGGCGAGCTCAGGATTACATATGTTATTGAAATTTATACTACATTTACAAGGGCAAAAAAGCAAAAACTTAGAAAATTCTAAGAATTATGCTCTGTGAGGATGAAAATCTTTTAGTTCCTGTGGAAATTTAGAAGAGATGAGGATTTACTGTATGAATTTAGTATCCTCTCTAGAACACGGAATAGTAAATCACAGTGGTGAATATATAAGAGGGTAAGGTTTGTTTGTTTCTGTTTTTTTTTTTTTTTTTTTTTTTTTTTTTTTTTTTTTTTTTTAGATTTCTGTTCATATAAGGGATTAATCTTGGAGAAATACAGAAAAAGAAATAAAAATGCTGAATTGACAATACTAAGACTGAGGAATTCTTCACATGTGGTCAACTAAGCATGTATCAATAGTTTGAACTATGAATTTCAACCAAAAGAAATAGAATTGGATCAGTGAACATGTCACCTCATTTGGAGAAGCCAGAGAAATCCTCGGCTTCAAACTTCAGGCCAGTCATCTTCAAAGCATATCTTCAAGATTCTTTTGCTATTGCCCAGTGTTTTCAATCGTTATCTGTTAATTAGTAAGCCTTTCAGAAAGGAACTACCTAAGAAAGAACTGAGAACAATTAAAAACATTAAGGAATCAATGCTGATGGCCTGCTCTTTCACTTAGCCTTTCCTTCTGTAAACCAGCCAGGAGATATTTCCATTTTCCATTCCCACTCTGCCCCACAAATAGAAGATGTGCCTGCTGGATAGTTAACTAAGTGGTGCAAGTGAAAAACCACCTGTATACTATGTTCCAGATATACAGTGCTGATACATCTGCAGAATGCATCAGGTGCCAGTTTCTTGATTTAAGGCGGTTTCTAAGGGCAGGGAAGAGGATAGATTGCAATGGGACAAAAAAACATCTACAGAACCATTGAGAATTATTTTCGCTTTTCAGTCACCTTCCCTTATCTCTTCACGTACCTCTCATTTTTTTTTTCTTTCATGCTACAGTAGTGCATGAAAGAATGTATGGCTAAAGGCAATAGCTGATGTGAGGGGTACAATAGAAGTAAAATTTGTTACGTTTTCTCTCAATTTTGAAACTTAAACAGATGAAATCTTTTTTTAATTGAAACCAAAAGGCTGTCATTTCATAGAAGAAACAGGAGGTAAAAGTTTTTTTTTTTCTTTTATTTTTTTGCTTAAGCAGTATTTAACTTCTTAAATTACAATTTAAAAACAACAAATTAAATATAAGGTTTTAGGGCTATTTTGAAACTAATGGAGGTTGACTCAGTGCTCAGCAACTTGCATGTGCTTTTTGCAGGATTGGGTCCTGAGAGAAATTGTTGAAAGACATCTCCAAATGTGGATTTCTCCATAACAAAGTGTCTGATCTTTTATAGCATCGTTGCATTGGGAATTAGGCTTGTCTTTGGGAATTTGTAAATCCTTTAGTAGAAGAGCATGATTTATGTCTTAGAATTTAACTATTCTCTGTAATAAATAGAAATGCGCCACAAGTATTTACTTGGTTGCGCCATGGGAAAATTTTTAACATATTGTTCACAGCTTCAGAATGCTATAAAAGAAGACGTAATTTGCAGACTGGACTATACTTTGTGATTTCTAACCAATATATTTGATTAATATCTTCCAAAAGAGACACTAGCCAAAATGTTTACATCTCATTAGGCAGAAAAGGGAGCACACACAATTTTGATTATGAGCTTGGATGTTTCATTTCTTTGGGTTTCACATCCCTACTACTTAAGGCAGACTGTAACTTTAAGATGTTATCTCTTGCCTGCACAAATAAACAGCCAGTTATGCTTTTTATGGTGGGTAGTTCTCAAACCAACAGGGGATTAGAAGATATTAGCTGGAGTTTGTGGTTCCCTGCTGAACTATCATGAGGTCCATGGATTCCTGTCCTGAATATTTCACAGAGCAAACACCTCTTATCTGGGGTGATATTCTCACACTGGCCTCTTGGCCATGGACTTCAAAAGATAATCGCAGGGAGAGCTAGAGAGGCAATAACCCTTAATATAACAGTCTCTCCTGATAGGGACAGACAGAGTAAAGGTAAGGCGTCTCTGAAGTTTGCTCTTGTGTGTTTAGCCCCATGGGGTGATAGGGGGCCATCTGTTTTTCAGTCTGCAAACTCATCTTTTTCACGCTGTCCCAGTAGCAAGTACACTTCAGGTCTGACTAACATCAGCATCAGCAAATATTCACTGATTTGAAGAGATTTTTGTGGTATTTTTAGCTTTGACCCCCCCAACCTTAGTTAATGTTGTGTTTTTCTTTTTAATCAAGTAAATGCATAAAATTAAATATAAAAAGTGAAGGTCAAGATACTGACTTGAAGAAAAGAAATATGATTAAAGAGGATCATTATTTGTGACTAAGGGGAAATGAAAGCTTGGCTATGAGACTAAACTTGAAACATCAACTTGTGGCTGTAGTTTTAATAAGTTACATATCATGCAGCAGCTCAGAAGGTGCTTACACCTTAACAGATTACCCAAATAGAGTATCATTAAATGCTATCATTAAATCATTTAAATGCTACTCAGTTATTTCTGGCCTGGGCCGCTCCCTTAATGCACTTCATATTTTTGAGTTATTTCCTGCCAGTCATTTATTTATCAACAGAACATTCATGCCCTTGCAGTCTCATGATTCTAATACCAATAACCCAAACACTTAATACTATGAAATCTGCAATCAGATGCTGCAAGTTACTAATGCTTGTGCACTAAGAAAATGCAAATTTTGACCACTCTGTCAACCTGATTAAAATTTACTAAAATAGTAAATGTTTACAGGGATAGCCCTTGTACTGTAAGCACTAACATAGTGCAAAGGCGCATGCAAAAATATCTTCAAATGCAAATTAAAGTCAGAAGTCCATAATTTAAATCATTTAGATACTTCTGGAAGCTTTTTAGAATTATCTTGGAAAGAAAAAAAATAATTCTGCTGTAAAATAAATCCCTTTGAAATGCATTTAGTAGTAATTTATTTCCTTAAGAATCTTCCTCTTTTTTTTTTTTTTTTTTTTTTTTTCCTATCATTGAGTATTATTAAATATACAATAAAATAGCCCAAGGGACTGATCTCTGACCTGATTTTTCAGTTTGGAAGAGAAGACTAAAAATAATTACGTATCCAGAACAACAAAATATTGCTAGTTAATCAAAATGTATCTACTTCCAAGTTTCTGTTTATGGCAGTAATTGTCATCACGAGTTAAATATTTCTGTTTCCTTTGATCCACAGCTTCATCCCTTTTCATTAAAGTCCAATCTGTAAAGGAAAAGCTAGTAAAAGAAATACTGGTTCTTTAGCTATATAACAACCAAGATTTTTTTCAGTATCTGATAATGCATCTATTCAAGTGCAGTTTAGTTGTGAGAGCCACTTTCCAAATCTGTTTTGTGCCCAGATGAGATAGGTGAACATTCTTAAAACAGCAACCAAAGAAAGCAAAACACATGTAGTAATAAAATTCATAATTCAGTAAAACTTCTGGGTTTTAAAAATGATAAGTTCAGAATTATTTTTCTATGTGATTGTTTACATTGGAGGTGAATTCCAAGGTGTTTGGGCTGTATGAAAAGGTAAATGTTTACGTGTATTTCTCTGTAATTTGTGTTTTCATCTCTGATTGCAATTTAAGCATATTGTGTAGATTCATTTACATTTTTTCCTGCTATTAAGCAGTGGTTGAGTTCTGTACAGCTTACAGTTTATTTGCTGAATATTTGTAGGTTGTGACAGTGCTCAATTTTAAAATTAAATAGAAATCCTTTACTAGTATATTTTAAATAGGGATTTTTTTCTTAGTTTTGATGATCTTCAAAAGCCTTGGAAAAATGAGCATTAGTTTTTGTTTCATTCATGGTTTGTTTTTTTTGATTGTTTGTTTGTTCGTTTTTTGCAAAAAGAAAACAACTTGTAACAAAGAAAATCCAATTGTTATTTTATCTATTTTATTTCTATTGAAAAGGCCAATATCTTCAGTGTCCCTTTATTCAGCTTAAAGTTATAGTTCACTCCAGGTAAGAAATCATTTTTTATAGTTCCTATAGGAGCTGTATTAGAGGAACAGCTTTACCTTGTAATCACATTTGAACATGTACTCTGTGTACCAGGAATTTTCAAGATTTTTTTTTAAATCAGCTTGAAGAACTGTAGCATCTCTATGTCTTTCAAAGCATCTTAGCCCCACAGAAGTAACTGGCAAGTTGAATAAAGTGCTGTTTAAACTGATTTTCATTCAGCCAAACAGTCGCACAAGTAACCTTCTCAAACCTTCATCAAGCCCTGGGAAAAAGAGTAAGGAAAATTTATTGATCAAGTGATAAGATGTTATTTCAAAACTTGTAATTTAATTAGCAGGTACACCACATCAAAGGAGTTATCATAAAAACTGTGATGTTTATATGAACTTGTGAAAAAAAGCTTGTTTTTCTAGTGGTGTCAACTGCATTGTAACTTTGTAGAAAACACATGAAGACTGTGTATATGTACTGACCTGTATAATTATTTCTTTCTGACCTTTTTTGGGTGTACATATTCCCACACACAGTGCACGCTTCTAGGAATTTCCCAGCATACCTTTTGAGGGAAAACACTGAGGTCACAAAAGTTGAACAGAATTACAAAGCCGAGATGTTGAAGGGATATGGAAAAAAAGTAGTAGATCTGAAATGGTTACATCCATGATGAATTTTGGTCTTTCCATTTCCTTGAGGATTGTTGTCTTTTTTTTTTTCCAAATGATGTTACAAATTTGAAAATTATCTAAACTAGCACTGTTTTTCATAGTGGCTTAGGCTGTTGATGGAGAACTAAGATGATTACTTTAAAAACACTTAAGGGGGGTCTCAGCAGTTTTAATAGCTTGAGTGAAACAAAACACCAAACAGGATGTCTTTGTCCCCTTTGAACTTAAAGCATCACATGAACATGAAGCTACTGCAGTCACCCATTAGTTATGTGGCACTGGACTCCCAGTGGCACTTAATGAAGATAAGTTTTTACATGGTGCTTTTAAAAAAGAATGGGGAATTAAATCTGCCTGGTCAAATTTGGCACTTTATCTTAGATGTAATAAAGATGAGAATGGGAAAAAAAAAAAAAAAAGAAAAAAAAAAAAGAGGAGAGGAAAATTTAGAACATAAAAAGTTTCCTGATTGCAATCTTCCTGTCATGGTAGAAAAAAGAAAGGAAGATAAAAATGCTGCTAATTTTCTCCGTTGTTATAAAATTTTCAAAACTTAGTCTAATTTTCTTCCGTTACACTCAGTGAAAATTTTATAATTGATTTCAATGGAACTCAGTATCTTTTACCTAGGGTACTTGTAGCATAATTGCTTTTCTTGTATAACCATCTCTAGCATGGTGTACATATACATCTGAAATTGTTACATCTAAGCCCAGTATTTTTAATAGCACTGTTTTGGTTTAGTTGACTACTGATTATTATAGTTTTTAGAGACTGTTAAACAGATCTCAAACATTCTATCTTGAGGAAGCTGGGCTTTTTTCTTCAATATCTAGCCATCATTCTTGTCATCTTCACTCAGCAACTAAATTTAGTCCATTGGCTAGTACTGTCCTTCCTCTGTACCTATCTGTATTTAATTTAATAAAACTGTAGGGAAAGACACAGTGTATCTAGGAAATACATTGGTTTATTCTGAATGTTTCCTTAATTTTAAGAAAACTGATGCCAAACTAGTTGGCTCTGCTTTAGAAGATAAGTCAACTCCTAATCTGAAATAAAGGGCTTGAAAGCAGCAAGTTCATTCCTGGTCATATTCTTATATTTAAGCGTGGGGAATTGCAGATGTAAGGATGGCAAGACTGACTGTCAGACTTCCTAGCTGGAGTCATTTTTTTGACCAAGTGGTTTAACTTCTAAAGCACTTGGACAAATGGCCAAATTCCTCTTCTTTCTTTTTTTTTCTTTTTTTTCTTTTTTTTTTTTTCTTTTTCTAAAAACCACCCTGGAAAACACATACCATTTAGCATCTTTTTGTCATGCTATTAGCAAAGTACCAATATACTCAAGGGAAAAGGACAGTGGAATAAAAACACTCAAAGAGAGTGAGCGAAGTACAGAGCAGCATTTAAAAGACCTGATGATTTATACCTTAGCCAAAGCAAGGTGCGAAGTGGGTTGATAGGGTAACAAATATTTAGTGTCAGAAGGAGGACTGTACTTTGAGGGATTATTACTAGCAGTAATGGAACACATTTGGCATACAAATCCTCTATCTGCATATACATAATTTAAAAGTTTATGAATCTAGATATATTCTAAAAAGTATTCATAGATGAATAGGCTTTCAAGCTAAAATGATTATTGCTGTGCTAATGACTTCTTCCATGTTATAAGTAGAACAACCAGAATTTCTGGATCATTTCTATGATTTCTGAATAAAAATATCCATTATGGCTTGAGCTATGAATGATTATTGTAAATATATTTTTATAGTATTACTATATTTAGTGCATTAATTTTCTAGTGATTATGTAATTAATACACTAATATTACATTATTACATTAGTGTTATAACTTGTTCAAATAAAAAAAAATGAAAGCAGAGCTTTGAAAACTACAAAATCTATAGCAAGAGCAATTTTTAGTTAGGTATTAACAGAGGAACCAAGGAACACAACACACACTATTCATAGTACTTTTTGTACATGAAACTGAGTTTTACTTGATGTAAACAGTCCTTCAGAATCATAAATAAAAACAAAGCTTAGCTTTCTGAGCACTATACGTTTTACTAGTCTAATTTGTCCATGACAATCAATGCAGTTTTTAGTTCTAAAGAACAATTCAACTTTACTGAAAATTGTTGCAACAGACCTTCCTAGGAAGCTTCTCTTCTCCCCAGTGTACAGTCGTTACCCTGGAGGAGTTACAGAGGCAAGGCAGCTAACCTATCGTTGGCTAAAATTAAGAGTACAAAGGCCCTGATGAATGTTGAAGTCAAAGGACTTTTGAAGCATTATTTGCTTCAAATGGAGTGAAGTTAATGAGTTAAGTATGAAATTAGATGAAACCATAATCAAGCATTCTGTTAACATAAGCTGAGTTACTAAAATTGGTACTAAAATTCAATAAAGATAGGATAAACTGCAGGATCCTCTCTTTTCAGTCAAAATTCAACGTATGATCTTAATAGCAGCTTTTAAGAGAGATGCTGTGAAACTAAGACACTGGGAAGTGTCTTGCTATGAGCTAACCAGTGCACTTCTTTGGAAAAAACTGTTTTTACGTAAACCCAGGATGTCTGTTTTGCTTGTAAGAGGTCTTAATGATTCTGTTACTCTGCACAGATCCATGAGCAAAATGCTGTACTAAAAATATTTTCTCCTCACGTGCAGCTCAGTCATTGTTTCAATTAATAGTAAAAAGTATTGTAGAATGAGTGTTGTTTTAAGTCAAGTAGATACAGGACAGTGATAGTAAAGGAAGAAAGAAATAGCGTGAGGATGTCCCCAGCAAATCCTCAGTATGTATCTGTTAACCTTCCTGCAACATCTCAGACAAAGTCAACCCTTGCTTCTCCAACCCCCTCAGCTATCATAAATGCCCATCACATATTCTACACACACATGCTATGTATGTTTTTCGGCTGACAATAAAGAATTATGCTTTTTCTGTTCTGCTTTAAACATCTGGACACTTTCAGGCCTTGATCTTTCTAGAAGATCAATTTTCTACTTTCAGTATGTTTCAAAACAGGGTGCAATTGACACTGGTCTCAGCAGCATGTGATACCAGTATGTTTAGCTTGCTCTCGTATGCAACAATTTTCAGAGAATTGAAGAATCTAAGAAGGGGAAAATGTATGGAGTCAGTTGTGGTGTTCTGTTGTTGCTTCAACAGTTTTGTCTTAGAGTTGAAAGGCAGAGAAAAACAGGAAAAAGCTGGCCACAGGATAAATAAATATGGAACCGGCTTATATTCATTAAAAGACATTGGACAAAAAATGAGAAATGACAACTATCAGCTTTCATGCACTGCATTGGAAAATGTCACTGTTGCGTAACATAACCAAAATGACCACAAATACCAGTGCACATGCTCAGCAAGGAAGAGGAGGTCCAATAAGCACTAGCAGAATTAAACTGTTTCATGTGGGAACCATATTTTTTTTAGAATACGTATTGTTTTCATTCAAAAATCTCAGTTTTGTGAATCCTCTTTGCATTTTATATTCTTTCATTTTTCAGAAAAAATCCAATAAACTAGTTTTTGCTACTGAAAGTGTCCACAATTAGAAAGCAACACTGAGAGACTTAGTGGAAGGAGAAAAGAAAGGTCAACACAGAAGAAAAAGGTTAGATGAATAAAAGTATGTCAGAGCAAAGCTTCACATGATAGATTATTGAGAGTAAAGGCTTTTTTTTTTTAAACAAACATAAAAAATATATATAAATCAAGAGCACAAGAGCCCTATTTTATGATTTTTTTTTTTTTTTTTTTTTTTTGTGCTGTTTAATTTCTTTATATCTTCTTTGCCATTGTTAAAAAAGCAGCCAGGACTTCAAAGGCAAGCTGCATATGTTCTAAATCAGGACTTCAGTCCTGATGTATTACGGCACAAAAATTAAAACTAAATAAATGTGCTGTCTAAACTCCCATATTTCTCAAAAAATTGCTTTTAAGGATTTAAAAATTTAGAATTATTGCTTGATCTTACTTTACCAACCATAATGCTTTCAGCAGACTAAATGACAAAATATTGTATTAAAAAGAAAGGAAAACAAAATATTTTCATCTGGATATAGTGAACACCTGTATTTGGCTGTCTTGCAGTTTTGTCAGATGCAAGGGGGAAAATGAAACTTAGCAGTCATTTGTTTGATAGTGAATATGAACTGCATAAATTTTCAGCTTATCTACTGTTTTCTGGAATGCTCCTTGACAATCAGGGTAAATCGATGAAAACAAAGCTGTGTGTCTGGTTTGAAAGAATAGTCTTCCTGTTTTATCTCAGAGATGACTGAAGAATGAATAGATTCTCTTGAAAAAAAAAAAAAGAAAGCCTGCCAATTTTTTAGTTTTCTCTTTTCCAAGTATGAACTTTTAACAGGTCAAGTTAGAATTCCACTTTATTTTACTGCTGTTTGACCTGATCCTTTTGTTTTCCCTCCGTTATGGCATGTCTGACTCCAAAAGTGTCTGGCCAGTGTAGACCAGTTAAAACTGCCCTCAAAATATTGCAGGACTGGGGCCTTTGTGGTATCCCTTTTCCTCTGGCATTTGCTTTTACAATGGCCATTTGATGTTCTGCCAAGTCATTTTGATTTGTATTCACTCGTTTGTTTTATCAGGTTGCAAAAGGGGCAAGTGGCTCAGGTAAATACAAATGCAATGCTGTTCTTTTTAGTGAACTTTTTTTTTCTTTCTTTCTTTTAAAACTCATTCATTCCTGTTTCTTTTTATTTTCAGTTAAGAGATAATCATGGACTTTGATTTATTTTCTCAATGAATGGCAGTCCTTTACAAAGATTCCTGGATGTTGGTGTGATCGAGAGATCTGCTTGTTTATTGTTTTTCATTTTGTCTTAACTATTCCTACTCAGTTGTATATAAAAGTTCAATTTCACATTAAGATAGCAGGTACTTTAATAAGTTCTAATAATGCATATTGACCTTATTTGCATATAATAAAAGAGCAGGGTGAACTTCCTAGTGAATTTAAGACATTTGGGGCCTTTTTGAAAGGCCTTAGCACCATCCTAAATGTAACCATCTAAACTTGGTGCCTGAATTGATAGCGCAGATCCCTCAGATAGCTGTGGAGCCCATAGAAGTAGACTCAGAGTACCAAAAATGGACAGCAAAAAAATGCCTCTCAGCCTAAGGGAGATTTGAACAATATTTCAGGGTCAGTTGCAGGTCTTTGGATATTTACTGTGTGCTAAACTTGCCTCTCCTACAACTGGACTTCAGAGTTTGCCAACTTATTTGGAGTTGGTTGCCTTGAGATTTTCATAGTTTTTATATAGGTAACATTTTTTCATTTTTGTAAATTCTGTAATAAAGACTTTGCAATTTTTAATCTGGCCAAGGGATTTGTCATTGTTTCAGTATAGATATCACCAAGAACACACTTACAGAAATGGTGTGTGCTCTGTGTTACTAAGATATGACCTGAATTTTTGTTGATAGTAAAAGAAAATGTGAATTATTTGGGTAATTGGTGAAGGAGGAAGTAGAATTTACATTTATGTTGCCTTTATTTTCTTTTCTGCCTTTTGGAGAAGTTCTCAGAACTTTTTATTTGCAGCAATCCTTTGATGACTGGAAAGGGAATACCCTTAGTGAGACAAAGTGTAATTACGTTTTTGTATTATATTCTCTGATGACCAGTGAACTGCTAAAACTTCTCTATTCCATTTTCCTCATTTAATTCTTAATCAAGATATCAGCAGCATGTGAAAATGCATCAAGAATTATTTTTTAATCTGACACACTGAAAGAGGCTCTTTCCAGAAGAGGTTTACCAGTTTGGCACAAAGCTTCATCCAGCTGCTGGATGAACAAATTACTCAATTTAGGCTCAGGTGAAATTGTTTACACACTTTTTCTTTGCCACAGTAAATCTAGGAATTGCATATAAAAATGGTGCACAAAGGAACATTATTTGGGTTGTAAGGTCAATTGCTCAAGTGAGATTTATGATTGCTTGCACAACAGACCCCTTTTGCATATGCTTTAAGATAGGTTTGTTAATTAAGTGAACATCTACTATCCTAGACCTTTGCTTTCCTCATTATGAGGGCCAGATTCAGACTATAATACAAAATCAGCAACAAACGTTCACTAACTTCAAAGTTTCTGTCTAATTCTAAAAAACAAATAAGCAAGAAAAACCCCAAAACAATGGAAAACAAATGATGCAAGCAACAAAATAGAGGAAATAGATTTTCCCCTACTTTTCTTGTGTGCATCATTTTCCCCTTTTGGCTTCTTCTAGAAAAACAAACAAACAAACAAACAAAAAACAACATAACAAGCTTAAACAACAGAAGCACTACTCTGGAAGGGAATTGATGCAAAAAAAAAAAAAAAATAGCACTATCAAGCTCTAGATTTGTGTTTATTTAAAAAATTTCTTTTTCTGTTTGTCCAAGATGGAAAATCAACTGCTGAGACAATTCTTTATTGGTGGTGCATTTCAAATTACAACAACAAAAAAAACACTGTTGGCAATTCAGACAGTGCTAATGTAGTAGTCCTAAAAAACAGTTAATAGTCACACAGAAATAAATTTCTCCAGACTGTTTCCAGACAGGTGAGGATAGAGGAAGACCCACAGCAGCATATGCAAGAAATAAAATCATCCTGGTCTTAAAGAATCACGGGGACTGCTCCTGCCTGCTTCATGGGCAACTGAAACAGGACAGAATGAAAAATAAAACAAATTTTTGACATCCTTCTCTGTCTATCACCACACACCTGCTCACTCACAACTTTTCAGCCCCACTATGTGTACGTTTAGCTTTTTACTACACACTGAGTAAGACAATGTGTAGCTCACATGTGGAATTGTATGCATTTTAGTGCTAGAGAAATGTTTTGTTAATAACCACTGCCATTAGAACTCATCTTAGATTTGGAAATGAGTTCTTTCCTTCTGTACCTGCAAGCACTTTTCCTCTGCTATGTTTTCTATTTGTAGCTGAGAACTAAGTCCTTGTAAGTGTTACTATAAATGTATAACTTTTACAGCTTGAGTTTACAATGTGCATGAAGGAAAGAAAACAAAAGCCTTTCAGGCTGTCTTTGAGCTGTTCCAGGCTGGGTGAGGTGCATGCTAGCGCTGAGACAGTCACACACCATCTGGGAAGGCACAGAAGCTACGCTTTTCCTTGCCAGTAAGGACTCATATAGACGAGGGCTGCTCCGAAAGTAACGTCCCCTATTTTATTATAGTGGCCCACAATGTCAGTGGCAGATGTTGGTGATATGGCAGTAGATGTTGAACCTTCCACCAATATTCTGTGACATTTTGTTACCATGAAACAGATGGTAACAGAGGGGCAGTCTGACAGAATGGTATCCGACGTGGAAGAGCGTATGAAGCAAAGGTGTGGAAATGAATTCCTCCATGTGGAAAAAAAATGGCACCCACTGACATTCATCAATGGTTGCTGAATGCTTATGGAATCAAACAGTGGATGTGAGCATAGTGAAGTGATGGGTGGTATGTTTCAGCAGTGGTGGCAGTGAAATGAAAGACAAGCCATGTTCTGGACAGCTGTGCAACTGCAGTTGCACCACAAAATGAAGAGCGTCACAATCTGCTCATGTGAATTGACAGATTATGACCAAGGGACTGTATACAGAGCTGAAAATTGGCTTCACTATGTTGGAAAAAATAATGGCAACTTTGGAATATTGCAAAGTTTGCACCAGGTGGGTCCCACAAATGCTCACAGAGGAAAACAAAGAACCCTGCATACACATCCGTCAGAATCTATTGAACCAGTATGAATTTGAAGATGTTGGTTTCCTGGACTACATCATTTCCAATGACGAGATGTGTTGTTCACCACTCAGCCAAAACAGCAGACCATGGAGTGCCAACATGTGAATGAAGAAAAGTTCTGACACTGAAGAAAAAGTTCAAGACAGTCCTCAGTGGATAAAATGATGTGCACTGTCTTTTGGGGTAAGAAAGGTGTGATATTTCTGAACTCCCTGGAACATGAACAAACTGCTAACTCTGACCACTACATCACAATACTTGCTGAGCTCAAACTGCCAGAGTTGGGCCAGAGAAGAAGACAGTCTTTTCCTAGCAACATGGTAACATCAGGACCCATAACAATTTGAAGATTGTGAAGTACCTTGCCAATCTTGTCCTACCACACCCACTGTATAGTCTCTCCCACTGAATATGACACCTTCTGACTTCCATGTATCTGTGCTGATGGAAGATGGACTGCATGGACAACATTTTCCAAGCAACAATCTTATCATAGCAGCTGTGAAACAACGACTCTTTTCCACTGATGCAGCTTTTTACAAGCATGGCATGCAAGAATTTGTTCATCATTGGTAAAAATGCTCAGCTAATGGTGGTGGCTACATTGAAAAGTAGTATTTTGTAGCTGAGAATTTTCTCTCTCAAGCAGTGTTATTGTGCTTTTTGAATTTGTTGTAGTTTCCATAGAAAAAATAGGAGTGACTTATGTATATAAAAAGGCAGTTTGAGTTGGAATTTATTCATGATGATCCACTAGAGTAACTCATAGTCTAGGATGACACAAAAGTAGCTAAGAAGTTAGAAGGGTAACACTCTTTGAGTCCAGGTGATATCAGGAAACACATGCAATCTCTGTTCAGAGTGATAAAATGAGGAACTCCACGCACACATTTAAGCTTTATTGTGTATTTTATTCACAAGTTCTAAACTTATTTTACAGTGTTTAAAACAAGATCATGTTTACACATAGTTGGCCAAATACAGCTCCCAGTTTCTAAGGTATAAATTAATTATAGTCACTGGATTACTTCAAGTTTCTTTTCTGAGACTATGTGACATTATGTCTGAAAAGGCAAAAAATGTGATTGCCCCATGACAGACTAGCTTGTAATCAGATACATACTTATTTAAATATGTCTTCACCTTATTTGGTTTGGGAGTTATCAGTAGCACCTTTGTCTACAAATACAAGAATGTCTTGTGGAACACAATTTATTTACAATTCACTGCCATCTGCCTATGTCCAGACCTTGACTGAGTAGGTAGCTTGTCAGTGAGCAATTCAGAGATTGCTGCTGACAAAACCTGAATCATTTCCATGATAATAGTAGCTGTGGGACTGCCTCATCTTCCTCTGTGTCTGAAGGATGTGAAAGTATATCTCTGGAGATGAATTCAGAAATGTTCTGCATTCTTTGCAGATATGAAGACGTAAGCTTTCTCTATTCTCTCTCTTTTTTCTTTTTTTTTTTTTCTTTCTTAATTTCTGATAATTGCAGATGGTTATAAGAAAATCTAAATCCTTGATCACTTTAATTTTCACATACAATTTTGTTTTTGTTCTTGTTCATCCACTCAGACATCTAGTAGTTTCACTTATATGCCCATATTTTCTTTTAGTCACAAAAAAGTACTTGTCTTATTTAATAATAGACTTTTTTACTGACTTAGCAAACACTCTTATCATTTTCTTCCATGTCTCTCTTGTTTTCTCTTTTTCTTTCTCTGATATAGTTACTGTGAATTAATTAATTCACTCTAAATTCACTCCAATGTAATGACCAGCTATATAATTCAGGCTAGAACATTGGGAAGATACTAGAATTTTGATTCATGACCATTTATTTAAGGAAATGAAATCAGCAGTTTGGTCAAAACCAAGGACAATTAAAAAGTGCATCCTTCTCTGATGAATTGCTGACTGTTACATTGGATGAGAAGAGCTCTTCCAATTCTGACATTTTTTCTTGTAGATCTTTATTTACCTGTAGAGAAGCAAACACCTCTGTTGACAGAAGTTTTTAAGTTGCTGTTCTGTGATGTTTGGATAACTTTTCCCAAGCTTTCAGCTGGTGTGGCTTTTCAGCTTTGTCAGAAGGAAGAACAAATACAATCCTGATGTTGCAGATTGATATATGTTGTTTGCTAAGTTTCTAGTGCCACTAGGGATCTTCGGGTTCTGACAGCAGGTTATTTCACTTGCAGTAGTTAAAAATCTGCTGAGAGAAACAGTAGCTATTTGGTAGTGGAATTTCAGTGTCTCCATTCAGAAAAGCCAAAATATTATTTGCCTTCAAGAAAAAAATTCCAGTTTTGCTCTAGAAACAGTCTGTTAACACTGACTGAATGATTTTTGCCCTGCTTTGAACTTCCCATTTTTAAGAGTGGCAAAGATGACTTTGATAATGCAGCTGCAACAACATCTGGAGTCCTCAAATTACCTTGACATAATTTAACTGGGTTTCTCTCAGAGCACTCCATAGAAATGCCATTGTTTGTCTCGATGTCTCTGTTGTTCAATGGAGATAAGGTCTGCCAGCTTCCCTTGGTGCTGCTGTCATGCTATGGTAACAGGAGAGATAGATTCTACAGAATCGGTTCATTCCCGAGTGATTCTACAAAAATCCAGAAACTAGTACTCCCTGACTGCTTAGCTGCCTGAAATCACTCTTCCCTTATGGTTTGTGAGGACGTACCTGCATGCTTATTTCATTGTTTGGAAGTTTCTTGAAGAATCAGTATACAAACACAGAGGGAAGAATTCCATGAGAGTTTCTGGAGCATTGTTTCTCAAGCAGTAATTTGTAGATCACTGCTCATCTGCAGAAGCTCACAGAAAGGCTTTTTCTGAGAAGTTTTTTAAGGCTGGAAGGACTGGGATTCTAAGAAAGGATTCTATTCTCATACATGTATGTAGCAGGAAAGTTTTCTGGGAAACTAGGATATCACTCCTATTTCTATAAATATTGCTCCAGAATACATGCTTAATTGTACATGGAGCCATCTTGTTCACCCAACATATGAATTTGGCCCTAAGATTTACAATATATATATATCTTTCTTTTTTTTTTAAAAAAAAAGGAACATTTTCACTCTCATGCTTTAAAAATATTTCATATCTGTGATGAGTATGAGTCACATACTTCATTCTGAGAAGCAACAAATAAAAATATTCTCTAAATATTTTCACCTTCTGTGCATCAAAATGTCCTGCCTCCACTTGAGGCTCGTATAATTCTGTGCCATGTTTTTTGTTTTTGTTTATGTTTTGTGCTCCTAGTAGATTATGGCTTACAGCTCTTGTGAAGTCTGCTGTCTTATAGCATGTGAGATCAGGATCTGACATAACTTTTCCATTCAGGAAGGAGGCTATGTGGAGCCACATATGTCATCCAAATACTAGCTATGCTTTTTTTTTTTTTACCCTGTGGGCTTTTACCTGCTATTTCAAGGCATCTGTGTGTCCTTCTATTAGTATGAAAAGGAACAGAAGGTCTGTTGTAAATGGGTTGAAGTTACATCCTTTATTCTTACATGTCCTTGTAATAGAATGGCATAATAGAAAGTTGTTCTATTTATTTTGTTTGGAAATTGCAATTAATCAGAAGGCTGTAAGAAGTCAGAACTCAAACCTAGTTTCGATACTATTTCCTTCAGTGAGTTTTACACATTACCTTTTCAATAAGTGGTGACAGGCAGTGCATTTCTTGGTGATTATAGCATATGTCAGGTGGGGTTAACAGGCACAAGGCCAGAGGGAAAGTAACTACTCGAGGTGTACAGTAATCCCTTAGTAATGATCTGCCTTATTTCCTCCTGATATTATAAAATTATGTTTATTAAACAATGTGATCCAAATCCTGAGAGGCACTAGACCTCTGATACTAGCATTGTGTTCACTAGGAGATTTGATGCTGAACCAGTCAGGAAATCAAGTCTATTTATGTACAAGAACTCATCCTTGATATACTTACTGTATCAATATTCCTCATCTTGAAATGATGAATGATCCACATCTGGAGGCCAGATCTTTAGATAATGGTATATGCTGATTAACACTGGCCAAGCAACTAACCTTTAATTTAATGTGCTGTGTTGATGTGACAGGATCAGTAAATGACTGCAAATGAAGTGAGAGCCTTAATTTGTAGACTCAGAGAAACTGTGTATGTTGGAAAGACATCTTAATCCATGCTGCTTTTCTTGGCAGAATTTTTAGACCATCTTCAGATAATGGCAGTCAGCTCACAGCTTCTGAGTGGTGGACTTTAAACCAGATCCTTTGTGTAAGTCTCTTGGATCAATTCAAAATTAACTGACTTGACTTTTCATCAGTTAAAAAAAATAGAAAGCTAGATATTTCCATCTGATTGTTTTTAGTCATAACACTGGGCCAACATTTCAGCTATATTCATTTATAACAGCAGAAGTGTTGCCCCATATATTTTTAAAACATAGCACTGATTTATAGGCAGTAGCATTATAATTATCTTCCCCAAAACTTAATCAAACATACTGGTCTAATTGGATAGGCAATAGTAATATCTGATTTTCATTCCATGGTGGATTAGAAACAAATTCCTCATACTTTGAATTATTTATGTTTTGATCATATGTCATGTTTTCAAGCCAATTTCTTACTGAGTCTGGACTCAGGTTTAGAGATATAATCATCAGTAATTTCAGTAAAATCAGTAACATCAGATACAGATGTTGTATATCAGAAAGATGGGCAACTTGATCAGATTTGGAAGAAATGGTCATGATATCAGTGCTACCAGTTACACTATCAGCTTAGCGGATTTCACAGTATGGGGGATAGATTTTAAAATTGTAGTTGTCAGTCTGTTTAGGCTATCCATATACAATACCTTCTGAGGGATATTTAATATAGTTTCAGAGAAGAATAAAGAACTTCCAAACTGCACAAAGAAGGGGACTCCCACCTTCTGCATGAAGCAACAGCCTGATTCTGAGATCTGAAGCTGAGGTTCTGACATGCCACCTTGTTGTCTACAGTTCTGTATTCTGTATTTTCCCTCTTGGCTTCTGCTTTCTTTCCTGTTCCTGGAAAAAACATTGAAAACTTTGTGGGATGGATAATCTTGCTTCCTGTCCAGCTTTACTGAGTTGAGGATTTGCTGTCAAAATGAAAAAAGGGGGAGGGCGGTAGAACACTGAAGAAATTATTACACGGGCCAGGTGTGAGACAGGGTAGAGATGACAAATATATGAGGAAAATGGAATAAAGGAAGAATTAGTGCAAATGCCTAGTATGAACAGACCTAAAAACATCCAGCCAGTTTTTGGAATATTCAAAATCTCCTGTTTTGACTCTGGCAGCTGAAATCTGTTGTTGAATTTTTTCCCTCTGAATCCACATGACAACACTGCAACAAGTCTGAAAACATAGTCATTATTTTATACACCACTATGACCTTTCCTGGAGGATGCTGAATCCCTGTTACTTGATAATAAAAAGTATAAAATAAATATTTTCATTTTTTTAATACAAATAAGCTGGGAGAAGAATTCAGGAGGAGCATCTTCCTCCAAATGCTTTCTCTGAGGAACATTTTATCACATGGTCAGTGCTGCTATTGTATGGTAGAGGTATACAAATACCTCCTTCCCTTCTTGGAAGACTAAGCAAATACAATGGACTATGTAACCCACTTGGAGACATGGGTGCCCAGACCATCCTACTGAGCACTGGCAATCTAACTTTTTCCTGTAGTGAGAAAAATTTGCATTACTTGGCCCTTGGAGAAACATCCTATGTATCCTTAAGTATTTAATAGAGATTTAATAAGTTATGTTCAGCGTAGCAGCTCAAGAGCAGCTAATTATGAAAACCTTATTACTGTAGAACTAACAGGCTTGCAATAAAAACATCTATTACATAAATTGTTAATCCATAAAAAATGTGTTTCTGGGACCATTGGTATTTGTTTAACGTACAATTACTGTCTAATTTAATCTAAATTAAATGGCTGGTTGAGACATGTAATTTGAAGTGTTATTGAGCTTCCTTCTCTGGTATTAAAAGCAAGAAATCAGCTGCTAATGCCTGGAGGCCAGGTCTTTGCCATTTAAATTCAGGTACCTTAGCACTAGCATTCCAAATATCAGCCATTTGGAAAGTGTTTTTCATAAGAATGTACGTATCTGGCATTTCCTCTCGCTTGGGGCCATATCCTGCCAACAGAGTCAAGACTCAGACATAATCCAAATGAGGTTTTGATTGAATAAAAGGTATTGAATTGAGATCTGAGAATAAAACATGTTTTCTTATCGTAGAAGACAAGCTTTGCAAGATGTTCTAACTCCTGCCAGTGCTGGAAGGGTAAATTATCATTTGACTCCTGTATGGATGTATTTATTTAGGACACGTAGCCTGATGACTCAGGAAGTTATGTAAAAACTGACCCAGTTAATTTTAGATGCTATTGTTGGAAGAATATCAATGAAAATTAATCAAATAGTCATGAAGGAACCACAGGGAAGGAGCGCAGAACACTGGTGGGTAGGCTTTTGGCAGCGATCATTGCAACAGTTTTAATGAGAGGAAAACACATTCTCAAGTAAATTAGAGAGCAATGACATGATTAGATGGTAAATAATAGTTAAATACATGCTTGGAGGTCCAGAACAGAGACTGTGGAGTTTTTGTGTTTTGGGTGTATTCCTCTCCAGTCTGCTCTGAATAGCCAGAGGAGTTCACCAGAACTCTGCCTATAATTTAGGGTCGGATTATAACTTTTCTGACACTGCAACCAAAAGAGCTGCTGGGGCCTTGCTGCAGCAGGAGCCTCACTGAGGCTTTCACCACAAGCACAGAGCTTTTGGCTGTTGACGTGTCCTGGTTCTTCTAACAGTACCGTGGTTCTACTCTGCTCAGACTGCTGTCACGCGTATGGGCTGTGCGGGAGACATCTGCTCTCCTTATGTGAAGGCAGGGAGATGGAAGGGCTCTGTCTTCTTCTGAGGCAAGTTAGTCCTCATTAAGTGGGCGTTTGCACACTCACTGGTGGGTAAACGGAGTTGCGTGTGTGATTGTTTATGAAAACAAGGAGAGTTGAGTGGGAGTGGACTCCTCCCATATGGTCTCTTTCCCTGGTTACTGGGGAAAGGATGTGAAAAGGATCACATTCACTAGTTGTCTTCCTTCTCAAATGTCTGTCTCTCAAAATGTGAGGCTGCACGCACAAAGTCTAACTTGTAAGCTTTTCTTCATCTAGCTATAGCACACACCAGAGTTGTTTGATGACTCCATTGAAGGGGACTGGCCTGGACTAAGTGCATTTTATGTACTCATTACCACTTTTTGTTTTAGGTTGTCAGAGTAGACGTGCTTCAGAAACAAAAATAGAAAACTGACATACCTTCTGGTTCTCTTGTAGTAGGTTTTAACACTTTTTTCATGGTTTTCAGTAAGTCTAGGTAGAGTCTAGCTGCTCCAGCCACTTTGATTAAGTGGGGCAGAAGTGTCACCAGTGTCATTCTTCACTGTTTGGCAGAACTAGAAGGAACACATGGGGAGGTTGTCTGTTACAAAAGCAAAAGCAAAAACAAAAACAAAGCCGCAAAAAAAATCCAACAAAAACAGGACTCTTGCTGTTACACTGAGACATCAGACAGTCCACTCAAAACTGACTTATTTAATTAAATGGTAATTCAAGTGAACAGCACACTGTGTCCTTCAATAACAGCCTGGCAGCTTGTTCATTAATATAATACAGTATTAATTTTCTCTCTCTGCCTTGCCACAATAGGACACATTCAAACACAAGGCTGAATGCTGTATTTCCTCCAGAAATAACATTGGAGGAGGGGTAAGGGTATAATTAACTAATATGTGTTATGCTTTTGTTTTAAAAGTTTATTTTTTTGCTTTAAAGGTCAGCAGATAACAGCTTATACACTGTGTAATTTTCTAATGGATAACAGTGCCCAATAATACAGAAGTTCAAGTTGTCCACTAGAAAGTAAAATTCATAGTTTTCAATCTGCAGCAAAATACTTTAGTTATGCTATCCTGAATTTATGACTATTCATAATAACTTGTATACAATATATTACAAGACTGATGCAGTTTGTAATCACATTTTCAATGTTGCCTGCTGGCACAATTAATGGAATCCAGGGTGCAAGATGAAGAGTGAACAGCAAGTGTTTACAGATCTGACTCTTTGAAAGTTGTATAATATTGGTAAATAGAAAATCAGAAAGAAAACCAAAAGTGTTATTTCTCATATGCTATCATAATTTTGAGGCATTAGAAAATTTCTTTGTGAAATGATATTTTTGGCTTTTTGTTCTTCTGCATATAGTACTCACAACTACATAGTTCCAAGAGGATCAAGCAGCATTTTGTGCTCTTCATATTTAGATAGCAGCTTATAATAATTTTAGTTTTAATCTGTTCTTCATTTTTTTATTAAAAGTACAGTTGTTCATCCACAACATTTTATTTTCAGCAAAAAGCAAATCAGGTAACATATAAGGTTTCCAGAAATACCTAGTGGAGTTTTAATGTTACTTGTACCAACCAGGGGATTATCACTGCCTTTACTAGAATCAAAGCAAGCCAATATTATTTAAATTGTAAAAAATATATCTGAAAATAATTGTTGGCACAAAATCATGCTCACAGCTTTCTAGTGCATTGTATGAGAATTACCTTAAATGTACTATTTCTCTGAAGTAAAATTTCACTGAGCACATTTACAATAACTTCTGAAAAAATGTCTGTATGTATGATCTTTTCTCACTAACTGACTAATTGAATCGTTGGAAATACTATTTATTTATTTTTTAATAATACATAACATCTGTACTCATTCTCATGGGCATAAATAGTCATGGATACTCCTAGAGTTCTTTCAAGTCCTGAGTGATGTATGTCTGTCATTCAGTCGGAGACTTATGGTGTAAATGACTCAAAGACAGTTGCACCAACACATTGCAACCTCAAAGAGCAGATAAGCACTGCAGCCTGAATTGGAACTCAAGAACTGATGTAGATGGCTTTCCCTTTTATAACTGTATATTTTCTGCTTTTTCTTTTTTTTTTTTTTTTAATAAAATGCCAATAATCTATAATTCTCATGCATCAGTACAAAAGCATAGTTTTACAATATATTTTAACCTAAGTGAAATAGTGTGTTAAGGTCAGCATTGCAGCTAACCCCTGTGTGAGCTGGCACAGTGGAAGGGTCAAGAACTGCTGTTGACCATTTCTAGAAATTCATTTAAATAGGAAGATCCAGGATTCAGAATGTTTATCTGACTCCTTTCTCGCCTTGGAGTTGATCAGTGGGATGTCAAATATGTGCTTGATCTCCTTACATCAGGGGAGATGACTGATTCTTTTCATGGTGCTTGTTACTATTTTCTTCTTGTTTTCCTTAATTATTTGGCATGAACTATAGTCCATCTTAAAACCATTACTTGACTGGGATTCCTTTCTTTCCATTTTGTTACTTCTGCGCTCCAGGGGATTTCCTTGAGGAAGTTAATATCTTTTCTAGGTTGCTACAGTGACACAGGATCCAAGTTTTTTTGTTAAGAATTTCCATAACTCATTCAGTTTCAGGCAAAATTATTGGCTAAAGTTATTTCTTTCTTTCCCAGCAACTTACCTTTACTGTCTTGTGGTAATTACACTAAAGGAAGGATCTCATCATGTTGGTTTAATTTGGCAATACTTTATTTTCTTACTTTGATCTCTGATGGGAAAGATACTTTCTGTATGGCTCATTGCATGGATACCAATTCAGCCAGTAATTATTACTGTAACAATACTAGAAAAAACAAGCAGACAAACTAACATTGTGATGTCTACAAAATATATTACATACGGTTGCCTAGTAGAAGAAAAAGGCGTTGAGACAATCTTTGCATTTTTTTGCCACACATAGTCCAAGTAATTGTGGTGTGGTTGCACTCATACAACTTTTTCAAAATGTGTGGAAAAAATAAGGAAGTCCTTTTTTTTCTTCATAGAAGTTCTGTAATGTGAAGGATAATGGTGTTGTAAATGCACTGTTGAGTTTCATCACAGAGCCTAGGAGTGAGTTGTAGTGTTTGTGGATGTGAGGAGTCTGTGCTTGTTCATTCTTCTTCATTTCCTTAAATGCTGTATGTAAGACTCACTTTATGCTGCTGGAACTCTCTTCTTATGAATCTGAAGATCATATGTATAACATGCAGACAGAAATAAATCCTGTAGGTAAAAGAAAGTAGAAATTGGCTAAAGATCAAAGGTTATCCTCATTCCTCTCCTTCCTTCACTTTTATTATCCTGTCTAAATTCAGCCTTTTGTAGAGAGGTTTTCATTTTATTTTTCATGAGGAAAGGTTGAGTTTAAATGAGAGTTAAGATTTTATTTGTTTTTCAACTCAGTATGTAATTTGAACCACAGTGTAGTAACTTTGCTAGAATACAAACTGCAGTTCTTATAGAAGGTATATAGGGTATATAAGGGCATAGAAGATTGAGGAGTGGATTAAGGAAACAATATTTCAACTCAAGTGTTCTGTGATCTATAGATTAAGTGTCAAGTAGATCTCCTTATTCTTTTCTTCAGAACTAATTGTATGTTTTCTTGCTTGCCAGATCAAGTATTAAACCTGTCTTGCAAAATTTCTTTAGATAACATACTTGTAATTTCCGTATTTATTTTTGTACTTTCGGTGACATTTTCCACCAGAATGCATTAAAAATTTTGCTTTTCCTACCTTTATTGAGCCTTCCACAGGTGCTATTTAAATGCTTTATTTAAGACTATGAAATGCGCTGAAATAAGTAAGGATGACCAACAGTAGAGCAACTGAACCAGATTAAGTAGAAAAGTTAAGAACAATATGTAAGGAGTACATAACTTCTGTAGTTTCAAAGCTATTCTTATCATTACCCACATAAAGGAGATTAATCAAAACAACAGCTGTCCTGGGAAACTACCACAAAATTTAAAATGTCTCTTCTCTCCCAATTAATATTTTTCATGAATTTTTTGTCATTAAAAATTCAACACATTATGTGAATAACAGTTGAAATGTTTTAGTATTTATGTAATTATAGATCACCATAAAAAGTGTATCACATTTTTTTATTATGAAGCAGAATTACTTAGAACATTATAAGTCAGGAGCAAGCAGTACTGGTAGAGATTCTAAAACATTCTGGGTAGTTTCAGCTTATACCAAAATCTTGAATCAAAGAAAGTGATTCAATGTTATTTCTGCTTCCAAAAGTACTTCAAAATGGTGATAAGATGTGACATGTTTCCACCATTTTTCTATCCCTGGCTGTATATTAGGCTCAAAGTCCAAATACAAAGGAAGAAGAGATCCCTAAACAAAAATTTCATCTTGTTTGAAAAGCACAACTTTTAATTTTAGTATCATAGTCTAACTATAAATGTTATATATCTTATCAGTGCCATGAGTGATCATTTCTAAATAACACGGGTGTATTTTACATTGTTGTGCAAATGGGGAGAATCAAGGGTGATATCTGTTAATGAGAGGAAAATCTCATGTTTCAGCTAGTATCCAGCTACTGAGGATCAGCATGGTGAACATTATCTCACATCTGCCTCATGCAAAATTCTGTATACCTAACTCCAAAGCATCTGGTGTGGGCTGTAGACAGAAACAAGATACTGAAATAAATATATCCCATACTCCATGTAGCCTTACTCAGCAAATGTGAAATATGTCAGTAATATTTGTTCTGCTTTAATTATTTGCACTGTGTTTGAATACTAGGTTTTGGTCACCTAACCAAGCAATTGCTGAAGCTAGCGGACGGACGTGTTGTGCTGGCACTGGAGGGAGGACATGACCTTACTGCCATCTGTGATGCATCTGAAGCCTGTATAAATGCCCTTTTAGGAAATGAGGTAAAACATAAATCATAGTTGGAGAGAATGATCTGAGTTTGCTGAAAATATTATCTTTTCTTTTAGCAACTGTAGAGCAGACCTATTTTGATTGGATTTAAAAGACATGCAATTTGAATGTTTCAGAGTACATCTCAGATAAACCAAAAGCATGCTTTGCTTAAATAAATATTTTTAAATAATATGGTTATATAAATCATTTAATGTTTACCTAAATTATTCTCAGTTCCAGGTAAGATTTTACACTTCAAAATTGCATTTGGTATTGCTGTGCTGAATACCAGGCTTCATGTCACTGGTAGCCATTGGTATCATCTAGAAAGATCAGAGCTTCTAACCAATTTTTTGGGGGAAAACAGTGGCTATTGCAATGTACCTGGTAATCTTAGGGGTTGAATATTGCAATGGCACTTTTTTTTTTTTTTTTTTTTAATATTTTGACATTTCATCTTTACTAGCATATAGAACTATAAATTTCAAAGGTTCTTGACATATAAAAGCATTAATAAGAATGTAACCAAGATTTCAAAAAAACTTGTTATTATTTTTTAAGTTAAAAATGAAGATTCAGTTTGATCTGTCTGTATGCAGTTTAAATGGAGTGTCCAAGATTTGTAAAATACTTTATAAATTATGAAAAATCTTTTCAAAATGGACTGTCAGACTACGGAGATATGAATACATAAACACTCATTTATGAAAATAGGTTCTATTGTCCACTGGAAAATATCTTTTCTTCTATAAATATGATGAGAAGGACAGTAAGCTTGCAGAATTTACAGAAGAAAACATTTAAGAAAAATTTTTACCAGAAACTGAACTTTGTGAGATCTCATTATAAAGTTCAGTGTATTACCATTTTTCCTCAAAAGAAACAGCAATGGCTAAATAATTTATCCAAACAAATGTATTAGTTCTAAACTGAAAGCTGGTCTGCTAATTTCCTTGTACTTCAAGTCTTCATACCTATGAGAATAAAATGAAGTAATGTGTCTTCTGATGGAAATTGGATGGAAGGCTTTTCCAACTGTTCCTTCTAACCTTTTATTATTATGACTCATCAAGAAAGATAGTTTTATGCTTATTATTTTTTACATTATATGTAGAATGAATACAAAGATAACTTTCTCAAAAGTATTTTCAGAAATGTACAGAAGTAGACACGCTCAAAAAAAAAAAAAATTAAGCTTTCGTCTGGGTTTTGTCTTCTGTTATGTTTGACAAGTCCCAAAATAAGTGTTTCCCAGTTTTGTGATATATACTGTTTAAATGGATGCTCAGCTCAGTGTTTCTTATTTACTTATTTATTTAACTGTTGGAAGGATTGCAAACCAAGATTGAGGCATTTTAAAATCTTAGTGAATGCAGCTTTGGTTTTCCTATGAGGCGCTCTACCAGGGCACTCTGATTTCCTATTCCCTGTTGTGACTTTACTTGTAATAATATAAGATGACATCATGGCATCAGTGGCTTTTCATAGCTCTTTTAAACCCATTCCCTGAAATTTGGATCATTATGAGACTAATGCTAATGACACAGTTCTAATGTTATGATGCATATTCCTTTTGTGAATATCTGTGTCCCTCTATCCAGTTATGACCATTTGGTGGTGCTACCCATTTATGAAAAGTGCTTTGTTTTGTTTCAACACTATATCACACCCAGCTACCATTTCTGCTTTCACAGGCCAGACATTATAGATAGAACACTGACTATCAGAAAAAAGAATAGGATAAGTGTATTGGAATTGAAGATTTCTTCCATTTTCTTTTAGAGTAAACTAGGCCTGGGAAATTAGATAAGTTATGAATCTATCTGGTTGAAAAATACTGCAAAGCAAATTTCAAGTAAAAAAAAATTGTAATAGATTGAAGAAAAACATAACCACGCAACCATTAATTATACACTTATAAAAGAGCATGATCCTTAATAACTTGAAACATCTCATGCAATAAGCATTATTCTCATGTGCTGTTACTCACAGATGTGTCCTCAGGGAAATTCATTGAATGGTCTGTTGCAGCAGAATTTCAAAGAGAAAATATGCTGTGGTTGCTAAGACAAAAATACTCCAGAGTGGATGTCATTACTAACACTAGCATAAGATATTGATCCTTACTTAAAAGAATAAGTAAAGGTGTTGCCGAGGAGCAGACACTAATGAGGAAGTCTGATACTGAGTTAGCAGTTAGAAGTCAGCACGTCCGTTGACATCTATAGATTTATGGAAATCTATACCACATGGCCCATAGCATACACATTGCTTGATTTCAGCATATTATTCATGAACTTGCACAGCAAGCTGTACTCAGCCAAGGACAGAAAAAAATGCTTTTCTTCAAATAACCAATCACTGTAATTTGAGGATACATTCTTTCCTGCATACAACTCTTCACAGGTGATTAACAGGGTAATTATAACTTATTGTCTGCCCTTCACTTTTAAAAATCATGGTATGTAGTGTAATCCTAGTTTAAAAACTTTGGCAAGATGAACTTCGGTTTCCAAATACTACACATGTAATTGAGCTTGAATTAAAAAGGTTGAGAAGGGCCTTTGCAAGGTATTCTGCAGTTTGTCAGATGTACTTATTCATATGCTGAGGATTAGAATTCATAAACATTTTGCAGGGTTTTTGAAAACTTCTTCTTTGCTTTTTTAGGTTTTGGCCAGGACTTGTCAATACAGAAATTCACCATTTCATATGTTCTATTACCAGCAGAATACCACCATAGAATAACATATATACACACGTACACACACACATATACAAAAAAAAAAAAAAAAAATTGTAAAACTAACAGCAGCAACTTCCTACTTTCATGAAGATCTGATTTGATTTGTAAACATAAAATTAAACTTACAAACAAGCCCTTATTTTCCTAATTTGACCATAAGTACCAAGAAGGAAAATATTTTGACACTCAAATTGGACATACTTTTCTTAGTTGTATGTAACCTGTAGGATAGTAATCTGTTTATCAAGATAACTTCTTATGCATCTCTTAACAAATGCAAGTCACTAGAAAAAGAATACAGTATCATGTTGATCTTTTTTAAATTTGAATATGGCACAGGAAAATCTTGCACATAATTGTTGATTTTGAAGACTAACCAAAAAACCTATTAAAAGGTCTCTTTTTCTTGGAAGACCTCAGAATTCAAATGAGCTATCAGCCCCATGTCTGTGTGGTGAGAACTTCTGAACTTCACACCAGAAGCACTTCTGAATAGCAGTTTCAAAATTCAACAGATAGTTAATGGGATTATTGTTGTCTTTTTTTCTTCTGATTGGACATACTTATATTGATGATTTATTATTTCTAAACCTAATATTTCTTAAGCAGATGTGCCTAGTACCTTTAGATACTGTAGGTTATGCAGGACATCTGATAGGACTCATAGAAATAACACAGAACTTAGAGGAGACCTATGCCTTTTATGATCGGCAGCTAGACATCAGGCAGAACACCCTGTACTGGAAAAGGTTATATGTGGTTTAGTTGTGTTTAGGCAACTAAATGCCCCTATAAATAATTAGAAAACCAAAACAGAAATGATAGAGGAAAGGAAAAAACTTGTTAAAATGAATTTATTAGTAGAGGGCTTTACATAAAAAAATACTTTTAAAAAATTAAGTCCTGGTGATCTCAGGTGAGATTACTTTGAAAAAAACCACTTTAACTATTTTCAGAGCTAGTTAGGAGCTGTGTGAGTTGTCTTCTTGGAAGGAAATCTTCCCAAGAGGTGAGAAGAGATTAACCAGTTGGATTCCCTTGAAAACATGGAATTCCTTGGAAGGTAAAAGACAGGCTGAACATACATTGCTTTAAAATGTCCCTGAGAATTTGAAACATGATTTAAGAACATGTCCATTAAATGAGCATCTTTCAAAACAAAGGAAATACTGAATTCCTGAATACTGAAAATTAGAAAGGAGACATTGCTTTTAAGGCTATATATTTATGAGATGCAGTGTTGTAATTAAAATTCAGTTCTCTCATTTATTAAGACAATCTTTAAACAATACTGCAGCTTTTCATGGATAGGTTATATTATTTCAAATACATATCCTTAATATATATGTGTATATCTTTTCAGCTATGAAATTTATTAAGTGCTAATATATATATTTTATCCCAGGAAGTGTGTGAAAATTGAATTCACTGTCCAGATATTCCCCTAGTCCTTTTGGTGCCAGGTGGAAAGGCTATTCCCTATATGAAAGACAGGTTCTGGTTTCTTTCCTCCATATCACTTTGAGGAGGCATTACTTCCATTTAAAAAGCCGTCAGGGATAAGCGATTCTTAAGCTTGGTGTCCTGAAACCTGCAGCTCATTTCCACAACAACTACATTAAACTGGGGAATTCCTCAGCAACCAGAGAGAATGAGGAAGGAGTCCTCCAAGTGCAAAACTCTTTGGGTTAAAAACTAAGGATTTAGTTCTTCCCTCATCTCATCTGATGTCAAAAACCCAGGTGGGATATTTCTGTGGGACTCAGAGGTCAGTCTAATATTGTGGTCCTTCTGATCTATCTACAGGTTTTGTCTTTTAGCTCTACATGGTACAGCAGTTTTTCCGTAGTCTGTAACAAGTGATAATTGGTCACAGATGGGGTCATGTTCTCCTTTGCAGAGAGGAAATGGAAAAGTGCAGTCCAGAGTGTGCTCTGCCCAGCAGGACCCTGCAACAAAGACACACAGAGGATGTATGTCTACTCTCATTGATTGTGGCGTCCAAGGCAGAATTTGGCCTCAAGTGCAAAAACATTTTTGAGTGACTAAATTTAACATCTTCTACTAAATATTCTTTTGGCTTGGATATCAGTCTGAAACAGAATTTGACAAAACATTGTGATTGGTTGGCTCCCAAGCATGCTTAAAGTCTTATACCAGACAATTTTCTTCTATAGTGTGAAGTATGTGCTTCTTTCTTGCAATCTGTTGAGTTGGCATTTAGAAGGGGATGGTAATTTAAGTGGAAATTTGTACTCTGGATCTTTCCTGCCAATGATGAAAAGTTGGCATTTTCTCCTTTATGGAATTCAGAGTGAATCTGGAGCTGCTTGCCAGCTAGGCAACAAACTCTGCCAAGAGAGCCTGGGCTGTGTTAAAAAGGGTTATTTGCCAGAACAGGTAAGCATTTCTCTCTTCAAAAAGGAAATATTAATGTAAGTGAATATAGTCTGAGATCAGTTTTAACTTGCATGGTAAACTTGGTCATGATCTTACATCCTTAATGTTAATTTTATTCTAATACTAGAAAATAATTAGCACCTGTCAACTGCTACTTGCATAAGCACAGAGACCAGGAACTGACTCACAAATAGAACATTAGAAGAAAGAGGAAAATGGAGCAACGTGCATGCCAGAGATTAACATGGTGGCATCAAAGTCCAGAAAATGGGCAATGCTGTTTGGACAAGGCGACAGAATATTCTGAATTGGCAGTTACGTATTTCCAAGGCAAGGCGTTATTTTTTAGGGACTGGTAGCTACTAATGATGCTTCGAGCTTTTGAATTTATTTCCTTGTGAAGACTGTCATTTATGTACAGCACTATAACCATGGATCACAAAATTACTTACCTTGAATGCTTATATATGAAATCAGAAGGTTCCAAAACTTTGAGAATAGTATTAATAAAAGAACATAGAGGACCTACTAGATCCTTGAGATTGGTTCTCTGTAATCATGGCAAGAATAACAAAGCCCAGTCTTGGTGCTGGAATGCTTCTTGTACAGTAAACTTGGGAAATGGAGATTGTAGCACTTCCCTCTGCAGCCTCAGTGTCTCTGAGGAGCCTGTCTGCCTTCTCCCCTTCCTCTGTGTTTGTGAGGACTCTCCATGCTCCTTACCATTTCCTTGCAGTTTCCTCACTTGTCAGTTATTTTAAACTGTACTCTGCAACAGTCTTCTCTGAAACGAACCTATATGCTCTAAAACATGACAGGACTAAGACATTGCAGATATTGCTGGATATTCCAGCTCTGTACAAACTGCTGCAGTTTCAGATTCTCCTCACATTCCCAAGGATCTTTGCAGATCACCTTCTGGGCATGTGAAATTTCCATCTGTAATTCCTTCTTCAGACATTTGCTGATATGTCTCTGGCACACTTTAGCAACCCAAGTGACTTTTGTTCATTTACATTGTTTTTCCTACTTTGAAAATGATTAGTTAATACAGTTTCTACTTTCATCTGCTACTTTGGGCACAAAAGCCAAATTCAGCCATGTAAAAACTTTGAAAATTTGACCCTCTGTGTCTGGTCCAAACTGTCTCTCCAGCGATTTGGTTATTTCTGTACTGACTTAAGCTGTTTTTCTCTGTTGTCTTTCCTGACAACATATGTATTTCCAGCTCTCTTTTCAGCTTCCATTCTGTTAGCCTCCAGATTAAAAAGTACATGATCTCAATGCCAACAAGTGTAGGAAGGAAGATGGTGGTGCCATATATGCCAGGTGTAGAGTAACTTCTTTTATTCACCATTGGGTCTAACTGCTGATATTTTCCTCTATGTCTTTACAGTTGTATCCAACCAGTGGATAGCTGCCAACAGAATCTGGTCTGTTGAATGCAGACCATATCATTTCAAAGTCTATAGAAATATCTGCATTAAGCCACTGGCTTTATTTCTACAGTGTTTTTTAACAGCATTGCATTTAAACTGAATAGGATATACAGTATAATAAACTTATTTTGGAACCTCTTAAGATTTCCCTGATATGGAAGAAGATTCAAGTTCTGTCTGCTTACCCCTAACGGTTAGGAAGATAGAACAGCTCTGGAGCAGAGGGTGTGTTTTGAATACGACACGAAAGCGTTGTGGAAAGGGGAGTTAAAGAAATGATCAGAGAAAATTATTACATTCACATCACTTAGTTACTAAGTTAGTTAGTTAGTCATCTGTTAGTTGAACTACCAAATGTAATAGTAATTGGAATAATAATTGTTGGACATCTGACCCTTTTATCTTCTGCTAAGTGATTCATCAGTATATTTTATCTTCTGGAAATCCATCTTCCATTTTTAATATTTGTCTGATATGTCTAGGTGTTCAAATATTTTCTATGTTCTACTTTTGTACTAATGAATAGAAATTTCATTGATATATTAGGAAAAATGGAGGCAAAGTTTTGTGTCCTAAAAAAATCTGTGAAGAAGATAACAAAGCATTCTCCTGTAGCAAGATATATTTTCTAGTTGTTATCTAGATCTTGCTGTCTTGTGTAAGAGTTCTGCGTGAAGAAACTCAGGGTACTCAAAAAGGAAATAAGACAGAGGTTTCAAATCTTACATTCTGGCAATTTCGTACTTCAACGATATTTTTACAATTATAGCCTGGAGCTATTAACTATTCAGGGAGTTAATTGGTCATAAATTATGAAATTTTCAAAACAGAACCTTAAATTTGTCATCAACTCTTCTGTGTTCCTGCACCCAGTATGACCAAATGGAACTTCAAAACTTTGTCTTTTTCTAGGCCAAATGATAGATTGCTTTAAAAAGAAGATAACAAGTGATAAAAGCAAGTGCTATCTGCTTACATAACCCAATTTATAGATTATTAAGAAAATAATGTTCTAAAAACAGTGAAGCTTGAGCTGCTGCTGGGCATTTTCATAAATGCAGTTTTCCGCCAGGAACCTTCAAATAACCAAACAGGGTAAACTAGGGATATTGTGAAGTAGTTGTGATTTAGGAATTGCAAATATTTCTGTAAATCTGATTTTTATTGTTATTGCTTTCTTGGTTCTAATCCGTGATACATATTATATAGCAACAATCTTCCTCTACTGCCTGGCCTCTCCAGTAACTGAGAAGGACTGGGGCCAACTCAGGTTCTACCAGAACTTTTCTGAATACATGCTCACTGCACAGAATGGAGTGATTTATTCTATTTGAAAACAAAACATAGTACTATTGTTTCTAGCCACAAGGAAATCTTCCAGCTGCAATCCCGCATGGTATTCTAAGGAAACAATGACACAAACAGCCTTATTCCATTTAGCTATCAAGACACCTAACCACTGGAGTTATTTACAGTGTCTTTATTACTGGCAGACGTTCAGGGTTGATCTTACAGGTAGGTTCCCAGAATTTCTGGAATTTGTAGTTGAACTTCCTTAAAATAGCATTGTTAAGGGGATGTCTACATTGCATTTGCTTCCCACTTTGTGTGCTTGGGTCAAAGCTGATTTTATCTAGTTGGTGGGTAGCAATGCGGCAGTAGCAACCCCAGGAACAATATGTGATGGCTACTGAAGTACTCACTTCACAAGGAAGCTACTTGGGTGGGCTACACTTGACCTAGTTTAAAGCAGGCCCAGGCATGCTTAATAAAGGAGTTCTGTCTGCAGCACAGATGTCTCCCATCAATGATGGTTGAACTTACTTAGCTTTAAAGAAGAGAGGTTGGTTCTGATATGGCTCTTGTTCACCATGATGGGGCTTCTCCTTCCTGGCTCTGCAGGAAGCACGCCTCCAAGGCCAGACTAAGCCAGCCTGCATGAGGAAGCAGAATGGTCTCTAAGCACAGTTCAAGGAAAATGTAGTTGTTACAGAACAAGGAGGGACGCATAGTCCTAATTATGTTTACCCTTTTCTAGGAGAAAATGCGTGGACAAAAAAAAAAAAAAAAAATCAAAATACAAGTAGTTCTCACTTGGTTGTTATCCTTATGAATTGTCAGGATATAGTAATTTCTGATGTTAACTACTATCACATGTCTATTCTTCACAACTCTGAAATCCAAATTAGGATTAATGTAAGTCCTATGAAAAGAAGAAAAGTACTGTATGTTCCGTGCAGTGAAGTATCACTGTGAAACAGAAAAATACTGTTATCTCCAGATTATAAATGGGGATTTGAAATGAGTGGGGCACTGTTATGGCAAATTGGTTTTAAAAGGTTGAATATATGTCAAAAGTATCCAGGGATTAGTTTTTTTAAGGTATTTAGGTACCTAATTTTCCTCAATGAGAAGTGGTAAAGGGTAACTCGTATTCATTGCAGGAAAGAAATTACTTGCAGAAATTGAACACATCCTTCTGCTAATTTATTATGATGCAGCTCCACCCGAAGAATGCACAATTAAAATTGACTGATTAAAATTAAGTTGTCTGTAAAACAAGTGTGCTTAGAGAACTTGTACTGCTGGTCTGCACAATAATTTTTCACCTACTTCTTTATTTGAAAGTAATTCAAAGCTAATAAAAGTAGCTGTTTCATGGATTTCCCATATAAATCTTAAAGTGTATAAGATGGTTAGATTTAATAACACTAGAAAAATAAAGATAATGGAGTGCACACTTTGGTTTCAGTGTGGCTTCAGCAAGGTTTTGTTTGGAGTACCCAGCTGCATATACAGACGCAGTGGAATTTGGTTTGCGAGGAACCTACAAAAATTACACAAATAACTAGCATTTTTTTTAATGAATAATACACAGACATGCACCTGCTTCAGAGACTCCATAGATTAGTCTTGCAGCCAATAGAAAAGCCCCTTGGAATTCAATTACATGGCTGAAAACAGAAAACAAAATCATGGCTATACTTTTAGAACTCTAACCAGCAAAATGTTAACCAGTTCCTGGGCTAAGGTTTTCCTGAGGATTAGTTTGTTTCAGTTTGTTTTGCTTCCCTGCTTCTTATTGAAAATTTATATTATTCTATTCTATTCTTGCAGCTGGAGCCTCTCCCGGAAGATATTGTACACCAAATCCCCAATATGAATGCAATAGCTTCTTTAAAAAAGACCACTGAAATTCAAAGTATGTTTCTCAGATTGGGTTGTTGGGTTTGGGTGTTTTTTGTTATTAATTAATGTCACAGACATTAAACAATTGTTTCACAGAAAAGAGAAGACAAGTTTTGTATGTACAAACCCACATGCTGTATCTAGTTTGTATGTATCTACATATATATATATACACACACACGCTTTGTTTTTGTTGCTTTGGCATGTCTTTGTTTCTGCTATGTATTTATACGTGATGCATTAAACCATTTAAATTATTTAGAGCTTTCCAATTTCTACATTTTCCCAAATCTCCCCATTCCAGAGCAGGTTAAACGAAATAGATGTTTGTCAGTGAGGGACAGGAACAGACGCATAAATCACAGCTCAAGCAAACAGACCTTTCAGATTTTGTTTGTGCAGCCCTTTTCAAGTTACTCACTTCAGTACGTGGCAGAATTTGAAATGAAATTTAGAAGCTCAAAATGGACAATGATCTCTGGAACAGTGCTGGCAAATATATTGCGATTTTGTTTTATTTCTGATTCAAACAGTACTTGATTGCTTCAGTTCTGTGCCTTGCTCTTTACTAACCAGATGCTTTGGGGCACTGCTCTGACCTCAGGGAAAATTTTTCACTTTGCCATCAGTTACCTTAATCCTTCTGAACAGAACTCCCTTAATTTCTCTAATCTGCTTTCTGCCATTTTACCAAGGCTGCAGAAGCTTCCTGACTTCTACTGTTTGCTGGCTCCTTAACAATAACAAATGGATAACAAATGTTTTGATTCATGTTAGGTTAATCACAAGTAAGTGGGAGTCATCTCTATAAAATAAATGCAGCTCTTGATGGGGACACCATGCATTATTCATTGATAATGTAGTACTTCTAAATGTAAATTTAGTTGTAAAGAGACTGTGAAATTCATTGTGGGTTTATAATTCATAATCCTTTATAATTTATAATCCTTCATATCTAGCAGTCACTCATAATATGTACAGGCTCCAATTAAATCATCTGTATTTGATAAATTCCAGTATGACATTTTTGCTAAATGGTATCTCTCAGAGTAGCTCATGAATTCGTGTTTTTCTTAAAATTCCCTGTAAGTTAAGAAAATTCACATCCTACACAAGATCATATTGATTTTCAAATGATAATAGGAACAGAAAGCCACACACAGAGACCTAGAAAGCTTATGAACAGCTGGAAAGAGCATCTATTTCTGTTAGGAATAAGAACATATATTTAATGAAAAATGAATCTGAAACAAACAACAAAAATAGAATGAATGGGGAAAAAATAATACTAGATCTAGAGAAACATGGTGTCTAAGTGTCTTACTAACAATACTTATACACAAATGATGGTCTTTTAGGAAGAAAATCTTCTTCCTAAAAGATATGATGTGTATCTCAAAACACAAGCCAAAGCTCTGCAGAGTGACTTAATTCTGATTATTCAGAGCAAACTTCGGTTTGAGCAGACCCAGTTCAGTCATGGCAGTCCAATGAACTGCCAGACTGCTCAGGATTTGGAGTTGTACACAGTGCTGTTTATGTGGGATTTTTTTTCCACCTATTGCCTGAGAAGTTATGTATCCATCATTTTTTGAGAGAGACCAAGTATTAGAAACAAACGTGCTTGAAGGAAGGAAAAGAATATTGAGGGAGGTTAGTGAAGATTCATGCAGGATATGTAATTAAAAAAATTACACTGAAAAATTGTGGAGGAGCACCTCAAAATATATTCTTTTGTAACTGGAACAGAATTTATATAAACTTTTTTTTTTTTTTTTTTTTTTTTTTTTGTATGTGTGTGTGTGTGTGTGTGACAGTGATCTAAAGCCCTATTGGAAATGTAACATAGTTGGAAATGGTAATTCCCACACCCATGTAATATAGTATTTCTAAACAGTCCTGTTCACTAGCTTTAATATTATCTCCAAACTGGATTTTTCAAGCAAACCGTAGTACCGCATGTCCAACCCTATTGATGAAAGGCAATTACAAATGATTTTAGCAGTGACAGAATCATTCATTTTTATTATTTCCTGGTAATAATCAGTGCCCCTACAAATCTTTGAGAGAGACTTAAGCATATATGCATGTTGAAAGCCACAGCATACCTAGAAGACTGAGTTGGTTTCATTGTTCCTTCTTGCAAGCAGTGATTCCTCTTCAAGTTTTGTATGAATGAAACCAGAAACATGCTCCATTCTTTTCCCTGTTCTCTGCAATATATTCAATGAGTGTAACAGAACCAGCAGAAATTCACATTTCAATATAGCACAGCAGAAATGGCATTTTTAAGGTTTGGGTCAGATGCTTTAAGTTCACCCAGTTGTCGATCTACAGCATATCTAGAGTTCTTAAGAAAGCTCCTTTGCAAATGCATGCTATGCTTGCCTATTTTGCAAGACTTTGCCTGCAGTTCTTTTGGATTGAACATACTCAAGCCCCATATATGCTTAGTGCAGAATATATATGAGTTGTGGTTTAATAAAAGAAGCACGCAAAGATTTTTCTGCTTACTACAGCTGCTTGTAAGCTTTGTAATTTTAAAGAAAAATCTACCGTTGCTTTTTCATCAGCACCAGAAAATTCCACACAAGGTACCTGCTACTACCTGGATGTTATTCCTAAATGGGATTCCTTTAAAATTTCTTCCCATGAACCACAATGGGCTTCTGTGTACTCCCCTTCTCCAAGACCCTCCACAGCAGCATAGATGCTGACACCTGCTTACCAGGGGCTCTGCTGCCCCTCTAATGCTGAAACCCCCTCTATATTACATTGCTCAATATAGGGAAACAAGAAATATCACTGATCGCTTGGGAATGGAGGGCAGTTAAATGGGCACAAAGAGCCCGATAATATGCCTGACTTGGCCCTGAGTTTTGGTGTTACAAGAAAGGCCAGATTCAGGGGGCGGCTGGTGTATGAACCTGTGTGTGAATGAACGAATGCAATGGAGCAGTCCTCACTGATGCTGTTTTATTGTTGCTGCAGGAGAGCAACGCAGTGGTAGCTAGTTACTAATATTTTATTTTATGAATAAGAGCCCTTGAAAACTCCAGCAGTGAACACGGGTTCATTTCTTTTATAGGCAAGAGGAGGTATTATTCCCATGCCAACAGATTTGATTTTCTTGCACATCTGTTTCTGCAACGAAAACCCCACCCACTCTGTGAACATTTAGCTCGTAAATTATAGGGTTTGAATTGGGTGTATATTGCAAAGACTGACTTTTGCGCATATGATCTGTGAGAATGCTGTGGAATGCCCATATAACTTTTTTTGTTTGCTTTTAGTATATTTTTTAATGAACAGAGAATTTGGTCTCTGAGTACAGTAATAATAGAGAATATTTTTGTCTTGTTTTTATAAAATTTGCCAGGCTCCAATCATTGAGCCTACCGTTATGTACATAACTTTTTAGCTGTGTCTTTCATGCTTCTGGAGCAAAGCCAACCTTCTAACACTTAATCTCAACTTTGTAGGATACTTAATACACTTTACATTTTATCCCCAGAAGGTCCCCGTTATTTAAAGATTCTGCTAACTACTCAAATGTGCACACTATTAGAGTTCAAAGAAACACTCTGGCCACGCTCGCTGGTTGTTCTTGCAGATTGGCTTGGGCTTTCATCTTGCAGTGATACTTTTGAATAAAGACATTTTCAGGTTTTATTGACAGCTGCTTTCACACTGGAGTAAAAAGTTCATCTTTTGAGAAGCCTGAAGTAGTGTGGAGAGCTGTGCTATCCATGAGGGAGTTGTGAGTTGGCCTGTGTGCAGCATGGCCAGCCAGCCAGCCATGACCACCAGCCCAGCCTCCAGGTGTCAGAGCCTCTGGCCACCCTCCGGATAAGCACCTTGCCTCAATCCACTGCCCAGCTGCCAAAACTCTCCTTTTAACCCTTGGAAAAGTCCTCTTCTTGATCCCCTCTCTTTCACAGCTGCTGAAATCCTCCCTCTAATTCCCAGATAAGTACCCTGCCCCAACCTCTGCAGCAGCTGCTGGAAGCCTTCTGCTAAACACTGAGTAAGCACTGATGGGAGTTTCCAGCCTCCCCAAAGCTCCTCATTTCCAGGTGTCATCCACCTGGAAATTAGTGAGTGAAGTGTGGATTACTGAGCTGTAAGAAATGCATATGTAAATTCTTTCTTGTCCACCTGGTTACCACTGATCGACCTCTGTTTCTTAACAGCTGTGCAGCAGCAGACCAGTTTTGTGACAGTGATGTCACCTGCCAACTTTGTTGATGCCAGTTGAGAAGCTCCTTACTGTATCTTCTGTTGTAGTCTGAGAGCAGAGTTTACTCATGGTTTTAATCCACTGCTGCCTTTTTACACAGCAAACTAGAAACCACTCCTTATGATATCTGGCAGCTTTCCAGCAGCAGCCAGTTCGTATATGAAAGTTTTAAATAAATTATTGTTCTAGTATACGCCCTGAGGTTGGAGGAGAAAGAACATCCAGGACTAACAAACCTGATTGTTCTGGCAGAATCGATTCAGTCCAAGCTGGCATTTCTAACATTTTCCTTTTTGAGACTGTGCTGTGTGAGCACTTTATACAACCATGCTCATTTTTCTTGTCCTATTTGTTGTGTATGCATCAACAATCTTCAATATCAAAGCAATATTTAGGTATTAACCCTGCCCTGAACTCCCTTTACCTTGGGTAGATAAAGCCAATAGCTTGTCTGACAGCATGAGTTCATTAGGCTGCATGTTACTCCTCCAATTTATTACCTTCTGGGGAAGGGTGTGACACAGCCCTTGGAATGAAAGCACTTTCCAACTTGGCATTCGTAGGTTCAGAAACATACTTCAATTGCACTGCTAACACTGCAGTGATTTTAAATTATAATCACTCGGCATTGAACTAAGTGATTACTATGCTTGTACCACCGTGCTAGCTGAGATTCCCATAAATTATGATGTGTGTTTTCCTTAGGCAAGTACTGGAAGTCAGTGGAGCCATACTCTGTGCCAGTGGATTGTGCTCTGGCTGAGTCTCAGAAACGAGAGAGGGAGGAGACAGAAACGGTGTCTGCTATGGCCTCCCTTTCAGTGGATGTTGAGCAGTGCTTTCCTCAGGAAAGCAGCAGGTAAGCCCATGCAATTATTGCAGAGAGCGAGGATTTTGCACTCCAGTCACATGAGATGCAGAAGACAGCTAGACTGAGTTGTTTCCAGATTGTCTGCTAACTGAGCTACCTGGAATTTTTCCTCCTTCAATTTAAGATCTTCCTACTTGGCTGATGGAAACACAAAGGTATTCTATGCTAACAAATGTTTTGGTGCGCGTATCTCTTTACTAAGGTTCATGAGAGTACAACAACTTTGTTTCATCCCCATGTTAAAAGCTCTTTACTATATAAAAAGTGCACTATTTATACTGTCTGTGTGAATAAAATGGACATGATCAAGTATAATCAACAGTATTCTTCACATTGGAAGAAATTCAAAACTGGGTTAGCTTTAACTTTCTAGGAAGGCATCTAACTTATGCTCAGATAAATGTAATAAGGACGGACTTAAATCATTATTAAATGATATTAGATAGGCATTAAAAGTTACTTCCCTGGAAGCAATGGAACAGTGCCAGCATAAAACTTAAAACAATCCTGGCCAGGACAAGGGCCAACATTTTCTGCCTGCTGTTCTGAAGGTACCGGCTAAAAAGAGAATGCTGTCTTTTTCCAGCTTGCCAGCTGCTTTTTTAGGTTAATGAACATTGCTTTCATTTTCGCAGCCTGAGAAAATGACACAGTAAATGTTACTAGTTTTCTGCCAGTTAAAGATAAAAAAAAAAAAAAAAGAAAAAAAGCTTCTGAGCACTATGTTACAAAGCAGTATTTGTTCAAAGGGACATCAGAGTTTTGAAGAGCCTCTGCAGAAGTTCTTGGTGTTTCCTATTTACTCTTTTGGAGGACAAACTTTTCTGGCCTTCTCCAACAGATGAAGACCCAGAATGCAGGGAGCAGTTCAGTTTCCATCGGAGGAAAAAGGAAAGAGAAGTAAAGTAGAAAAAAAAGCCTTATAAGGAGACTCACCAGCTCCCTGCACATTGTAGAATGGAACTGCATAGCAGGAGAGGAAGGAGGGAGATGGAAGCAGACTAGAGCTGTGGTTGGACTGGAGCCAAAAGGGCTTGTGACTCCTGTGCCATGGCAGCTATTTGTTTAGTTTGGTTCTTGCTGTCTGCATGGGAATTTTATTCCAAACTTGTCTGATGGGCATCTGGGAGAACCCGTGGGGAGCAACACGGAATCAGCTCAAACCTATTGGAGCATTTGGAAGTGGACATCTCCCACTACTGTGACAGCATTCATCTGTCAAGAGATTTGCAGATGTGGCTCAAAGGAACACACTGGGGACATAGCTAGTCAGTAAAGTTTGTGGTGTTTACTTAGTCGCCTTTCTTATTGCAACTGTGTTTTAAGGATGCTACATCTATTGTTGGGTGTGGATTATTACAAATGAATCCATAAAAACTCAGGAAGAATCCAGTGATGAACAGGAGACAAATTTTATATCTGTGAGAGCATTAATCAGTGATCAGCTAAGGAATAATAAGGTTTGTCATGTAGATTTGTGACTGTCACGAGATGTTTCTGTTAGCCAAGGAAAGAAAGCTGGGGATCCTGTTTGTGTATGCAGAGCTCTGAAATATAAGCAATTTTAATTAAAGGGTTGGAACTAATTCAGCCAAACACAGCAAATTCTTAAGTTGTATGAAAAAGGGCGTGGTTAATTTTGTGTATTTTTGTATTGCTTAGAATAATCAAGAACTGTATTTGTTATGATCCTCCACTCACTTAAATCTACGGCTGTCAAGAGCAATCACTGATCTTACAAGACTTGAGTAAAGTAACCCTTTGACTTAATTATTGTATTTATTGCCTAACTACTGATAACCTGTGGCAGTTTCCTCCCATTCTGAAAACAGCGTCTCAGAGCAGAGCTGAGAAAGTGGGAAAAAAAACGGATGTGCTGAAATGTACACAAGTGGAATTCATGTGGCTGCCAGATTCATTACACTTCATCAGTCCTGGGCTCTTATAGGGGTGAAGCCTTTGTGATGAATTGTTCTGTGGAAAAATGGCTTTGTTTGAAATATCCTTGGTGCTGTTGAAGTTTTTCAGCAGCGCAAATAAATCCTTACAAGCATACATCCCTGATTATGTTTCCACATTTGTAACCTACAAAGAAGTCACCCAAAGCCAGCTTGCCATCAGGGAGCAACAGGACACCATAAGCATCATCTCACTGGAACAAAATTGACAGCTACTTTTTCTGAGGCTTCAGGATGTTGTTTTCTTGGCTTTCTCCCTACTGAATGTAAAGATGAATATGGAATGAAAAAGGGTAACCTTGAAGATTTGATTTCAGAGATGCAGACACAGTTTTCTGGGCTGCAGAGAGGACCTAGCTGCACTTTGAGCATGAATGAAAGTTCTGCATGGGATTATGAATGCAGGGATTGATTTGATATTGCACACATTGGTTTTATGCCAGTATAACTCAATTCACTTAACAAAAACATATAATTCTATTCATAGGCGTATAAGAACACAAGCTGGTGTAACACAGTGATGAATTACAATTTTATCACATTTGTTCCATTTATTATAATTAAAGACCAAGTATACTTTGCTCCTTCTCCAACCTCCCTCTATGAGAAATGACAGAGCTGCAGGAACTTGAAGAGCCCTCTGGGCTCTTATGTTCTCTGCATCATTCTTCCCCATTGTGGATTGCAGCCACCGTCTGAAGACCTTTCCACTGAGTATTTCTGGGGGAAAATTGTTAGTGGCTGGCAGAGCAGGATCAGAACAGAAAGTGTCATGGCTGACAGGGAAGCCTGAAGGGTTCCTTCATTCTGCCAGGAGTCTGTTTACTTTCTCTTAATTACCACTATGTTCTGCCAAGCTGATAATTCCGGTCTTGTTTCACATAGTTGATGATAGACATCCTGTTGACTTCAGCTCTGGATGGCCAGGCCTGCAGATGAAGAGAGTGGCAGCAAAAGTCTCTTTGTGGGAAACTCTTGCCAGTTATGTTGGAGGATATGTTGGTGTTTGGAGTGAGATGACTCGTTTTAAACTCAGATTTTGGGTAAAGCAGCTCTTTTCCTGGCCAACTCGTATCTGACTCACTTACCACTGATGAATAAAGGATAAAATGCTCCTGGCTAAGGCCTGCATTAAGTATTTCTCTTTCTTTCTTCTCTCCTTCCTTCTTTTCTTCAAGTGACAGTGCAGATTATTTTTTTTTTATTTGATTTTCTCTGAGACTAAATGAAGAAAATGGTGAAAGCTGCTATGCTTTTGGTGTTTTATTTAACCAAACACAACTCTGCACTTTCAGATTCAATTGAAACTTGATTATAGCCTTCATGAGAGAACAGATATAGAAAAAAAGACTTTGTGGATAGGAAAGAAAACATGCATGATGCTAACACAGATTTAAATGCAGACGCAATTAAAGGAACCAGCATGCCCTATAAAGCATTTCCAACTGCCATAACTTTTGTGTATAGATAACTGCTTATTCCCTAAGCGAGATACAGATTTAGCTGATTAGAATTTTGCTTTGGCCAGACATCTGTTTCAGAAGCCTTGCTATGAAAATACTCAGCACAGTGCTGTCCACGATATACTGGAGCTTCTGTATATCTTGTCTTAAAATGGAAAAATAAATGGGTGTGGGGAGAAGTCTCCAGCACTTACAACTTTTGCAGCAAAGAGTAAATCTTGAGAATGACATTTATCAGGATTTAACTTTATGGCCCTCATTCAGCTGAGCGTAGATTTTACTCAAATGGAAATGAAAATGAAGCATCAGTTTTGGGTATTTCCCTTAGTGTTTCTGAGCTGTCGGTTGCATTTTCAGTCATATTGCAATGTATTTTATAGCAGTGGAACTGCTTAGATTGGAAGGTACATCTAGCCACCAACTAGGGTCACATTCTCTGCCTGTGCATTGGCTCATAGAGCTTTGCTCAGAATTTCACTGTATGAGCATCCAGAAAAACTTCTGAAGAACTTGCACCTACTGACCATACCCCATTGCATCTGAACTCAAAGCCAGGCTCAGGAGTCAGAGAAGCTGCAGCCTTATTTTACCCACCTGGTGGCTAGTGCCTGAAGGAAAGGACAGGGAACAGAGGAGTTGAGAGCAAGACTTTCCCTGATCATCTGTAATCTCAACGGCTGTATGTGACCCATCTGTGTGAAAGCCTCCAGGATATTTATCCAAGTACAAATTTTTCAAAGCTAGTTTTGAACTAATTTACAGTTTTGATGTTCATGCAGTGAATCCCACAGCTTCATCAGGCGCAGTTTAGAGCATTTAGAAATGAAAGCATTTTTTTTCCTACTCACGTTCTCTGCTACATTTCTGGTTTTAAATATTTTAACTGTCTCAAGACCTTTTATTTTTCCTGGAATTAAAAAGAAATCTTACTTCAGATTATTCTTCTTGCCCCTTTTTGTAATTCTTGTAGTACTTTTTAAGAACAAGGACTAAGAATAGAATTCAGGACACCAGATGTTGAGCACACTATGGATATATACAGTAGATTAATGATGGGCATTTTTTGCTGCTTTTGTTTCTCTCTTCTACTCTCATTAATTCTAAGTTCTCAGTAATTGCCATCACAGTATATAAACAATTAAAGCTGTCCTCGCTCTGCTTTGTGTATTATTTTGCATCTGTTTACCTTCTTTTCCATTCAGAATTGGCACTATGGGCTTTAGAACTATCTAGTATCAGTAATTTTGCATCATCAACAAATGTTATCACTTAAACGTACTGGTACGTTGCCAAGTCTTGAAATGCTGTGGAACAACTCTCTATGGTGAAAATTCACCAGTGTTATTACCCATTTCCTCCTTGAGATGGATTTTTAATCTATGGCAGGGACTTCTCTCATAAACTAAGTTCCTCAGAGCATTTGCATAAAATCATTGGAAGACCTTCTTTGTACATGGGTATCACTTGATCCCTCTTCCTTCAGTTCCTTCAGAAATTTGTAATAAATTTGTAAGGTTTGACTTCCCTGCAACAGTTAAGGCTTAACTCTTAGCCAAATTACTATTATCTAAATGCCTACTAATTCTATGATTTATTATAGTTGCTATCAATCTCTCCCCCCCCCCCCCCCCCCCCCCCCCCCAGTGCAGACATACTGTATCTCCTATAGTCTCCCTAAGGAGGACAGCATTTCTTACCTCTGGCATGGATGCTGATTTAACCAGTAGAATGTACTCTACAGTTATTTATTTAGAAACATCATGATTGCATTCCCTAAGAACTCAGTGGACAAATTTAATCTGCTCTTAGCAATTTGGCAGTGTTTAATATACCAGCTCGTTCTTGTGCTGATTCAGTTTAAGACAGTTCATCTGCAAATAATAAAATCTACCTGACACTTCTCTAGTTAACAGAGATATAAATAGTTCATTTTGCTCTTGTGATCTACCTTTCTTGATGTTCCTCTTATGCTTTGATCATTTCTTCTGATGTATTTGAAAGATCTTTTCATTATTAGTTTTTATGCCTTTAACATGTTAGTCTTCAGATTCTCCTTTGCCCATTTTGTGGGTTTACATTGAACTTGCCAGAGTTTCTATTTTATTTGCCTTATTTGGACACGACATCCTCTTTTGGGAGTTCACATGTTTTTACCTTGGTTGGCTCTTAAATTGCAAAGCCTTTTTTATCATGGCTCTTTTCCTTTGATCCATAGAGACCATTTTTTACTAGGATATACACTTACTTGGGATCTTTAATATGATGTCTTCAAGCACTCGCCAAATCATCTTCAAGGTATAGAAACATACCTCCTTTCCCCCATTCTTTGCTACCAGAGGATCACTTTTCAATTACGATGCTCTTCCCTGAGACAGCTGAGTTAAATTAGAAACAGATTATGGCATAAAACAACCATACCCCATCAGAAAATCTATCTTTTGTTCAGCAATTTCAGCAATTCTGGGGACTTGGAGACTTATCTTGATTTTTTTTGGTTTTTTTTGTTTGTTTACGTGTGATGGTGTAGGAATCTTTGAGGAATCTCTGAAATTCTAATTTATAAATTAAGGTAAGAGAATTTTTTTATGACTTACAGAACACATCTAGATTCTTATACTGGCTTTCTTTAAAGTGTAGATCTGATCTATTTTAAATAGAATTCTCATTAAATAATATGGTTGCCATTTACTCAGAACTACCACAGAGCAATAGCACTCAAAGTGTCTCAAGTCTTGCCAGATTTTATCCACATGGAAGAACTCTGTCTCATTGACTTCATTTGTTTTAATATGATCATTTCATTTAGCAATAACTGCACAGAGACCATTTCCTTCTGCCAGAGTGTGAGCTGCAGATAGATATCTTGTAGGCAAGCACTCTTCATGGTACATTCAAATAATTAGAATGAATGCAAGAGAGCTCTGCTCCTAGAAACCTGCAGTTTCAGTGTAGGTTTACAAAAGATCACAGTCGTGGTTCTTCATTCATTACAGTCCTAATGTGTGCCATTTTGGATCTGCCAACTGTGCAAATCAGCCTGGATCAGATCCAACCTCACTGTTACATTTCTGAGGAATTAGAGCATACAATATGGATTAGGTTGTTTTGTTTTGTTTTCCTGTTTTATTTTTTTATGCCAACTTCTTGCTAGCTACAGGAAGACTAAGTGAACTAGTGCAACTAAGAGTGACATAATTGAGGTAACATAAATTTGGCCTGTCGGACTCTGCTCCCTCAATTTCACGGGGAGAACTTTGTATTTAAGCTGAAGGGGTACACATTGATTCATCTCTCAAACATATGTGATTTCAATGTTTTTCTTTCTGTACTAAGAGCCTGAAAACTTTACTTGATCTCTCACAAAACTCTAGCCTAAGCTGTTGTCCTGTAAACATGTATGTTTCTACTGACAAGTCATTGGATAGATCCAGTGACTTCTCTTGTGCTAATAAACTGAAGTAAAAGCACACACACAAATTATCAAAGCAGACTGAAGAAGGCTGAGAATACTCACTCTGGGAGATAGCAGCTGGATTTGCCAGGACATCTGAACCTCTTCTCCACTTCCAAAAAGGGCCTTGAGTCTTGCACTTGAATGTAAATATTTCTACTGGGGCTTAGGCTCTGGCTGTTGAGGACAACTGGGATATTCTTGGAGTACACAGGAGTTTATTAGAGCACAGTGCATGAGGTCAGTCCTGGTTTTCAGAAGTGCCCTCATCAATGAAAAATTACCCAGGGCTAAATGTTTAAACACAATTGTCTCAAGGTTGTGAGATATTCATGAGAATGTCAGAATCAGAAGCCAAATACATGTAAGTAGACTTGCACATACTCCTTCCCTAGCTCCTTATAAATAACAAAAGCTCCCACTTCCAATTGCAGAAATTTTCCAGAGCTCCACTCTTTCCTGTTCTGCCAGTCACCAGTTAAAATCTACTGAAAGCTTTCTTCTCATTCATTTGTTCATTCATTCATACATTCATTCATTCATTCATGCACAGCAGAATCTAAAATATTAACTGCTACCTGCTTTCAAATTGCTCTTTTCTCAGCAACTCTTGTCAGGTCCTGGGTGTTTAACAGGGCTTGCTGCACTTTTGCATTATTCTACAGGGGAAGCAGGTCTTCTGCTGGAAAAAGTGGGACCATGTGGTTAGCATGAGGGCAACAGACAGCAGCAGTGTGGAGTCTCCCCACAGCACATGTTCCTATGCCATACTTCACTAGAAGGCTGGGCTCCATCCCACCTCTATTTCGTCTGTGCCATCCAAACCACAAGTCAGGAGAATGCAAGGAAGGATAAAAATATAGTGATGATCTTGGTCATTTTTTTATTGCTCACATTAAAAATCCTCCACTGTATGGCGAGGAGTAGCAGATTCGAGATTTATAGATGGATAATCTTTTGGGTTCACAAACCCTTTGGAAAACAATTAGTCTGAAAAATGTCTACTTTTTCATATATTATTCATCTGACTTATTTTTTTAACATACTAGCTATAATAATTTCAAATCATAAAGGAATGACCTGCATAAAATCTTTTAAAGAGACATTGCTGGGTTTTTTTGTTGACAAAAACTTTAATAAATTCCAGATTAATTCAAAATTCTCTGGCTTCCTTGCTAAATAAACTACCAAAGCCCATGCAAGCCCCCATTAATTACTTTTTTTTTTTCCATGAGATCCCATGATCTTGTATTTTCTGAGGGGTTTTTACTGAAGCCAATCTTTATGTGAGCTTATCAGATTTAACTGGTAAATGTCTGTTCTATTTATTAATTTGTATTTACTTTTTGCCCCCCTTCATTTCAAGCAATTCTTGGAGGTCTTAAACTCACTCTTTAGGCTGTGTTCAGCCAGACTGATGAAAAATGGTCTGTTTCTAAATTCTTACATCCTTCAACAGTGAGTTCTCACCATGGTCTCTGAAGTTCCCCATTTTACAATTAGCAGCATAATGCTCAGAAACAGTTAGATATGAGAAGCTATGACACAGTGCACCAGCTCAGCATTTATCTCCATTTGTTACTTACTAGATGTTTTAAAGACTTTATCTTGCTTAAGTTGGATATTTCCCAGGAAGTTTCAAACAAAAGTTGCACTTAGAATCTGATGAGATATTATTAATGGATACTCTCTCTAAGACTGCTAGACAAGTTCAGAATTTGGTCTCATAAGTTGCAGGCAGGCAGGCAGCAGCCAATGCATTTATGAAAGCACAGAATTAAAACTCAAAGGATTGAGGAAAAACTTTGCAAGAAATGTTGCTGATTGCTTGGCTCCTGGTAAACTGGGGTTTTGTAATGGTATGGGCTCACTTGGGAAAAACAAATGCATGTATTTCCAGTCACAAGAGCTTGTAAAATAGAAGTATCACGGCTATTTTTTTCATGAAATGATTTGATTCTGTTGACACAAAGCATGTACATTTCTGGAGAAAAAGTTATAAAATATTCTGACATATTTTAATATAAACAGGAATGTTTTCAGTGATTGCTTGGATCTAAAATGTTTTTCCACTTGACATTTGTTTATACTTCCTAGGAAAGAAACTCTATTTATGGATAACTGAATAACACAAATAAACACGAGAGAGAGCTGAAAAATCAGCTTTGATTATGCATGAAAATCTACAATGTCATTGTGTACTCTTATGCTGTATTCTGATTGCCTGTTTATTTTTACAGAGCTGCTGGCGAGCCCATGGAAGAAGAGCCAGCCTTGTGAAGTGCCAAGTCCTCCTTGATATTTCCTGTGGGTGACATCATTGTGTATCCCCCCAAAGCACCCTCAGACATGTCTTGTCTGCTGCTTGGGTGGCATGGATCAGATGGAACATAAACACTGGGCACAAAGTTCTGAATAGCAGCTTCACTTGTTCTTTGGATGGACTTGAAAGGGCCCTAAAGATTCCTTAAATGTAACCGCTACAATTGTAGAGTTACAGTAAAACAGGCTTGGGAGAAAGAGCCTAGAGCATGCTTTTTATATGCTGTTCGACCCGCTCACCACCATCGATTGTGAAATAGAGTATTACAAAATTCTACACGATAGATTATAGATATGAGTTGCAACAGCCAGCAAAATACTTGGTAAACTCCATGAATCACTTTCTGACACTTTTTACTGGGTGATTTTTTTCATACTGTGTTAAACTGTTAATAGAAATTGTTTTCTTTGCTCCTGTAATGAAAAAATGAAAAGAAAAAAAAAAAAACCTTTATTTTATGTGCCGTTTTTTAAACCCCTGTAATGAGTTCTTAGCAGAACAAGAGAAAGGTGTGTAAACTGAAATGAGGGATTTTAGTTACAGGGAAAGCACTTCTTATTGTACTATAAATCCCCCCAAAGTACTGTGCTTGGTGGTGCTTCATTTTATTTTCCCTTCCCCTGGCCATCTCTCCCCATTTCATGTAACCTTTTCTATCATAAAAACACATTCACGATTCCCTAAAATGAGTGATCTTCTGTCTTTAAAAGAGTGCTGTACCCGCCATAGTTGACAGTAGCTCTCACCAGATGTGCAGCAGAGATCAAGTAGTCTCTGAAAAATAGATGGCTTTCCAAATGTGTTTTCATTTTATTCTGAAATGTTTCTGCATCCTGGCTCTAAGAACAGCGATCTGAAGCAACTGCGTGCAGCTCATTTGAAGCTCAGGTGTTTCTGTGGAGTTTGTTGGGGGTGTTTTTTTACAGGTTGTCTTGTGAATACAAACTGATTCTTTTATGTAGTCCTGCACTGAGAGAGCTGACACTGCTTAAGGAGTTTCAAAGGGTTTTGGTTTTACGTTAGATCCCCAAAGTGCAGCAAGACTTCCCTGCGATGTGACATTAGCTATTTAATTCCATGTTTGCAAACGTAACATAGAGTCGTGCCTTTAGCTGATAATGAACGCTTAAACTGTTACACGTGTTGCCTTACTGCTAGAGAAAGAGATAGGGCATGTGTGTTAGATGATTTCAAATGAACAAAATTGTGCTACAGCAACTTTTATTTTGTTTACAACTTTCTCACCTAATGAACCCTGGGAGATACCTTGAAGTATTTTGCTTGCAGTATGTGACAGCTCGCTTGGCTTTTGAAAGCAAATGATGTTCATTTTTATACATTTTCAAACTCAAAGGATATATTAAAGCCATAAGTGAAGACTGTCATGCTTTTTATTCTGAAATCTGAAAGAAACCTTAATTAAAACAAGATTCTGGTGAAGGCCATGATATGAAAGATATGGAACAATATGGTTTCACTTACAGTCAGACTCGAACCTGTAAATCAAAGATGAAAGATTTCATTCAAATAGAATTATATAATTCTCTTTTGTTATGCAGTTGAACTATATCTTTCATGCATTTGGGTTTGTTTACGATTAGCATTTTAATTTTAAAGACTTTTATTACTTATACAAAAGCTTTCTGCTACAAGTTAGAAATCCAAGGCATGCTTTGAAAAGGGAAATCTAAAAAAGGAATGTCATTTCCTATAATGCGAAGTAAACTTTTATTCCAAAAGGCTTACTCTAAAGTGGATATATGCCCCTAAGAAAGTTAAATAAAATTCTACCCACCATTTACAAGCCAAAATCTTGCTCATTTTAGTAATACAGAGGGACCTAGCGGGCTAAATTAACTCCTGCTGCAAGCCACCTTGCTTGATTTTGGGCTTCTGAAGGGACTGTTCATATGACTAAAGCAATCAGGGTTCACCCTGTTTTTTTAGCAGACGTGATGGCAATCTTACTTGCCACTTACTGCAGTTTTCTTGTGGTCTTCAAAGAAGTTTCTCTTCAAGGAAACTAAGGGCCAAGCTGATGAGTTGGCTAATTTGTAAAGCTTTTCACATTTTGAAATGATGTCTGCAAAATTTTAATTGAATGCATAGTAAGATCATTCTAGAATTAACCCCACAAATGCAAAATCCATTTGAGCCCTCAGCTTACATGAAATGGAATATGAATTGCAGTTTGAAATGCGATTCACAAACTTTACCAATTAAAGTCTATATTCTGGAGTGGAAATCAGATAAAGCTGTCCTTTGTAGCTGAAAAAGCTTTTAAAATGCCAGAGTAATTTGAATTAAACCACATTATAAACTCACACTTATGCATTTATACAGGCATACTACTTGACAGACAACTAGACGTGCTATTGGCTAAAGTCAGGATCATTTGGATAAGCAAATGTGCAAATAAACTGCACACAGATTGTGTCCAGAACTCTGTTCTCACTGAAGGCAATAACAAAATCCTCTTTGATTTCAGTGGGAGATGAATCAGGACCTGTGGGGCTTTTTGTGTGTGAGTGTATGTGTGTTCCTTTGGTGGGTTGTTTTTTGGTTTTTTGGGTGGTTTTTTTGTTTTTTTGTTTTTTTGTTTTTTTGAGAACACCATTTCTTTTTGATTATGTCATTACAAGGCACCGTGCAGCCCTCTGGGAAATGATCGAGGCTTATGGTAAATATCAACACTTCCTTCCAAGCAGACCTGGGCTTTCCAAGGGGGCAGTTTCACTTGCTGCTGTTTTCTTCTCACAGTAGTTTTTATTACCATCAATAGCTCCCTATGGATTACAGTTATAATATTTCCCAGTTCTTTTTGTCTTATTTCCAGGGAAATATTCATACTGACAATCTTAAAAAAGCAGAGTTTTAGCTGGATTAAAAAACAGATTTCCTGGGTTTCAAAAAGGTGTACAAATTGCCTGTTTCTCTGCTTGTAATATTCAAATCCAGAGGCTTAGGATTTCCGAAGAAATGTCACAGTCCCCTGTCTGCCATGGACCTCTGCTTAGGTGAAGGAGATTGACATCTCTGAAAAATAAATTCCAGATATTTCTAGCTGGCCGCCAAAATGTCAACATCTTAGTTTAGACTGCTTCTAAAAAATGAGCTGATGGGGTAAATAATGATTCCTTTGTCCAGTGAGGAGGGGAAGCTGAAGAGATGGCAAAGAGCCCTCAGAGCCAGAGTGACCCTCTGGTGGTGCTGGTGGCATGGGAACTGCAGGATGTCCTGCAGCAAAGCCTTGCCTTGCTGTATGAGGGTTCAGAGGCTGTATTCCAGCTTTGGATCATGATTTTCCTAAGTCAGCAATCTGTTGAGTCAGAAATGCTACAGCAGCAAGTATTGATGTGCTACTCCATTCTATACTCTCCCCTCAGTGTTGAAGACTGTGTGTTGAGCTGACTGAGACATGTTGTATACTGTTAGGTTATTAAATTCATATTAGAATCTGAAAACTAAAAGATTGTACAACTTAGGATATCGAGAAAAAATATATATATTCAGCTTAATGTTTTTACCTGGGCAGTTAATTTCAGAACTGCTAAGCCTATCTCTTGCTCTTCATTTTTTGGCTTTGTTTGTAGGAGCTTTCTGTGCCCTCATTTGGCTTTAATATAATCTGCAGCAATGAGCTATTTCATTATATTATCCTTCTTCAGGCAAAATTCCTAGCAAAAAATCAAAGTTCATAGAAATGTGGCCAGAGTAAAGATGACAGCATTAGTCTCTTTCTTATGTTCCTTCTTAATTTTACTTTCAGTAAAAAATAAGCACTTTATTTCAGGCAAGAGAATTTGAGGAAAATAAAATGATGAAATAATCTTAAATATCACAACATAAATAGAAAATACAAATTGCTGTTATGTAAACAAAGTTGAATATTTCTTTACTTGCAAAAAGTCAACAACCTGCCAGATGTAAGAAAGTGGCAAAAAAAGTCTGTCTCTTCAGTATATGATGTTTAATTTGGTGTCTCGTCTAAATGAAGTCTCCCTGAAAAGCTGAGATTCATAACTGGAGATTAAATATTAGAAAGGTTTTGCTGCAGCCAACACCAGAGGTCCTGTAGAGAACAAGAATGTAGAGACTGCTTAATTTGTGTAGACAGACAGCAGGACACTTTCGGGGCAATGTGTCTGGGATGAAGAATTAGAGGGAACATTTCCAAAGGCACTGATGGCTGTGAGACAACCAACTACGATTAATTTGCAGAGGCAAGGAGGTGCTCAGTGAGTGCTTGCCCTTTGGGAAATGCCCTGTCCCATGAACACACCCACTCATATGCAGACATGAACTTCCCTACACAGACTTAGTCCTAAATAACAACAACCCAGACTGTTGCCCAGAAGAAGACACTGTGGTTTTGCCCCTCGCAAACATTTCATAGCAGGAATGACAAGAGGGGATATCCATACTTTTTTTTCAGTAGTAGCCTTTCCAAGAGTGTAACGGCACATGGTTGTTTTATTTTAAAAGGTCACAATAGAGCTTTGTGAACTATTGTACATTTTTTTTACAGACTCCATATGGAAGTAAAACAGAATATGTGCATGAAGCAGGGGGAACCTGCTAGGAGAGAATTTCTCTTAAACCAAGCCTCTGCTACTTACTTTTCATCCAAAATCTGGAAGAATTTGGATTTTAAATTATAGTTTAATATTTATATTGTTGTGTTGCTTCAGTTTTTCCCTTTAATTGAATTTGCCTTCATAGCACATGAGAACCAGAGAAAAGAGGCCCATCTTCCCTGGCAGATTCTCCTGCCCTTGGTGTGGGAATGTGAATAACTTATCCTTGTCACTCCTAGCAGCAATTAAATGTTTCATTTTTGTGACAGATCCAAACTGGAGTGGTATTTTATGAGAATGATTTAGCTGGCTGTCTGCTGATTGTTAAAAAAAGAAATTGTGAAACTTGCATTCCTCTCTAACCTCAAAAGGGACCCATTTTGATTTTAACAATGTAATATCTTCACTTGATCCAAAAGGTTTTTTGTCCCATGACATCTTGTTACTAGCTCAGTTTTAGTCTTTAGCAAGTAACACACCACAGAGAGCAAAGACCAAGGAGGACATTCCAGCAATTATTAATTATAACTCCCATCTACTATCTTTTACTGTACTCTAGTGCCATGCTCTGTGCTTCTGTATATTAGAAGAGCTTAGAGCAAAGTATAAACTGTTCTGTGTAATCTAAGACACTCTTGGTAGGATGTTAATTAGCACACTGTGATTTGGTCTGCAGTTTATGAGGAATACGTGCTCCTGTGTGGATGGATGGTCAAGAGGCAAATGGAGTATGAAACTGATGGCATTGTTACTGTGCAGTGAGAGTGATTCTGTGTTAAAATATCCACACATCATCCCCTTGCTGTTGGTATGTCCAAATGGCCGAAGGAATGTTTGCAATGTCAGAGCTGTAGGATGCCTTTATTCAAAGGCCACTGAGCTTCTTCTGTAACGGGCTGTGGATAGGAGCTGGGAGATAGCTTGTGAAGAAATCTTTGCTTTGCGCAACCACAACCAAACTACAACCAAGTTCAGGTACGAATCTGAACTCTGCCACACATCCCCATTTCTGAAACGAAGTCCTTGTTGTTCCTCTAGAAAAAATCTGTCTGAAAGAGCACTGGCACCAATGGATATTTACCTGCTGACTTCAGCAGGCTTCAGAACGGTGTAAACATCATGTCTTATGTGAACAAGTTCATACACTTGTTTCCTGTTGCTTAATTTACCGTTATTTTATATTTATGGATTGGCTTAATATTCTGTTAGGATGCAGTAGGAAAGCATAAAGCAATACCTAGTGAATTCATAACTGAATTTTCAACCCAAACTTACTGCTGTGGGATTTTACAACACCAAGCCTTCCATCTAGGGATGCACAGCTGAAATGTCCATTTATTTTTTTTCTTTGAAAATTGTTGTAGCTATCTGTTTCTATGATAAAAAACAGTCCTTTTCTCAGAGCACTAAAAGTTTATCTGTAATTTGTCTTTCCAGGCAGATGAGATTCTAAGGAATAAAGTATCAGTGGGACCAATCCAAATGGTAAAATTTGTAAAGGTTGATATTAATATATTTCTGTCAGAGTAAGAGGAACCTGTGGATTGTTGTTATTATTCCTGATACATTTTTGTATCTGAAAGTATCCAATGAGTAATGTTAAGTAATACTGTGCTCCAAAAATTTGTTGATTACATATATATGAGCCTTGGATTGGTGTGAAATAGTTCTCAACTGAGTTGTAAAAACTCCTTTTGTTTTGTGTTTTGTAAAATTCTTTGGCTCTAGTCTTGTCCTAGTGTGAATAAAGGCTATTTGAAGTAAGTTTGTATGATACTCAGCTTTTTTCTTGTTTTAATCAGCTCTGAAAAGAAGTGGAGCTTTGAACATGCCACCCTGGTTGGATCATAGGAATCTGACTGTTAAATTACAGAGGGCGGAGCATGGGGAAGCTGGTGTGCATAAAAAAGGAACCACAAATGTTAATGTAAAAGTAATGTTACATGGCAGGCTAAAACCCACACAAAGCAGAGCTTTGCAGTGCTATAGCTTTAACACCAAGCTCATATTCTATAGTTCCTTTGGCTCATTGTCCTGAGGCATTGCAGAACACATAATTCTCCTCCCAGTGAAGCAATTTAAATAGTACGTGTGCTGTTTCAAAAGCCATAAGGCCCCTACTTTGTGGGAGGTGGGGAGTATCGCTGCAGCAGCACTGTGGACCATGGTATCACGCCAGCCCTGCTGCTGTAAAACCAAGACTTGTTACATGGACGCAACAGAGCTTGTTTTAGAAAGGCACTCCGCAAAAGCAGAGAGTAAGGAAAAGCTGTCCTCACCGTGCACATGCTTTGAACACATGCAGAGCATCAAAAGCAGTACAGTGGTTTGGGCCCCTGGAATCACTCCTGTGCATGGCACGTCATGCACCCAAGTCTGCAAATCAAGCAGGCAGGAAGGTGGCTGGAAGTACAGGTATTGGGTTTGCACATGCAAATCCCAGCTTTCTGGCACATATCCAGAGTGGCTTCAAAGGTGGATTAAAACCAGAACAAAGCAAAACAGCATCCAATTGTTTTAGCTCCAGTTCATTCTTCAGAATAACACATTTTTTTCCTTTCTGGGGAAGAGGACCCCAACCCCAGAAAGTCTTCTCCCTATTCCAGTCACTAAAATAACTGTTTGAAAATTTGGACTTGTAGCACGCAATTTCCGTGGCATTTTTCAAAGAAGTTGCATGTCCAAGGGAGCTTAATCTATCCAGCCTATCTATCTGCTCCTCTGCTTTGATTGTTTCCTGTGATACCACTGTGATAAATTGCAGAGCCCTGTGATAAATTGTATTCATCATGTCTTTCTGGCTGCCACACCTGCATTTTGTACATTAAACTCCCTCTCCTGGGACTACTTCTAACATTCCAACCTTGTGAGAGGTTTCAGATGGACACCATTTCTGCTATAATATCAACCTGCACATAAGAAACCCTGTCTTTAAGAACCAGAGTGAGTTTTTGGAAACCTTTGGGCTAACAATACTTCTAGGAATCTTATGTAGGTGGGTGGGAGTGAATTCTTGCAAATTCTTTCTCTCATTCTTTTTCACTTCTTCCCCTGGAGATCCTCCTCCCTGTGCAAAGTCTTTCTTTCCACTGGCAGCTCTAAAAGAAGTAGCAAGATTTGGGAAGTTCCTTGTCAGAAAGGCTAAACACCGTCATAAAAGTGGGATGCATATGGACATTCTTTATTTCTGCCTTTTCCCTTTTAAATGAGAGGAGGATTATGTCAAAATTATGGATTCTGAATTCTACTGAGATACTACTTTTTTTAACAAAGAAGGCTTTTATTTTTTCTTTTTGCTACCATGGTACCTGAGGTACAATACCTTATTCATACAAGCCTCTTGGGTTATTGGAAAATAAAGAGTTTCGGGATTCCTGTTATTTCCTTCTCCAGGCTTGCCTATAAAAAGGAGCAGGTTCTGTGAAAACCCCAAATGAAGTTCTATACGTTATTAGAAACTGAGTAAGGGTATGGGTCCAGAATTTTTACAAACTTGAGCTTATATACTGCTCTTAGACTGTATACTTCTTTGGGTTTGGCTTCTCTACCCACGTATCATTGAAAAATACCCAGCCCATTATGACTACTATATTAATGGGTTATTAGAGCATTGCTGATAAGAGCCCAAATTACTTATTTTGTGGTATACTTACAAGCAACAACATTTTGAGATCATTATATTATTTCAATATATTTTTTCTTTGATTGTCTAATCTAACTAAATATTATTCTGCACTAAATTTATCAAAACATATATCCATCAATCAATCAATCATAGCAAAAATATGCATTACAAATATTTATGTTCCTTCAACTCAGTGCAGGTTCACTTTCTGTATTCACAGTACCTCATTTTATCTTTGACAAGTACACTGAGTCTCAAACCACATGCAGTTCTACCTGACTCTGGACTCTAGTAATGAAAGGTATAAACAGAGCTGGGTTTATCTGTATAAATTTTTTCTCCGTTTTTCTCATCTTTCATTTTACTTAAATTCTGCTCTCCAACTTTGGATGTTCTGGCTAGCACAACCAGTAAAGGTATAACATTTTTCTCTGTGTTACGATTACTTGAACAACTTTCTGGAACATCTATAGTTATTTCAGTCTGGTTATAGTTAATGTAGTCCATGAGCAGTGTTAAGTTAGATGATTCCCCGTTCTAGCTACCATATGGCAGGAAAAATAACAACCAGTCCTTAAGATACAAAACTCAAACTTGTTCTGTACTGAATTTCTCTCCATCTCAGCTGCCTCTCATCCTCTCTTAAAAATCGTTATACATGAATATGAATGATGTATATTTTCTCTTGCTATATCTGACATAGAGCAAATTTGCATCTGGCATCTAAGCCAGAAGGAACTAGTTCCATTTCCCTCCAAGACACTGCCTGCAGTGAAAATTTGGGTTTGTACTAAAAGTTGAGTATCTTGCTTAAGAACAGCTGTAACACCATCTGTAAACATAAAATAAAAAAAGCTTTAAAAATGAGTACGTGGACCCTAGTTATCCTTTACAATGTGCAGTTTAATATTTCACAATATCATCAGAGTAGAACATTACCTTGCAATGAAATCTTTGGAATTTCCAGGAATATCAGATACTGAAGAAATGTTACATTGGTCTACAGTGTCAACGTCCTCATTAGAGCAGGTATCTGCAATAGGAATATCAATCTGATGTTGTGTCAGAAGGCTTTCAGAATGCTCTTTGTAGTGGCAGCCACATCTGGGCAATTATTTATTCATTATTTCCTCCTGTGTAGGAGGTACATAACTCTTTCTTTGGCCCAATATGGAAGCAAGAATATTAGCTGCAAGCCGAATTTCCCCAGGCTCTTATGCAGATCTTGCTGTTTCTTGATGTGGTTAACCATATCACTCATTGGAAAATAAATGTTTTACTGATTGAGCTGAAAAGATTTAGAGAGGACTGATAGTGGTTAACATCTATTTCACTGAATAGACTTGTTTTTTAGGTGTGGAAAAGATATCATTTTATGCAGGAAAATGTACTATTTTTATTAATATTGAGGTGTTGACGAATGGTGCTACTGCATGCCAGCTATTTCTCTCTTCCATTTCAGTAGTAAGTAAACTTATTCTGAACAGCAAAATGGCCAAGCTGAATTACCTTTATTTAGTACTTTTCAAAAACTGAACAGATTGTAGAGGTCTTTTTTTCAGTGGCATTCATCACAAAAACCCAGTCCCTTATATTCACCCAGAATTTCATGCTCACAACAGCCACCAAAGGAGGCAAAGTTTTTCTTCTTTTCACAGGCAGGATTAAAAGAGTTGTTTGAGCACCCATAAAAATCTTGTAGCTGAGAGAGGAGTCTTCTGAGCTGTAGTCCTAACACCAGCACCCGGGCAGTCCATGTGACTATATTTCTTCCAGATGCCTTCACACTATAAAGTAAGTGTGTGTGTGTGACTTCAGCTGCTGAATCCGCCTCCCTAATTTTAGCTCATTGTTTGAGTTTGCTTGTTCTCTGGCATGTGTATTACTTACTGGAACATCGCTACAGAACAAAAACTTTATTTTTTCATGGAAGACTATGAGCATATAGAGGAGACGTGGGATTTTTATGAATCATATCCTGTAGTTTACTTCTGTTTTTGGGTTTTTTTCTGTGTGTGTGTGTTTTTTACTTGCTCTTTGTTTTTCAATGACCTTTTACAAAACAGAACAGTTTGTGTTGTGTAGAGATCCAGGCATAGAAACTAGACCTTTCTTTTTATCATGCTAAATGTGTAAAATGTTGTGATTTGAAGGTAACAGCAAACACAAAAATATTAATAAATACTGCACTCGTGCAGGAGATAACAACTGAAGCTATTGAAGTTTCAGAGGATTTTGGAGGTTATCCCAGGGTCATGATTCTTATTACCAAAGACATATGTCCCATTGTAACCTTAGGAGATCAATAAATGGACAATCAGAACAGGCACAGGTTGTGTGCACAAATGAATGTAAAGCAAAGTCCTAACTCATTTTGTTAGTTCTCAAAATTACTTCCATTACCTGCCTACTTAGAATTTCTTTGAGTAACATTAGGGACTTTTTAAGACTTATTTTGTTTAAGCCTCCTGTGTACAGCTATCTAACTACTTTTTAATTCATGAAGGATGCAGTGTGATACAGGTCACGGCATTACCTTTTTTAGGCTATAACCTTGCAGTATGACTTCCTATAAAGCTCTTTTAGAAAGTGAGGTGCTAAACTCAAAATACATGCTTTGACTACAGGCAGGCATGAAGTTAGAGGCAAATACATGTGTATATCAAGCATAATAAGTAATGAACACCGTTTGGCTGACTGGGGCCTTCACAGCAGAACACGATTCAAAAGCTCTAGGACATGGGTAGTCCCCTCAAAGAATAAGAAACTGCTGGAGAGAGTGCTATGCAAGCCTACAGAAGATCTAAGCCCAGCCTCACATGCTATGAATCTCAGGGATAAACAGGAAAGGGCGAGAAAAAAACTTCAGGTGCACCGTAGAGTAAATCATGAACCATGATACCAGCACCAGGTGGTATCTGAGTAACTTGAAGGAAAGTTTAAAGTGAGATCACAGCAGGCAGTGCCTGCTGAGCTCCATTTTCTTGTGCCTGTCCTTCATTCAAAAAGAATGAAGAAGCAAGGTCACAATATAGGAAAAATTATCCTGATTGTAGAAGATCTTCCATTTTCTCGTGTCATGTATGCCTTTAGGAAAGGAGTTCAAAGAAAAATGGGACTTATCTCTTAAAGCTGCAAGGAGAATATGCTGCAAGGAGAGACTATACCATATGGTGAGTGATTCCATGATTTAATTCACAAATGGCACAACTTTTACTAAGGGGAGAGCACTAGGTCACACAAAGGTGATGAAGAAGAGACTCAGTGATCACATTGGAACTGCAATTTTTTCTCTATCCTATAGAAATCATATATGTAACTAGTGCATGAAGAGTCACATAGCCCCACAGCAAGCTGAGCTGGGTTAACTGGGATGCTGTCAGGAGTGCTGCAATACAACATTAATTTGCTTTGCAGGCTTTTTGACCAAGTTTAATGTGCACATGAGGGATGCTAGACTGACAGGAATAGCAGTGATATTTGAGATAAGCGATAATGTTTTCTTTCCTGATGCTGTTGTTCATTTCCTTGGGCTTTTGCTTCTGCTTTTAATTGAGTTCATACCTATAATATCTGTATATACTGACTATGTTCCCAGATTATATTAGGAACAAATAATCAGGAGATCTGGCTGTGCCTATATAACCACACAAATACAAAATACCTTTTTACAATATTTAATATGGATTTAGTCTGACTGAAGTTACAACCCTGAAAATATAACTATTTTACTGTGATTATTTCGGAATGCTACCTGTAGAAACAGAATCAGACCAGCTTTTAAAATAAAGGAGCAATGTCTCTTTGCTAGCACTAGAATTCATAAATTTTGTGATGAACACTCCCTGCTTGTATGGGAACTGCTGAGTCAGGGCCTGAACCTCTGATTGATCACCTGAGGTGAGCCATGAGTCAGCCAGAGGAGCACAGGTGAAGGCAATTCACCTGTGCTGCTGGAAGGGGTGGAGCCTGGCTGCATCCCTCCTAGACCTATTTAAGAGCTGGCTACCAGAGGGGAAGGATCTCTTCTGGAGATCCCCTCTTTTGGTGTCTTCTGGTGAGCTCAGCCAAAGGGTAAGCTCTTCTACTTATTCTCTTTTTGTTATCGTTGTCTGCTTTGCCTTACTCTCTTGATTATATTACGATTACAACATCTTGGTTATACACTGCTCCTTAGTCTACCAGTCACAAAAGAGTAAGGACCACCCTGTTACTCAGTATTCAGCAAAGTAAAGGAGGGCTCTGTGAAATGCACTGAGGACAGTGCATCAGACAAAAGACACTGAATTCTGTTGTAAAACGTAGATATTTTATAAGGCAGTGCTACCATTTTTAACAATGTACATGAATTATGCCATAAGAATTTACATCGTTTTCTTTGAGATGGTCAGTAGGTGATGCTATAGTTGCCTTCTTCTAGCGGACAGGGGCTGTTGCTATTCCCAAAGCTGCTACTAGGCTGCTCCTTATTGCTGTGAGCAACCAGTGCCCAAGTCCTGTTGGCTGATAAGTCCTTTTGCTGAATTCTCTGGCTCCTCTCTACTGAGTTCCATTGTGATCTCAGGGTAGGCATTTTCAGAGGACATGATCTTGTTCATGCTCTGCCAAGAGGGAGGCTTTTGTGATGATGTTCTTTCTCTGCCCTGTAGGCCTACCATTTGAGGACTCCACAGTTTTTCTTGGTATTTGTGCTTCTGGTAATTTTAGACTTTCTCATCCCCAGCCTGTCTGATCTGAGAGATACATCAATTTTTTTCCCTTGTCCAGTCATTCCCATTTCCACAGAGAGTCCCAATCACTGAGGCATGAGACAGATCTGGACAGAATTCAGGAGATGGGAAATGCCAATTTTTCAAATCCTGCTTTCATTCTTCCCCAGAACAAATTACTGTATCTTTTCTTGATCAATCTCACAAGAAGAAAACCTTGGGAGAGAGAAACAAAGGGAAATATTTAACCTTTGTTGTTATTGATATTGTTTCATGTTTGGAAACATGACCATGTGGTTATTCCCAGAATGGAATATATCTCCTATTGCCCTGTCAGCTGCTGGCTACATCTGGTGGTGCTGTCAGATTCACAGCTGCTGTTCATAGCCATACCCTGCATGCTGTGAGAGTGCACCTCAGAATCCCAAGGCAGTGTCTAAACACTGGGTTACACAGCCATGCCTTCTTGCACTCTCATTATGAACATTTAAGTAGTACATACTTTAGATATGAAGAGGAGCTGCTCTCTTTGTCCCTGGGTTCAGATTCCTCGCAGCCACTTTGGGTTATCATCCCCCTCCAGCCAAGGAACAGAGTTGTGATTTTCCCAAAGCATTATGGATATAATCATGGGAGAAAAAGCAGAAGCACATCTCTCCAGCTTAGTTTTGACATGGCCTAGTCCTGGAGGCATAGTAAGAGAAAATCTAACAGAATGGGTATTGTGGACAGTATAGATTTTGGTCAGTGGCCTGGGTGTGTGTTTCCTAAACCAGAGTGTCGCTCCAAACTGGAAGGCTCAAAGTAAAAGACAGTTCTGAGGAAGTGGACTCAAGTTTTACTCCTAAGTTTCAGCAGAGAAGTTCTATCCCTGAAACCAATCGCATATTAATATTTATGTAAATGACTAGATTTTAGTCTGATTGGAATTCAGATCCAAATTCAGTGTTGCGTTTGGATTGCAATGCATTCCTAATATGCCTATATGCAAGAACAGTGAACTACCTTAAAGGACCTAACAATTACTAATCCAGAGTTCTCTTTTCTTTTCCAAAATATTTTGAAATGCGTTCCGTAAAGCAGTCAGGTGAGAACAGGAGACTTATTTGTGAGGATGCACGTAACCAGCCTCTGAGCAAGCTTGAACTCACAAGGTGTGAGCAGCAGCAAGCTAGGCAGACCAGCCAGGGCTTCTGAGGCAACAACAGCCGGGAAAAAATGCTCCCTATACTGTGGATTGAAATAACAACAGGTGGGATTCCTGCTGACATTTTGGTTAGCGCTTACCAGACTAGAAATATAATTTGCTTTCCTTGTGCTAAATAATAAAATGTGAAGAAATCTTCCCTCCTTGTTTTAGCATTTGTCTGTTTTGTCCTCAGAATTATTTTGCTTGTTTATCCCATTTCGGCATCTTCTTCTCCCTTATCTGTGTGTATTATAACTCATTCAAATCAAGATACTAAAAATAAATTTGTGTTTGTTGCACGTGCCCTGGGAGGACTAGTATGCAAAGAGAGGTCCAGAAAGCCAACGGAGGATATAATTTAACATTCATGTTCTTCTCAACAATTAATTGAGGTTAAGAATGAGAACAAAGCATACTGATTGAAACTTGTCCTTTTAGCTATGGCTTTTATTCCCATTTGATTTCATTTATTTTTCTACTATAACCTTTGCCTCGTTTGAATTATTGTTTCCCACATTCAAATATGTTAACGTAATGGTAAAGATTTCCAGAAGGGCTTTTTTTCTCTCTGCTGCTTTGGGAAAGGCTGTACATGTAAACTTTGGTATGACTGCATGTGAAGTACACACACTAAACATGATACGTTTATTTTATCATTTGTAGCTAAAGAGTTGTAATTATTTAAGTGGGTGTAATTTAATGTTATGGCATCCCTCAAATTGCAGTACTGAAATTACTTTAATCTATACTTTGACTGGGGAAATGCATGAGAAATTTAAAAGCTTTCTGAAAAAAATACCCTGAAACCCAGAACGGAGAGGCTTCCACAGGGTGCAAGGAAGTTCTAAACATCCTTTCAAGAAGCAGTAGCACAAGACCACTTTTCCAAGTTCTTTTCTATGTGTAGAACTTTAGAATAAAATACACTGTGATAGAGTAGGATAGGATAGAACAGAATAGATTGTTGGAAGGGGCTTTCAGTGTTCGTCTAGTCCAAATGCCAGACTGCTTCAGAGCTAACAAATGCAAAAACATTATCTAAATACCTCTTGAACACTGACAGTCAAGAGGCATCCATGCCTTCTCTAAGAAGATTGTTCCAGTGTTTGACCACTCATACAGTAAGGAAGTATTTCTTAATGTCCACTCTGAACCTCCCTGAGAGTGGCTTTGTGTCTTTCCCTCATGTTTTATCATTGCTTATGAGGGACAAGAGCTCAGCACCTCCATCTCTGCTTCCCTTCCTCAGCTGCAGAAAATAATTGAGGTCTCCTTTTCTCCAGACAGAACAATGTAAGTGTCCTCAGTCTCTCCTCATAGGACGTACTTTTCAGCCCTGCTACCAGTATCGTTACCCTCCTTTGGACATGTGCTTTGAAGAACCTTAATATCCTTTTCATAGTATGGAGCCCAGAACTGCACATAATATTCAATATGATTATACATTATTACTAAATAATCATCTCTTTTGATCAACTCTGCTGTATTTAATGCATTCCAAAATGCAGTTTGTCCTTTTGGCTGCCAGAGCACTCTTCTGGCTTAATCTGAGCCAGCTGTCACCAACACTTTCAGATCCCTTTTTGCTGATCAGTTCTCCTGCCACTTATCCCCCAGTCTGTCCAACATTACTTCATTCCAGGTGCAGAACCTGACGTTTTCTTTACTTGAATTTTATATTTACTTATCACCCAATTCTCCAACAAATCTAGATCCCCTTTTATGCACTCTTTGTCATGTCAACACTTTGAGTCATTCACCACTAGGCTACTTATATGTCAAAACTGAAAGTTTGGGCGCATACTGTCACTAATGCCTGTCAGAAAAGAGAGGGACTAGGTTGTTCATCCTTATAGGGATACTGAGTGCAGCTTTAAATCTTAACAAAATCCCTCACTGAAAGCTGTAAATCTTTTCCTATTGTTCATAAGCATCTTTCAAAGCCAGCAGCAATCAAGTTGTGTGTGAAATTGACAATGACAAGCTGTTGTATTTAGGCTCTCAAATACTATATATTTTGCAACAAAAACACTTCTAAATTCACATCTGGGCTTTCTAGCAACCAGTGCTCTCCCTGAAAATCAGTCTGAGTTACTTCAAGGGTGGCTTCACTAAAAATCTGTGCTTTATAAACTGGGTGTGGTATCCTCATTTTTTAATGACTTAAGCACGTTTTGAGCTATGTAGACTGTCTAGTACTTTTGCTAGAATGGAAATACCAAAGTTAGCTCTTATTATTACCGGATGAGATGCCACCACATATGCGAGATTATTATATCTGTATTTAAATAAATTTAGCTACTTAGTAACTAATGTTAATTAGTCCTGCTCCCATTGAAGTCAGTGGGAATGTTGCCATTGACTTCAGTGAGTTTGTGTTTTGGTTTTCATGAGAATTTATTCTGAATGTACGTTCCTGCAGCTTCAGTTTGGTACATGTCTTCATTCCAGTTTAATATGAAAAGTTCTTCTTGCAATAAACTAAAACACTTTTACTTCCTTTCACCTCCTACTACCACCCATTAAGACTAGGAGATCTGCCCTGTTTTTTGACTTGTTTGTGACTCTATTTCTTCTTTCACTCTGGATGACTACATAAGCTGCTCCAAAATTATTCCTCCAACAACCCAGAATGTGGAATGCTTTATTCCTAGTCCACCATACTGATGATGATAGAAGATCTATGAGTGAAAAGTTACATTTTCCCTTCAAAGCCTTGGTATAAATAACAGTTAATACAAGGGGAGAATAGGTTGTAAGCAATAAGCAGGCCTGTGGGTATAAGTTGAAGAGATCTGTGTGTATTTTTATCTTCAAAAAATCAGCAGGTAGAAGAAATACCTATCAACTTAAACTGATCAGAAGCTATTTTTTTTTCTTGCTTTTATTCTTCTTTAATGTGTTCCAGAAAATGAGATAAACAAATATTTTCTAAGACAATTAAAATGAAGAAAATGGTAAAAAGAGTGTGAATACAAAATCTGTTTCTATTGGGCCAGACTTGTCCATTGCTACCATTCCTAGTTTTGCAGAAGACACAGATAATTTTCTCTCTCAATTTACAGTTTGCTCAACCTTGGGTAGAGAGTTTATTTAATTACTGCTAAGGAGGAAAGAGAATTGCCTCAAAAATTAGCATATTCAATGAAAAGGGTCAGGAGGAAAGTAGCTATACAAACTGATCCTCAAAAAGGTATGTGACATCACAGAGATAAGGTAAGCCAAGAAAACACCAGAACAAAAGCATCTGAAAAGGGAGTGTAATCACACACTGCTGCCTTCTGCAATACTGGCACGGCACAGCATCCAATCATCTCTTCAGTTCTGTGCAGTACTGGCGTGCTTCACCATGACAAACACAACCCCCTTAGCTCTTGGGTGTATTTTAAGAAGTTCCTACCCATATGACCCTTTAACTTGCATGGTATTCCTTACTTGAAGATAGATTTTAAAGGAGACACATTTTAGTTAGAATTAATGTTCATTTATGTAGTATGTGGGCAGCCTGACCAAAACCTACTGAAATAGAAATAATTTTCTAGTTATTACTGTCAACTAACACCTCCTAAGGATTCAGAGTTTAAATGTCCTAGCTCTGAGGATGCCTCTCTCTACCACAGGAATTTATCATTGAAACAATACCCCACTGCTTGGGATGGCTCTCACTGACATGCTAATAAGCCAGACTTATTTCTGAAGGTGCTTGATTTTCTCTTTGTGTGTAGTATGTGAGCATTTTTAGTGTGTGTAGGAAAGGAATCAGTAGCATGTGAAACATGAGTCTCCATGGGAGTGTAACAGATCTGGCTGAACAACAGTGCTGTTGATATTTCTATACTTGTATTTCTCTGTTGCTGTTTCTGTCATACTATTGCTTGCATCAGAAGTGCAGTTTCAGTATTAGCATGATTATTGGCTGAGATTTCTCTCTGCTTTCTTTATCTGATCTAATTATCATGTGCTCTTTATGACAAAATATTCCCACACCAGCCAGATTTGTGCTTTTTCTTGCTAATATTTTTGTGCACCTTTTTGCCCCAGAATGTATTTTGGATAGCTTCAGTAGTTTTTTGAAGCAAATATTGAACAGCAGACTTCAGCCACTGTATGTTTGGTCAGATGTTATTTCTCAAATGAAATCACTTTGAAACTGTTTTGAAAATGTAAAATAAAGATAAAAATGGGGAGTGTACTATGATGTCAGGGGGAAGAGTTTAGGGAATGGCAATTCACAGAGACGTTCCAGAAAATAGTCTCTGTTTTAAAAAGAAGATTATTTTCTTTTTCCTTTCTGATTATTGAACCAGTCTATGTTATGCACAGTCTTCGGTACTGCTCGTTGCTTTTAAAGTTCAGTTTGGCTTAGAAAATATTTACCACTGTCACTTGTAGCAAACACATTTATGAATTACAGAGCATCATTTTCTGTTCCTTTCAGCATTTTTAAATTAAAAATTCTGCTCGGAGCTGAGCAGAATGCAGCTCAATAGGTATTTTATCCAAAGGCTGAACTGTTATAATTTTATTCCTGCTGAGGAGTAGTTTCTTAAAGGAAAACTATCATTGAAGTGAGCAGGAGCAATTTATATGTGTAATTTATTACGTTTCTTGTTCTTAACCATTTTTTCTCCTATATACAAATCTTTCATAAGAAGCAATAGCTCAGTTTTCACATAAGGAATGAAACCTGCAGAGGTAACAATGCATGTGGAGGAGATTCTGATCACTTGAGAATTTATCTGGAATTTACTGAGTTTCAGGGTTTTTCCCAGAGTGCTACTTCTATGGAATCATCTTTCTCAGAGTACAGGACTGTCAAGAGTGTGATAGATAAAAATGAACTTTAGTACTTAAAGTAAGCCGCTAAGCCACCAAGTACCCACAGAGAATGGGCTTGTTGAATCAGAAGATACTACTTTAGTGAACTCACTTCACAAAGTAGTATTGTACTTCGAGATAAATTAGATTAGATGTATATCTGCCAAATTGCCGTGCTATGTTTAGGTTAGCTACCCATCCAAATGCCAATTTACATGAGCCTAGAGTGCCATAGTGTTCCATATATGTCTGTCTCCAGCTCTGTACATACCACAGCTATGAATATATGTACTGTCATGGAACTGAATCACTAGGGAGGCTGATTCTCAGTTGTATATAATATTTTAGCTCTGAAAGCTTTGAAGATCATTTTCCTCCAGAGCAAATCCTGGCCTCCCTGAAGTTAGACTTCAGTAACTGCACGCATCAGCCTTGGGAGAGTCTGGCTTTTTGTATTAGTCTTCAGCCAACAGATGAACACGATACATCTAGACCATTAAGAGATTACTTCACCCAAGTGCTCCTGATGGTCCAGCATGCCACCGAGTATGCATGAGGCTGTTCAAAAGCAGGCAGGTGTGAAGAATGGCAAGCTTATGGCCCCTGTGGACTTCTCAGCAAGTAGAAATCAGCACAAGGGCTGTGACTTCACACTTCAACGTTTTGTTTCTTAATTCAGTCTGTAATCCATTTATTCCATGAAGTGAAACATTCCAAAATCACTAAGGCATTTATGTTCCTCAAACATGTGTGAGCTGGATGGAGAGACTTGTGAATTCTTCATATCCTTTCCTATAGCTAACTTTTGGTCCATCTTCATGACATATTTGACTAAATTTTATTTCACACACCTCTTTAAACCTTTCAGTTTCAGGTTTGTTTCCAATGTGAGTGATATCCTCAAGTACTAGGATGTTTTAGAAGAAAATTTCTATAGAAAAATTTCTACAGAAATGTGAGGATAACTGCAGAAAGACAACGCTCCTAAGTGTGTGCCAAACGTTAATTCACAGAAGCTGACCAAGTCCTTTGAAATGACTGTTGACCCTGGCAGTGAGAGGTGATTTTTCTCTCTGCTAGCATTAATGAAAATTCCATAGTGTAGGAATAATAATTAAATTAAATAAATACAGCAGCAATGGTGTTAACCAGGTTAGGCAGTGGGAGTCTCTGTGACCATGATTACTGTGTTACATTGGTTTAGCCAAGAAAAACTTTATCTGATGAAAACAATAGTTCCCCAAATTCACTTCTTTTGGAAAAATTCATCTTGCTCAGTGTAGGTTTCCAAAATAAATATAACAGAATATTTTAAATTTACTTATGCAAATCCATGAAGAGCCACTAGCCAAGCAATGACTCAAATTAAGATAACCTTAGTGTGTTACCCCCCCTTAGCTATGGAACTGCTGTTTGTTTCACTTCTGCTATAGTTTTATCTACACATATTGGTACAACATGTGACAACATGACTCTGAGTTTTTTGTTTGTTTGTTTCCTTCACTAGAGTTGGAAATAATGCATTTTACCAAATGGAGTGCATTCATGACTGATGGTTTTCTGTTGGAGTTATGAATTTGAAAAGGATCACTAACTCCCATTGAACAGGCCCCAGAATTTATGTACTTTCTTTGGCCAACACTTGAATCTGGCTTTGAAGCCAGATATGAGGAACAAAACATGCTGGAAAATTTTATTTCTTTTCTTGGTTTCTTAGCCTATGCACACATCATATAGAGGAAAATATGTGCAATTTGTTCATTTGACAACTTTCATCCCTTTAGATGTTTTCTTGACCTCTCTTCACTGTCTATACTCCCTTCATACACCTTCTAAGCAGCTTGGTATGTGTGCAATGTGTTAAAAGGAAGAAATAATTTTTGTGTTATACAGAAAAATAGCTAAGATTTTGTTTTCATCTAAATCGCAGGGAAACCTAAGAGCCAAAAACAGTTTTTTCTTCTTTCCAAATTCTTCCTCCCCCACTTCCAACATCCCCCAGTGACTCTGAAAATACTGAAATTTTTTTTTTTTTTGTGAGGTTAAACTTTGACAAAGACATCTCAAATTTTTTTACTCTCCTTGGTACCAGGGAAAAAATATCTTAGATTTCTTCTCAAATCAGAGATTAGCTGCAAATACAAGTTAAAGAGCTTTAGAAAAATTCTTATATCTAACTAGAAAGATATTTACTTATTACATAAGTTGAGATAATCTTTTGTCCTGGTGTTTCCACTTCGCAGTAGTGGATGTTGTCTTAATTTAGCTATTCTGATACTTTTTGTACTTTTAGAAGAATCCCTGGAGGTCCATCAAGTCCCTTCAAAGGGAAGAAACCAAAAATAGCCAAGGTTCTTCTTAAAAAGATTAAAGCTAAATAACAATTAAAAAAAAAAGTTTCAAAGTTGGCCACAATCTCTGGAGTCCATCTCATGTGTTTGCTTTCTAATATAAGACATCTACAAAAAGCAGTGAAGTGTTTCTGTCCTAGTTTGTTGTTTCTATACTGTAGTTCTTCCACTCATATGAAACTATTCTGCATATTTCTTCTGTGTTTTACTGTATGGAAAGAAGTGATTTTTGCTGGGACATTGCATCTGACAACAACACAGAGGGTTGGCATGAACTCTTCTAGCAGTAAGAATGTAAAAGCACACTGGTGTCTTACAAAGCCACCCAACAGAGCTTTGATATTGGTATTTAAAGTTTTCTCATATTAGAAGTATCTCACAGGACAAGAGTATGATCTGCTCTTCCTCAAGGATACTCCATGCAGTGAGACTGCTCCATGGGTCAGTGAGCAGGAATACAGACACAGTTTTAGGGCCTAAGAAAGTGATTGTGGTAAAAGTTGAAGTGCAGAAGGAAGTGAAATGTACATTAGAGCCGGAGCTGAAATGGTTCTGGTTCACATCAGAGAAAATCCCATGGGAAAAAGCTATGCCCAGCAAACCTTCAGGCTGGTCCAAGAAAACTTCATTTCCACTAAGAGTTTAATACATTCAAATTCTTCCCATGCAAGCAACGGATCAAAGCCTTCTCTGCTCTGGCGCACAACACAGAGTCTCCAGACTCATGACACAGGCCAAATTGAAGCATTTTGGGGTGGGATCTCACAGAAGGTTACATCCCTTGGCTGATTAGAAAAGCACTAGTTTCTCCAGCAGGACTTCAGAAAGAAAAGTTGTGAGATGTTTTCAGCACTCTTAAACGCATGTATGCATAGGTCACATTTAGGTGTTAGGTCCTGACAGCTGCTTCATCACACTGTTACTTGCTATGGAACAGAGATAGAGCTCAGCTGTTGGGCCATCTGTTTCAGTTTCTGACTACCCTCCTTCACACCAGTTAGGTGATGTCAAGGTGGGCAGCAATCAGCAGTAGTAATTGTGATCCTATTTAACTTCATCAGCATCATTTATTTTGGTCTCATCTCTGTTTCCAGGTTTCTGTTGGTGCTCCTCACAAGTTGGGGTGGGAGATACATACTTTTTCAGAAAACACAGTTGTCTTCCATTGATGGATCCCCTGCAGGATGAGGCCATGATCCTTCTTACCTAGCCTGTTTTGAAGATGATAAACATCTTTTGGGAAATAGCAGGAGAGTGATTTTAAAGGTCAAAGAAAAATTCAACATTTTTCTGTGAGTATGTATATAAAGTAGTGAGAGGAGGTTAAAGCAGTAAAAGCAACTGTGAGCATACCAAGGAGAAAGGCACTTGAGAAGGGTTGGAGATAAGAACTTTAAAGAGAGAAAGGAATGGAATTTTAATCAGGATTTTTACTTCTTAAAAATAAACAGAAAAGTATTCATCAAAGCATACTAACTTGGTAGAAAAACATGAAGATTTACAAACCTATAATCCTACTGAGTGATTAATAAAATAATATGATAAAAATAATATAAAGTTAATTATTTATCAGTTGGATCCAGATTTTCTAGAAAGGACTATAAGGATATTAGCTGCCAAGTAAAATGGTTCCTTTTCAACATCTGCTTCATTTGAGAGAGTAATTTTCTTGAGAAGAGTCTCCGGAATGTTTCTAGCATCTCTAATATCAAGGAGGAGGAGAAGGTTATTGTATCCTCCAAATTTCTCCAGATGCATGAGTGAGGTTCCTGCAGCAACTTTCAATAAAAGTGGACCTCAGAGTCAAAGATATACTTTTGTTAGCTGGCAAAGAACTGTGGAAAATGTAAATCTGCCTTGCTGTGTAAGCTTGCATTTCCCTCTTTTTATTTATTGCATTCATAATGTTTTCTGTCACCACTTTTGCTGAAAATAATATTGAAAATCTTTTCTCAGTTTTATATGCAGTGGATTTATATATGATATCACAGCTGACCACCAGTGATGCTCCAGATTTAGAAAAAAAATATAAAAAGTGAACTTCTCAGTGTGTGCTTGGCTTTTACCTCCATCTCCAAAAAATTTTCTGTACCACAAAGGTAACAGTGTAGTACATTGACTAGGGATATTACAGCAGTGTTTCAGAGTTAAGAAATTATTTCTATTTTTCTTCAAGTTTTTATATCCATCTCTGAACACTGTGAAATCTTGTGTGAACTCAAAGAATTTTAAGATAGGATCCATTTCTTCTTACTCTGACTTGAGTAAGGGAAGAGAGTCTCACTGACTGCCCTGAAAACAGCTTAGATTACATTGCTTATTTCATTTAGCCCCTTGATCCTGCAGATTCCTGGGGGAAACAAATAAAAATGATTTCAGAAAAAGCAAACAAACAAACAAACAAACAAACAAAAAACTGCTTCCCACTACAAATTGAGTTGAGGATCTTACCTTGTGACTACACAAAGTAAACCACAGACTGAAGTTTCCAGCATCCATAGGTCTTGTGAATCTCAGAGGGATAGTTAATACACTCTGCTTACTGTTCCCACACATTTGAATCTATTTGAGAGCTAGAAGAAGTCTGAACAAAAGACAACATTAATTGCAATGGTAGAACAATCTAAACCCAGCAAAAATTCATAGGATGAAAGGAAAACAATATTTATGTTCTCCTCTTCAAATCAGGAAATTAAAGGAAGGCTTGCAGCAAAAAATAGAAGAGAGCAGGATGAATGAGACATGAAGAGGAGCTGTGGCAGGTAGTACAGGGAGGATTAAAGCTGAAAGGTGTGTGAGAAAAACCTTGAAGGATGCCAAGTTTCAATAGCTAACGAATAGGGGATTTGTGAGGTTCTTTCCTTCCTAAGGGCACTGCCTTACTCAGAATTTTTAAACTCTGTCACTGTCTGCTCTGTTCAAGTGTATCGTCGAGGGCTCTTGCTCCTCTTACTTTTGAGGCATGTATCCTTCTTATTCCTCTTCTGTTTATGCAGTGTAGGGAAATGAAGACCTCTGTTCCCTCTGGCTATTTAGAACATTCTACATATTCCATCTCAAATGAGTTCTGGAGCCATGCTCAGTAAAGTGTTGCCTATTTCTGCTGTCTCATGCATTCTGTGTATTTTAGTCATTATTTCTTTGCCTCCACCTGTCTCTGAAGCTAGGATAGAGGATGCAGGGAGAAGGGGACTGCAGGAAGAAAACATTTATTGTCATCTTCCACTCAACAGTGGTAGGATATTGCATATTATTCTTGGATGAGCAGTGGAGGAAAAGCATCCTAGGTGTGTGGCAGACACCCGAAGTTAGCGGTGTGAGGGTCAGGGAATATCATACATCCATTAGAATGAGTAGATTCTTTTGTGTCCTAGCCATCTTTTTTATTGAAAGATTGGTTATTCTCTATGTTCTAAATTAGGTATATTTGGGCAGGTTTTATTGATATCCTGAATGCTTACAGAGATTCAGAATAGGGTAAGTAATCAAAATGTGGCAGGATTTTAGCTACAGTAATGCAAATAAAACTCTTCAGGAAAGACATTCACAAAACTAAGTGAAACCAACCAAAGGAAAGTAAGAAAAGTTGAGAAACTTCATTCATTTCTTGACGTTCGTTTCGTATAGGTCCAGACAACTGAAAGTTGTCTCTGCAGAATATCCAAGGCTTTACCCCAGTTAGTTCTACTCTTTGGGGAAACATCACAGAACCTGAAATGCTTAGAAAAGTAAGATCTAAGACAGAAGTCTAATACTTGGCATCCTGGGACGTTTAACACTTTCCCAGGCAGGCTGGAGAAAGTGAGGCACCAGATCTTTCTAGTATTTTCAGCAGCCTCCTGTCCTGCTTTAAAATGCACCCTGGCCCTAAAGTATCTGGAAAGTTTTGTCCTCTATAGACCATGAGACTAATGCCAGTGTTACAGACCGTCACATCAACACAAAGAGTGCTAATTGTGCATATAAAGAGCATCTGCATACAAGAAGCTGCATTCATCCCACTTTTAAAAAGTAGGGTCAAGGTTATTTCTTGTCTCTGGAGAAGAGGTACTTCAAGGTTCACATTCAAAGATATTCACCTTTTCTTAATTCCACAGATTTTTTATTGTCTCTGGACATCTGTCTCATGGTTGACTATTTAAAGGCAGTTTAAATCTTTAAAGTTCTTTCCTGCAGAAGAATTCTGTTCACAATTTTAAGGACTCTTGAATGTATTAGACACATTCAGTTCCGGTGTTTTATAAATATTCCTTTGATGCCTATTTGGTTTTCTGATCCATAAGGAAATATAGGCAGCAAGACCACAAAGGATTTGGAATGTTCACCATTAACAGGAGCAGAATACGTAGACTATTCATAACTGATCTTACATTCAGTTCAGAAGAAATAAACAAATTTTTGCATCATGACTGAAAAATGGAGATAGAGATTTGATTTCTTCAAGTTCTAAAAATGTAATAGTAATTAATAATATATGTGTACATATATATATTCTAGTTGGAGAGGAGGAACAAAATGTTTAACCAAAAATTAGTAAATATTTCTAATCATAACCAAGGAAATGTGTATAAAATTTTAAATGTATCCAATCTTAAAATCTAATGTATTTGTAGAAGTGTGAGCCAAGCACACAACAGGGTCAACAACATTTAAAATTCTGTTAGATAACAGAACGACCTAAACTTTTTCCTTCTTTGCCACCCAATAGGATGCACAACAGTTATGTCCTCCTTTCCTTAAGCTGTCATATATACATACATGATGTGAAACATGCTGTTCTTCAGACTCACAAATTTTCATCTATAGAAATTCAGTTTAAAATCTCAGATAAAATCTGATAGCATTTATTTCCAAGAAAACAGTTTGATCATCTGTTCAAGAACGGGGTTTAATATGAATTTAGCATCATTCAAGGATCAGCTCCTGCTCCCCATGAAGTTAGTGGGAGTAAAAAATAAAAAAAAACAAAAAGTGGGAGTGCGAGTGTAGCTGTGATGCACCTTCTATAACCTATTGAACTGGAGGCTAGAAATGTGTGCTACTACAGCTGTTCTTGGCCCTGTAGGCAACTGTTCTTCCTCTTTTTCCTCAGGGGTTAATGCTCCCTAAAATGTACCAGCACAACTGGTGTATATAGTCTCATTGCTGTAAATTAGAGTTGATTTACTTGCATGTTTTTGCTCTATTATTTTTTTTTTAAGTTGTATTTGACCTTTTCCAAGTACAGTTGAGAGAGGATGGAGAGTAAAAGGAGTATGATAAGGAGAAGTGAACAAAAACTAACTGAAGGAAAATCTGTACCTGATGTATCAGCTAGGACTGTCTGACTGACTGCAACCTGAATATAGTCCCCTGTATTCCTTCCCCGCCAAAAAAATGCTCATATCAAACATAATAAAATGAGCTACTGTAAAAATGGACAATTTTTCTGCAACATGCTTCTCACTCCCCAGTGGTTAAAGGAATGCACAGTCATCCTAAAAAATGATTATATACGGGTTCTTTAAAGCAGAGCCGTTGTAATGCCCACAGCTAGAGCTGATTATGTATTGCTAGAAGGGAGTCCTGGAACCACTTTTGTGAAGTTGTCCTCTTTTATGCCCAGACTTAGTGTGGCCAATCTCATTTAGGGATGGAAAACAAGAGCCAGGCTAGTAGGGGAGGATCATTCCACCTCAATTCCTCCTTCCCTCAACAAGAGAGGGAAGTGGCAAATGAAGTCTGTGGTGTTTTCAGACAACGATTATTATCCCTCCAGGCATATTCCACTTTGAGCAGTCTTAAACAGAGCAAGTTCATGAACAAGCAAAAAACTAGTGAAGAAAGAGATGGTGGATATGTATTTAGCAAGGAACTTCACTAAATCATAGCTAGTGCTATGTTATGCTAATTCCAGCAGATTTCAAAAGATGATGTATTTCAGCCCAGGATTCTTAGAAGAGTGGTTTTCTTTGCAGCTGTATTTCAATACCCATTGAAGGATCCCCTGAAGGAGGAAGCTCAGAGCACAATGTTCCCAAACTGGGAACATTCCTTACTACCAAGAGTAAGGAAAAGATAGAGCACATATGTAATATTTCAGTGCTTCTTGCTGCCCTGAGTAAACTGCCAGTTCTGGGAGTCAGTGTGAGACCTGCTAATGACTCCTGCTAGTTCACAATTTCGTCTATAGCTTGTAAACTGGAAATGCTAAGCACGAAGTAGGAAAAATAGAGTTGTGTAATCATAGAGACACAATTGTTCTTCCCACACACTGAGAGAAAAATAAAAGGAAAGAAAAAAATAATTGGTTTATTTACAAAAATCAACCCTGAAGAAAGGCAGTTTGGAGATCAGAATTAAAAGGAAGTAAAGAATTATCTTACAGGAAAGTTCAAAGAATGCACCTGAAGAAGATGAGATGAAGGAGTGTACAAAATTACTTGTATATGAACGGTGCTAACAATAGTCAAGGTTAAAGCTGCAGTCTCTTAAGAGTTTTTATTTGAATTCAGAATAAATATTGTCTCAAACATTTGATTTCTAAGGTGCATCTTTTTATTTCAGCCAATTATCAAACAGTGTCAGATCTCACTTCCTTTTTGTATTGTTGTTCCATTTGTAATTTAAATAAGGGCAGAGATAATTCTCTGTCGTTGTACGCATTCCTTGAGAGGTTCCACCTCCACATCTGTTGCCCTGCTTGAATCCACAAGTTAAATTATTGTCTGACATTCAATAGAGTCTATAAGTTTCTCCAATTAACCTATCAATTAACAATTCCCAATTGTGATCTTAATGTGCCTTGTAGATAAAAAATGGGGAGAGGGGAGGGGTGAAATAATGGTAACAATATTTCAGCTGTGAGTAACCATACATTTGCAGAACACTGTGAACATGAACCTCTCATGATTATAAACAGTATTACATATAACCAATATAAATTTGTACATTCTGATGAATCAGCCAATTAGTTGATATCCACAATTAATCCTCCTTTCTCTCTCACCTAGTGAGTACTGAATGAGGTCGGTACATACTTGAATTCTCATGTGTTTCTTGATTGCATTGTAGAATATGATCAAAAGGTTCTGTTTGAATGTGAATGATTGTGTTGCTTGCTATACTTGATGGCAATTTACTTAAATATGATACTCTGCAGGAGAACTTGTTCAAAGAAAAGTCACAACAAGCAGTTTATCGTTTCCATGCGAGGTATTTAGGATTATTGCCCCTTGAAAGCCTTAAAAAAAAAAAAAAAAAAAAAAAAAAAAAAAGCAGAAAATAATGCCAAGAGAACAAGTCAAGCACTAGTAAGACCATACTCTGCATTATCAGTGTGTAGCAAAAAGTATGAGCCTCACATTAGAAATATAAATACCTTTACCTTAATAGCGAACAGCCTTCTACTTTGAGAGAGCATGGAAATATTGTCATTGACAGCATAGGGTATTACAATTGTTTCCAGTTTGGCTAAATTCTATGTACCAGCATCATCTGATCTCAGCAACTAAATCTTCTCAGTCCTGGTGACTTCTATTAAGAGCTGCAGTCTGCAGGCATGAGGCTAAGAATTACTGTCCAACATCTGGCAATTTTGCATTGCTATGATGAAAAGGTTGCAAGCAACTTGATTGTCACAGATGAGCTGGTGAAGGGTAATGACAAATAAACTATTCAAGATAAATGCTGTAAAAGATTGGAATTTTCATTATTAATTCTTAGATCTCTATCAATTCTACAACACTTCTCACTTGATTAATAGAATTCTCCTTCACTGCAAAATAGACCATGGATAGATTATTAACACTATAATATCCCACTGGTCTAGGTTGTGTTCAAAGCGTAACATTTGCCACTGAGTTAACTGATTATAATCCTAAATATCTAGATATAGCCTTTGTTGATACTGAAAAGAAGAATGAGTCTCCATTGGCTATATATTGATATTTCCTTTCCAGTATTTCTTAGAAACAGCCTTCTACATACATGAGACTTTATTCTCTGTAACTCAGAAAAGAAAGGGTGGCTACAATCTGGTACTTTATCAAGATTCCTACAACCATTTCTTCATCTTCAGATGATCTGAACTATACAGTGAAATGGTGATTTTAATCTTGAATAAAGTTGTTTTTCAGAGACACATATTCAAAGTACTCCATAGTGGGTCCAGATTATGATTCCTGATTCAGTTTTCTTCTGACTTACTGGCAAAGAAAGAGAAGAAACCTCCACTGTCTCTCCCTTCCTCCCCTTATCTGTTTGCTAGTAAAGAAGAAAAAAAAGCTGTTGTGGACCAGGACTGTGATGTACCTAGATCTAAATGAGAAGTAGATTGAGTAAGAAAGTGTTTCTTCAGCAGAATAAGAGAAGTACAGATCATTTGCTCTTTTCCTCCTGGCGTAGCTCCTGAGGCAGAACAATGCTCAACAGTTCTTACTCAACGATTTTCTAGAGGCTTCATCTATCAAGCAGAAAAGACCTTTCATGTATTAAATTAGAGAAATAAATAAGAGTTAAGCATGAAATTATTCATTTCTCATGTTTTTGAGCAAATGAATAATAAGAACATAAGTAAAACCCTATTGGGTAAGAGCAGTGGTCCATCCAGCCCACGTTTTATGTCAGAGACAACAAAACTATGAATCTGGCATCCATTTGCTTTATACTTCTTCAGCACACACAGTTGTTGCATCAGAGATCTGAGAGGTATACCACTCCCTGGGTTTCTATTTATTGATATACTGTCCATGATTTGCCTAACTCTCTTTTGAACCTACTGTCTGTTTCTACAGACTCTTGTTTCAGGACATTCCAGAAGGCAGATCAGATTGTAATAAAAACAAAATCCCTTGGGAAACTGAAGATTTCTCAGAAATGGTGTGGAGTTATATATATATATATATATATATATATATATAAATAATCTTTTGTCCAACTAGAAAGCTAAGGACATGCCTAAATGTATGACTTGGTACACTTTTACCCACTTTCTATGGGATGCCATTGGCGCTCACCTGGTGAGAAAAAACAAGGGTAGTATTCAGATATGAATTCGTAGCATGTCATTCCAACTATCTCCCAGACCCTGATCTTGTTGTTTATGGCTCTTGCTCAGAGGGGTGGTGGATGCCCCATCCCTGGAGACAGACAAGGTCAAGCTGGACAGGGCTTTGAGCAACCTGTTCTAGCTGTATGTGTCCCTGTTCATTGCAGGGGAGTTGGACTAGATGAGCTTTAAAAGTCCCTTCCAGCTCAAATGATTCTATTACTCTGATTCTATGGTGTGATAATTGCTCTTATTTCTGGATGAAAGCATAGGAGTGTTATATATTTTCAATACCCTTTTCTTTCATGATTTTTCAGTCCAGACAATTCTATTGCATTTTTGAGTGGGTAGTTCTTCTAGAGTGTTGGGGCTTGAGAAATTCACAAATTTTGGTGAAACTAGTACAGAACATACGGGGCAACAACAAAACCAATCCATTGATTTCTGAGATCTTCTTGTGAGCTACTAGGTAAACTGTAGTAGTGCAGAGTGCTCATCATTCAGCTAACAGGCTGTCTGTAAGTCTAGGAGAACTCCCTAACTATGGGTGTTTTGGGCAGGCTAAAGAAGAAAAGTTAGCCAAAAAGCTATAGAAGTAAGTTTAGCAGTGGCTGTGGAGAGACTTCATGTGTCCATTCATCCTACTAAACTAACCTGAGTATAAAAAGGGGTCTTGAATTTACCCTTTGCAAAGTTATATTTCGCTCAGGCTGTTGCATTTAGGTGCTACAGAAATCTCTAGTACTCCTCCATGCAACATTCACTTCCTCATTGGAGACACCAGCTGTACCTATACCCTATGAGGTAAATTAAGACTGGAGTATAAGATCAGAGTTTCAGCTTTAACTCTCAATTTCCTGGCTTTTTGTGGGTTTTAGACAGACCCTTAATGTTACTTTAATGTAGAGGGTTTTTTTTGTGGTTTAATATTTCTAAGGGTAGTAAATTATTTCCAGCATATGTAAAAAAGACAAATTTCTCCTGCGGTTAGTGACCACGAAACAAAACAAGAAACAGAAATAGTCAAGAATAGAGTTCTTGAGAAAATGCTATGGAGCTTTAAACCTCCCTTTTGATGTTACATACAGGGGAAAAAAGAAAGAAAAAAAAAAGGGTTCAGTACAGAGCTGATGATTAATACATTTATGAAGCTTTGTAGCAAATAAACACAACTTGTACCCATCACCTCTGTCTATCAGTACAAAAAGCCTTTTGTCTACTGTTAGTTAGCAGTATGAGCAAACACTTTGAAACAATGTCCCCACTCCCTTATAAGCATCCCGTAAGACTGAGTAATAAACGTATCTTCAGTTATGAGAAGTCTGTAAACTGGCAAGCAGTGAAGAAAAATACTGCGTCAAAAATGTTTTGTTTCCACTAGTAGTTGATTATTTTTACTTAGCCTTTCCCACGGAGGGGAAGGAGAGGTGAGTTGACTCCTAAAATTGCAGTAGAAATGTTAATGAGGTTGACTGTTGTCAGGAGTGCACTGATAATGTCAGATAAAATCCACAAAGCTTAGGAGTTCAGCCTTTGGCTGAACAACAGCTAGCTTCATAATCCCAGACCAGTTTCCTTTAGTAGCTGCATTGTTCATAGGACTTGAACACACTGGTATGGGTCAGCCTAAAACCCTTCTGAGACAGAAGACCACGTAGACATGAGGATTACGAGACCTGTGGAGCCCCTCCTATAGCAGTGATATGCTCACTGCCATCTGTTCTGTGCCCCCTCCCCAGACAGCTGGTCATTTCTCTGCACATCCCCAGGGCTCGGCAAGCTGACTTGGGACAGGTGGCCTTGGCAGACCTCCTACCCACATCTCAAAGCCAGGCTTGTGCAATGAAACCATGGTGGTGCAATGAAAAGAAACTATCATAGCCCCAGGGAAGAGCTTATTTTGTTGGAAATAGCAAAGTCTCTATTTCCTTACTTGTGAACATTTGAGTAAGAAGAGTAAGTGTTGAGAAAACAAGATTGTTTTCAGGAGGCGAGATCTTTGGCAGTACTGACAGCCAGATATATTGAGAATTGTTCATACCAGCTTTGTTCTCAGCACCACTTTAAAAATCTGGTTGCATCACTCACAAAGCAGATTTCCAAAACCAATTGTTTTATTCTGACTTGGGAAAGAGAAACTTTATGCTGGAATAGTTTACCTTGCCTGATGCTCAGGAGAAGCAAATGCACCAGGGTTGTCACAGGACCAAAACCAAACGAAGGAAGAGATTGCACTGTTCTCTGAAGCTTTCATTTGGAGCTTATTAAATAAAGCTGTGCAGTGCATAAGCATTTAAGAAAACTGCACATTCACTTAAGATCACGATCTATCTTTTCACAATTCAATCGTTTTTTACCCTAAAAGTAGTGGTGGGAAGAAGTTTTAAACATTAAAAAAAAAAAAAGCATGCATGGAATATCAAATAAACACCATCTCATATCTCTCAGCCACAGTTTCTGAGAGAGACATTCTTCTGTTAATACAGCTGTGAGATCTACAGCCTGCATTAGAAAAGGAAAATGTGCTATATCTATGAGTTTGCAAAATGTCCACTGTAGAAGTTACAAAAATATTACTTCATTGAATTACTGAAGATTTCCCAAGAGCAATGACTAAATTAATTAAAAATTAACAGTTAATTTAAAATTAATTTCATGGACAATTAGCTCCAATGTTGCTGACCAAATCAGACTGACTATATACTTCTACTTTTGCTGGAAAGAGGGTAAAGAAGTCGCAGTTTCTCTTGCTACATCACAGTTTGCAAAAATTACTCACTCTATGCTATGACTGGAAGACGTATTATTACTGGCAGCATATGCTATAGAACTCACTCCATGAATCTCATTCTAGCTTGTGAATCCTTTTTCTTAGAGTGGAAACTGTTTTTGCTTTGTCAAAAGTCTTCCATTTCTTGCAGATATTAATATATTTATTTCACCCTGCATTTAGATATTCTTAGAATATCTAGAGATCAATGAAATAAACATCTAATCATCCTTTAAGATGGGCAAGTATTGCTAATTCCTATGAAATAGCTAATCTTCTGCAAGAAGTACAGACCATGAAAATTTGGACTGGATGATTCCTGGCTGATGTTAAAAGTTTGCTTTTATAAGACAAGCATGCATAACCTTATGCAAAGTATAATGATGATATTGGCATTTATCTGGCATGCTTACTTTACTCAGCAATGGTGAAGTTATGCACGAGTTAGGTAAAATATAGCAAATTTAAATCAATAAATACTTCAAGCTACGTTCTCCTGTCTGACAAATTTCGGTGCAGAGAAAGGAAGGGTTAAATATTACATGGCCAAATTAATAATAATAATAAAGCTCATTCTTTGTACTTTAGAGACTAACAGAGGCCCTGTAAAGCCAAAATGTTCTACTTGCCCTACCTATAATTGTAAAAGTCTCCATGGAATAGAAAGCTGTTGCCTCATATTCAGACAGTTGCCAATGTCCTCTCCATGTAGACACTGCTGAGGGCCTGATATAACGGACTTATCAATGCTAGAAGCAAGAGGTGTGTTTGGACAAAAAAAGTATATATATTCTCAACCAACATAAATCTGCCTATGCTTCAAAAATATTTTTTAGAACTTTGCTTCAAGGGTCGTTTTGTGCTGGGATAGAGGATAAAAGGAAGGCAGGAGAGTTTTATTCCACATAAAAAGGGATGAAAAAGTCATCCCAGAGAAAACATTGGCAAGTAGTTTGTTGTTGAGACTGTCCAAGGAGTTGGAGAAAGACAGATTGCCTGAAAGGATAGGTATGTTTGGGTTACTTAAACAAATAGGGTATAATTTACACGTATATTGGTTTAGGTATCTTATTCTTCTTAATTGAAATAATTAAGTGATGGCATGAATGTGTGGCTTTATTTCAGCTCATTCTGGAATGTATTATCTGAAAGAGTGACCTCACATTTTGTTACTGCCAAGATGGACTGACAGCAAGTCCAGCTAAAGGAACCACATGTAACAGTAACAGAAAGGTCTTCTCAGGCAATTCCATGTCAGTGTCCTTCATCTAGAAGATTCAGTTTTCCTTTATCTAACACCTAATTTGGGATATGCTAAAATAGCTCAGTAGCAGCCTGCTCCATTATGCCATGAAAAGAATTGAAGGACTCCCACAGAGCTGATCCTATTACAGCAGGCCTTACAAAGAGCATTCCTTGACATTACTAATGAGTGATATATTGGAGTTATTTTTAACTTCAGAATTTGGGATTTCCCTTCTGTTGCTTCAGGAAAATGTTTGGGATTTTTTTGCATTCTTCCCAAAAATGTACAAAAGAAGATAACTCATTTCAGGCAGAAAGAATTTTATCAATACAAATATTCTTTTTCCTGTTGACTGTATAAATAAATGATAAACACATGTTATTTCCTGCAGAAGTTCAGCACTGCACTACTAAGCAGGGTACAGGTAATCACTCCCTGGTCACTGACCTGTTTATATGTTAGATTTAGAAACACTGCCAGGATTAATTGCAGTTTCAGCAGCTGATGTTACCTTCGGGTTTACTCCAGTTTTTTTTGTTTTTTGTTTGTTTGTTTGTTTGGTTTGGTTTGTTGTTTGTTTGTTGGGGGGGGGGGGGGGGGGGAATTATAGTATATATAGGGAGGTGAGGATACAGTCTTGACTGAAAAATATGAAAGTTAAGTTGCAGTTTTCCTCCTGATACCAATACACAGTATCACATTTTCAGTCTTGTAAGTGCTCCCATATGCGACAGAAATAATTAAATTTTTATTGACTTTTTGGCCTGGCTCCTAAAGAAGCATCCTTCAGATGCTACACATTTGATAGGTTTGAAGTTAGGGGAAGTTTCTTTTCATGGAAAAATACGCACATAATAGGACAAAGGCAATCTTCTGAGTCTTTAGATTCGGTTGGCCACCATAAGATAGGAGAAAAGAGTAAGGCTCCTTTTTTAAAAAAAAGCAGGTTGTCAAACTAGTAGTCTCACATATATTTTCTTCCACCTTGTGATTAGGTTCAGAGCAATAGGATCAGTTTTTCACAAAAACAATAAAAAATGGATTTGATCCATTATCATCTATTAGAATCAGACATACTCATAGACTGAAACAATGTGGATGCACGCAGTGTTATGTTTTGCCCTCTACATTAACCCTAAACACGTGCAACAAATTCTTACTTTTCTTTCTCTTTCTCTCTTTCTTTCTTTCTTTCTTTCTTTCTTTCTTTCTTTCTTTCTTTCTTTCTTTCTTTCTTTCTTTCTTTCTTTCTTTCTTTCTTTCTTTCTTTCTTTCCTCCTCTCTTCCTTTCTTTCTTTCTTTCTTTCTTTCTTTCTTTCTTTCCTCCTCTCTTCCCTTCTCCCTTACTTTTACTCATTCTCTCATTTCTTTCTTTCTCTTTTTTTTCACTCTTCTTCCTTCCTTCCTTCCTTCCTTCCTTCCTTCCTTCCTTCCTTCCTTCCTTCCTTCCTTCCTTCCTTCCTTCCTTCCTTCCTTCCTTCCTTCCTTCCTTCCTTCCTTCCTTCCTTCCTTCCTTCCTCTCTCCCTCTCTTCCCCTCTTTCTTTCTTCCTTTCTTTTTCTTTCTTATTTTTTTTTTTTAATTTCGTATGGCATAATTCCATCAAAACATGAAAGAATCTTCCTTATTGGATAATATTGACATTCCATAGAGGAAATGGTTAGATTTCAGTTAGCTGCTGTTGCAATGCTAACTCTAATGTGTTGAAATTCTTCTCCGTACACAGTACCAGCCAAGCTCAATATTGGTTGTTTTTGCTGATGCATTCAAGTTGGGAGGAGCACTACTTCAGTTTCAGATGGAAATCTTTCTATGTTTCCTGGTGAGATCAAGCATCAGAGTCCACCTGCCAAGAAGTCCTAGGAAGAACTCACCACATAGTGAATTTTGATATATTTTCATTTTTATTTCCTGCTGTTCATGAGAACTAGGAAGGCAGATCAGGCTCCACCATCCATCGAGAGATGTGCGTTAGCAAGACTTCCACTAATTCTTGGAGAGCACCCATCCTCTTGCAGTTGCTAGCCAAATCTTTTGTTCTCTGTGGGCCGTTGGTAATTTATTTGTGACTCATCTCTGGCAAGGGAATCCCAAGCCTCTTGGAGTAGCCTGGGAGAGTTCACAGTGATTGATGTCTTCAGAAGATGAGTGTACCCCTGTTTTCCTGTCTCAATTTTTCAGTCTGTATTTGCTCTCTGTCCAGAGAAATCCTGAATAGCCTTGTAGTAACAATCTCTCGTGGAGACCCAGCTGGCCAAATGACAGAAACAGAGGAAGGTTGACAACTTGACAACTTGAAATGCAACTTCAGTTAGTCTCAAGGAAGGGTTTGGAGTAAGAAGTGGTGTAATGCATTCCTCCAGATGGGTAGGATGGGATCAGTGTTGCCTGTCAGAACAGCTTGGATGCTGGAAGGAAGGAGAAATCATTGTAGAAACCATTTGAACCAATGGCAAGTCTTATAAAAAGGTTTCTTACTGGGTTTGCAGCCCATCTTATTACCCCAGAATGGTCGCTTTAAAGAGCAGGCATAAACTCACCCTAGCTATTGCAAGCATGTTTTCTGCAAGATGAAATGTTTGGCGTCTGTAAGTATCAGAAAGGAGCCTTTTGCATAAATCATGCCAAAAAGCACTCAAATCTGACAAGTGCCTTGAGACCACTTACAGGTTCACCCCTAAATTCCAATTTCCAAGAGCAGTGTCGCAAGCTGTAAACTCCTCTAATACATCAACTCTGACATAAGAAGATTCAGTAATGGGGCCACTGGATGGAGGGACTTTCTGCCATCCAAGGATGCACAGATGAGTCTGGCAAACTGAGCTTCAGCAACGCCCTGATTCCGGCGCTCTGCACCAGGAGCAAAAAGGCATTGCCTTCACTCAGCTGCAAAACTCACATCTCCTTCACCCTTTACCTTCCACCTCTTACTTCCCAGGTCATAGCAACAGAGCCAGCTGCTGGCATAGTCAGTTTCTGGACATGAATATCTGACTTCGCCTGCAGGATTGTCCAGTGAATCAGACATCTCATCCTTTTTTCTTGAAAATAGGGAAATAATGATTGTCATTCTTTCCTTAGCACACATACATTTTTCTCTGATCAGAAAGAAAATGTATGTGGCACCTCTGCACTTGGGATAGTCACCGGTGGTCGTGAACTCCCCCCATACATTTTTTCTCTTGCTGAAATGCCTCCATAAATAAAACAATCCTCCATAAAACAGCAGGGAAAATCCACTCCCAGTGAGACTCCTCGATGGCAGTGGGAGCGTAAGACTGAGTCCGAAAGGTGGGGATAAGCAGCTGCCCCCTGCTTGCTCACGCAGACAACTGTCTCTGAGCCGCTCGCTTCTCCTGGTGATTTATGAAGCCC